>NW_022145601.1:4321321-5021321 GCF_000002235.5 Strongylocentrotus purpuratus
TATTTTATCCATTTCTCGTCCGTCTCAACTATTGTATTCTTTACCCTTTCTTTACTCTGTGAAATCTGGTCAAATTAATAACGACGATCCACAACATACGGACAAAACAACACCGCTAATTTAAAGAAGGAGTAACAGGGGCGTGTCAACCGATAAAAGACGCGGGAAGACAAAGAACAGGATAAGGTGGCGAAAAATTAATAAGAATGGTCACGAAGAAAACGAAAACACGTGACATGGCTCTCAAGGGTATTGGCGAGTATACCCAAGCTGACAAAATATACCTTTCAAAGTAGAACTCGTACTTTTTTGCGGTTTCTGATCACGGCGGGACCTATTCTCTTCGAGTACCACCAAAAACCACAAGAGGTCTTCGAGAGGAGAGAAAGGGAAGGAAATAAAGTCAAGATATCGCATGGATAATCCCTGCTATAATCATATCAAAAAATCGAAGACAAACAACTGTACTTCGTCGACAAAATCGAGAAATGCCTAAAAAGTGAAAGCTAACATTTTCACCTTCAGATAACACCTCATTACATTACCTTATTCATCCATTATATTGTGTTCATACTATTAATGGACCCTCATCTGACTTTGTATGTCTATTGATAATTGTGATTAAAAGAAATCGTCCTCATTTTTGGACACATTTCTTGCAAGGACTGTAATACAGAGATATTATAACTCCATCAGTGACTCGTTACTTCAAACCTTACAGCTTTAAAATAATACCGGCAGTGATATGCATGGATGTTGTTTGAGATGTTTCGGAAACTAGAAAGAGGAAGAGTTCACTAATTGTATCAGGTAGAGCAGACAGACATGTCGGGTAATTAACAGACACGAAACAGCTCTCCTCCATCAAAATAGCGCCAAAAGTAAGAAATTAAACGAGCATACAGGGACCGTCCTGTTAATCCAATTGTCGTCTGCCCCCTGATTGAAAAATCTAGTGCCGAATGTCTCTCCTTCTTTAAAAATAGTTTCTTTCTGAAAAACTACGTCACGCTTTTGACTGTTAATGATTTGAGGAACTTCACGCAAGGCATTTCCGAGATAATTATGTTCTCTCGTGCTTGCGGTCAGTGCTGGAGTCGTAAGGAGGTTGTTCGGGTATATAACTGTCTTCAAGTAGACGACATCGTCTAATCAGAATGGCGGGATTGATACCCGTAAGGAATCACTCGAAAAAAACAACAGGGACACGAATTCCGACTCAATGGCACGGCGGAACTATTATATTTAGTTGGTAATCATCGCACAGTTCGAGGTCTGGAAATAATTGATTAGAATTAGGTTATAATTAGGATTTTAGACACTAATTGGGGGTACAGTATTATCATTATGCGGTAACAACATTTTCGAATTAGACTATTAAGGCCTTTTACAACATGATAGAGCCGCCAAGTATCGACTCCAGTGCATTTTCCATGTATGAAAAAGACGTTTAAACCAAATTTCTTGTTTGCTAACCGGTATAATTATGACGTGATGTATCTATCCAATCGAACATACAGCTGATCTTCTCTGAAATAACTTTCAATTGTGCCTGTTTCCTTTCTCGTCTGGGCTTCATTAAAAAAAAGGATTTGCCATTCACACTGATACAAATCATGGCAACCCATTATTTTCACCTGTGTAATTATTCAGTTTCCAATTTGCTGTTTTCCTAAACGGGAACTCACGGAATCCTTCTAAGTACCGCCTCGGTCTGGACCGCTCACCTTTTCATAAGCGAATTATTTCGGGCAATGCACTACATGTTTTATGAAATTTGTAACAAGGTCATACCTGATTTTCTAAGTCGATTTGACCTTTCACTCGTCAATTTGACCATAATCCTTCCTACCTTGGTCTAACAGACTCACTCAACGCACAATTTCCTAACCTACCATTTGTATCAGGTTCTACGTTAAACCGCCTGCGAATATATAGGCCACACCGCAAACTTATAAGCTATTCGCTTCCCGAGCATGACCGAATCGTTTACGAATGCTTCCGCAACGGTTTTCTAGGTCACTCAGATGTTCTTTCGTCATAATAGCAATATGGGAAAACACAACACAGGATATTTTGATTACTTCGGCTCTTCGGGTCAATTCGTAAGGATTCGGAAGACAGATGGTCAGGAAAGAATGCCTTTGTTTTCCTCGACTTTTTATCTTCGTCATCTCAGGTCACTTCGTCATTCTTCGGGAAAACACAAAAAAGAGAGGTGAAGGAAGTTTGGTCTACTTTCGGCGGCATTCGGGTCATTTCGTCATAATTCACAAGCAGCGGCAAGCTGGAATTAAAATTAATCCCGAACGGTCAATGTTGTGTCTCAAGGATGTATTCGTCATAGTGGTTATGTCTAGCGTTTATGATTTCTTAACCACAAGCCCATCTCGCAGGCCACATCTTTGTCCTCGATTGACCACTCCACTAGAGCACGAACAAAAATCGCCAATTTGAACTATTACTTGAATAGAATCATTCTTGCCTCTTTGCGGTTATCAATCACGGGTCGACGAACAACCAGTGTTTTACAAACGAGACATACAGACAAGAATACGAGCATGAAGGTTTTTTGTATATGGTTCGGACCGCAATCACAGCACTGTACTACCGCAAAACTCAAAGTAGTTCAGACACCCAGACCTTGGTCGTCCCTGATGTCGTTGTTATCCCCCTACGGGTGTTCTCTTTTACAGAGTGTCCCCAGACAGCCCCTTTCTATCACCCTTTATTCTCTAGAGTGACCAGTAGCCGCAAGCAGGGGTACCTTTTCGCTTACCCCCAAAGACGTGTTGAATAGGTACGATTACACATGTCACCACCCTTGGCTTGCTAGAGTGCTGGGGGACCAGCGATCATATAGTATCCTTGATACATTTTCGTAAAGTAAATTAAGTCATTATCCGAGCACGACGAACGCTGTTAAAGCTCATAAACCCTCAAGATGATTTTCAAATACATTAATCATCTTCGTGATAGGCTGCAGAATCCATTGCAGATTACTAGAAGAAATAGTCAGGTAGTCCATCTCAAACCCCCATGATATCATGAAGTAGGCATCTAGAACAACATTAGGTGCCCGACATGCAGAATGCCCCACATCCACAAACTAGGAGGTAATTTTCTAATGTGTAACTCTATGGGACAGATGGCATGATGGAGCTTCTATCTTGTAATCAGCTAACGCCGTTAACGCTGATTGAAAACCGATTGACTCCAAACACACAATTAGGATCGCAAGGACATTTCGAGATGTATACAATTTGCAGGGGGTAAATCCTTTCATTGACTCACTCAAAGTAAGAATTGAGGGTGGCAAAATTTGGAAAAAGGAAATAAAACCCAAAGATTTTGATGATGAAGCATGTGAAATATTGACCCCGCCCCTGGAAAAATAGAACAAGGTGTATGGTGGTTTAACATGCAGGCTATAAACAGAACAGCGAATTTCAAAACTGTCTCCTGTAGATTGGCACCATCTGACTTAAAAACGAATAAAGATTAAAGAATATATGGCACAGGGAGCGTTTTATCCTCGTTAATTGACAAATAGAAATTGTTGTTAGATCACAGTTGACAGAGTCAATGATACATGTAACATTAGCTATTACCTCCAGCCGTATATTAGTCCTGTCTTTTATCACATCCATATTCATCGATCTTTCTTTCACCCATTCGCAATCACTGCCTGTGGAAGCATTTTTGGGAAGTAGCAAGTTTCATGAATGGGTCTTGTATCGTGCCCACTGTCGGTCTGAACTTGCTGGAGCTGCTCTAATCACCGGGGTATCCTCTTGCAAGGCCTCAGACGGAAAGACAACATTCATCCCCAACGATCCTATCCCGCTGACACCCACACGCCTCATCCACAGCAGCGCAGTTGTCCTGGTTTAACATCCATTAAGCGCCATTATCAAGCGATCTCATTACCCAATTCCGTGGGATTAGCACCTTCGTGAGCTTCTAGGGACCATCTAGGGTTCCACCGTGGAAAGCCGGTACAGATCTACCATGTCACACTACCCGTGATATAATTACATTGACAACGAGTCGACAAGCCGAGAGAACGAATGGCTCTACCAACTTCTCTGTCGAAAATACATCTTTCTCCGACTTTTGAATGTCAAACCACAGCTAAAAATGGACCTGACCACCGGCTTATCCTGTATATTTTTAGAATAAAAACTATATATAACACATAGTATAAATCCAATATGGGTATATTTCTTTCCACGAAATGCTCCCTTTATAACATGTGACAACCTATAAAAAGAGAAGCATTAAAGAACACCACTGCTCTCTATAAATAAAAGACTAAGCACATAAAA
This sequence comes from Strongylocentrotus purpuratus, assembly GCF_000002235.5. Classification (NCBI taxonomy): domain Eukaryota; kingdom Metazoa; phylum Echinodermata; class Echinoidea; order Camarodonta; family Strongylocentrotidae; genus Strongylocentrotus; species Strongylocentrotus purpuratus. The sequence goes on from NW_022145601.1 coordinate 4,325,650, forward strand.
CACATAGCAGTGATGTGATTGGCAAAAAGTTCGTTCACATCTCGATTCGCTCTTTCAAACGTACGCAAAGCATGCTGGGAAGAACAAGAAAGTGCGGTAGACAGTTAGCGATTTGAATGCTCCACCAACTGCATGGTTTGAGTTAAGATGGCTGCCCTATTCAGATGGCGTGGGAACCTTTGCTATATTCATGTATACAATCCCCGTATTTCAGATGACAGTTCTACGTCAGGAGAAAAGATTGGTGATCTTACGCGTTCGGATGCGGTTTTTTCATCTTCTTTAGGACCTCACATATTCCATGGGATGACAAATACTCGACATATCCCTCAAACCGCAAAGCCTAAGAAGGGGGAATGTCCATGGCTTTTGATTGGATGGCCATTAGAGGATCATATTAGGGAGGAGGAGGAGGAAGAGGCAGCGATGTGGGGGAGGAGATGTAGTTATTGGAATAGAAAGTGAAGATATGCCAAGAGGCTCTTTGAGCTTAGGTATTATAACGTAGAAACTGAGCAAGGAAATACTACGAAGGGGTTGGTTTTCTATCAAAATATAATCTCCAAAATTATACCTACTTCATTAAATAGGCGTATACGTCCTTTATTTTTGTAATTCCTGCATGTATGACTATTGTGCTTCCCACAAATAAATTGGATACTGTAAGAGCATTTTGATACTCATCCTGCCATATCACGCTTTGCTATCTTTCTTGATAATGTTCGGATTGACTGAGAACAGTATGGGTAGGAATGTTACTCTAGCTGTTACAATTCAATATGGTATCACTGATGAAAACATGTACCATGTATGTATTCCTTCTGTGCTGCTACACTGCATTATAAATTGATTTATATAATATATATGTTTACAAACAGAATATTGATTTGTTACATTGCATTGTAAATTGAGTTATATGATTTATATTATTGATGTATATCAATTAAGTTTAATAAATACAATACATGTAACCGTATCAATATAAAGATCATTTGTCTTGACTGTATATCAATCATCCTCTCCGCTGATCCAGAGAGGAAAGAGGTACACCTTTCGCTTCTCCAACCACAGTATAAAGTAAAATAAGATGGAACACGCGAAAACCAATGTTATGCTCGCGTAAACATTGGAGGTTTTGGAGTACACCCTTTCAAGAAAACTGTAGAAAGGGGGCCTCTATTCCACCACGTAGGCATATACCGCAAAGATATCGAGTCATATGTTAAAAAGAGTGCTCATGATATTGATAAAAGATAAAATAGAAGAGAAACATCAAATTCGTGCAGTGTATTACTGAGTCACTCTTGACTCATAATATATAAAGTGATTGAGGAGAGACAGCCTGTGATTATGCCAAAGTGCAGGGTGACGAGAAAACGAAAGTAAGATTCGACAGACGAGGACAAAGAGCTTTGCTAGCATTCCCTTCCTTTAAGTTTGCCCAAGCATCCACAAAATAATGAGTGGAAATTATTTGAAGGGGACAAAGGAAATTGCCAGTACATTGGACATGAAGAACCGCGATTAAAACCAGTCCATTATAAATTATTTTAATTCAGCGGAATACATCTAGTTCGATATACCGGTCCCATCCCGAACTAAATTAAAGGATATTGGGGGCTTTGATATATAAACGAATTCCAAATTGTGGGTATTTCCCTAGTAGCTCCATACCGAGACGTGAACAACTCATCCATCTTTCTTTAAGGGAACCATTTCCCATTGTATTCTCTTCCAAATTTGGGAAAATTTGAATTACCCTCCACTAAGAAAAACAAAACATGTCTTTCACATGAAGTAATGGTAGTACCATGTATTGTTTTTAGTATTGATATTTAGTATTCTATTATTATTAGTTTTAAAATTTGTATCGGTATTGTATTGGTTTTATTATTAGTATGAATAGCATTAACACCTATTCCTCATAATTAAGTAAACAATTATAGTTAATCAACACCAAATTTTTTTTTTTAATGTTTTTTAGAAATCAATAATCCCCCGTCTTAATTAGCTTGCTTATCTCAACATGACAATGCTCATTGAATGCGGACAAACTCAGTAACATAAAGGAGACACATTAGTCTGGCAATTACCTTTACAAATTAGCTCTTAAAATCCTGTCTAGATAACAAAATGAATTGGTACGATAGCATGACCTTCGTCCGACTTTCATCGTTGGTTACAAAGGGTGCTGTCTACACCAAAACCACCAAGCCGCCAAATCTGGATGGAAAATAATTGGACAGATAGAGCCAAAATACTTCCAACACCTAAAGAATACTGTCAATTTATTTTACATATTTATGCAATTGAAATAATGAAACGATGATGCGTTCGACCGATTTGACTAAAGCTTTCTCATATGCGTTATCGAGCATTTTGAGATAGCTCCGTGTACAATTTAACCATTTTAATTCTATCATTCTTAAAAGTTGTCATGTACCTTTAAATCTTTTTTTTTCCTTGGTATGACAGACGAGTAACCCCCCTGTCGTGAAGACAAATGTAAGGAATACGCCAGGGTTGTATTGCCAGCTTACGGGATAGGCTTCGAGATGCGGAAGACACAGAAGTAAAGAGAAGACAGAAAGGGGACGGAGGGAAAAAAAAATGAAAAATTGGGCTATGCATGCCACATTTTATTTGTGTTGTCAGGGACGCGTGTACAGGGATATGGACGAACGAAAACCGCAAACGCGCCAAACATTCGACAACCAACTTCTTTCTTCGTTTTTCTTTTCTTTCTTTTTTGAGGAAAAAAAAGTCAACATAGCATGTCAGAGGATCTCGTCTTCATCTTGTCATACAATCAGGGAAATTCGCGACCTCCATTTCTTTGGCCATACCAATTCTTCGGCCTAATACATCTCTCTTCTTGCTGGTCGCAGACAGAGCGTATCATTCTATGTCTTACAATGATGTGCTGCATGGACAAGTAGAAACGAAGTGCGTTTTTTTTTTCTTCTCCCGTTCCAACTTTCGAAATTGAACTTCAAGATGGCAAGGACTGCCTGAAAGGGCAAACTGCTTTCTGACTGAAGATACCGCCCCAGACACTCAGGTAATATAAAAAATGAGGTATTTGGGGCAGAATTTAACGGTTTTTGTCTCGACTTTGCATGACCCTTTCTTCTATTATGGCGGGATCTTGTGATAGGAAAATAATGGATGTTGCATGCAAGCCCAAGTTGAAGTGGATAAACTTGGGGTTGGTGGAACAGACAGAACGGTGGAATTTGGGGCGAATTTAACGGTGCCGTCTCGATTTATATTGCCGCGTTCTCCTGAGATTTGATAAGAGAAGAAAGTCGCGCCTACGGGTCAGACCACAAAGGTTGAATTTCAACAACTTACGATTGTCTTTTTTGCGCTCTCGTTTTTTTTCTCCTTTGGTATGCCAGTGGAAGAGGGAGTGAAGTGACAGAGCAAAAGGAGGTGGTCTTGAGAGAGACAGAGAGATAAAGAGAGAGAGAGAGAGAGAGAGAGCGAAGGAGAGGGAGTGAGAGAGGGTTAAACATGAAATCATAAGGGGAACGTACATTATCGAGACCCTGGATATCCTGGTTATTGGTTCCAGACATAGGACTGATTTCAGATTAGGGCCTACATTACGTCATCAAGCTTAGCTTCAGTAGGTGTCATGTACAGTCTCCCAAGACTAGATTAACCCTGCCACACAGGACTACCACAATATGAGATGGTATATCACGGACTTACTATAATAAGTCCATAGGTAATCGTGCCAGACAAGACTTTGCCAAATGAGGTCTGAGAGCGCTGATTTAGATTCCCGATGTGCTATAAGGGTGGCCTGGTACTGGTGTCAGATTGGGGTGGGGCGAACAGGAGGCTATGGCTTTAGCAGAAGCAGACGGTATATGGCCCATGCCCCCATGCCTGAGACTCCGTGACTCTCTGTCTTTCAGCCATGAGTTTACCAGGGACCGCATTGTAATTGGTTGGCTACCTATACTTGGCTATATCACCATGAATCAAATCGCTCAACGACTTTACCACGATAATTTGTGTTCAATGCACTAAAGCAAACACACATTGGCGGATTCTGTTTTAGATCTATATTCCACGACAGACCGACATAAGACAGTAATTGGATCCAAGGAAACGAAGAGAAGGCACTGGGACCCATCATAGTTCTGACTAAAGTCTTACTGTGATGATGATATCAGCAAATCCGTATACATATAGGCCCAAGTCTTTACGAACAGTCCGAAGTTCACATCGGCATTGTCATTCTTGTCGAAGAATTGGAATTAAACACAATGGATGAATAAGCGTTTAAATCTAGTTAAAAGAGTATAATCAAATTAGCACAATGAATTGTATTCGAAAATCATTACAGATAGTGGCTAGCGATAAGGGATGATAAGACCGAAAGACCCGAGTGAGGGAAGTATAGAAACAGTGTCAGCTGATTATCCAATGAATAAGTCATTCAGCGGTACCCTGGATCCCCAGGGCAGCCCAGACCGAGCTGGCCTCAGTCTGGTTCCGAAAGAAGGGTAGACAGAATGTTTTATTGCATTGTAGAACGGCTTTCTTGATTTCATGAAAACCACCATCATAAGGAAAATGATCAATATGAGTCATTTATCGCGATTGATCCTTTATCACAATTCGTGATATTAAAGACAGACCAGTATTAATGGCAACGAGCCGATGCTCATGATTTTCATAAGTTTTATGAGACAAAATTTAAAGCTTCAAGCCTCCATCTCACCACTTCTCCAGTTTTCTTTGCCTAGTCGCTACAACATTCAAGAGTGTAATTCAGGTTGACTTTAGGCTTATACGAACTGGAAAAATCAGACAAATGAGCTCTATATTCGGATACGCTGGCAACGGTAAAGCTAGTAATTTAGAGTATTGTTTCCTTACTTCCCAAACTTATATCTGGTTTGTACAATAAAACTAAAATCTGAAGTTTTAAGAAGAGGAACACAACGATGTGGCTATAATGGATTATGAAGCTTTATAATCTTTAAGATTTGTACTTCGACGGTGGGGTGTTTTGTTTAATTTTTAGTTTGTTCAACGAACTCGCCTAGAAGAATCTATTCATAAGCAGGTCTAGAACAGTTTCTCACCTAAGCAATGGATCTACTTGTAAGTCCGTGATCTTAGTACGGAGATTTGCTGTTCAATATTCCTCGGACATGTATACAGCAGTGTTCGATTACTTTCAAACTTTTCGGGTGCGGTAGAAAAGCACCCTGAACTGTCAAGATCGACAAGGTATGTCAGTCGGGAATGTCTGTTTAACGATGACGTCATCATTTTTGTTCTCATCCCCATGATATGATTTTCCCCTGCCCTTTTTTTCCTTGATCCTTTATTTTTTCCTATCCTGCCTTCTCTCTCTCCAGAGTTCTTACTCTGCTCTAGAGGGCCCAGCCCAGGGAGCGGTGAGCAGCCGAAAGCGGTAAAGACCTGTCAAAGTTCATCATCTTTGATCTAGTTAACAAGTTATTCTCTTCGTGATACGAATATCGCCCATGAGGTGACGGTCGACTCACGCTTACGGGAGGCCTACTCATGGACCCCTCCCATAAAAAAAGAGGGTAAAATTACGCTTAACGTCGCAGAAATATGTGGAAATATATCAAACTAAGTTCTTCTTGTATGCAGAAGCTTTACCAAAAAAGTTGATTACGTACTCCCGACAAGGCACTAATACAATAACCAAAGGTTATTACCTACTCTCTGCAAGGAGCTATCAAGTGCATGAATGTGTCGTTGCCAAAGGCGGATTCAGGCTCGATTTCATGGTTTTTGACAGCTGATACTTATAATTCAGCGATTAAAACATGACCCCATGTATTCTGTGTGCGCTGTCAAGGTTGAAAAGAAGAGTGAACTTTTCAAGTTGAAGAAAATTTCGCCAAGCGCCTCGTTGATAAGGCGCATAAAGTGGTTTAAATTATGTATCAAATAATTCACGCGATCTATAATTCGTATTTTTGGCTCTTCTTGTTGCTGGATATGGTGTGGAGTAGACACAGTATGATTTTTTTTATTTGCGTGTGGTAGGTTGAAGTCAGACGAGAGAATGAGTAATTCGATTTAATCATTATCTGAAATACGCTGGCTGGCCGGTTGCCAAGCTGAGTACTGCAAAGGCACCCATTGTCAGTGCGTCTCGCGGTGAATAAAAATATAATTGGAACAAAAGACATAGGAAGGGATTTGGAAGTCAAACAAGTTCCCACGTGGAATCTCCTCTGGCTGTGTCTATTATATAATGTGGAAATACACCCGGTAAGATCCACGGGTGTAGACAGTTTGGGAGCTGTCTGGAATTGTTGAATTCAAACCTGTAGTGGAATATGCTAGGAAGATTTGGGGGTAGAACTTGAGCTCGATTTGAAAAAAGAAAGAAAATGAAGCATTGTTGTCGGCAGACTTTGTTTGAGTTTCACACTTGTTCTGAGCCGGCCGGTGTGGGATGATGATGATGAATGAACGCTATAGGGTACTGAAGGTCAGCATAAACTCAATTCAAAAGTAGGACAAGTATACGGTCACGTGATTATATTGGGTAACAGCTGAAACCAAGTCATACACGCGTTTTAAAAAAAAAATACATACTATACATTTTATCGTGGGGGAATCTATATAGGCCTATACATGTGAAATATCAAGGCTACTAACAACCTAAAATATTTCGACAACCAAGACATTCATCGTTTGTGGCGCATATATTGATATAATTCACTTTTGAACACCGCTAACAAATAAAAAGAGAAACGATTACACACACGTGGAGTAAAAATTATATTGTGATACACTATAGAGAACAGATTATTAGAAGTTGTAGTGCACTTTCAATTCTGACAGGTACATGGTTCTGTTAATAGTTTCTGCTACTCCATTTGTAATAATCTATGACTGTCTTATTCACATCTTTTAGTTAATGACTGATATGTCCAAGGCCATCAGCTTACCCTTCAAAGATATCAGGCCCGACGGGGCTGAATGACTGGAGAGTTGTAATAGTTGTATCGGGTTTGTTGGAAGCGATAAAGCCTGGCTTGTTTCACTGGTCTGGCATACCAAATTTCGTATGTCTACCAACATCGAGTTATCCGTATAACGAGCATCTTTGGACAATCCCCCTCAGTCTATCTACAACACTTGAGACTTCCTCAGTAATTGATAGACTGATACTGGGCTTCTTGGGCGGACAATGCGTCCATTGACTGCTCTTGAATCTATCTCTATCTCTCGGTCCTTTCTCTAAACCTGGCAAACTAGCCACTAGAGATGGGCGAAATTAAAAAAAGAGGGAGGATCACTTACCTTTAACTTGTGCTGCGACCGGTGTGGGATATTCCCTTTGAACAGAGTTGAATAGACATCCAAAATTGGGATCCGAATTAGCCATTCTGAAGTACGTTGTGAAAAATAAATATGAACTTCAGAGAGCAATCAGAGCTCAAATTTGCCGGGTAAAAAATATGATTATGGATTTAGAGAGAGAAGGGAACCCAGTTTAGTACTGCTCGAGTGGTCCGCGCGTGTGGGGGTTCGCGACGGTGTGTGAGCTCGATCAGCTGGCTTGACGAATATTTGTAGCTCGTAGTGAGCTGCTCCAACCAGCGTCGCGTGCAATGCCCAAGCGGGAATCCTCTATAATACGATTCATTCTCATGAATGGTCTGTCTCGCCCGAAAGCCCCTTGGGTATACACACGCACATACACACACGCACACACACACACCACAACACACACCCGGCCTCAACGCACACACCGTGCTAAAACACACTGCACACGAACGCACCCGCGTGTTTAATGTGTATTCTCTCGAGCACCAAATTGACAAGAGAGGGAGGGAGAGAGGGAGAGAAAGAGAGAGAGGCAGAAAGAAAACTTTGCCCTGAGTCAAAAGCGCCTTGGACGTTTAAGGTCACCGTCTACCGGATCGTTCTGATAGGCCAGAAAGATTGTGACGTAAAAACGACACAGCCAACTCATGCGTTGCTTGTAGCAGACGACTATTTCAGTCAGCCAGGACACAACGTCATTCGAGTACTCGAGATGATAGGGGCATGTTCAATGTTCACATTCCATACACAAACCCATTAGTAAATGTTGATTTTAATATTGAAATAGATTTGAATATCTTCCCGCAGTCGCTTTATTCCTCGGCCAATTGCAACGACACATTACAGCAGTGCGTGCACTGTTCACTATTTGTGAAGATTTCTTGGTTTTGTTTCAACAATATTTCATTTTGCCCCTTATAAATTAACCTGACCTACTTCTTCCAATTCCCTGATGTAAGTCGTTTTATTGACCCTTACCCATGGTGGGCTCAACCATCTTCCCCTCCTGTCTGCTGGCATCAAACAGGTCAAACGTACCCACAGTGATGCTAAGCGTTGCTACTCCTTCTCGCTGCCGAACAAATAAACGTTTCTCAGAGTGCCTTTTTGGAACACCACGAACCTGAATAGATCATCGGTTTCGCGCTAAATAAACTTGGTTGAAAGGAGGAGAGAGAAGAAAGTATGATATGTGAAGATCGAAATGGATCTTCTCCTCTCATGATTGTTTCTTCACTCCAAGGTCACATTCCACCACGATTTAAACTGAGGTTTTTTAGTCGTGTATGTTTCACTTTAAGTGGACATCTTTTCTATATCAATATTAGTTTTATTTCTTCATTTTTATGTAAATCCGGGCCCATTTTCGTGATCAACTTTCCATTTCTTCTTACAATTACGACTCAGGTTTTATCTGTGTCGTATGAATTTTCTAAATAAGAATACGTCTGTACATTTTTTTCTTCTGAAACCTCTTTTAACAAACCATGAGCCTCAGGAGACATCTCGATTTAATCGCACTTTCATCATTACACTTTCGTTCTCCCGATCAATTGCCGTCATTGCCAAAGGTATAGACACATTATGACCTTCATGTGTGATTAATATGGGTGCAATATGGACCGTTTCGTCGATACACATAAGTGGATGAGTGGATGCATGGAATATATAGAAAATCAATTTTGTTCTAAGTAGTAACAATGTCAGCGTCCTCGGTTGCCATGCTATCACTTGACAATTGTCTCGTCATATTGACGTCATGCCCATAGACTATTTTCCTAGTGCATTAAAAGTTAATGCTCAAAGCTTTGTTAAGCGCCTCGTTGCAAATTAGTTCATTCACCTGTTACGAATAATTGTATTCCAAGAGTCAGAACGCGAATTGCAAACATTCCGTGTTGTTAGGTAGGATAAGCCATAATGTTATTGTTTGCAATTTGCATTCTACTAAAATAGAATTATTTGTAACATGTTAATGAAATAATTTGTAACATGGCACTTAACAAAGATTAATGCATTGCATTTGATTACGTTACGAAAATAGTCTATTGAGCTTAGAACATGTATAGAGGATTATTATTATACGCGGTATGGTACTTTGACATTATGTAAAAGATGAGGTTGCACCGGGTTACCGAGAAGATGGGGTTCTGGTAATGAAAATTGATTAAATAAAATATCAGGAAGCGATTGGAAAAGTTAAGTTATGTAGTAAGCAAATAACTATACCGTTAGTGAAGGTGATGGGACAAACTATCACTTCCGAGGCAATCTGGATGTAGCTATCTTTCCGAAGCGAAGCTGAGGAAAGATAGCGTATACATTCTGATCGACGAGGAAGTGATAGTTTGCCATCGCCTGAAACCAAAAGGTGATTATTTGCTTTATATTCCACATCTAAAACAATTTAAGTACAAAGAGAAAAGGACGTGTATGCATCTACATGAAAGACACCAGGCCCAAATTTACCCCCAAAAAGTTAAAAGTTTAACCCACCCCTTGAGGGTACGGTGCGCGCATGTGTTTGCTTTAATTGCGCTCATTGGTAATGCGCGCTTAATTACGCTTGTTTTAGTGCACTTTTGGATAATCTTCAGTGAAAGTACGTTGCCCTGTGTAGATAGTACCTCTATCTTCAGTGAAAGTGCGTTGCACTGTGTAGATAGTAGTACTATCTACACAGTGTAACGAACTTTTGCTTCTCCCATAAATAATAGGCGAACTATCTTTCATCACGTGATTTACTTTTGACCAATCGTAGAGGAAGATTCTTAGTAATGTGGAAAATGATACATATTAATCGAAGTGTTCTGGGAAGTTTTGGATTGAACAAAATTAAAATAAATCGACTTGGACTAGATAAAGTTTGCGTGCAAGTTTGAATTGGTTTTTTGTTTTTACCGTACCGTTGTATAAATGTTATTATCACAATTCTCTTTGAAAATGAACATTTTATATGTCCGCACTTCTCTTAAAACAATGGAATTAGCTTTTCCTTACATTCTGAGTAAAATTGTTAAATAATTTAATTACTTTCATGAACAGGCCAAAATGTTTAATTGTATCACTATCAAAACGTTTCATGCACAACCCTTATTAACCTACAGAAAAACATCAGATATTAATACTGATAACTCTGATAAGTAAGCACTGACTATAAACTCGGAGCTCCTGAAGGATTTTCGAAAGACAATAATCCACATTTGCCACTCTCCACCCAGGTATGAATAACAGTACCTGGGGTGATAATAGCTACAGGGTCATCAGGAAGAACGGCATTGATGCTGATGTAGCTTCCCTGGGTAAAGCAAACTTTGGATACTGACTAAATATACATGCCAATGACCATATTCAGGGTCAGTGTATACATCGTTCTTGTAGGATTAACATGCACATTTTGGAAATATTTAGAGCAGTTAACTAATGAAATTCACATTAGAGTTTTGCAACTTGGTATAGAAATACAATTTCTGCAAATACACATAAAGGACAGCTTTAGAAGTAATTATTATCTTAACGTTTTTAAATACTAATTTCTCGGAACAAAAACAATAACCATCAGGATCTCATAGTTTGTATAGTCATTACTCTTTTTTCACAGGAAACGGAAATCCTTAAGCGTTTTTTCATGTTCACATCTTTGACTGGCTTACACTGTTAATCTATATACAGAATCAATTTTTCAGAATGTGAAAAAAAGATTCAACGTTTTTTCGTTATGTTATAAGGCCATAACGATTGATAATTATATATAACCCTCAGTTTTAGGAGGACTTTGGAAATGTAGAATGTTGTTAGGTGTGGTCGATAAAAACACAGCAACACACCGAAGGGAACTGTTAGTGAGTGTTCTTTGTGATACCCTGGTTTAAGAATGAAAAGTGTCTTTTATTTACCCAATAGGGCTCTTGGGTATGTGGCCCGTATCATAAGGGAGGAAAGAAAAACCTTACCATGTATAACCAACGATATTCCTCTCCTTTCTAAAACCCCGCTGCCATGGTTGTGTGTATACCTGAAACCAAGAGGGTACGTTTCAAAGCTTTGAAAAACACTCAAAACACACATTTGTTTTCCAACCTCTTTGTTTCCCATTGACTGTTATTCCTAGCAGCAGCTGAACGTTTGTCCTATGGATTTACTTCTATTCTCTCCTGCAGACGACAGAGAGACAGAGCCGCAAAAAGGCGGGAAAGTCCACGAAAAGTAAATACTACTACACATTCGATTCCGCTTCTCTTTTCTTCCTCTGTCTCGCCTATTTCACCCACTCTGTGCAAATGTAGATTATGTGTGCGTTGGGTGGTTTGGTGTGAGTGGGGTTTTTGTGTGCGAGTGTGCGCAGTCATCGTTTGGTGATTTCTATGAAATTGTTGGCTCAGTTATGTTTGTATTGTAACCGCATATGCCATTTATTTGAAATAATAAGACACTATGCATGTGCGTTCCGTTGCCTGATGCAAGGTGTAGACAGCAAACACAGTGGAATGTACAGCACGCACGCTCAGTCCACAAGCACGCGTGGCGCCAGGCCCACGCGTATCAAAATGGCATAGTCATGTATGAACCGAAAGAGATAGAGAGACCAAAAAAAAGTGTGGGGTGTGTGTGTGGGGGGGGGGGGTGTCATGGCGAAGCATAGTTTTCAAGTCAGAAGAAAGTTTAAAAAGTGTTATTTATAATATAATATGTACATTTTCTTTTCTTCTTTTAGATACCATAGGGCCGTACACTTTCAAACGGATGAACAGGAAGGTATGTCAGTATAGGCCTACATTACATAATGCCTTGAAATCAAGAGAAACACAGCAAATGAAAAATAGTTCTAGAAATGTTTTTTTTTACCTCGATTAAAATAATCAAAATCCAAGTCTGTGAACGAATACAGATACCTGACGTCTGTGGTCAATTATTAATGTTAATCGATATAAAAAGCATATGATGCAATAAACACAAAGGGTCTTATGAACATCTGTTTTTACCTGTCATTTATGTTAAAGTAATGTAACTCCAATATCTTGTAATATTATGACAAAGTATGTATATGTTATCATTCTGTTATTATTTTCTTGTGCATTGAATGAACAATAAAATAACTTTCAAAACAAAGATGATGATAAAACGGATAATACAACCAAAAACATTACTAAAAAGTGTAAAGGGCGACAGTGTAAGAAAGACAATAAGGATTGATGTTAATAAAGAAAATGCGAATAAAATTGAAGAGGTTAATTCTATTCTCGTTGTCCTATTTCCATCTTCTCTTTATTTTGCATTTGAAAACCTCACCACAAATTTCGTTGGCGCCAGATCACATGCGACTTTACGTCTTTACACCTTTTCTTTTGTGTTGTAATTTCATGGCTTAAAAGCGCCCAGCGCATGACTTTTTATCAAAAATCATGAACTTTTGTATGAATTAGTGTACTTATGCAGCCGTGAAGATAAACATACAACTCAAATCTAGGGCGAGACATACAATGGAAGGGTACTGAACACGATTTGAAGAAGATTATCTGTCACCTATTTCAAAGCCCGTATTTGTAAGAGGGTGTGGATGAAAGATTAAATCAATATTATTTTTTGACCAAACTCCTTCTGATTTACTCTCACAAAACCATATTTGATTGAAGCATGCAAAAGAAAAAGATCAAACTTTACAGAGAGGACTTATTCCAATGTTATCACACTGAATTGAGAAAAAGTTTATAGCTGGCGAGAATAGACAAGAAATTCAAGGGCCGGGAATATAGAGAGGAAAGATTAAAAATGTTCTATATTATATATACCACGTATTCAGCCGTAATGTCAATAAAGTAATCCTGTGAATCGCATCGCCTTTGGAATAAACGACATACATTTTTATTGACGATTTTCAGAATATAACGATTATATAAAAAATATTTAAAAAACGTTATGTAGATCAGGCTTATGCTGAAAATTATCTTCAGAGTCGCGTTTATCAATGATATTTGAATATTTCTATTTGTGTGTGAAATTGTTCCTTTAATAATAATGTATGCAACAGGGAATCGGATATTTAAATATAGGCCTATAAAAGCAATGTTAACATTCATTTACTATTCAAATAAGGATGTTTTGATTGAATGAGAATTGAATGATAAAGAACATTGGTCAAAGCGACATGTAAAAGAGTCAAAGAGAGGAGAGAAAAGAAGAGAAGCGAAGGGAACTGTGAAGTGATGATGATTACCAAAATATATGTGTTTATATGAAATAATGATTTTAAAACATACTACAATGATGCTAAAAAAGTATTTTTGTAAGTTATGAGAGAGAAAGGAAACGACAGAGTGAGAAAGAAAAAGAGATGGAGCAAAGAAAAGTATCAGAGCGAGAAGGTGGAGGAAGAGAGAGAGAGAGAGAGAAAGAGAGAGATAAAAGAGAAAGGGTTAATGTGAGTGTGTGCAGATTAAAAAGGGGCAGACTTCGGGAGTTGAGTAAATGATTCTCTTTAAATGGCAACGAGGAGATGGGGCAGACAGACAGAATTTGGACTTGACAACATTTTGCATAAAAGATGCGTCAGATTCATGGAGTAGTACTTCATTTCTTTGTCCGCCACCCCCGTGCATGCGGTTCCCCCTTCGCACGTGCGTCCGTATCAATGGATACATTAACCGCCGTTACTAATGATTAGATCACCAGTAGCACCGATTTAGAAAGCAGACACTTGACATTGACTCTTTCTTTCCTTCAGACCACACTCCATTACGTCGTAGCCTGATAAAGCATCGGTTTTGATAAAAGGTTAGACCTTGACATATTTAACATATCTCTATCAAAAAGAACAAAAACGTGAATCGAATATAATTATGAAAGGGCATTGTGATAATAACTGTGTAATCATGACAGGTGGAAGACAGCATGATTGTGATATCTTCAAGATTTGGGATGGAGGGGAGGGACAGGGGGGTGGAGCGAGAGGAGGGTTGATCAGAAACATACACCCCGTCCACTGGCATACCAAGTTAATTCTTCAATCATAAGGAAATTGGGGCTTGGGGTGCACCTCTGCCCATCCTGGACCCCCCCCCCCCCAAGTCCGCTCCAAAACAGTTACATAAGAAGTAGTCATTAACTATATACCATCCTATTCTGACCCACCCACAATATCATTTTCAGTCACAATGATAGTTTTCATGAATGACAACACAAGCCAATGACAGATGAAGGCGTCATTATAATCTCGATGATATAACTTTGTTTTGTTTGTGACTATATTCAGGATATAGCGGCCAGTCTGAATACTTGTTCAATCAATTGCTTCCTGCGGCTGGAAGAATTGCCTTGAATAAAAAAGGTGTATTATGAACATTTGTTTTTACACGTGTCACAGGTGGCGTAGATTTCTCGGAAAATATTATGCTTTTTGTCACTGTTGAAAAAAAAATGGAAGAACTTAACACACTTCAGTGGGCGTATATTGACAGGCAGTGTTAGACAGTGCCTAACAAAACACTCGAGGAAGAAAAAGAAAAAGGCAAATATATCAAATATTTCTCTTTCTCTGTGTGCTCTGAATATTGTCATTGTTGACATGATTAGAATGTAGTCTGTGTCAATATCTACCCACTCAATTCGTCGCACTTTTACAAATGTGCTGGAACATATGACAGCTCTCATACAACCATGTTTTATCAAAATCACGAATTTCTAAGCTCTAACATTTTTGTTTAGTTGTGTTTATTGATAGAAATAGTATTAAACAACGTGACGGACATGTGCGCTATATAATAAGTCACCATTATTATCATTATTATTATTACTTACTTGATGACCTTTGATGTATCGAGTGAATGATATGATTCTACTTTTAAATTTAGATCTTTCAGCGCTTTAAAAGAAGAAAAAATACCGTTAAAACTACATTGATTTAATAGAGCAGTTGCCAACAGCCATTGCCATTAGCCCGTTGTCGCATAGCCGCAGATTGTGACCATTTTACAATGTGTAACCATGACTGAGAGACACGTGACGACAACCGTAAAGGTAGTGAGAAGGGAAACCTGTCTGGACACATAGAGCAAGTGTGGATTATGTGGAAGCAGGGCGGCAACATTGACCCATATATTGCGGGCGACAATCAAGGAAAAATATAGAAAGAGCGGGATTTTATTCGAAAATGTCAAACGTCAGAATGATTACGATGATGCCCTGTGCATGTGTGATATCGAACGAAATGAAAAAGTCGGGGTCTCGTTGGCCGTCTTGGTGAAATCATACGAGAAATTATGTCTGAAGTATGAAATAGGGAAGGGAAGAAAAGAAACTAGAAAAATCAGAGAGGAGAGAGAGAGAGAGACACAGAGAGAGAGAGACAGAGACAGAAACAGAGGCAGAGATATATACAGATAGGGAGACAGAGAGAGAGAGAGAGAGAGAGGGGGGGGGGAGAGAAAAATAAAATGAGAGAACATATTTTAATATTTAAATATTAAAAAAGACATCTGCGAAAATCAGAACTGTTAGAAGCTCCTTTCTTTTTCTTTTTTTTACTCTAACGTGAGAACGGTTTTCGCACACAAGAAAAAGATAATAATAATTATTCCTAATACTCACGTGAAACACGATAAACCTTATATTGGCAAGGTACCAAACCACTTTTTTATATTCATCAGAATCAAAGGATTTTATGCGATGTGAAGGAATGTTTGACTAAACCAAAGTTTTGTAAAGTTTATTACTTCTTGAAGCGTAACTTCCCACCTTCATCAGTAGTGTCCGGCTTAGAACCTTAAAGGTACTAAGTCCCTTTTGCAGCCAACCTCAAATTCTGTAGAACTTTGCAGGAATTATGAATATGTCATGTATGTCCTATCTGTAAAATTTAAACGTTAGCACTGTCCTCATATTCAAATTATGCAAGGAAACCCGTTTACTTGCTAGACTTCACTGTCAGACACTATTGAGTGACTGACTGGCTTTTTTTTCTTTGGTAACAACATACATGAAAAGAGTTGTAAAGGGTACATGGGCATTTGTCTTCATCAATAACCAACTTCTTGTGATAGCCAAGATTAAACTGATTGAATCTTTGCGCTACATAAAACGTATGACCATTCGGTACAATTGTCTGAAAATCAAGACTATTACTTTTGGGCTCTATAGCCCTTAAGTCGATTTGACCACTTATAGTCGTTATTTTCCCACTTGAAGACATTTTAAAGCCCCACCTTTTTTAGGGAAGTTCTAAATTAGTATTATCCTTCAAATGCAGTTGGAATTTAACTTTTTCATTTTTTGGGCCTGCAAATGGGACATTATACCTTTAAAATATGTTTTTACATGTAGTTAACAAAAATTCTTCATGAATCGTCAAATTTGTGACGCTTCCATTTTATCACTCTATCTTGGCCTTTTCATCATTTGAATATTCCGTAATCATGATAATAATGTTCAAGGTCATTGCCCTCGTCAGACCATAATTAGCTCAAATAGTTAATAATTTTCCGTCATTTCGAAATGCTTAAATTTATCAATCATTGTTCTTTTTTATATTTCTTTATAGATTTCTTCATGGAAGAAAAAGCGAGTATTTTGTTGTAATGGAAATTGATGGGTATCGATGTTTAGAAAGAGAGAGAGAGAGAGAGAGAAAGAGAGAGAGAGAGAAAGGGAGAGAGAGAGAGAAAGAGAAAGAAAGAGAGAGAGAGAAAGAGGGGATGAAATGGGAAGAGAGAGAGAGAGAGAAAACAGAGAGAGGGGATGGGTGAGCTAATAATACAGAGAGTAAGAGAAAGAGAGAGAGAGAGAGATAAAGAGAGAGAGAGAGAGAAAGAGGGGATGAAATGGGAAGAGAGAGAGAGAGAAAACGGAGAGAGGGGATGGGGTGAGCTTATAATATAGAGAGTAAGAGAAAGAGAGAGAGAGAGAGAGAGAGAGAGAGAAAGAGGGATAAAATGGGAAGAGAGAGAGAGAGAGAAAGAGAGAGAGAGAGAAAACAGAGAGAGGGGATGGGGTGAGCTAATAATATAGAGAGTAAGAGAGAGAAAGATATAGGTGGACGAAGGGGAAGAGAGGGGAGGAGATGAGAGGAAGAGGAGGAAGAGAGGAGAAGAGAAGGAATAGCAGAGACAGGTGAAATAGAGGCGAGGAAAGAAGGCGGAGGAACGATGAATGAAGGAGAGCTATAGAGGGAAGGGAGACGGTGAGAGAAAATACACACATCTAGACAGAAAAGGGATATGAAAGGAAATTTGTTTGAAAAATAAGGAAATGAGTATGAAGCGCTAAGGTGCCTGGAGTAGGAGACCGGCTAGAAAACATTTTTAGTGTTTGCAAGGGCCTGAGAGGAAACATAGCTAGATTTGATTTGCTCCTTTTAGCCCCACAATTTCCGATTCCTGAATCTGTGTCGACTCAACTCTAAACTTTTCACACATTCAGTCATCATCTGATCATGGTTATATAAACCCTACCCCTCCAAACAAGCAGGCAATTAAAGGTAATACAAAGTTTTGGGAAATTTTGATAATTGGCTGGATATTGATTCTTTACCATTTTGATATATTTGGATGCCCCTGTGGATGTATTATACACACTAGAAAATTTAGCCCCTAAAACACTTCTGCTTTCGAGAAAAATGGAATATCAAAATTTACCGGTGCTCCCAGTAAATTTTGATGAATTTCAAATAGCGCCTACGGCCATACAATGGTAGCTGCGACCATGAAAATCTCAGAATATGTAGTTGTGATATATAATTACCAAACGGGAATAGCCAATCGGTCGATTTTAGTCAAGAAATTTTGTTTAATAGCTAAATTAAGATCTTGACCTTGAGAGGGAGCTAAACAACAAAAATAGATTATTATTTACAATGTCATCACTTTAGACTCGATTTCAACCGCGACAACGATCACTGAGTATTGTAGGATCGCATATGCTTCCAATTCATTTGAACCAAATTCATGTCCCCATACCAAAACTTTGTATTACCTTTAATCTGTAATTTAAATATGGATATACTCAAAGCAGGTACTTCTTGAGCCTCTCTCTCCTTAAGCCCCCCCCCCCCCCTCCATTAGGCCCTCATAGGGTTGATTTCCTAGGATGGGTTACAAAATAAGTGTAATGCCCTATTAAGTCATGAAGCGGTACACCGCTTTAAAAAACACCTGTCGCGGTAAATATGAAAAATAAAACGATGTTAGCGTTGTGTTTATGTCAAAACAAGAGATAGAGGGGCCATTATCCTCCTCTATATCGGAATTGGGCAGGGGGGGGGGTTGATTCACGAATAAGATTCTTCTCATTTTGCAAAGACTTTTTTCATCTTCCTCTTCTTTTCCTTGTTCTTCGTCTTTTCCTTCTTCTTCGTGTGTTCCTTCTTCTTCTTCTTCTTCTTCTTCTTCTTCTTCTTCTTCTTCTTCTTCCTCTCCTCCTTCTCCTTCTCCTTCTCCTTCTTCTCTGTTTCTTTCTTTCTTTCTTGCGTTACAAGTCGTTTTCAGCGTCAAAGTGTGAAGGCTGCTTCAGAGGGTCACGTGAACGGTGCCAAAATTTCAAATTAGGTTTGGAGGAAACATTTGATGCGTGTGGTACATGTGGTTGGTAAGTTGTAAAAGATAACCCATCCCCAAATGTTACCTTTAATTCAAAGATTCACGTTTTAGGGCGGAAACAGCCGATAGGATAACTTGCACAACGCGTTAAATCCATATTGTTTATAAAATAGAATTTTATTCTCATTCTTCGTTTCTCTGTAAGTCATGGAAATGAATCGATGACTTACATACCCACGTGTTAACTGACCCATTTCTATCACCCGTGTCCTAAATAGTAGCGCATTTGGTCTGCAAATGTTACATTCTCTGACATCACTTGAAGTTGAAATATGTTTCTTAGTATTCCAAAATTAGAAAATGATATGATACCCGTAACATACCGATAACAATTTTAGTTCAATATAAGTATCTTGTCCTTAGCTTTGGTTGAGCTAGACAAAAAAGGTGTCGAATAACATTATATTCGCTGGCAAAATGGATTTAAGGGAATTCCTAGCTTAAGAGGAGCTACTTGAAAGGGAAGCAGAAATATTAGAGAAACAGTCTGGTGAAAGTTTAAACAAAATCGGACCAATATACGAAAGTTATAGCTATAGTGATCTCATATTTCAAACATTCATAACTCTCTTATTATTGGTCCGATTTATTTCAAACTCTCGCCATTCTGTTTCTCACATTATTCTGCTTTCATGCAATTGAAGTCACAACACAGGTTAGGTGTTCTTTTGGGGAAGGACCTGAGCCTCTTTTAATAACTCCTGGTGATATATTTCGCTCCCCTCTCCCCGATTAATTCAAACTGCTGTAAGATGACAACCGGGCCAGATGTAGGACTAGAAATGGTTTCATGACCTTTAAGAAGTTGAAGTGACATCTCTTTTGGGCTTCCCTTACATCCAATCCAGGGGCGCCATTCAAATCATTTTTAAGCTGTTAAAAGGAGGGGGTGTCATGTCACATTTGTCGACAAGTTGGGAATCAGAAAAGCCAGGTTGAGCTGTAAAGAATCCTTTTAGCTTAAAAACGCAAAAAAAAAATCAAACGCATCCAACTTAATTTTCCACCGATCAAGTTCCTGCATTTTTATACATTTATTTATAAATTTAATCATTTCTTTGTTTATTTCTTATCCATTTATTAATTTCTCCAGTCATTTATTGATGTATCTATTTATTTACATTTTTTCTTATATATCTATTTTATTGGTATTAAGTTACTTAGTTAGCTAGCTATAGTATGTTTGTTAGTTAGTTAGTTGTTTAAGTTAGTTCGTGGTCTTCTCTAATATGTAGATGCATTTAGAAGCAACTCAGATCAGATTTACAGAACATACCAACAAGGGTTTAAAGCAATTCTCACGAATTAAAACAAAGCCATCATCAGACTCGAAAATTGATTTTAAAAAGTCCTACCTGGATTGAAGGATAAAAGGATAAAAATGGAGGACATATCGACCGTTCGAACGCTAGAGCCAGAAGGGTTAACGGATAGGAGTTAAGATTTGGATAGGGGTGCATGCCACACCCTAGAGCTCTCCCCTCCCTCTCACCTCGCCTCTCGCAAGGGCCCTGATCCAATCTCCACATCTGTCCCAATTAACGGGTTCTGCCAGCAAGAGTTACGGGCTTGCATCACCGCAAACATCGGGTTCCGACCGAGCCTATAGAAGAAAGATGTTAGCGAGATGACAAGTTGAGGTAGAGTTATGGAATAGACGTAAAGGCGAGGTGAGGTCATGGAAGGTTACACAACACTACAAATTTATGTTTCATTAGAATGATATTTCAGAGGGATGCATGCACCCGAATTCGAATGCTAACCCCCTTATTGAACCCCCTCCCCCGATTCAAATTGCTTCCACGTACTTTTAAAAAACTATATAGAATTGATTCCAATTTTCTCGTTCGGACACTTTTAGTGAGGAGGAGTAGTTCCATGTCATATGATACCTGATATTTACCAATACATACAGAAGCTATTTCGTTTATTACACTGATTTCTTTCGTTTTTAGTTCACTATACATACAAGCTCAAAAAAAGAATTGAAATCGCACTATATATAGATTCTTGTGTCGTTTACTGTTTTGACGTTTCCACATTTTCCGCATTTTTCGCAGAGTGACAACTTAATTCAATTAGCAAAGTAATCATTTACTGCATTGTAACATTTAATGTTATTCTCGCTCTCGTGAAGATAGTAATTGAAAGTGTTTACATGTTAATCATAACTCTGTATGCACTTGACTTAATCATGCAGTGTGAAGACGAGTATTTGCCGACTTCCGCATGGCTTATCAAATAAAGACACCCCAACTCTCTTTATCTATTTAGTTATCTTTTTGTCTATCTATAATATCTCTGGCAAGAGTCATAGAAATCTAAACCGATATGAAGGTCTAAATACTTGAGGTTATTATGTTCCTTCATTACCATTAAATACAAAATAATTTGGACTTCATCTGCACATGAAAGACGATATCATGGAAAGTTTTGTCATAGTTCTCGCAATCGGTCATCTTCTGTTTAATTGCATTTAAATATCACAGAATTCAGGCAAAATAGATTTAAAGAGGCGACTTTCCTACTCAATGTTGTACTTAAATTTTCGACTTAAGTTACTTGATAAGGACCACTTCTCAAAATTAAGTTATGGTATGTACTTTTGTCCAAACATTGACAGTTATATCAATTATCAGTTGTGGATGTTAAAGGTGTCGTTGCGGAGCCTCATATCTACATATCTGCAAAGTGTTAATTTGAATATAAAGTCATGATTTATTTTCACAGATTCATTACACACAACATACATTAATCGATAATCTCACTAACTCGCTATGTTATCATTTTCAAACCTCATCACATTTAATTTCAATCAATAATATCGTCACGTAGGCCTCCGTGTGACTTACCACTCATTTCTAAATAGACTATTTTAGAACATTTACACGTCAGTGCACTAAAAGTTCTAAATGCTGAAATCCACGAAGAAAATAGATCCGCTATGAATTGTTTTTTGTAATGAACTGTCTGTAGTGCAATGATAGGATTGAGATTGAAAAGGGGGAGTATATAATCTTGAGGGACATATGATATTACAACCAAAACATAACGTCTCAACCGTCAAAGTGCAAGGCAAGAAACAAAAAAGAAAAAGACGGGGTCCTGTTTTTTCTTCTTCCTGAAATGAGACATATTTTGGTTGTCCCACACTATATACCACATAGCACATGCTTCGGTCATATTAATCTAGGGTGTAAGTGAATTTTGGCACAAGTTGAGATATCGCCTTTCCATTTTCCCAATTTCTCGTCTGTCAATATTTTTTAGTTTTGTGTAATGTCTTTCCTCTAAAGTTTGACTTTCTGGGAATGTGGCAGTAGTATGATACTTCCTGAAATCATCGAGTGTGCGTAGAAGCACTTTTAGGGGAACCCGATATCCGTTATTACATGGATAATGTGAACGTGATAGCCAGTGGCGTAGTGTCAGTCCCACTCATGGGGGAGGGGGCGGTAGACAAGGGTGGATAATTGTAAAAAAGGGTGGACAAAAAGCAAGGAGAATATAGATTTAAAAATGTCCATTTTCTTTCTTTCTTTCTTGTACCTCCTCCTTCTTCTTCTTTTTCTTTCTTGTTCTTCATCATTTTTTCTTTCTCTTTCTCTCTCTCTCTCTCTCTCTCTCACTCACTCTCACTCTCTTCCGATCGATCTATTTTTGCCATTTTATAATTGGGAAGGGTTGATAATTATGTGGGGGTGGTGGGGGGTGGGGGGGGGGGGGCAAGGGGCGTGTGCCTCCGTTACAATGGTGAAAAATGATAACATGTATGTCCTTGATAATTTGCATTTCATCCACCGAGTAAGACCGGCGCCCCCAGTGAGGCTGATGCACTCAATGTTTAGACATACGCTACGCCATTAGGGGCGGCAATTGCCCCTCTAGGGCTACGCAAAGATGGACGTTGCCAAAATAATTTGAAATGCCTTACATATGTTATCCGGGTCATTCCTGAAAGTGAACTGTTGCTGGCATTGGCTCAGAGAAGTTCTTGGAATTTTTTATCTTCAAGCATTTTTGTCAATCATGTCAAACATGTGGACTGAAACAAAATAACGAGCTTAGAATTACGGGAACCTGGTGCAAAATAGGTGGAACAAATGTATTTACTACATGATACAAACACAGAGATTGTTAGTCGTTATACCAAAGCACTACTTGTGTTTCTACGACGATTTTCCGTGTTTAAAATTCACCGTATGAACAGCCTGGATGAAAATAATCGCGAGCTTCAAAGTGGCATTCACGTCTCTGTCTATACAAGGTTGGATGTAATGCTAGAAGTCCACTGGGCCAGCGCCAGTTGGTGCCAGTTCGCGCCAAAGATTATGTGATTGGCGCGTAGTGGCTCGCTGTGGCGCCAAATTAATGTCCGCTCGGCATGTGTCGCCAAGCGGAATAAAATGGGTGCCATATGGCGTGCGCCAAATGCCACCCGGCTTGCTCCAAAATGTTGCGCCAGTTTGCGCCAGTTCGCGCCATTACATGGCCATTTGATTCCAAAATTCACCCTGTTGGCGTCATTCGCGCCAATAGACGGCTACTTTGCGCTACTTGGTGATTAGTTAGTGCCAAAGGTCGCCAAATTGGTTTGAATTTGCCGCTGCTTGCCGCTGCTTGGCTTGCCGACTATATAAATACCGGCCATCGGCTACCTGGTTCAGGTGGCGAGCGCCTGTAATCCAGCTAACACTAATTCAGCCGAGGACGCAGGTTCGAAACTGAGTCACGTCTTTCGGATGGTGACGTTAAAGGTCGGTCCCCAGACGTAAATAATCATATCTGATTGATACACGTCTTTAAAATCCCAATTACACACACACACACACACACATACCTGTTTCAGACCCTCCTCAGCTGCTGTATGAACAACATCTCTACTAAATATTTACAATTTTGATAGGCGGCAAGTGGCGCCGAATGGCGGGCAACTAGGTGGCATTTGGCGCGAAGTAGTCACCAATCGGGTGCTGTTTGGCTCGCGCCACTGCACATTTGGCGCGACACTTGGTGCCAAGTGGCGCCATGTGGCGCGAAATGTCATTGGCGCAACTTGGCGCGCGCCATTACATTCCAGTGGATTCCAATAGGCGGATTGTTTGCGCAAAGGGCGATATGTTCGCGCCATTTGGTGCCACTTGGCGAACACTTGGCGCGCTGATTGCTCGATGCAAGTGGCGCGACGAAATTTTCAAACATTTTGTAATTTTCTTGCCGCCACATTCAAATTTGGTGCCGTTACGGGCCACCACGAGCCAGTTGGGAGGTAGTTTGAGCCACTACACGCCACTAGGCATCTTAATGGCGACACTAGGCGCCACAGTAAATTGCATTGGCGCAAACTGGCACCAACTGGCGCTGGCCCAGTGGACTCCTAGCATTACATCAACTTGTTGAAATATCACCAATCGCATGGAAAGCACATATATATATATACGAGTTATTTGAATCACGTGGAATAAAATAACGTCTGGGAAAGATATCCCTTTAAAAAGACTCAACAACGACATATTCCACATCAACATAAATCTCATTTTATTGTTAATAGATACAAAAAAGCTACAACACGGAATCTATACCCCTAACTCGTGTTTTCTCTTGAACAAAAAAACGACCATACTTGCACTTTCCAACAATCCCTTTTTGAACCACGATGGTTAAGCGTAACCATAGAAAGGTTTCTTCAACTCACGATGGTTAGCGTAACCACAGCAAGGTTTCTTCAACCCACCATGGTAAAGCGTTACCATAGAAAGGTTTCTTCGAACTGCGATGGTCAAGCACCAGTGAATAGTTAGGGAGTGATTGACCTGGTATCTCAACCTTATTCATCTTGAAGCACTTTCTGAAATTTTAATTTATTTGCGTGGGGGGGGGGGGGGGGTCATTTCGAGGATCTTTGATCGTAGTATTGTCCAATGATCATGATCGTCTTGGTGCACTTTACCAAAGTCAAGTGGTTCCTTTCTCAATTTCGAGGATTCATTACTTGAATGTTTGAATCAGTGTACACATTGTAATTTTAGATTAGTAATCAAATACAATAAAAAAAAAGTATTGTTGGAATTACTTGCTTACATAAGAACTATCATTAATACATTTATGTTCTCACGCATTCTGAAATTCACTCACTGAAATTCCAATTTATTTGCGTGGGGGGGGGGGGGTCATTTCGAGGATCTTTGATTGTAGTATTGTCTAATGATCATGATCGTCTTGGTACACTTTACCAAAGTCAAGTGGTTCCTTTCTCAATTTCGAGGATTCATAACTTGAATGTTTGAATCAGTGTACAAATTGTAATTTTAGATTAGTAATTAAATACAATAATAAAAAAAAGTATTGTTGGAATTACTTGCTTACATAAGAACTAACATTAATACATTTATGTTAGTAGGCATGATGAAGACTTATTACAGTGACCAAAAAGCAAGCAAAATTTTTCTGTATTGTAAGTTAAAACGATAATTATAATGTTTATAGATATTCACGTGCTGAAACAATTACGAACACTTACATATATTTTTTCAATACCCATTTATTTCTAAATCGGGAATTAATTTTTTTACAACATTTCCCCAGGAAGGGCAGGAAGGCCTTTTGGTCACTAGAATTTATTTTTCTGTTTTTTCTGTCCCTACATCCTATGGAGATAAGGTAAACAATGAGCTCTTACATGTACAGAATGATTATATTTCAACTGTGCTTTATGTTATTTACTTTGTACTTGCGATTGAGTGATTGCCAAATTATTTAATAATACTAATACTAATAGTTAATCCATTTTAATCTCCGATTAGCTGACCTTGACCTTCGACACCTGGACTTATCCCTCTTAGCTCTGACAGGTATAGCTAGGGCTCTGTTTAACCCCTTTCTATTCCCTCCGTTGAACTCACTGCTTTTCTGTTCAAATCTCCATATCTTTAAATTAGTATTTTCCAGTCGTCATGATGATCGCATTGGTGCACTTTAGCAAAGTCAAGTGGCTCCTTTCTTAATTTCGAGGATTCATAATTTGAATGTTTGAATGAATTGCTCTTCACCTGCTCATCCATGCTCACCCTGGTTTCAATCATGATGAATGCCATATTTATTTTGTTGACTAAATGTACAACCTTCGTTGTCACGATACAAAACAAATTTCTATGAATAACATCCAAATTCTTTAGAAAATAAAAACTCCCCAAATTTATGATAAAAACACAAATCTGTCTTTCGTCGTAATTGATACTAAACTAGTCATTTAAAAATGACATCATTCGTAAAAAATAGCTACTGAACGGATACGGTTATTACCACAGTATTCCTAATATATATACATATATGTATATCATGTTTATTTATATAAATTAAAAGATAAACATTTCCGGCAGGCTTGGTATCAATCATATGAAAATTATTATTTCGGGTACATGAAGATATATCTAAAAATGAGGAGAGAGATGATGGGTCGGTTTAAAAAATATACACAAGTATAGATTTACGTATGAGACTGTTTACATACAGCTTAATCAATGGACCGATTTCATTGTAAATATCCCACGTTTTAAGATCATCATTAGAATAAGGGATCTATTAAGAAAAAACTTTTCTTTCTGTAGATAGACACTTAAGAGACGTTTGTAAATGTTGCACGAGTTCTAGGTCGATATCAAGAGCATATGGAATCTAATAATCTATTAAGAACGTATAGCTACAATGTGTCACCTCCGGCCAAGCTACATGTGATATTTGGAATGTTGCCGATAGACAGAGTGCATGTACTTTACCAAAGCAGGGGATTCCCCCCTTCGCCATTGCTTACGTCATCATCACTGACAGAGCACTGAATCAAAACGATACATGAAAATCATGTTACAATAATGACCCCACCATACCATGAAAAGGATAATTGTTCATACCGTATGCACTTTCATGTTAATTGAACAGGGACGAGAAAGTACAAGCGGAAGGTGTTAGTTAACCCTCGGTCATTTTCATTTACCGGTATGAGACAACAATTAATTTGCTGTTATAATAAGGTTAAACGAAAATACATGATATTTAACCCCAAAAAGCTATAGGACTCCGGCTTCCTATAACAAGAGTAACAAGAGCGGTTACTGCTATTTTATCTAACAAAAATTGTGATTTTGAAAGAAAGAATTGCCTATAATAGGGTAATTTCTTTTCATTCCATATAACCGCGGCTACTCTTTAAAACTTAAAAAAAGAAAAACAGCAACACTGTTCAAGTGACGTTTTTATTGTGATGATGATATTCTTCCACTTCTTTTTTTCTTCTTATTTCTTCTTCTTCTTTTTCTCCTCCTCCTCTTCCATTTTCTTTTCCTTCTTTTTCTTTGTTCATATAGTCTTCCTCATTTCCTTTTATTGTTCTTGTTCTTGTTGTTGTTGTTGTTGTTCTTCTTCTTCTTCTTGTTCTTCTTCTTACAACAACGACAACGCCTCATAATGCTGCTGCATACTACTAATACTACTACTTCTACTACTACTACTACTACTACTACTACTACTACTACTACTTCTACTACTTCTTCTTCTACTACTACTACTACTACTGCTACTACTACTTCTACTACTACTACTACTACTACTACTTCTTCTACTACTACAACTACTACTACTACTACTACTTCTACTACTACTACTACTACTACTACTACTTCTACTACTTCTTCTTCTACTACTACTACTTCTACTACTACTACTGCTACTTCTTCTACTACTACAACTACTACCACTACTTTTACTACTACTACTACTACTCCTGTCTGTCGGCTGTTTTTTTAATCCTGCGACGTTTTTACAACATTTGGAATCCATGGAATATGTTTCTATTGATATTCGGGGTACCTTACCATCTGATTATAAGAACAGGCTTCTTCCTTCATTTTAAATGTAAGAGAAATGATTGTCAATTTATATCATCTTTACAGCTCTCTTTTATTCGTGATGTGTAAACATGTCAGTCTGTTTGCCATTCTCTTTATGTTTCTATTGAAACGTATATCTAGTATTCTTTATTTGTATGTATATATCTTTATAGCCGTCTGTGGCTCCCTGTCTTTTAAAACATCATTTCACACCTTTTAATCTGGGCCCCTAATTTTCCTCTTTCCGGTTTTAGTCGATGGTATTCTTTAAGGCCTTTTTCTTTAGGCCCCTGATGACGTGTACCATTCCACAAAGGATTTGCTTACATACGTTTATTGTATTCGTTTTTGTAACACGTTATCCCTATCTATTCTTTTGTTAGGGACATTAATTGTTATCCCCTCTATCTCCTCTCGAAATCGTGTTCTGAGAAAGGTTGATGACAAGCGTGCATCATGAACATGATGGATTAGGGGACTAAAAAGGGTACAGGCACACCCCCCCCCCCCCCCCTCCACATCGTACCCTATTACCAACAGTGTTCGCGCTGCATATCGCATTGCGCTTGCGCGTTACCTAATCTGAGTATAAACGAGAACACGAGAACCCGAAATTGAAACGTCATATGCCTCTCGCGTTATTAATTTAATTTGAGTAAGTATGAATCATTGCGGTAGAGTTTGTGATCTATTCTTGGGGAGCGGACTAAAGAGGATCGGTCTATGCAGGTAAGAGTCACCTGCCTCACAGGTTGAGGCTAAAGGGGTAACAAGTCGCACATGAGGGGTGCGAATATGCATTTTTGCACCCCTATCTCGGAGTGAGGGGGTAGGAAATGTACCCGTCATACCAGTCTTGGGTCTTCTTCTAAATTAGGATATCATTCTACCATGTGTGTGTGTGTGTCTCACAGGATGTTTTATCATGTTCATTGAGGCTCTAATCATCCTTGAAAGGTAAAGTACATTTTCATTAGCGATCGGAAGTCTCAGGAAATAGGAGAGCTATAAACATCATAATCATGGCAATGATTACCTTGTTACCAAAATAAAAAAACTCATTTTCTAGAGTGGATGAAATTTACGATGATAACATGAACAATTTACACCATCATTTATTATTTTCATGATGGTAATGTAAATTAGTATCAGCTGTAACAATCATAATGTCAGTATCAATATTCTTAAAATGTTTTAAATTGCTTTATAACTAACACAATAGATGAGAAGTACATTTAATCTTGTAGTAATACTTGTATTTCGTGTATTCTCTGCCAACCCTTTAAATGGGCTCAATATGTACAAATATTTCTAAAAAAAGTGAAACCGGGACAATACATCCGATAAAACAGCAATGTATATGAAGGAGTCAATACGCATATATGTATGTATGAATAAAAGAATAGTAGAACGATAAAAAAAGGAATACATGTACATGTATGAACAACGATTGAAATAAATGCATACATTAATGTAATATCAATTACTTAGATATCAAGGTACCGCTAATTCAATTACTTCTTGATGGTTTATTTATGAAAAAACATGACTGGTAGCAATAATGCCGGATTGTACATGAATTACAAGAAAAAGAAGAGAGATTCAAAGATTTTACATAAACATAATTATAAAAGCTACATTTTAAAGGAAAAAAATCATGCTGGTAACTATATGATTTTTGTATTGATAAAATAATAGTTTGCTCGAAATATGAATTACTTTTAGCTTTTGGTTAAAACCAGGTCAATCACAAACACAGGTGTGTTATGTTCTTGATCAGCTTATTATGACGGAAAGAAAGAGCTGATGGAAATCATGTCAGTCTTCAATTTAAACAGCAAAGGTAAAATTGGCGCCTTTTTACAAATGTATGGTACAGAAATAATGCAACTAAAGTTATGCATACATGAACAATGGCTGGTACCAGTATATTTTAATATATTTCCTTTGACATGATCCATAGTGAAGAAACCAAATGAAAAGCGAAATACTAAGTCATCGCTTTGGATGAAAAACTTCGAATCTATTAATATGAAAACGAACTTGTTTGCCCTATTTCGACCTGACGAACCTTTTGATAATGTTCTATCATACAGTAACCTAAAACGATTTTGCTGATAAGCTAATTATTACAATTCCAATATTCGACATATATTAGGCTAGGCTGTAATCATTTTATTCACATTTTTTATTACCCTTCCAATTTAAAAGCAGATATCTGTCGAAATCATACTTTTTTGAAAGGTGGAGCATCGTAACTGGAGACCCTTCAACCCATTTTATCGTCTATCAAATACGGCTTTATGAAGCGTCTTTTAATTATCGAATTAAAAGCGTGAATCATGAGCCGAAATTATTTTATTCGAGATGGAAAGCAGCATGTGCTGTGTCATCTCATTTTCACTACGTCATCGCCTTATGATGTCATTCTAGTCCTGAAAATCGGCATAGATACTTCACCCTGCTCCTCCGAGTATTTTCAATCAGCCGATGACATTCTCTTCAAGCCTCGCATTCACGCGTTCAGGTCCCCCAAGTAATCGGAGTTGAACCGCGTCCAAGCTCCGTCGAGAAGGAGAGTCCACCCTGAGACGGAGAGTAATCGGCACACTAGCGTCTTTGAAGGAGGGGCAAAGGGGCACTGTGTCTCTCCTGTCACATTTCACGTACACACACGCGCGCGCACACACGAACACACACCGACGCACACACCCACAGACGTACGCACTCACGCACGCACGCACACAACACAGAGCAAGAAAACAAATGCGGCCATATTTGTTTAGTACAGTAGTTAGTAGGGTTTTAGGTAATTAATTGTAAGTTAATAATTGTAAGATTACACATGGAATGCGATTATAAAGACTTTCGAAAAACCAACGCAAGGCAATTTTATTATCCTCCTCCATTACCTACTGAAATATGCAAACATTTCATTGACGAATAAAAAAATAAAAAAAATAGAAACATTCTCGAAAATATTCTTCCAAAGACTTTGGGCTATGGTCTAGGCTTGCCCCCCGGAACACTAACAAAAAGTAGGGTTTTTTCACAATAAGCTGGTATTTTTTTTACCCCCCCCCCCCCCCCCCCCTCTCACCCGGCCAAGGTCTGGATACGCCAGTGAACCTGTATATCTACTGCGTGCAACCCATGCGAAAAGGTCTTATCACATGCGTGCCAATATTAACACAGGATTCTGAGAAAGAAAAATGTAGTTGTCAAAATGGAAAGGCAATTTGCCAACACGTATTCTTCATCTATCAATTCGGCTCAAAATTCTTAAAGAGAAGGTTGCGATCTGGAAAAGGTGAACATTTCGTGAGCTTTTTAATTTTGATAATATTTGTGTGGATTCTATGGAAGAACATCTCACTTCATTGGGACTATCCTTTTATGGTAAATATTTGTGTAGTCCCATACACATATTTCTGTGTACGTTGTTACTTTAGCAAAACTGGGCAACTTTCCTATCATTTTGATGATTCCAAAACCTCACATCATACATTTATACCTACATGGTACATGATCAACATTTTCAATTGCTCCCACACAGTTTATTTGGCAATCAAATCGCATGACCGGATTTCAAATTTATTTAAAGGAAAGCAAAAATGATTTATACCTTCCGTTTTCATTTATAGACTATTTATGTCTTCTTTATATAAAGAAAGACATATATACAGTAAAACAACAGAGAATGTTAGAAAAATGAAAAATAAGGAAAATAATTATGAAATATCACAAAAAAGGGAATGCGAAGAAGAGGAAGAGGAGAACTAAGTAAAAATAACATGACTATGCCAAAATAGTGAGAATTAGTCAAATAGTTCACTCATCTCATGGTTGCCCCTCCCCCATCAATAAAAAATGCAGAGAAATATAATTTATCATCTTTGTACCGAATGTTACGTGTCCTTGAAAATAGAAAGAAATTGTTGACTTAGGCCAATATCCAAACATTGTAGGCCTGCTCATGCTGTATATACAAAAAAGACGGGACGATATAGAAATGAATCACATTATACAACTTATTGCAAATAATAAAACAATATAATTGAGATTTATAACTCTGTACTTCAAATTTACAGGCCGATATGGATGACATCAGTCTGGGTTATCTAGCTCTTAAATTAAACCATCTTCGTGTAAATTCATTCCATGCATTAATTTGTGGAGCGCCGGGAGTGCCAAGTTTGTTATAAAACTTAAAAAAGATTCCTTATGTAACTTGAAATTCTTTCAGAGCGTTATGGAATACCCTTAACTTTGCTTTAAAATGTAGAAGCTATTAAAAATAAATAATTCCTTTATCAATTTGAAACATACAAATCAATGTGGACTACACTAATTCTTGGCTGATTAGATATTGATATAAATCAACTTATGTAATACATTTATATATTGTGTATTTTGAAATTACACAATTTCGTGGTCAAGGTCGACTATCCGTATTCTGGGTCAAATATCTATTAATATCAACCAAATGCATTTAATGATCCCTTACATAAATTGAAGAAAAAATACAGGTCACTACGGAGTTATCTTATTCTTGGATAACTAGCTATTAATACATACTATTCTTTTCAATCTATTTCAATTCTTTTCCAATGACCCACCAGAGGATTTATTCAGCCCTTGGAGAACGAAGGCCGTCGATGCGCCAGGGAATGAACGCTGACGACATTCAACTTAAGAATGACGCGGTGGTCGAATTTCGACCTCGACATCGCATTCCGCTCATTTTCCACGATTTCCCTAATGAGTGTAAACTATGGCACGCCACAGCCGTCATAATTGGTCGAGTTTACAAAAAAGCAGTCGACTTTACAAAAAAGCAATCGAGTTTACAAAAAAGCAATCGAGTTAACCAAAAAAGCAATCGAGTTTACAAAAAAGCAGTCGAGTTTACAAAAAGCAATCGAGTTTCCAAAAAAGCAGTCGAGAAAAAAAAAAAGCAGTCGAGAAAAAAAAAAGCAGTCGAGAAAAAAAAAAAAAGCAGTCGAGAAAAAAAAAAAAAGAAGTCGAGAAAAAAAAAAAAGCAGTCGAGAAAAAAAAAAAAAGCAGTCGAGAAAAAAAAAAAAAGCAGTAGAGAAAAAAAAAAAAAGCAGTCGAGAATAAAAAAAAAAAAAGCCGTCGAGAATACGTGCCTTCACGGTTGTTTCATAGCAAAGCATGCTGGGACATAATTCTAGTACATTTTTACCTTCGCCGTGATCAGCTGTCCCGTTGGTTGCAAACAACGGGATTCTTATAGAAGCAACATCTTAATCTTGTACATAATCCGCTATTCTGCAGTGATTTTCTTTCACTCCAGTATCATTTGTACGGTAAGAAACCAAAGTTTGTGTTTATTCATTTTTATGACGAATAAAGCTGATAATACGACGTAATGAGAGTGGGCCGGGGTCCAACTTTAGTAAATGTAGGCCTAGATCTAGTCCCGTATGTTTAAATGTGTGTGCATTTTAAGTAGACTGATTGCCTTGTGTTTTAGGTAGAAGTTAACCAAATTTACAGTAAAATGGGACTTATGTCTCAGGAAATATGAATAGGTCTAGATCCTATAAACTATACATAATTGATATTGGAATAGGATCTACTAGAATGGCCGACACGACAGTTAGATAGTGATGGTTTTTTGTTGTTGTTTTAGTTTTAAGGGCGTGTGTCATTCAATTATGAATATTTACGCTGTGGTGATGGCAAATGAATTAGTCTAGGCCCTAAATGTAAAAAAGGTAAAAAAGAGGCCATGAAAACGATAGATTTGTCGATCTGGATCTGGATATAATAGTCTGATATCGATGACCTCAACTTGAGCATCTACATGGGTCTACATACTTGTGTTAAAGAAGTGATAAGGATTCTTTTGTTACAATTATTCTTGTGGTCACAAACTTAAATTTGATTGCCTTTCTCCTTTTATTTATCAGTTGCAGCATCATCGAACACGATGACCAATGAATCAGAAGATGACGTAGATGTTACTAGAGAGCTCATTTCACAATGGACAACAGAAGTGCTACGTGACTTTCTACAAGGAGGAGACTCAAGCTTGTAAACCGAGGAGTCATTATTTTATGGATGTTCTCTGCCGGCTGCCTTGACGCTGGGGGTAGCTTTTCAGCCATCCGAGGTTAAGACTGAGAGGAACTGGACAATGGATGGATAGGGGAGGACGGGGGGGGGGGGGGGTAGGAATGCAGAACTGGCCTACTATGTATGTACCTACTGGATAAGGACCCTCCATCACTAGAGGGAAAAATAATGAGAGACTTCAAAGAGGGGAAGGCATATAGTTATTTTGCCTTGTGAAAAAAATTAGATTTAGCCCCTAAAAAAGCGTTCCTTCGGGTATCAAATGATGACAGGTGAAACCTCACAATTGTAGAATTATTATCTGTAATGTGATTTCCAAACCATGTGACAGCCAATGGTGTATGTTGTAAAGGTATTGTAAAAGGCATTGTTTAACACCATGCAGGCCCCCCCCCCCCCCCCCACTCCGATAACAGACGGACCCCATGCGTGTTACCAAAATGTCCGGTAAAGGGGTACTTTTCGTGTGACAAAGTCCGGCCCGAGAATTGTACAAAAAGGGGTGTATTAACTTTTCACCCGGAGATTTCTTTAAAAAGGGGGTATTTTCTCTTTTTTTCGATTATCTCTTTGGACTCCTGAGAAATTATTCTGAATTTAGGGGGGTACATTGAGCATTTTTCATGATTTAGGGGAGTCTCCAAGGCAGGAAAAGCCCGCGAAAGGGGGGTTCGGAAATGTTGGCAGTCCTCAGATAGGGGGTGCTTTCAAAAAGAGGGAACAAGCATATGCGTACCCTAAATAACACTGAGTGGGGGGGGGGGGGGGGCGGGGTTTAACAATGTTTAATTCAAGATTGACGTATGGCCCTACGCGCTACCAGTGTCTGCGATATGGTGTATTAATACTGAAGCCCTAACAAAATCGCGCTTCAAAATGATCAAGAAGTGCCTCAAAAAAGTAAAAATCTTTGATTGACCCCTTTTACCATACTCGTTTTCCCCAATAGACTTGTAGTGTTATGAAAAGCGTTTGACAAACACAAAATTTGGTTTCGATTTCCAATCGTAAATATCTTGATAATCAGACAGGCGATCGGATTGTAAAAGTCATCGAGTTCTTGACTGACATAAAATTATCATTGCAGCACGAGCTAAATCCAGGATTTTGTTTCAGAATCTGAGATAATGTTACCGGATCCCTTTAAATGCGTTTGCATTAAAGGTGGTACCCCCCCCCCCCAACTCAGTGTTATTTAGGGTACCCACATGCGTGTTCCCAGCACCCCCCCCTTTTTTTTTTAGCATAAGTCCCCTGTGTTAAGTCAATACGGGTAGATTTTGTTTCTTTGTTATACAAGCCTTTTCAGCACCCCCCCCCCCCCCTTCTCAGCAAAAGTCCAGTGTGTAAAGTCAATACGGGCAGATCTTTTTCATTGCAAAACTCCAGAGAATCCAAAACTCTGCTGCCAGGCTCTGTTCACTTTGATGTACATGTACGGTATATGTATTGTAATTTGTAGGTTTATTCACACTTTTTTGTTTTGTTTAATAAGTAATTGTTTATCAGTCTATTTTCGTTTGTTATAGCGCTTAGAGATTTTGGTGGTAAGCGCTTTAAAAGTAGCGTTTTTTTTTAATTTTTAATTTTAATTTTTTAAATTTTGTTACGAGCCAGAGATTTTGGGAACACGCATGCGGTACCTCCGTTCCCTGTTGATATTGATCTCATGGTTATATTTATTTTATAAATAAAATCAAACAACACAGTGAGGGTTGTAGATGACTACTAAGCAATCATTACTGTATGTAGGACGCTGAGTTGAAGTTATTCATGATTTATTCAAGAGAGGAAGGTCAGACAGACCTGATGTTTAAAATATTTATCAAGAGAAAATTCATAGAAACAGAGAGAGGCATTGAGAGAGATGTCGACGCTTAATGAAAGAGAAAGAGTGATAATAAGGAGAGAGAGAAGGGGAGAGAAAGAGAGAGAGATGGAGAGGGGTGGGAGAGATAGACAGGGAGAGCAAGAATTAGGTGTGAAGAGGAAGATCAAGAGAATGAGAGATTAAATTTTACAAATGTACATATTTCCATGTACCTTTTCTTAATTTATATTATAATGTGAACGATATAGTGATGGTCTTTGCTTAATTTTAGTTTGCATTCTTTCCTCTAGCCTTGTTTTCTAATTTATTATTTTAATTTAGTAAATGTTGTATAAATATAATTTTGATTTCTATCTCTTCCCCTATGTCATAGCCTTGTTCTTGCTCTCCCTTCCTTATGTTAGTCTATCTCTCTTTCTCTCTCTCTGTAATGATAACCCCTCTATCAATCTTTTCTTCATCAACTCTTGATATATTCCTCCTCTTCTCCTTCTCGTTCATCATCACGATCATCATCATCATCTCAAAACCGTATTAATCAATCTACATGTATAAGACTCCTGAGATTGATCAATAAAGTTCTTATAATATAAGACCATTATGTACAAACAATAAACCATATGGTCACAATCATTTAATAAACAGTGGTAAGAACAATTATTCCAACTTGATGGGCAACAACGTAATCTCCATTTTCTCCTCCTCGTTCAAATATTGGCTTCTTTTTCATTCTTTACTTGTGTTACTTCTCTATCTCTCTGACTACAGTGTATACTCACAAGAAAGTAGAATCAACGGTTTGACATGAACCAGTCTAGAAAATGAACTAAATTTATTCAAGTATCAAATACATTTTGAATTTCAGACAGCTTTCTCCCAGGAGATGAAACAAATGTCTCCCTAACCAGAAACTGGCAAAATAACTAAATGCCTTCCCCTATTTGTAGTCTCTCATTATTCTTCCCTCTAGTGATGGAGGGTCCTTATCCAGTAGCACACAAATGTCTCTATACATAGTAGACAGCCATCTCTGCATGCCTTTCTTTCTCCCCCCCCCCCCCCATCCATCCATCGTCCAGTTCCTCTCTACCTCTATACCTCGGATGGCTGAACAGTACCCCCAGCGTCAGGGCAGAGAACACCCATAAAATAATGACTCCTCAATTTCCAAGCTTGAGTCCCCTCCTTGTAGAAAGGCACGTATCACTTCTGTTGTCCATTGTGAAATGAGCTCTCTCGTAGCATCTACGTCATCTTCTGATTCATCGGCCATAGTGTTTGATGATGCTGCAACTGATAAATAAAAGGAAAAAGACAATCAAATTTAAGTTTGTAACCTCAAGAATAACGGTAACAAAAGAACCCTTATCGCACTAGATCATGGGGAAACATTTTTGTGCTAAAGGGTGACCCCAAAAAGGTGACCTTACCATCAGCTGAACGAAATATCGATCTGCCAAATATTCATATTTTCGGGAAAAAATAGGTGCTCTAACCGACCCCCTCCCCCTCTCATTCACCGGCTGGCTGAGTCGATGTGAAATTTTCGGCACGATTTTCAAATTTTAACCCCCCCCCCCCTCGAAAAAATCCTTCATACGCCCCCGTCATGTAGATCCTCAAGTAGAGCTCATCAATACATAGACTATTATTATATTCAGATCAAGATCGACAAATCTATCGTTTTCATGGCCTCTTTTACTTTTTTACATTTACTAATTGCCATCACTATCTAACTGTCAGCCATTCTAGTAGATCCTATTCCAATTATGTATAGTCTATAGGATCTAGACCTATTCATATTTCCTGAGACATGAGTCTCATTTTACTGTAAATTTGGTTAACTTCTACCTAAAACACAAGGCAATCAGTCTACTTAAAATGCACACACATTTAAACATACGGGACTAGATCTAGGCCTACATTTACTAAAGTTGGACCCCGGCCCACTCTTATTACGTCGTATTATCAGCTTTATTCGTCATAAAAATGAATAAACACAAACTTTGGTTTCTTACCGTACAAATGATACTGGAGTGAAAGAAAATCACTGCAGAATAGCGGATTATGTACAAGATTAAGATGTTGCTTGATAAGAATCCCTTTGTTTGCAACGGGACAGCTGATCACGGCGAAGGTATAAAAATGTACGAGAATTATGTCCCGGCACGTATTCTCGACGGCTTTTTTTTTTTTATTCTCGACTGCTTTTTTTTTTTTTCTCGACTGCTTTTTTTTTTTCTCGACTGCTTTTTTTTTTTCTCGACTGCTTTTTTTTTTTTCTCGACAGCTTTTTTTTTTTCTCGACTGCTTTTTTTTTTTTTCTCGACTGCTTTTTTTTTTTTTCTCGACTGCTTTTTTTTTTTTTCTCGACTGCTTATTTTTTTTTCTCGACTGCTTTTTTTTTTTCTCGACTGCTTTTTTTTTTTTCTCGACTGCTTTTTTTTTTTTCTCGACTGCTTTTTTGGAAACTCGATTGCTTTTTTGTAAACTCGACTGCTTTTTTGTAAACTCGTTTGCTTTTTTGTAAAGTCGACTGCTTTTTTGTAAACTCGACCAATTATGACGGCTGTGGCGTGCCATAGTAAACCGCGAAGGTCTTAACAATACGAGGCGAAGACTATTTTCGTATGAATCTTTCTAAGATAGGTACTGTATTGGAGGCGTCTTTGATGAGAAGAAGTTGGCCAGTAGCCCGGAATAATGTCATTGTGATGTTTTGATTGGCCATCCACCAAAACCCTCACATGTATTAGTGTATTTGAAGGAGGGGCAGGGGGAGGAGGAAAATTGCCCCTCCTGGCTGGTGTTTTTGAAGTGCTGTATCATTGTTAGAACAGTCCGTATACTACGATTTGGAGCAATTTGTAAAGCGCGTTCAGCAAGGAACAGGCGAAAAGACTTCATGCATGGCTAATGATCAACAAAACGGTGTTAAGTTTTTTGTCAACTCTGTTTGTTGCTACGGCAGGCAGCCAGTGAAAATGAATTCATTTAATAAAATTAAGGAAATGCAAGCATTTTGGTCCCCTTTTTGTTACCCTGAATTGTTTTTAATCACTCATGCGTGAAATATGCATCATATGAGTTGCATCAAATGAAAGAAGAGGATATAAGCTTCACAAGTATGTGCCATTTAAAAAATTATAATTGTGATTAATTTATGATAAAACATCGATAATTCTCGGTGTTTTTTTTTTCTGGGACGCACTGTGTAAATTATCTGAATCATGTACAGATCATAATATCTGAAACTGGAATCTTGAATATCGACCAGTCTTGCCAAACCATTGTACCCCCCCCCCCCCAGTTATATACTAGGTATGCCACCGGTACCTCATACAAGGAGTTGGCAAGCATTGCACAATTTGACAGTACTCTTTGGCTCGTAAACCTTCTTGGTATCATGATATAATAATCATAACACATGCTTAGCCATTATCAAAGTACAGTCAAACCTCTTCATTAGGACTGTCAAAAAAAACCAGAAACTAAAATGTCCCAATTACTTCCAAAAATCAAGCATTTTTACGACTACACGAACCATCTGGTCACCTACCATCTAATTGTACAATAGAACAGTAAAGAAGTATGTCATGTCAAACTCAAGTCTAACTGAAAGGGAGAAATATCAAGGTACAACTTACATTAGTGAAGCGTTGCTTGTACCCATTTATACATACACCAAAGTCACCCGTTCACATTGCGCGAAAAAATCGCCGAAAAAGGTAATTTCACGTGGGTTTGAGAAAATGATAATGAGTTGCGCGTAACAGAGCTATTAATTACCTATCTGCATTTTATACGATGCAAAAATGCGAAGCGCGCTACCCTTATGTCATTATCTTTTGCCGTGGCAGTTTTGTTTTGTTGATTTTACTCATGTGTACATTCGTTTAACTTAGTATTTAATTAATTAATCATTTGTTTGTTTATTCATTCATATTTTATTAGTTAGTTCTTCATTCCTTATTTGCCTATTCATCTAATTTTTTCTACAATTTATTTTATTTTGTTCTATTTTTCTATTAAAAACAAAAAACAAAAAACTAATTCCTCAATTCAGTAATTAGTTTAAGGCTTTTTAACATGTTGACCGTATCAGATGTACATCGTAAATCATAACTCATCTTATATCCTAAATATATATTTCATGATATGGGCATTTAGAATTTGTCAAAGGAAATAAGTATTGATTGAATTGAAATTAGAGGTTTTTTTATGGTTTATGAACGGGGCTTTATGGCCTTCGCATTTATTTCGAAGAATGTGACAATTCATGAAAGATTTGATTCTCCTCATTCCAAGAAAGCTTTCCTAGAAAAGCAGATGGTGTGGGTTTCTTTCCTTTTTCGCCAAATTTAGACAAGACCGAGAAAAATACATTCGCAGATGTAGCACAGAACATGGTCATACCATTAAGCCAACACTCTCTGCCTCTGTCGCCTTAAAGGGACTAGGTAACATTGTACACATGAGCGAAAACAGTGCTAAGGTATAGTGACTTCAATGCTAGATGTACAATTAAAGATAATCTGACATAAGGGATATAAAAAAAAACATTTTTAATGATAAAAGTTGGGGAAAACTGATCTGATCGATTCCTAAATTCTTCCAACTATATTCTTATAAATAAATTAGATTTTAGGTGAATGTGAATCGTCATAAAGCAACGGAATGTCTCTATATATCACTCCAAACATTTAATCGTTGACAGATTTTTAAAAGCCTGCTTTTAGTCTATTTTTCATGGGAAAACGGTTGGTATAATTCAAAAATTGGTTGGGAGAATTTACTGTTAGAGGGAGTTAAACAATGACACCTTCAAAGAAAACCATCAATATCTTTGTGGTTTGAGTAGTTTTTAAAGGATTTTGCGCATATTAAAGGGTTAGTACAGTATTAGAGGGAATATAATAAGTAACATTTCATACAAAAATTAGGCAGTTTTTCCATTAAACTTCAACAATGTTACCGGTTCACTTTAAAGGCTCTGTTCTGGTAGAGCTTAAAAGGAAACTTTTATAATTCCTCATGTTTTTATGTTTTAATCATTCAACTGGTCAAATATCTAAAGCTAGCACCAAAAATGTACATAGTGAGATCGAGTTACTATCAGCCATTCACAATTCACCGTTTAACAAATGATCGCAGTTTTCTTTTTACAAAAATAACCTCTTGTCATAGTTCAAAAAAGACAATTGTAATATATTCCTGTACAGTGTCTAGGAAATCAAGAAAGAAACAAGAACCCCAAAAAGCAATCTTGTCTTTAAAGATAATTTGGGTATTTTCTATGAAATGCGTCTACGGACTACAACCTCAAAATATAGGAATTCAAAAGAGGTAAATCTCTTTAACCCCTTAACCACTTGGACCCCTGTGAAAAACAGTTGTGCTGACTAGGATGTTCCGCCCGTATGTGGAAATAAATTTTTAAAAAATGAAAAAATAAAACAAAACATCTTCGCTTGAAGCTGTATATCGTGATTGTTAATGTATTTATTGTAAAAATAGAACTCAGCTTAATTCTATCCAACTTAATTTTTTACTTAATAGGATGAATGGTACCTTTGATTTCCAAAAAACAAAAGTTCGAACTATTGCTAACTCTAATAAGTGTGTTGTCCTGTTAATAGCCAAGTGCTAAACGAGGCTATTTACGGGTTATTTCTAAATAAATTCTGCACCCTTTAATATTGTTTTAAAAGATTTAATTATATTTATACATTTGCAATATGAAACAACTCTTTAACAAACCCCTTTCGAAACCCAAAAGGTTAATTAAACGTCGAGTTTATTTTTGTCGAAGGTGCGAGACAAATCAACCACATTGGCATTGAAGGTGAAAAGGAAATGTAAAAGTACAATTTATATGTATATCATTATCACGACCATGAACACTTTTTCTTTCATTCAAATACATCAATTTTCCAGTTACATGAGACCTTCTTGTACATATATCGTGTATAGGAGTAAATGACCTCAAACCTGTTAAATATTTTGATGTTTTGTGTTCCAGGAATGTGACGAAGTTAATCCTCTTTGCAACTATATGCATCCTCTAATGGGGCATCGATTTCATTGATGACGGGAGTCTTCATTAGAAGTATGATGTAAGAACAACGAAATAAATAAATAAGTTTTCAGTTGTAATTTGAATGTTTCTGTTGACGAGAGTTGACGTATTTGTAGAGGGAGTTTCGGACCCATGACTGAGAAAGCCCGATCGCCCCAAGCACGTTTTATTCTAGGTGTCTTAAAGATGAAGTTGAGTTCTGGTCATGCGATTGCATTGTGAAAGAAACGGTGTGGAACCGACCAGAAAAGGTTGATCATCTAGCATATAAGAATTTGTGTGTATTGCAAGGTTCTGGAATCATCA
This sequence comes from Strongylocentrotus purpuratus, assembly GCF_000002235.5. NCBI lineage: Eukaryota > Metazoa > Echinodermata > Echinoidea > Camarodonta > Strongylocentrotidae > Strongylocentrotus > Strongylocentrotus purpuratus. The sequence continues at coordinate 4,367,779 of NW_022145601.1, forward strand.
AAATGATAAGAAATGTGGCCAAGTCTTGGTAAAGTTACAAACACTTGCACAGAAAGATGTATATGGGACTACACAAACACGTGGCGTAAAAAGCCGGCCCCCCGATTTTTACGATGTTACATGCATATTTAGAATATGAAGGCATTTGAAGAGCCATGCTTTTCAGGGAACATGTCTTAACTGATGTTCTTCCACACTTGCATAATAAGAATGAGTAATGCTCACAAATTATTTTTCACCTCTTCCCAGAACTCAACCTTTTCTTTAACCTAAATGGCTTACGTAGATCTCGTGACTTTCAAGTTGACAGGGCCAATGGTTATTGTTCATCCTTTCTATGTGGCCGGAGAAGGGAATTTCCCTGGTAGGACAGTCACGAAGTTGAAAGGAGACATGGGCAGCACTGTCCAGAAACTTCCATGCTCGTCACCTAAAAGTTCTAACTAGGATTAATACGACAGCTGCAGTGGGACTCCACGTCGAGAAAGCATGGACGAAATTCGTCACACTGGCGGGGGAAAAAAAGTAAAATCCCCAAAGCTTTCACCATTTTAACAACTGCTCTGCCACAAGATGATTTTATTTCTGTCTCCAACAAAGTTCTTGCGTGTGTTTGAGTCGATTTAACGAAGTGATAGTCCCTGATAGGTGCCTGGATGGAACGGTGTGACGCCTAGATGGTTAGGCTGACGACTTGGCACCATGGCCAAATTATCTCATTCTAAATACGCAACACAGGAAATGTTCAACCTTCATTTTGTTTGTTTTCGATATTCAGGAATCCCTCCCACCCGGGGCGTGGCTTTAGGAGGTGGTGACACTCGCATCAAATAAGTATTATCGGAAAAGGGGAATTCTTAAACCTTGTCTGAAAAAATTACCATTTCGTTGTTGATTTTTGAAGAAAAAATAGTCAGTTAACTTGTCGACAGATAAGGCTGGACATCCCATTCACATGATCGAGCAACGCCCCTTGCCAAATGCTCCCTCGCGCACACGCACACCCACACCCGAATGGAACCCGATTATGTTGAAAATAAGAGTTGTCGCGTGGACAATTTCAGTCTCATTAAGCTTAATTTGGACAGTCGCGCCACGGAGCTTACATACATCCTGACTCACTCATGCAGATTGTGATCAAAACAACTTCAGGAGGACTGGTGAGTAGTCATGAATGTGTTTTGGGGTTACATCCTCGCCCTATATCCGTGTTATGTATCCTACACGTGCCGACGTCAAATGGTTTATTCTCTACACCGAGGATGAAAAGGGTGTGGGTTCGATCCCCGGCACGAGATGTATGTCCTTAAGCAAGACATTTTAATTCGAATTGCTTCTCCCCGAGCAAGCTTTAAAAGTTACGAATGCCTTTGTGACTGGGTTTAGAAAACGTTTGTCTGTAAAATGGCTACCAGGCTAGGATGCTCACAAATAGAGATCAATTGGAGGTTAGAACAATAAACGAGCCAATGATTGCTGTAATAATACAGTTTAATTACTTTGATTTGTTACCGGGAAGGCGCTTTGTCAATATTATTATCATCATCTTAATCAGTCACACGATCAGAAGACCAAGGGTTAAAATCTTCGCTAAAATGCTTCGGACAGGGACATGAATGGGGCTTTCAACAATTACTATTCAGTAAGCGATCTGTACCACAATTTGGGAACGGGACTTTGGAGTTTAAACATAAACATTGCATTCTTGATGATAAACGAATAATAATAATACGGTCTTATTTACCCAGGATAGTCGTATCAGTAGTAACTAGCAGGACCCGTGGAAAATCCACGGGATTCTAGGGGAGGGGGCCAAATAGATAGATAGATAGAGGCCTATGTGCTATCCAAAAAAAAATTAGATTATCTTTATATAGAGAATTTTTATAATATATGCTGTTTGACCATGAATGGCGCATCGTAAAACAAACTATGTCAGATAGGATCTCGATAATTACTATTTATTTGCATTATTATTGTTGTGATTTCAATGTAGTTTCATGAAAAGACTACATATGCAGAGGCTTGGATTATGATTATGTTGGCATTGTTCACAAAATGTGTATAATTATTTTCAAAGTAAAGATTTTACGCGAAAAATTGGACGGTTTGTGCACAAATTGACTCGACTGTGTGTGGGACTGTGAGCGTAGAATCCAGTGAAAGATTTTTTTTTCGGGGACTCGATCTATATCAAATTTTGGGGAAATTTTTGGGGGCTACTTTTTTTTTCTTTCGGGGGCTCATTTTTCTTGGGCTAATTTTTCATTAATTCATTTAAAGATGCAGTTTGTTTAGTTAAGTAGCGTAGTGTTACGTAAAAAAAGGCGTACTTTCTGCGTCAAGTTTCTACGCCGAAAGTACGAATTTTGTTAAACATATTAAATTGTTTGCGTCCATCTTGCGTACTTTTTTGCGTCCCTCAGGGTATAGTAACGTAGGCCAGCGTATTCTCAGCTCAGCGTAGTTGGTACGCAACTCTACTATGGACCCCACGCCAATTAGTGATCGACCTGCCAGTGTCACAAATAAGGCATTAAAAATATGCTCATCTGACCGTAATTAAATGCCTAAAACCCCTGAGCTTTCGGGGGTTCAGCCCTTTGTACCCGTGGACACCACGCCTGCTCTCAAATCGCTTTGAGTTACCTGACCCCCCCCCCATACTTTAAAAATTGATTTGATGCAAGAACTGTATCATACTAAAAGTATTATCATGTTTTTAAACGACCATGACGACTGGCTGATTTTCTTGTGAAAAATGATTATCAAAATTCAGTATACAACTATACATGGCCAGAATAATCACAATCCAAGCCCAGGTTTCATACATCTATTCACGAAACTATATTGAAATCGGGGCAATAATAGCAATTTGAAAGTGTTGTTTAGACTCTCCTCACACCCACGGACAGACCTGGCTACTCCGGTCACCGCTACTCCATGCTCACACACTCAGCTCCGACAGCACCGCCGACAGCGGCGCTCAGCTGCCGTGGCAATACACTGTGGACTCAAGGCAGTTTGCAACTGAACTGTCACGTGAAGGCGTACTATCACAGATCTATTTGCGCTATTCTTGTTGTGATTTCGATGTAGTTTTCATGAAAAGACCAATAAAACAGAAGCTTGGACTATGATTATGTTGGCATAGATCACAGAATTTGTATAATTATTTTCAGAGTAAAGATTTTACGTGAAAATAGGTCCATGGTTTGCGCCAGTTGTCGCAATCGCCTCGACTCGAATCGACTGTGGTGTGTGCATGTGTGTGACCTGAGAGCGTGTAATACACGTACACTGTTATGTTGGCGCCTGGCCTACAAAGCATATCCTATAGAAAGACGCATAGCACGGGTAAGCTCAACCCGTTGAGGATACATATTGGCTACATCCCCTCACCCGGGTGAGTCGTCTGTTGATGTGTATTTCTCTTACATGCTACAAAGCGAACCCTATAGCAAGAGGTCTTACTCGGGATACGCCGCAGCTTTTTCAATGAGACTTGCTACACCCGTTGACGCGAGTGGATTCTCGTCCATCGTGTGTCTCTTCGTCTCTCTTTGATAATTAGACAGAGGGCGGGTGCACGCCTTGCCGACTCGCTCTCGCGGGTTCGTCGCCTCCTCGCAATCCACGACGCCCGCCGTGCTCTCGTCCGCCCGTCCTCCCCGGCACCCCGAAACCGCGTTTAACGGCGTGGACGTCGATCGCGGGGTCGACGTGGCACGCGGATTACGGGAGACAGACCTCGTGGAATTGTGCCGCCCTCCCCGCGCCACGGCGGAGGCGGGCGGGGTCGGGGAAAGACGTTTTTGAGGAACCGTTTTGTACCCGTTTGGACCCCCCGCGGCGATTAGTGGTATTAGTAATATAGACTAGGAGGACCCGTGGAAAATCCACGGGATTCTAGGGGAGGGGGCCAAATAGATAGATATAGAGGCCTATGTGCTATCCAAAAAAAAAAATAGATTATCTTTATATAGAGAATTTTTATAATATATGCTGTTTGACCATGAATGGCGCATCGTAAAACAAACTATGTCAGATAGGATCTCGATAATTACGATTTATTTGCATTATTATTGTTGTGATTTCAATGTAGTTTCATGAAAAGAATTATGCAGAGGCTTGGATTATGATTATGTTGGCATTGTTCACAAAATGTGTATAATTATTTTCAAAGTAAAGATTTTACGCGAAAAAATCGGACGGTTTGTGCACAAATTGACTCGACTGTGTGTGGGACTGTGAGCGTAGAATCCAGTGAAAGATTTTTTTTTTCTTTGGGGACTCGATCTATATCAAATTTTGGGAAAATTTTGGGGGGCTACTTTTTTTATCTTCGGGGGCTCATTTTTCTTGGGCTAATTTTTCATTAATTCATTTAAAGATGCAGTTTGTTTAGTTTAGTAGCGTAGTGTTACGTAAAAAAAGACATACTTTCTGCGTCAAGTTTCTACGCCAAAAGTACGCTAATTTTGTTAAACATATTAAATTGTTTGCGTCCATCTTGCATACTTTTTTGCGTCCCTCAGGGTATAGTAACGTAGGCCAGCGTACTCTCAGCTTAGCGTAGTTGGTACGCAACTCTACTATGGATCCCATGCCAATTAGTGATTGACCTGCCAGTGTCACAAATAAGGTATTAAAAATATGCTCATCTGACTGCCGTAATTAAATGCCTAAAACTCCTGAGCTTTCGGGGGTTCAGCCCTTTGTACCCGTGGACTCCACGCCTGCACTCAAATCGCTTTGAGTTACCTGACCCCCCCCCCCCCCAATACTTTAAAAATTGATTTGATGCAAGAACTGTATCATACTAAAAGTATCATCATGTTTGTTTTTAAACGACCATGACGACCGTCTGATTTTCTTGTGAAAACTTTACTTTGAAAAATGATTATCGAAATTCAGTATACAACTATACATGGCCAGAATAATCACAATCTAAGCCCAGGTTTCATACATCTATTCACGAAACTATATTGAAATCGGGGCAATAATAGCAATTTCAAAGTGTTGTTTAGACTCTCCTCACACCCGCTACTCCGGTCACCGCTACTTCATGCTCACACACTCAGCTCCGACAGCACCGGGGATCGACAGCAGCGCTCAGCTGCAGTGCAGTGCAGTGGCAATACACCACACGTGTGTACGTGTGGACTCAAGGCGTACTATCACAGATCTATTTGCGCTATTCTTGTTGTGATTTCGATGTAGTTTTCATGAAAAGACCAATAAAACAGAAGCGTGGACTATGATTATGTTGGCATAGATCACAGAATTTGTATAATTATTTTCAGAGTAAAGATTTTACGTGAAAATAGGTCCATGGTTTGCGCCAGTTGTCGCAATCGCCTCGACTCGAATCGACTGTGGTGTGTGCATGTGTGTGACCTGAGAGCGTGTAATACACGTACACTGTGGGCGCCTGGCCTACAAAGCATATCCTATAGAAAGACCCATAACACGGGTAAGCTCAACCCGTTGAGCGTACATATTGGCTACATCCCATCACCCGGGTGAGTCGTCTGTTGATGTGTATTTCTCTTACATGCTACAAAGCGAATCCTATAGCAAGAGGCCTTACTCGGGATATGCCGCAGCCTTTACAATGAGACTTGCTACACCCTTGACGCGAGTGGATTCTCGTCCATCGTGTGTCTCTTCGTCTCTCTTTGATAATTAGACAGAGGGCGGGTGCACGCCTTGCCGACTCGCTCTCGCGGGTTCGTCGCCTCCTCGCAATCCACGACGCCCGCCGTGCTCTCGTCCGCCCGTCCTCCCCGGCACCCCGAAACCGCGTTTAACGGCATGGACGTCGATCGCGGGGTCGACGTGGCACGCGGGTTACGGGAGACAGGCCTCGTGGAATTGTGCCGCCCTCCCCGCGCCACGGCGGAGGCGGGCGGGGTCGGGGAAAGACGTTTTTGAGGAACCGTTTTGTACCCGTTTGGACCCCCCGCGGCGATTTTGCGTATTAGTAATATAGATACTTCCCATGGTCCCTGCAAGTATTTAGTACCCCAGTCAATGACAGCCATTTACGCCTGGGTGGAGAGTGACAACTGTGGATCAACGCCTTGCGAAAGTACGGTAGTGCCAGGCTGGGATTCGAACCCTCACCCATTGGACAGGTGAATGGAGCCACTATACCACAACACCTCCACGGAAATGACAGTAGTTCTAGAATCAATTTTTACCCCCCCCCCCCCCCCAAAAAAAAAAAAAAAAAAAAAAAAAAATGAAATAAAACAAGAGATCTTTACCGATTCCAGAAGTTTTCAATCTTTTAACAAAAATCTGCTGCTTAGAAATCAGCTGTAACTTTACACGAGTTGTCCATGATTTATAGGTAAGCTAGACAACGGCAATATTGAACTGTGTCAATATTATTTCAAGGGGTCATTATGCTAAAGGTTTCTACTACATACCTCATCGTTTCAGAAGTAGTCTTACCTGTCTATCTAGTTATGGCTTTAATTTACTTCTTCTTAAGGTCTCCTGCTTGATCTTTGGTCTGTTCATCCTAGGACAAGATGCCCCCTCCCATTCCCCTCTCATCCAATGTGTTATCGAAACCTGGTTAATTGGGGGGGGGGGGGGTGTAATAGCGATACCAGGGTCTGCAGTAAGAACAAAAGTCATACTGTTGTGGCAAACTTGTGTAAATAAGCCTAAATTATCATAAATAATTACTATAATGATGACGAGTAGCGTATGTAAATCTAAAACTCCGTTTACTTCTATTGTTACCTTTACAATTAAAAATTGTGTCCAGATAAAAAGAAATTAACAAGATATATTTACAACGCTGTCTTCAAGAAGAAGAGGTGAAAATCGAATACATTAAGAAGCTTTAAAACACACGGTCGAAACACATTTAAGTCATAGAATGCTAAGAACATGATGAAATAGAAGTAGACTCACACGAACATTAATTTTGTAACCATAATAATAGTTATTGCATTTTAGATAAGACAGAGGCCTACTTATTTTTTAATGCGACCAAAGTTATAAAATCGAGTAGGCAGGGAACACGTACCTGGGGTTAGCTGGGGCTAGGTCTAAACCTTTGGTGTAGGTCTGATCTCTGTTAGTCTACCGGGAAAGCATACTTGTCTCATGCCATTACAGTTATCACTCTTGCGGAACTTTTCGGTCAGTGGAAAGAGGATTACAAATGGCTCACTCTGATGTTAGCTGTCAGATAAGTGCTGTGTTATTAAACGTATCATTATGGTATTCATAAAACGAAGAAAAAAAGAGAGAATAAATCAAGAAGCATTTTATGACCAAAATTCGGCTGGGCATCCAACTGGTCGACATATGCGTTCGATAAATCGCGAAGTATATCATACAGTAGATTTCTTTCTGATTTTCTTTACAAATTATGTTCCATCCTTGCCCTTTGGTTTTCTTAAAAGGTCACTGTTCCCTTATTGTCCTGCTAAAATTCTTCCTTTCCTTATTTCCTTCTCATTTTCCTTTAATTCGATAAATTTCTGGTATATTTTAATCGTCATTAAAAAATATTTCCCTTTCCTTCTCCCTCCATTCGGTTCCTTGAGTATTTAAAAAAAGACTTTGTCATTCTTCTTTTTCCTTTTCGCATTTTAAGAAGAGGTCTAAAATGAGAAAACATAAAAGTCGTTCGACAATTCAGGTATTTATTAGTATGACGCACTCAGAATTCTTTTAAAGTGCATATTAAATAGAAGAATTGAAAGACCGGAGATAAAATGGTCATGGGAATGATGATAAAGACGATAAATATGATGAAAATTATAATAAAAAACAATAATAATAATAACGATAATGATAATAATGATAAAAAGAATGGTAATAATAATTATAATATTAATATACTGCATCAATGAAATGAAAATTGTAACAATGCTAACGGTAATAGTAGTAATAATAATAGTAATAATAGTAAAAATTATGATAGTGAGAACAACAATGAAAACAAAAAACAATAGTAGCAATGATAATGATAATAATAATGACAATAATAACAACAACAATTATAATTATACTTATTATTAAATATCAATTATACATGCTAACATTAGTCACCATAACATGGATGAGTTTTAAACACATCTCATTTATAATATTAAAACTCGTTATGCGCTTAGAAAGTGCTTCAGAAATTAGCCTTGGGGGAGGATCGAGAGGGGATAAAAAGTTAAATGACTTTCCACAAAGTAAATGACAAATAAATATAAGTGAGAACAAGAATAGAAGTTAGTTACACTTGAATTTAAAGAGCAATCCAACGTTTGTAAGAACTTTATTATTTTGTATAGAAGCTTTAAAAAAAGATAAACTGAAGGGCCATCAGACCAACAATAAAAGAGTTACGAATGTTTGAACATGAGATCATTGAGTCTCAATGACATATTATTATAGGTCATCGTCATCTAAATAGAAAAGACCCTCCTGAGTCATACATTTTTTGAAATTTTAGTCATGTGTGTATTGGAACAAATGTCCGCAACAACATCACAGAGACAATATCGATTCAGCCAATGTGAAGAGCCCATATAGTGATCACAACTTTCAACATTTCATAACTGTATCATCTTTTGCCCGATTTTATATAAACTTTCACCAGTCTACATTTCTGATTCTTTTGCTTTCTTCTAGAGTAGTTAAGGTAGTTAAAGCAATAGTTGAATATGACCGAATTATGTTTCCACCCTGCCTACGTCACACATCGCCTTCAAAACTTTAGCGGTCAGTGCCACGGCTGAAAGGTAGTCTGATCTTTCAGACCCTGTGTAGGCTCTACATCATAACCTTCTACTGATACTGCTATTTAGTGGCGAATTCATACTTTCCCATGGCATCCATAACAATTAACATACCCCAAAGTAAAAACACTTAACAAAAACAGAACACGTAAAATCCAAGGACTTATGCGGTTCATCATCGGTGCTCATAATTATCATGATTGGGTCTCTGAGCTTCACCGACACAAAACTAAAGTCCAGATGCAAGAGATGACGTAGGTAAAACTTCATCACTGATAGATTTATCTCCATCAGCCCCAAAAAGAGACTGGGAAGAAACCAAAAATCGAATTCACACTCGTGTCACTGTACTTAACAAGATACTTGTCGAAACTGGTGAATAATTCCGTTAATTTTGTTAAATTTTCCAGTCCGCCTATGAGAATCCCCTATTTTTATCATAATGTGAATCTCAGCACTGCACTGACGAAAGTGAATACCTCATTAAAGTGAGCATTAAAATAGTCTACATATCTCGAATGAGTGAAGCAACTACTTCAACAAAGTTTTGGGTAAATATATCATTACAAAAAAAAAATGTATAGGACCTATATTTGATTTCCTAATTTTTTAATTTAGCCAAAATAATGCGTTGTGTGCACGATTTATTTTGTGTTCTAACAAGTCTTCAGGCAAAAGCAGGACTTTAATAAGTTTTATGTAACCAAGCAGTTGAATGAAACAATCGGAATGAAAGCACTACCTTATTATACTAACAAAATACTACAAACAAAAGTACAAATGATTAACGATAAATAACAATAATCAATTTGCGTTACACTAAATTGTGTCATGCCGTGCTGTTTTACAGGCCAAGACACAATGAACAACTGCTGTAAGCCAGAAGACCGTTATCTTTAACTAAAACGCTATCATAAACACTTTTTTTTTTTGCTTCCAGCAGGTGAATTAACTTTTAAAAAAGATGTTTGTTTGTGTTCAAGAAATAGATTTGATAATCTTGAAGACGTTCTACATAAATCAAATGTTAAAGAAGATCTTTCTCGTTCTACATGTTCTAATATTCTTCTTTTTTTTTAAACAAAACTATTCAACCGAAAGTTTCCCTGTGCAGGTATTTTCTAAAATAGCAATTGTCATTATTTTTTTCATAAGTAAATATACTTTATAGATTAAGCTGACAGAAAGCATATTTGAAATCAATGAAAAGCTATGATACTATCTGCGATTGCATTGATAGTATAACAAGGTGTTACAGAGAAGTTTAAAGGTGACGAAATATTCAAACATAACAATCAGAAATAGAATAACAATTAAAGGGCAAGACAAAAATGGCACACTATTTTGTAATTCGTTTTAACGGAAAGTGAATCACAAGGTTCGTGATTCGATTCCCTACTACAGCATTAACATCCTTTGGTAAGACATTGATCTACAGTTGCTTCACTGGACCCAGGTGACCGAGGCCGAAATGGGTATCTATATATTCCTTGAAATGTACCGTGAAAATGATAATAGTTGCCCTAGCTAAAAGCCAGGGTAATAATTTTAAAGACTCCGTGGAAGCGCATGGAAGATCGCGTTGTCATATAATTTACCCTCCTTCGGTATATCAAAATGTGATCTTCATTAAACGGAATATTGTTACTATCAAAACATTAATGTAAAATAGATATAAAGTTTTATTCACATAATTCAGGTAATTCATGATGTAATTGATGTTAAGTACAAACCACATATTTTTAGAAAAACGTCATATTTGGAAATGCTTACGTGTTTATTTTTATTTTTCCGTATCGTTTTCCAGCATTCAGATCTGCTCCAAATGATTTAAATGAAGTTCATGACCACCTGCAAATTAATTCAATTTAATCAAATTGATATAGGGCGAGATGCTATCTTCGATAGAAAAGGGAAAAATTCGAGCAAGAAGAAATGAAAAAGAACCTGTGGTTTTGTTTCTTAATCATTCCCGTACTGTTGTGGTTTTCCAGTTCACAAACCCAAGTCTAATAATTTAACGGCGATTCCTTTCAAAATAGAGGTGAATAATAAAACTGCTCCGTTGTCAAACTAAAGCACCAAACCCTGAATATCAACCCCCTTTTCTCAATGAATATTTTGTATTTATGGTCTGGGGAATTGTAAAGAAGGAGAAGGGAAAGAAAAAAATACCAAATTTGTGGTTGGCGACCCAAGACAATAAATCACGATATTGCGGTTTGATTTCAGTAAAATACAACACCCCGTGTCAAGGCAATGTGACGTTATATTTTCCGCAGATGTAACCATGAATTTCTTTACCCTTTCTATAATAGCGCGAAAGGCCCGTATAAATTCAACAATAACAACAAAACACCAGAAATATTAATTCAACCTGCTAATTTTCATTCAACCCGATGAGGATTATAGATATCGGTTTAATTTAAAGGTGTTTTGTGGGGCATTTCCCGGGAGAAATTTGTCCATTTTTCATCTATCTTCATGTGACAAACTCATATACGCTTGCTAGTGTGTCACCAGCACTAAAATTAAATTATACAAGAAGAACAATATCTATCGGGCTTCTAACAAGAATTTATGAACAAATGAATACAAAACGGATTTCTTTCTTCTCTTCTATTTTTCTCAATCTCCACATACCAAAATTCATTCAAGTTTGAAACGTGGGTGAATTGATAATGTATAACCCCTTTTGAAACGTGTTATGTCTTTATGCGTTGTAATACGGGGTGCTTCAAAGTACACATGATTATTACTGAAAATTGAAATTCGAATTAAAGCATTAATTTAAGAGTTATTGGGTTTAATAATAAAATAATATTTAGCTTTTATACAGCGCTTAATACAATGTCTCTCAGCGCTTTACAAATATACTATAATCCCGGTCATTGGATTCAGTGCTTGCCCGCACACACTGTGTGCACAATCTCCACTCCCTGGGGAGCATTCCAGCCAGGCGTTACTTGACGCTCAAAAACTGTTTGACCAACAATGACGGGTCGTTGACCAACAATATTCTAAACATGCCTAATAATAATATTTTATTAATTATCTCAATTATAACCCCTTTCTGATTATCTCCAAAATTGTCTATTTTGCTGATTCTCTTAAAGCTTATGTGCCGTAGTTTACAGGAGGGATTAGACTGCCCTGCAAGGTCACTGGACAGGTGGTTATCTCATCAACTCAGCTCTCAGTTAACATAAGAAAAGAGGATCATGGGGGACCAATGGTCACCGATAAAGCATTGTTTGTTATATAGAGGGCGCAAGTAGCTACAAGTAGTGCAGTGGGCCTTTAATAGTCCATGGGCCAAGACCAGAATTATAATATAGGATAATAAGAAGATAATTAATATGATAGAAGGATTTTATTCTTATTATATTGGCTCATAATGTTTCATTTCACTAGAACTATTGCATCTTCGTGTTTGTATACAAACTTGGCAGACATGACTGACATTTCCAAAACATTATGCTCCTCTAAAAGAAACCAAAACGGGACCCCTTCAACCTCACATGGCAGAAAGAAAAGGAGAGAAAAGATCTTCTTCTCTTTCTTCACCAGCTAGCAGATTACACCCATAAACACTTCCATACACCTCCTTCTCATCAAATCTGGCGGATCTCGAGTCGAAATCCAGATCAAATTCAATGCAACACGACCTGGATAAAGCTATACCAATTGGAAACCCTGTGGAACAATAGCTCCACAAAGAATATACCTGCTACATGTAATACCCTTTTCTAAATTTAGCCTCACCGCCACGACCAATGTACTTTTCTATCAGGTGAACAGAGCAGGCGAACTTATTATTATTTCTCTGTTTTCCCGCGCGCAACCTGCATGCAATTTGTTCGTCTTTATAATCAACATGTGTTCGGACTAACATGGCTCTAAAAGTACGGATTATGTTGTCATGGTAATGCGTGTCTTTATTACGTCAAGAGCCAAAGTGAAGATTTGTTCTCACAGAAAAGTGTGATCATTTTTTTTTTCTATAAAAGTTTAACAAACACTTGAATCACGATGTTTGGTGACTTCGTAAGTGATTTTTAGCCATTTTCTCTGAAATGGGCAGGCAGCTTTGGAAAGAATCCATCAACTCCGAGTAACACTTTTTCCAGGTGGGCCTCGAACCATCGGGGTATCATTTCCTTAGGATTCCATTAGCTTTGGTAAAAATATGTTCATATAAATAGGGACAGATGTAGAGCTACAGAAGGAAAGCGACGTTTATTTTGACAAAGTTTTAATAGGTTAAATGAGGTGAAAGCCCCCCCCCCCCCTCTTCATTGTAATGAAGACCTAATTATAAACAAAATATTTCATCTCTGCGGAGAAAATGCTATCTAGCAGGAAGCAGTAATGTTTACTTGAAAGTCCACAGGATCATGCTTCAGTCGTATTTGACCATCATGCAAATAATCCACTACAAAATGAAAATATGTTTTTGTTTACAAAATCTCGATATTACCCCCAACCTATGGCCCAAACTAGTAACTGTTGTCACTTCGTCACTTTGAAGCCTTCATACAGACCGGATTGATTTAACATTTGATCTGCAAGAAAAGCAACTCCATTAACTGCGAATATTTGGGCGTTCTTGTCGGAGAATATTCCGCAGTTATTTGAATTTACACCAATCAAGACCAAAATTAGTCTTTTTCTCGTCTGTCATATTCGTGATAAATTTGTTTATGTCTTCGTTGACACAGACCTAATCCGTATTGATTTCAATAATGTAAGTAACGGTTGGAATCGAGACTAGCGTATTATCCGTGGGCTTGTGGATGATATTGAGTCTCATGATGGACGCAGCAAGGGATCGGTGGTTCCTGTATGAAGACATCACTACTTGTGACAGCTCTACAAAAAGAAGGAAAGAAACCTCGCAGAGCGCTTCACGTTGCTGTAGAGGAAATTAGCTGGGTTCCCATCGAGAGATACAATGAAACGTCCAGTAGGTTGTACAATGGTTGGAGCAGAGAAGGATGGAGTGGGATTGACTCTGAGAGAGAGAGAGAGAGAGAGGGAGAGAGAGAGGGAGAGAGAGAGGGAGAGAGAGAGGGAGAGAGAGAGGGAGGAGGGGAGGGGGTACCAAACTATGAAAGCAGATCGGACGTGTGGCTTAAAAAGAACATATTCTTTCTGGTGTTGTTTTGTAATCGGTTTATTGTTGGCCAAAATTGGTTTATTCTCTCATCATTTAAATTGTTGGGCTAAAAACAGGTTGAAACGCACCCGCCCCCCCCCCCTCCCAGGGGAAAAACGTCATAGATAAAGCAGATTATGAAAGATGAGAAGAAGATGACATCCTTTATACTAAAATTAAGGTAAGTTAACCAACATTCATTGAACTAACGCCGAGAGGAACATTGAGGGACAGTCCCTATTATAAGTAGGACGGAGTTACCTTTTAAGATTAAGATCAGGATTTAAGGATCAACTTAGAAAATCTACTTTCTCACCTTCCAGAGGAGAATGGACCAGATTTGAAAAAGGGTAAAATGTTCGTCGGCGGTTCGTAACAGCTTGCGATCGGCTGGTAAAAGCATGAAAAAGAGAGACATGTGTACATCGTTCAACACATGAGCGAGTCACGCGTTTTAAAATGTAAACAAAACCACAATAATTACAAAACAAAATAATGTTAAAAACAAAAACAAAACAAAATTCATTTGACAAAGTGTATATCGGTTGTTTGGAGCCAGAAGGGCTTTAATTCATATGGGCCTTCTTTTAACACAACATTAATACTCTTCATGTTTTGAATAGATGATAAAGTGTGATATTAAATAGATTCGTCAACCAGTTCAATTCATATTCGCATATTAAAAAGCGCAAGTTACCAAAAACGTTTTTCAGCATGAGCTCATCGCTGTTATTGTCTTGTTTCCATTTTGAATACATAATCATCCCTAAAGTTCTGATAGATTCTGGGAAGAGAAGTTGAGGACCTGGGGGGTGTTTCACTAAAGCCCTAAAATCGATCTAAAATCGATTCGATCGATTTTAAGGGCTTAAAATTGATTTCGATTTTAGCAGCAGTTTCACTAAATAAATAAAATCGATTTTGGCCTTAAAATCGATTTTAAGTTAGAATGTGATCCATATCAATTTTAAATCAATTTTATCCTTATTCATTGCATTATTGATATGCTATGTTCAGCATTCATTGGTTTCAAAGGCGCAAGTGTCGGCTAGCTTCAATTTGAACATACATCTGAAAATGAAGAATTATGTTCTTGGGGAAACAAATCTTTGTTCATAACCAATTTTTTTTAAAATCATCATAGGTAGGCACTAATAATACCAAATGTGGCACTCTGGAGGAGGGGGAGGGAGAACAATGGCCCATTTTTTTTCTTCAAAAATACATGGGCGGCCCGTTTTTCCCTTAACCCTATCTATCCTGGGGGGGGGGGGGGCCTTATCCAGCCGGCGGCACGGGGAGGGGGCCCAATTCGTAAGACAATATTTAGCAGCGAAACAGCCGGCCGATAATTCACTCAGTGGGGGGGGGGGGGGGGGGGGGGGGGGGTAGTGAACAATAAAAAAAAAATTAGAGCGCCAGGGGAGGGGGCCCATCTCCAAAAAAAAAAAAGGTACAGTTAACGTGTTCTTACACGTTTTTTCTCCAGGGGAGGGGGCCCGGACACCCCAGGCTATGCAGTTTCAAAATAACCCACGCTAGATAGGAGTGCCCCTTTTACATCTGATTAACATCCCTTTTTGTTTATTACAAGTACACTTTTCCTTCATGTAGTTTGTCCCGTTTCACTTTGTTTTAAAGTTCCTCTTGTTATTTCTAATAACTTTTTATGTTTTCTTCTTAGAAGTGACCCTTTTCCATTTTGTTATGTGCCCCTTTTTCTATATTTTTTTTTACCATATGCGCTTACAATTATGTGTCCTTATTTCTTTCATATTCTCTCTCTCTTTCTCTCATTAACATAAAACGACACTCCCATCACAACGCTTTGCTTGCCGTAATTTTGTTTCTTCATGAACACCCCCCCCCCCCCCTTCCCCCACAAAAAAATTAATAAAGAACAAAAATGAATAAATAAGCACCTACTTATAACAATAACTCGCCAGCATACAAACACACCATTCTTGAATCACATCATTGCCCTTTATCATCATGTAATTATTATCACCATGCGCTAGCATACAATCTCATCTATTCACCCCCCCCCTTTTATCTTCTTAAAAGTCAAAAAATACATACAAAATAAAATTAACACAGATTTTAAAGTATAATCAATATGTTTATGCTTTAATGAATGAAATCTACATTTTGTAAATGATGAGCATAGCGAACACATTCAAGGGATACAATTACAATATTTTAAATGACACAAATAAAAGTGCTCCTATGAAAGTATCAGCCAGTTGTTAAAACTACTGCAGCTGATATCTGCCACTCTCTATTCGAGTTACCTTTATGGAGATTAAAAGAGTAATACTTGTCACAAATATTTCTGTTACTCATACGGTTGTTAATCTAAGGATGATATACATTGTCATGTAAGGTCACGCAGTCGGTGAGAATGTGGTTTCTTGATGCAATAGTTTGTCTATATGAAATTAATCATCAATTCTTTTCTATCAGCTTTGACACAAAATTCTAAGGACAACATAAGTCAGAGTTAATATATTTCCTGCAGGAAAAATGTTTTCACTCAATCACAATGTTCTGTTGTTTATTTTGTATTTGTTTTTGTGCAATTGCTACAATAGCACTTTAAGCACCAACAGGTAATTATCGATACATAGGCATGCAAGAAGTGCCTCTAGGAAGAGTTCCAAATAGGTCATCAAACTGCTGCTCAGATGAATTGCTAATTAAGAAATTCCAATTTGATATTTTAAGATTTATTGCCATGAACAAAATTATCTATGTAATGTGAGTTTGGTAACAATAACCTCCATGACAGAATAATAGCTTTTTATTTCTTCTCTTTTCTTCTGCAAGATTCTAAAATTCTGTTTAAAATATAGGAAATCTTGGAAGTATCAATAAAACGTTTACTTCCTTTAAAATATTTTATGTTAACATTTTATCAAACCCAAAACCTCAAACTCGATGGCAAAATTTTAGTACCTTGACTAGAGCATTTTTAATAGCTTATAGGAATTAATTTGTAAATCTTATTTTACAAGTAGTGTTGGTTGTAAAAAGTGACCAGTCCATGATATCAAGATCTGTATCTCATTGTGGTTCCTCTTGCTTAAAGCTGGAAAACAGAGCTTCTATCTGTAGGCTGGCTGATGTTTCATAAGAAGCATAACGTTGCAGGTAATTCAGGCTCTGCAGTCTAGAATAGGAATTGAAAGTTATGTAATAAATGAATCAATTACTAAATACTAGTACAACTTTTCAATCAATCTTCAACTTTTGTATTTATGATTATTTCAAATACTTTAATTACTAAATAAATAAAGTAGGAGAATAAAAAATAGTTACAGAAGATAAATGATTAATTGTTTGCTTTGGATAAAAAAAAAAAATCCTTTCATTACCATTTGTGTATGTTTTATCTAACAGAATGGGTAAGATGGGTATTAGACTTCTTACAAGGATTATGAAAAATGATAGATCAATTTTGGTAATTGATACTGCTTACCTTTTCAATTTTGAAGAGATGGACAATAAATGTTCATTTGTCATGAACTAGCAGTACATGCAGATGCCATAGCTCTTTATTTTGCAACCTAGGATTTAAAACAGAGATACACATATTTGTTATGAAGAGAGCACATCTATTTTTCAGAAAAGTAATTGTCACTGTATCAAATGTGTTCAAAAGAACATAAGTACATTTTTATCAGTAATTACAACAGTAATTTACATGTATTCGGTCAAAGACATTGTTACCAACCAAATTGTAAGTTTTAGACATTTGGAAGATTGACTATGGAGTCTAATCTTGATCTCGGATACCCTGCTCTTGAACCAAACACTGTTGTACACAGATTCAATGAACATTCCCCTGTCGTGAGTAGAAGGCAAAGAGGTATAAAACAAACAGAGCAGCTTTCATCATACATATATTCTCATTACAGTTTGTTCAATCACCTCTTTATTCATTAATTGCTGCCCTATTATTTGTACAATATTAATCAGGCTGGCTGATGAAGTAATTTATCTATGATTTAGACATGTCATAGTTGACTTTTATGAAAAAAATTAGACTCTAGATCTAACGTTAGATCTAGAGTCTAATTTTTTTCATAAAATTTTACCTTCAAAACAATAATCCTATTGATTTTTAATAATTAGGCCCTAAGCCTAGCCCTAGGCCTAATAGATCTAGATCTATCATTTATAATTAGACCCTAGGCCTGGTCTAGATCTAGAGTCTAGAAAAGCTAGACCTAGACTAGACTAGTCTCTAGAGTCTCTAGATCTAGATCTAGGCCTATATCAACAAAAACAAGACAATGCTAAAATAAATAAGGGATGTAGATTCTAGATCTACTAGATCTAGTAGGGTCTATCTAGGGCCTAGGCCTAGATCTAGGCCTAGGTCTTGATTCTAAGCCCAAATTTACAACTAGTAGCATAACTAGTAAAACCACAATACTACTGCAAGAATAAACTAGACTAATGAGTTTGTACCTGTCTGTCCTAACCGAATAATAAACGTCGTTAGGTAATTACTATTGAACCTGCATGAATTTATATGAATGGGACTGAAATGGTTGAACCAGTGCAATTCGTCCACTTGGAGAGTGATATAAATTGATTTTATTTAAGATTTCGTTCAGTTACATAAAAATGAAATTGCATAATAATGAGAGGAACACTTTTCTTCTTATAAAATAACAGATTTGTTATCAACAGAATTGATATTTTCAAAGAAAAACAGATTTAACTTACTTTTCAAGGACTCTCACTGTAGTTAAGCAAGGCCATTTTGTGATCGATTTACCCTAAATTGACTAGCCTTGATTGCAGACACCTAAAAATCTATTTTAGCTTAAAATCGATTTGATGAAACAGCTCACATGTATCGGTTTTAAGCTAAAACTGATTCGGCCTTAAAATTGATTTTTAAAATCGAAATCGATTTTAGTTGATGAAACACCCCCCTGGTGTGATGGTGTTGGGAAAACGAAATGCAACTTAGTGACATGTGAATCTTATATGGGAAATTGGAAACACACATCGATATTCTATTTTCAAAGTAGAAATTTGAAACAGAGACGACCGCTTCCAGTAAACGAGTTCAGGGGGATGTTTCACAAAGACTAAGATCGACTTTAAGTTGGACTTAACTTTGGCAGGCAGTTCATGCCACTGTTTGCTCTTACCACTTACTGGCATTGGTCTCTGAAGGGACGTATACATCGTGGTCACAAATCTACAGCATATCCATTTTTTGATAGTTCATTATGGAAGGAAAAAATATGATCTACATATCATAATTGAGATACCAATAGTGAGAGCAACCAGTGGCATGAATGGCCTGTCATATGTAAGTCCAACCTAAAGTCGATCTTAGTTTTTGTGAAACATCCCCCATGCCCCCTTAAGTGACTTCGCAACGTAATCGAAACACTTTAATACAATATATCATGTGCAACACGAAATCACAACATATGTTTGATATTGAATGCTGAAGTTCTTGATATATTTTCGATGATGTGACATGTTTGAAAAAAGTACACATTCTTCATGTAATATATTGACTTTTTTTTTGGGGGGGGGGCACTTTCTTATAGTTTTGAGGTAGTCATATCAGCGAAGCTTGTTGTCTAAATGCCGTCAAAAGGGACCATATCGTACCAATTTGAACATTTTCCTTGGCTGTTAGTCGGAAAAGTAGATCAAAAACTTAAAACATAATCGGTGTACCGCCATATTTTTTCTTATTAAGTCAATTTTGTTAAACTAAGTATTTTCGGTGGTATTTCGATGTTGGTGGTCACACTCTAACGCATCTTTCTCGAATCAATGTAAAGCTCGGTATAATGTACCAGGGATGGGCGTCTGCCTCTACCGCATTCCTGAGATGTATTTTTAGTTTGCCATGAAGAAACTTGGATCAACGAGTGGAAAATACTAATCACTAAATTATGAGACGACCTGCAGTATAATAATAACCGGACAACTAGCAAAGACACTGGCATAGGATATAGTGGCATAACAAGTATTTTCCGCACGGGGCATTGGGGAAAAAACTTAAGATATTGGCGCTTTATAGGTTCCTGGATTGGATTGGATTGGATTGGAGTGTTAGAGAGTGTTATCACTTTATACATAAACTATGTATTATGCGATAGAGCGTATTGATTGGCTGATACATGCATGAAATATACATGTACATTCTGAATTTTGAAACTAACAAACAGTAATTTTGTATATATATTTTTGGGAGGGGGGAGGGGGAGGGGCACATTCTAAACCGTGAAAAGATGCCTATGATAGTTCACTCACTTTGTTGCAAGTTACAACATACGGTTATGTATTCCTTAGTCTCAAACCATAGCTAGTCAATTTCAATTCAATTTCAATTCAATTTCAATTTATTATTTCATAAAAAATCACATACAATATATAAACATTGAGAATTGTGCTGGATCATTTACACCCGATAAAGCCGATGGCTTGAGAGAAGTGGGTGGACCCATATAACATAAATGACAAATGTGTAAAATACAAAACATTAAAATTCACAATAAAACAAAAGACGTATACAGGACATTACAAACCAAAACACAATAATAATACAGAACGATATAATTTATAAGGTAATTGTATGTATCATAGTCTATCTTAGCCTGCCAATACCCAACAACATTTACTTGATATTTTTTACGAGAGTGTCTTTTGTATGTGATTAGCAATGAATATAGCTTCAGGTTTAGCTTAAAGGAAAGAACTTTATATATATATAATTAAAATAACTGAAATAAAAATCCTTGAGCGTTCACTTTTTCACTATGACCGGTTTCACTTATATTATATTAAAAAATAGAGTGAGAGAGAGAGAGATAGAGAGAGAGAGAGAGAGAGAGAGAGAGAGAGAGGGGGGGGGGGGGAGAGAGAGAGAGAAAGAGAGAGAGACAGACAGACAGAGACAGAGAGAGACAGAGAGACGGAGACAAAAAGAGGGAGTGGTGGAGGTAAGGATGTGATAAAAAATAGATTCTGGAAAGAAGAAAAAACACATAACGTAAACACGTAATAACATATCATCATTCTCTTCAGGAAGGTCGAATTCTCATTCTATTTATTGCTTTAGATGCCTCCATGTCCTCTGCAGTTTAAATGCAGAGAAAAGGCCTACGTGGGACCAATATAAGTACGCCTACTTTTAGAGAAATACCGACCTCTCTCTCTCTCTCTGTCTAGGTGCTCAGTTGTAGACGCCCCATCTCTTGTTTTTCCAGCATCAATGCAAATTACCTACCACTTACTCCCTGTAGACTCGAAGATCATGGACTAATTGGGATGCCTTTCTTTGTCTAATCCGATTGGTTTCAAGTTACCATCCCACGCGACAAGACAATGGGGATAGGAAGAGTTAAAGATGAAGTTGAGTTCTGGTCATGCGATTGCATTGTGAAAGAAACGGTGTGGAACCGACCAGAAAAGGTTGATCATCTAGCATATAAGAATTTCTGTGTATTGCAAGGTTCTGGAATCATCAAAATTATAAGAAATTTGGCCAAGTCTTGGTAAAGTTATAAACACTGTACACAGAAAGATGTATATGGGACTACACGTGGCGTAAAAATCCCACCCCCGAGTTTTACGATGTTACATGACATATTTAGAATATGAAGGCATTTGAAGAGCCATGCTTTTCAGGGAACATGTCTTATCTGATGTTCTTCCAGACTTGCATAATAAGAATGAGTAACGCTCACAAATTATTGTTCACCTCTTCCCAGAACTCAACCTTCTCTTTAAAGTCGTCCACGGTTTTAAAATGATAACATTTTGAAACTGATTTTTCTCTCAACTTTCATAGTGGACAGTTTCGGTCCCATTTAACCGATACGTTTAAACTTCCAAAGGTCCTGAGCGTTGAAAACGCAGAAATACATTTAAAAGAACTTAAAGACTGCCAAAATTGTTACACCTATATACCGATTCACTCTTTTGATCCAAGATTTCTTGGAAAATATATCCCGAGATATAGATTTATAAATTTGTAAGCCATGGAAACTTTGATATTTTTAGACATTGATGAATATTAACATGTTTAAAATAGCTGCAGCTGCATGATAATTTGGAGAGGTAGGTAAAATAATAAAAATCATGCGTTTCAATGCTTATCTTTGCGGAGAACGGAGAAGACAAAATGATAGGTAGAGGAATTTGGAGAATGTTATCATTCATATTTTCATTACACGTCCATGATAAAACGGTGGGTGGGTTTGGGGCGTGATCATCTAGCAATTTCCCACATACTATTCCTTCGTTTGTTAAGAGAAAAAGAGCCAGACAGACGTACAGATTTTCTTTTTTATCTTCCTATAGAGCTAGAAGCTCGAGAACATTTTAGGCATTTTTAATCTCTCTTTCTGGTACTGAATATGGAGAAGGCAAGGGTCTTTGGAAGAGGACTTCACTTTGTAGACAAGGGGACACTTCACTGTGGATATTTAAAAAATAATCAATTGAACATAGGCATTTATTTTAATTTTTTGTCACGTATGACAGACATGAGCGCTATACAAGAATCCACTATTATTATTATTATTAACTTATTTATTCATTTATCTATTTAATTGCTTTTTGTTTATATATTTATTATTATTATTTTGGGGATGTATGGTTTTTGTGTAGTTTACCCTTGGTATATAATGTTAAGGAAGAAAGAAAACCTTGAACACTTTTTAGGACTACCTGAACAACTTCAGACCAACGTTTCTCGACACATTTGTAAAGTACACTACTTGTATCGATAGGTTTCTGATGTAAGCATTTTCGGGTATAATCTGTTATCATTTTGATGTCACCGAAACCTTACCCCAAATTATCTGTCTTAATCAACCCCTCCGAGTCCCTTTCACGATGCAATCTCATAACCGGTAGGGTCTACTGGGCTTCATTCTCAATCAAAATATGGTTATACAAGGAGTGTGAAACAAAACTAAATTCTGGGTTGCACGGCACTTGCACCTATGACAATTTCTTCGCGGTAATTTCCTACAGTAAACGAAATCCAAACTTTAACACTAAAACTACCACCATGCTAAACCTAACCTAAAACCCACTTGTAACCCTAATACCAACTCTAACACTAAACCTATAAACCTAACACCCAATTGTAACCCTAATCCCAACTCTAAACCTAAAACCCAATTGTAACCCTAATCCCAACTCAAACCCTTAACCTAACCTAAAACCCAATCGTAGCCCTAATCCCAATTCTAAACCTAAACCTAACCTAAAATCCAATCGTAACCCTAATCCCACCTCTAACCCTAAACCTAACCTAAAACCCAATTGTAACCCTAATCCCAACTCTAACCCTAAACCTAACCTAAAACTCACTTCCAACTCTAATCCTAAACCTATCCTAAAACCCAACCCTAATCCCAACTATAACCCTAAACCTATCCTAAAACCCACTTGCAACCATAAACCTATGCTTTTGACGCCATGAAGCGCGGGCCAATTGTCGACAGAGCAACTTGGAGAACCAAATTGTGAGTTGCCTTTAAGTCCAATCTAGTGTATCTCTAAGGAGACGACACGTTAAAACAATCAGGTACCCAGCGTGTTTGGCGCCTAAATTGTTTGATGCTAATGCCTATCCGTAGGGTTCTCAGTCAGGTCTAGTCTAGTCTAGTTTAGACTCAAGATGGCATCAGTTCTTCAAGATATTGATAAGATGCGATTCACAAATCCTAATCAGTCACTTCGTGCATGGTCCGAGTAGTAAACTACTCTTAGACTGACCATTCAGACTCAGTAGTGCTTTCAATCTTCACAGGAGCATATGTCAGTACAACCAGGGTTGATTCAACTTGCAACAAATTCATTTCTAAAGGCCTTGGCAGCAGACTAGATTTAAAAAATGAAATTGAACTCATGATGATATCAAAAAGCCTGCATGTGGAATCTTTTAATTTTGATTTCCTTCCTTTTTCAATTGTCCTTTTTCATTTTGTAGGACATTTTGTTCATACACTTGCAACGATTTTGTTTGCGTTTGTGATGATAGCTCAATAAGTAGATAATTTATTGCTATCATCATGTAAGGATATTATATCACATTCTAAATAAAAAATGCTTCGGTCAGTCAATTTAATAATAACATTTTTTTTTCTTGACAAAAGTTATGTGTGTCGATGGTATTAGGTGGGTTTAGTCATTTTGCACTTGCAAAACAAACATATTTCAGAGACAATAAATCGTTTATATTCATTTTAATCTTTCTGTTTCAACTGTCAGATTCTCCTGTAGATGTAATACATAAAACTATCCCACGTGTTGCAGTACTTAGTTCAGAGACCTTGTCTGTGAGCTAACTTGACTTTGAGATAAAGGGACGGTATAGTCCGATGGGGAAGATATGAAAATCTCTTTTGAGTCGAGTCATAAAACGCGTGGGAGGCGATAGAGGAAGGGACTGAGTTTACCGGTTAAGGTGTGGGCAAGTTTTGTGGAGTGTAGGAGTGGCAGAGATTGAACGATCGTTTTAGTTGTGACGTGGATATTCTATTTTTTATTTTATCACGGATTATCTTTTGTTTTTATTAGCCCTATTGAACCACACATCTTATCTAATCATATTAAATTTAGAGTAAAATATGAAAGAAAAATTAGAAGAGGAAAGCAAAGAGTTGGGTATAAATGTAGAAAAGAGTATGGGGGGGGGGGAGGAGCTTATGAAAATAAACTGAATGTATCGAATTGAAAGTGGTAAAAAAATTAGATATTATGGGTATTTGAGGATAGAGGGGGGATTCTGTCAGTTGCCAAAACATATAAACTCCTTTTAATTTATAGTTAAAAGTGGAATGTACGCAGAAGATAGAGGGGGAGGCTGACGCCCCCGACTTCCTTGGAAAAGAGCATGAAAACCCCAAATATCTTATTGGTAGGGTGCTGGTGTGAAAAAGTTTCTGAAAAACGTCAGAGATTTGTATGACATACCCTCGACTCGAGAATGGTGATTGGGATTTTCCCATTTCAGTTTCCGGACTTTAAATACGTGGATGTATCATGGTATCAAAGTG
The DNA here is from genome assembly GCF_000002235.5 of Strongylocentrotus purpuratus. Lineage (NCBI taxonomy): Eukaryota > Metazoa > Echinodermata > Echinoidea > Camarodonta > Strongylocentrotidae > Strongylocentrotus > Strongylocentrotus purpuratus. The sequence continues at coordinate 4,392,756 of NW_022145601.1, forward strand.
GTTCATTCACTTGACTCTCAATCCAATGGTTATGGGTTCGAATCCCAGCCCGGCACTAACGCCCTTTGTCAAGACATTAGTCCACTTTTGCCACTCTCCATCTAGGTGTAAATAGGTACCCGATATGCAAGAGCTCTAAATATTTGACCGGTAGCTATTTGACCGGGGTAATATTTCGGTAGCGTCACGGCGCGATGGATATGTGCGCTTATGTAACAAGCCATCATTACTTTTGTTTATACTGTCAGGTATAATTTTGCGCTTACTTTCTGGACGATTCCAAATCTACAACACAATATTAAACTATCCCAACCATCCCCCTTCCGAGTGCCAATCATACAAGTCATCCACATTTGAATTTTACAAGATATATAGGTGAAGGCGCTGAAAGGGTTAAGAGCCATCCTTTGTCGAAGGAGAAGAAGAAGGAAAATGAATATGTGTGTCACTGCCAATGTTTGTGTCTGGTGTCACGGTGGTTACGGTAACTCCGCGGATTGAGTGATGGTCATGGAGCATCCGGACAACAATTATTGGCTTTTTCGTTGCTTTTGACAGTGTTGATACCAGTAAATATGTAATTACTATAAATAATACTTGTTAAGCATAAAAGTTACAAGAAAAGAAATAAGCACAGAGTATTTAAAAGGAACAAAGGATTCAAAACAGAAAATAATACAAGTCTGGCCATGTCTGTAGTATTGGCGATAGTGTAGTTCGTCTACGGTACCGATTATACTAAGGGGGACCGAACTGATGGCACATCAACTTTTCTTAAAACGGTTTGTGTGATGTTTCATAAATACAGCTGCGATATTCGTCAAATAAAAACAAACAAAAATTATTTTTGTTCCATCTTTGTGTGTATTGATGGAAAAAATGCCTATCGCGTTTTAGCGATTTGTCTCATCGTCAATGTCATCATAATTCATATGATAGGCAAGGGTGTCAAAAAAGCAGGCCTACATAGGAAGTCCCTTAACCCTTTTACTAGTGGTAGATTTTATCGGTTACATATAATACTGGACTATGGAGAATCTGCTCGCCATGTGCACTTTTTTAATCAATATATTTCCAGGGGATCATTTTTAGATCTTTATTGGCGAAGTCCAATACAGATATGACGTCATTACTCTTAGGGTTCACTCAAGATCAAAAGAAAGCTAGGGAATTGAAAAAACATCTCGGCTGACGACGATGATTTTGAAGATAATTACAATTTTGATGGCTTAAAAGGGATTCTACATCTTCATCCATTTCGCTAAGCTGCAGAACAATATAAGTTTAACCCCCATCCCCTTTTTTTTTTGCTTTTGCTTTTCTTTTTCTTTTATTTCCGAGGTAGGGGGGGGGAACTAAATTGCAACATGCATTGTACTGGGTAACTGTGATTATGAAACATAATTATGATGCAACATGGCGGAGAACCTTTTCTCTCGTGAGGAAACACCACGTCCTGATATAAATATTAGCTGCATTTATATGGCGCACATATCCATCCTAGGGGTTACTCAAGGGGCCTACAAAGTGCTACTTGTACCCTTGCGCTAAGCCGCTGAAAGCATTAAATGAATAATTTCCTACCAAGTTCCCACAAACTAAACCTAGGTGGAGAGTGGCAAATGTACGTTGATGTCTTGTCAAAAAACAAAATGGTGCCGCGGTGCGACTCTAACATTATTCATGTGATTCATAGTCACGTGACGTATCCATTGCATCCAAGACACCTCTACCGTTAGCAATTCTGACTTTTCTCCCCTTACATTAATATATGTCAGAATAAATTCAAACATTGTACAATCAAAACTAGAGTGCATAAAGTCACAATTCAATCTAGATTTCGCCCATTTTCTTTTCTTTATCTTAAACTTTTGTAATCAGAGGGGTGCGATAAAGAGTGGCGTCACAATCTTGGCAAAGTTCTCCCCAAAGTATTTCAAATTGCCTCAAGATAATGGGAACAGTAGAACTTGAGGAAACAATGGACTCGTGAATAACCCTTAATGATAATAAACACACACACACGCGCGCGCACAAGCACCCACGCACACACACGCACACCACACACACGCACACGCACACGCATCCACGCATCCACGCACACTGCCACCCTCTATCTGAGTAGGTCACTGTTTATTATGTAATGTTATGTTTGATTATGCTTCCTGGAACCAATAGGAGACCAGCCGTGCCATGCCTTACATGGTTCTGAATTGTAAAACTATATGGACCTGGACTCCCAGTGGGGGCTCTGTCCCTGCATCCCGCCACGGGCTCTGATCCAACACGCTCCGATCGCGCTGACTTCGCCCCATTTTCTTTTTGAAAACTCTGGATCCGCCGCTAGTGATGATTATAGAAGTAGTGTGAATGGTTATACGGTGGCGGTGGTAGAGGTGGTGGTGATGGTGGTAGTAATGGTGGTTGCGTTGATCTTGGGAGTGGTGATAGTGATAGTGAATGTACATGTAGGCGATAATGATGATGGTAGTAGTGGTGATAGTGGTGGTGGTGTTGGTGGTGGTGGTGGGGTGGTGGTGATGATGACAATGGTGGTTGTGTTGATCTTGGGAGTGGTGATAGTGATAGTGAATGTAGGGAATAATGATGATGGTAGTAGTCGTGGTGGTGGGGTGGTGGTGATGATGACAATGGTGGTTGCGTTGATCTTGGGAGTGGTGATAGTGATAGTGAATGTACATGTAGGCGATAATGATGATGGTAGTAGTGGTGAAAGTGGTGGTGGTGATGGTGGTGGTGGTGGGGTGGTGGTGATGATGACAATGGTGGTTGTGTTGATCTTGGGAGTGGTGATAGTGATAGTGAATGTAGGGGATAATGATGATGGTAGTAGTGGTGATAGTGGTGGTGGTGGTGGTGGTGGTGGTGGTGGGGTGGTGGTGATGATGACAATGGTGGTTGCGTTGATCTTGGGAGTGGTGATAGTGATAGTGAATGTACATGTAGGCGATAATGATGATGGTAGTAGTGGTGGTGGTGGTGGTGGTGGCGGTGGTGGGGTGGTGGTGGTGATGACAATAGTGGTTATGTTGGTCTTGGCAGTGGTGAAAGTGATGATGAATGTAGATGGTAATAGCGATGGTAGTAGTGAAGGAAATAGTGGTAGTGTTGGTGATGATGGTTGTAATGATACTGATACTGATAGTAGTAGTAGTACTAATATTGCTGTTGGCTAAACTATGTTAAAGGTAATGGAAGAAGTGGTGGTGTTGGTGATTGTGGTGGTGATGGTGTCTGTAATGCCAGTGGTGACGTAGATGGTGCATGGCATTGGTAGTAATATTAGTAGTAAGTGAACGGAACTGAATAATATTAATGAAGTAAAAGCTTTTAATTAGTAACAAATGCATAATTCCATGGCAAATGAACCGTATCTGCAGCTAATGAATACCCCTTCATAAACAAAAACACAACAAAAATGATAAAATTACAAATGAAAAAATTGTGAATAATTTAAATTTAATTAAAGAGTATGAGATAAAAATATATCCCAGTTTTGCGACGTCGCCAAATGTCATACATATTAGATAATCACTCAACTATCACTTTTATTTCTAAAAAATATTTAAAATAGTTGATTTACTGCATTTTCTATCACTGATATCAAACTAAAATTTGATTGTCAAATTCAGTCAGAAGGGGAACAAGTATCAGAGGCTATTCCCCTCTTATTTTCGCGCAACGAGTTTATTCTTTCTTTTTCTTCGTTTTAATACCAGGACTGATACTGACTGGGACGGCGCGATAAATATGAAATAATCCTCGCCTTAAACTAATAAACTAAGCTCAGAATGCTTGAAAATACAAGAAACAAATGAATATTTAATTGCATCATAAGACACGAAAGAGTAACTTGGTGGTTGATTTATGCGGAATTTTCGTCGTTAATGCCACAGAGATTCATATCAGAATGGATGGGCCGTGTCGGAAAGCTAAACCATCTTCGTTATTAAAATCTCAACCGTTAAGTTTCGGAGGGGGTTTGCCGAGTGTTGGAATGGACAAGTTTTATGATTTATCAGAATTTATCGACGGTTTAGCTATTTGGTGTCAATGCAATGATCGGTCAGAGTCACGGCATTACCGCAGGTGGTTTTTTTGTTGTTAATCGATTTATTTGACTCTCCGTACCCAGGAGAGAATTTAATAATTTGACACGTGTTCGTCACGTGTTCGTTACTGATATACATGCTGATATACATTCTGGTATACAGAAATAGTGCTTTGAAAATCAAATTTTTAAGTCTAATGTAGTCTTTAGAAATGGAGAAATACGTGATTTTCAAGGTAGAAACGGAGGAGTATGTTTCGTAGCAGCAAAAAGGAGGTGAAAGTCGATTCCGTAAGGTTACGTAAGAATGTGACGGTGGTGATGGTTGCATTATTATCATTAGTCGTTAAAAAAGTCACAATTGGACAGCGCTTAATACTGGTAATTATTATTACCCCGAACGTCGGATTTAATTGCTAATCCGCAAAATTGGGTGCACGCGCTCCGCTCCCTGGGCAGTATTCCACCAACCCCTTGTGTCTTATGTATTGATTATGGTCTAAACGACAGGGACTAAACCAACATTTGGCTATAGTGAGGTTCATTTTATCGACTATAATTTGGGGGGACTCTACCCAGGGTGGTGACGATACACACGCAGATAAGCCGTTCTGAAGACTGGTTTAGAAGTGGAGAGCTCGGACGATGGTGAACAGAGAAAAGGGAACGTGACCGAAAAAATAAGAAAATCCGCCTACCCTCCCATGCCCTCCTCTAATAGGCGGCCACTAAAATGTGTATCTAGTAAGCTTCAATAATGCCAGTATATCTCCCCACCCCGCACTTTATGGCTGGACCAAAACTACGCCACAAAACTCACGGACTCCACATCTCTTGGCACTTCAAAAACCTCAGGAGCGATTGTTTCTCGGTTTATCTCTTGAGCACTTTCCCCTTACCCCAAATGTCCACACAGACGCGTACGCAGGGGGGGGGGGGGGGTTGAGTTTTTTTATTTGTACGTTTTGTGTACATTTTTTGGCAACCCCCCCCCTTTTTTTTTCTTTTTTTTTAATAAAAAAAAAAAAAAATATGCCAATGGCTGACCTAAAAAAAAGGTGTCCGCTTACCCCCCCCCCCGGCTTATTCAGCGGCTGGCTGAGTCGTTGCGAAATTTTGGGCCCGATTTTAACCCCCCCCCCCCCTTTGAAAAAATCCTGCGTACGCCACTGTGTCCACATGTCCACCCTTGGGGGGGGGGGGGGTGACTCGTCGCATATTTATGTAGCAACTTTGTAATTAATCCCCTGGATTAAAAAGAAAAATCTATGTAACGTGCAACAATTGTCCATGGTAGCCCTATAAAACTAATATGTTGGATGAGATTTCAAATTTTAGATTAAGGGGTTTAATTTCTTTGATTACGGTTGTAAAATGTACCTAATATCTGTTAATGAAAGTATATTGATGAGGCATTCCATATCGGCCAGCTGGAAGAATCGCACAGTCGCCTACACTCTCGCTATATCCATATATCTGAAGTTTGAGATTCAATGAATTAATCATAATCATATTTGTAACCCTTTGCTTCAAAGAGCAGCCATGCGGGGGAAAGTTAATTCCCAAACCCCATTTTTAAAAATTATGATTACTTCATCGAAACTTGGCTTCACCTCAGAAAAAAAATGCTTTGCGTCCTCGGTATCTCATTGTTACGTAGATCAACTAATCTGAACTCCTCTCTCTCTCTCTCTCTCTCTTTCTCTCTCTCTCTCATTCTGTCACACCCACTCGATCTTCCTCATCTCTTTCTCTCCTTCTCTCCCTGTAACCCCAACCTCTATTTTTATTTCCCACAGTTTCTGAATTTGTCTCTTTTTTAAACCTACATCTCTCTAAATCACTATTTCCTTATCTCTCAATTTCTTCCTATTCGCATGACCGGGACCCTCGTTTGAATTACAAGTTGGTGACTGAAACTAAGAGACGGGGGAGGGGGAGAAGGGGTAGATAAAGATTCCTTTATAGCCTATCAATACACCTACCCTCCTCAAAAAAGCGTGTAAGTCAAACATACTAAATATGTATTACCTGATACTAAGAACTATTGCAGAAATTTTGCCATGTGAATATACAATGCGTGTATCATTTAAAGTCTACGAGCAGAGAAAGTTGGTTTTAAATATTGTCTACCAAGACGGCTATTAATTTCTGACTGCCCTAGACCATGGACCTAGTAGGTCCATGCCCAGACTGACCACACGTGAAAACTGTATGCCATAACGTGGTAGCCTGCCCATAAATCCAGTGTCATGTTTAAATCATCAGTCTCTTTTTCTCTCCTCGGACCCAGACAAAGGGGTACATAGGGTAGGAGAGGTGGGTAACTTCAACAGGTGTCTGAGCCACCAAGTCAGCTGGTAGACTGGATCTTGAGAAGACAAGTTCATGTCTTGGTGCGGCGGTCGATCCCTCCACAGTCTATGGCCCAGCTTAAGATTTGTAAATTATGTTCTTTTCTTTTAAGCTTTTTCTTCCTTTCATCATGTCCATGTTGTGTACTGTGCTCGCAGTTGTTACTTTGTCTTTTAAGTCTACTGCCCAGCCTAAGGTTTGGTTCTCTCCGTCATATTGGTAGTATACTATGTATTGCAGTCACAATTTGGAATAATCTTCATTTTTGATGAGGTCCTTTTCTCGTCCCAGGATTTGATTAGAAATATAATTTCCCACCTCTTCCCCTGCATATTCTTGCATCATCCAACATCCAACAAGAAGCAGTGCGTCTTTAAAATACCCTTTTCGGCATGAACCAACTCTGTACTGACTTTCTAATCGTTTGGCTGCGCTTCTTTACCGCCTTGATCACTTTCTTTCATAGCCATGCTAGCCCAGTAGTAATTATTATAACGTTAACCATTTCATATTTCCCTTTTTTATGATTGCAATCATTGGCATACGCAGACATTGACAGAAACTGGGAAGGGGGTGCTCCGAAGACCATCTGCAATAATTGTAACCGCATCATCGGTACATTTATTACTTGTAACGTCGGGAAGAAACTATCATTCGATAGCCTCAAGCATACAATTTACCCCTTTTCATAAATATGATTACAAAATCAGATCGGATGAATGGATTCAACATTTTGCCAAATGTTGATTTACGACGCGATGCTTTTAAATATAATAGGGACTCTAGAATAAGTATGAGAATGAGGACGAGGGTACCCTTTCATTTACAGACGCTTATTGACATTCCATCAATGTTAGTTTGTTCTTCGCCAAGAATGTCCTCCCCAGCTCGACCCAGCCTCCTGGATCGCCCCTGTGGTTCTCTCTCAACTTGAACTTGGAGTCGGAGCGCACCCTCCTCCTTTAATCTCATTCACGCTACTCCGGTGAACTTCACCTTCAAGTGCGAGCACCGCCTCCTTCCAAGCACCAACGTAAACTTGTTTGTTCAATTCCTGTTCGCTGTTAAAATGTTTAGACACCCGCATGATGATGATGATATATGACTGTCGCAGTAGTGGGTATAACCAAGCGACATCGAACCGTCTGGGGTTGTTCACATCTCAACTGATATACGTCCAAGTCGGTTGAGGAGTGGGGACCACCCTTGCTCTCACAGTCAAATCGACATGGCACCAGTGGCGTAACCGGACTGTATTCGGCATCCTGGATGGTGTTATGGTAAACAGGAAAGAGGAAGGGAGCATTATGTACTTTTCTGATTCATATCCTCATCATCAACACCATCATAAGCTTCATAATCATCACCATAAATATTACCATCTTCAACATTGCCACCACCTCCCCATCGTCCCCATCCTCCCTCTTTTCTCCATTGCCATCATCAGTATCATCATCCTAACCCAAGCCCATTTTTAGTTTTTCAAGTTTGACATGACTTCTGATTTTTCATCAAGATAGATTTTTGCTAGAATAGTCCCCATGCCTGGATCTCTTTAGGATTACAAAAGAAGACGTACTATTAACAGCACCCCCTCCCCTCCTCATCCCTCTCCCCCCTTTCTGTCTGGAAACCTATATATCTATTATCTATGATATTTTATTATTTGTTATTTAAGGCTACGTTTGATCCAGGATGGCCAGAAGGGGAAGGGGCAGGGCGGGCGGGCCGTTTGCAAACTGCAAGAGTCCATGATGAAAGAAGGCGGTATTTTTGCTTTATGTCCAAAGAACGTTTTGTATTCCAGTGGACTGAAACCAGGAAATCACTAGCGTTAAGTACTTTTAAATCAAAACTAAAATCACATCTTTTTATTTAACTTCATGTTGTATATTTAAGCACTTGAGGAGTTCTTACAGCGCAGTTGCATATATTTGCATATATTTTGCGGTTTAAAAGTGTTATTATAATTATCATTTTCATATCAGTTTGGAAAGTTCTCGGAAAAGTCGGAGAGACGAGTAAAAGGGTCTCTCTGGCTACCACACGTGTATAAAAGGTGTCGTTATCAGGAATCTAAGTTGTCAGAATGTCAACGAGACCAACATTAACGGTCTCAGGTCATCGGTCTCTTGGGCAGGCAGTCTCTCTCACGCGACATTTGTCGACTGGACTGTAGTCTGATCAGAGCTTCGCCCAAGAGGAAAATTATTGGGAGGGGTTCGACACCCCTCCCCACCTTCTTATAAGGTCGACAATGTTTTAATCTTCCTAAGATGATTTAGGCTGAGAAGTAGGAGATTTGAAACGAACAGCAATTGTACAGAAATAAAAGATGGAAAATCAATTTTACAAAAATCCCTTTGATGACAAACGTAAAGAAACATCAAGCCAGAGCAGCAATTACAATAACCAACAAGTGATTCAACATTTGCTCCGGCAACTTTTCCCAAACGCAAGGGGTTAGTGTTGCAATGGGGTTTAAAGTCAATGTAGTGTTACAATATGGTTTAGAGTCAGTGTAGGGTTGCAATAGGGTTTAGAGTCAGTGTAGTGTTGCGATATGGTCTAGAGTCAGTGTAGGGTTGCACTAGGGTTTAGAGTCAGTGTAGGGTTGCACTAGGGTTTAGAGTCAGTGTAGGGTTGCAATAGGGTTTAGAGTCAGTGTAGTGTTGCGATATGGTCTAGAGTCAGTGTAGGGTTGCACTAGGGTTTAGAGTCAGTGTAGGGTTGCACTAGGGTTTAGAGTCAGTGTAGGGTTGCAATAGGGTTTAGAGTCAGTGTAGGGTTGCACTAGGGTTTAGAGTCAGTGTAGGGTTGCACTAGGGTTTAGAGTCAGTGTAGTGTTGCGATATGGTCTAGAGTCAGTGTAGGGTTGCACTAGGGTTTAGAGTCAGTGTAGGGTTGCACTAGGGTTTAGAGTCAGTGTAGGGTTGCAATGGGGTTTAAAGTCAATGTAGTGTTACAATATGGTTTAGAGTCAGTGTAGGGTTGCACTAGGGTTTAGAGTCAGTGTAGGGTTGCAATAGGGTTTAGAGTCAGTGTAGTGTTGCGATATGGTCTAGAGTCAGTGTAGGGTTGCACTAGGGTTTAGAGTCAGTGTAGGGTTGTAATAGGGTTTAGAGTCAGGGTTAGGGCTAGGATTAGAATTAAATATAGTATTGAGTCCAGGGTTAAGATTAGGAATTAGGTCAGTGTAGGGTATTGACGCAGAGCAAATGGCGCAGGAGCAAGCGTCGTAGAACCGCTAAACCGAAATGATATTGCTTCGAAACAAATGCCCCTAGCTTGCCCTGTATATCCTGACAAGTCTGATGAATGAATAGCAAGCACATTATGGAAATAACACTTGTACGACGTCCAGGAATGTGACGGCAAGTGGTCGATTACATTCTTACTCGTAGTCTTCGTCTTTGACGGTAGAATGTGCTTTCAAGATGAACATTTGTTTCGCCACGAGTGTCGATTGGCAGTCGATGTTTGCAAAACGTTCCTCTCAGCACAAACGTTAGTCATTAAATAAAAGAAGGGATGCGTTGTGAAGCACAAAACCTGTGCCATTTTCAAATGCCAATATCCGTCTTAATTAGCTGCTTATTTTTTGTTATAACACAATGTATAGATTTATATTACACTGGTAACATTTTGAATAATTTGAAATTCTTCGGTATAACTATCCCGGGGATCATTTGCACGTGACACAATTAAGGAGTCGATGACGCACAAAATAACATAATGACTGATTAGTGGTACATCTGATACTAACGAGATCACATGCATTTACATCCACAACCTGTTTGTAAATTTATGAGGGACACATATTTATAGGCCAAGGAAAAGCGAAAAGTCTGCCAGGAACAGACTAGCAGACAGGTCGAACTTGGACCACCTGAGCTTTAATTGAAACTATTGAGACCATGTCAAAAATATAGTAACATTGTCATGTATGTAGAGAAACATGTAACATAGACCCAAGGGCAAGTGAATAGTCTGTATCTGTAAACGCTTTTGGGACTTGAAATCGAAAAGAAAAGGGAACGGAACGAAAGTATGAAAATACATGTATCCACTCTGCAAGATGGCGAAACTTAAGTGTTTTAATAGGTAGGCCTATTCTCTTACCCATCGATATAAAGATGTCATTGCCATCGTAGTAACACCAATCTAACGCCGCTTCTTAGTTTGTTAAGAATAGCAACAGAGCGATCTTTAAAAATAGTTTTAGAACTTTGTGTTTATTGCTGTTACTTATCATCGTTATTCTTTTCAGGTATTTTCAGAAAGTTTCAGGATAGACAATACCTATATCTTACCGACTGCCAATCTTGTAGAAGACATTATTCTGGAATACACATTTTCCTTCTTTTGATCTGATAATAACATCGCAGTCTACATGTATGTTAATATCAACAATTACTATTAGGAAATAGCAAATATTGGTTTCTATTATCGCATAATTTTGCAGAGAAACGTCTACATCTTGAGACTAGCAAGTGACTGAAGAAGAGGACCCTGGGTAGGCGCACACCACGCCAAATCAGCTGTTCGTGTCATAGTGTCTGTGTAACCCCCAGCTGTTTGGTCGCGGTCGGCTTGGGTGGGCTCTGCTCAATGGCGCGCTTCCGTCTCTCTCCGGGCTCGGGCGATCACGCCTCGCGCGGATACAATTACGATCTACGATGTCGAGCGCGTTCGTAGTCTTCGACGAGTCCGGCAAGTCGTTTTTTAAACTCTTTTAGAACCTTGTTACCCGAACATTAAAAACCTTTATTTAGGTGAACAAGCCTTAATGTGTACCGAGATAATTTTAAAGCGAACCTATCTCGCATCACCGAAACATTTTGAGTGAAAAAGGTGCTCTGATGGGTACATAATCTAACCATCTTTTGGCGGTTTCTGGCTCGTTCCGGTGATTGTTTTTTTCTCCACAAAAACCCACACCCACACATACACACACATAAGAACAATTTCCAAAATGGGAAAAAAGTGCAAAGATTTTGGTTTGTGCAACAAGGACTGCATATTAACCATTATTTTGTAACAGCGTGATCCAAAATCTCGTCAACAGAATGTTTTACTAATTTTGAAAGTAGTAATTTGACATGGAAAGAAGGTGGGGAGTCCTTGAAAGGGGATGATCAGGTATTTGTAACTTCTTCAATCTTCAGCCTTTTCACACACAGCTAAAATTCATCGTTTCTAGAGATGATTAGTATAAACGTGTTTAACTCAACAGTTTTAAACATGTTTATAGAAAATTTTCCCTGTGTGAACATCGTTTATACGATGTTGGGATAGATACGAAGTCGCGATTCATACGCCCCTAAAAGCAGGCTGCAGATACGAAGTTCGTATCTAGAGAGCTTGACATTTTGTGTGTGAAAGGTTATTCGTGTTTAAACGTGTTTCAGACGTGTTTAAACTGGATGGAGCGTGCGCTTTGATTGATATGACATGACCTTCAATGCGCAATGGCTCTACTGCGCATTTTACGAGCAGTAGTTAATCACGAAACGATGAACGATCGCACCGAAATGTCTGTGTGTGAATGATGTCGCATGTTCAGGTGATTAGTTTAAACACGTTTATACTAATCATGTTTATAGAATTTTAGAAAAGGCTGCTTGTCCATTAGGGCTCATTCAGATAAGATGCGGTAAACAGCTGTAAAGAAAAAGCTACCGCGGTTTATAACCGTGTAAATTAACGGTAACTGCGCGCGAGAAGGGTCCTGCGCGTTGTCACTGAACTCTGTGTTACATAAGATGCAGAAATATGAAGCTATTACCCTTTACGTCATCATAGAAACACCGCCGCGGTTTTGCAGCTTCATTATCTTAATGACGCTTTTAAAGAAGTTATGAATTAGTTTGAAATGATATCCCATGGATGATAAATTGCTCTAAATCTTACGCCAATTTTAATGTAACAATTCTTGAGATTACGAGGGAGGAAAGGCTACGTTGCTTTGTCAATTTAATTTTACTAAATTTAAAATATGAGTCAATGTTATCCTAGCTTCAGTTAGAACGGTTAAATATTGAAGTGTGCGTGAGTGTGATGTCTTGAAGAAAGAAAAAAGGAAGGAGATAGAGAGAGAGAGAGAGAGAGAGAGGAGTTGTAAAAAAGAGAAGGCACGTGGATTCTTTAAATTTAATTTGTAACACATAGATGGTGACAAAATATCTGCCTTGAATTAGAAAAGGACTGTACAATAACAAAAATAACTCTTTGGATATAAAGAGACCATTTCCTTACCATTTTCTTCATTCAGTTTGTTACGATCGAAATGCAACATGTTCGTAAACTGTAATAAAACTATGGACTACTTAATCACTTATACCAAATCTCCATGGTAATCAACAATCTGCATGAAGAACAAACCTTAGACCATTATGATCAAAAAAGTTTTGGCAGGCAGTAAATCATTTACACCAGCTCGCGAAGATTTAAGTTGAACAAGTATTATTGAGGGTATGGACGTACCTGGGCATAACTTCCTTGCAGCTTTAGAAAAATCCCTCTGTCGTCGTCGTTATTTTCATGTTTTGTATCGGCGTCCATCATTCAATTTTAATTTTTAATTGATTTAATATCTCTATATCTGTCTGGTAGTTATTATCTTTCTCTCCTTTATTTATATTTCCCCTCCTTTTTGGGGCCTTATTTTCATTTTTCTTCCTCTCCCGCTCTATATATCGCTCTCTCTTCTCTCGTTCTTTCCATATCTCTCTCCTATCTCTTTCTCTTTGGTACATCTATATGTTTCGCTGTTTTTGTTTGACCGAAATGAATTCTGTAGGTATCGAAATAGATTACCGATATTTATTCTCGCTACAGAACTACATTTTGTATAGCATTGAGGTCATTATAGGTAAGTGGCAATACAAGCCTTACCAAGTCAGATACTGTTTGCTTAAGGAAGGAAGTTTCACCTAAACAAAAATGTGTACATAAATTCTGTTCCGTTTTTCATTCTATGCTTAAATACCTTCATCTTAACTCATAAAGTTCCAAAATGGTTGCGTCAGTGTTTTAAAATATTAAACATTCAAAGCAAGGAAATGTTCCCGAGATCATATCCCTGTAAATATTAATTTTTATTTCCCGAAATGGTTATATTCAAAGCATTATTGATTGACCATGCATGAGGTAACAGTTGAATGTTGCCAAATCCCTTTTTGATATCGCTTAGGCCCTCCTCTGTGATTCGTCTGCTATCCTATTCAATGTCTTTCGCTACCTGTACATGTGTCTTCTTTTCTTTCTTTACTTTCTCTTCCTTTCTAACAGTACTTCCTCGTTCTCTCAATCTCGCTATTCCTCTTTTCCCTACTTTAAATACGTCTTTCTCTCTCCATCGATGTTTCTCTCTGAAGAACCGACAACCTCGCGTGCGTCTATTTCTCTGTCTTTCTCTCCCTCTCTCTTTCTCTGATCTTTCTCGATTTCTGTCATCTCCTCTGCCACCAGCTAAGTGAATTCCGATCACTTCTTACTATTCCAATGTCTGGATTTTGCCTGCGCTGTTTATTTATTATTACTGAGTGGGGCTGGCACTAGGGACCTCAACTCTTCGTGGAGTCTGTGGCACGACATACTTTTATCGAGTTCATGTGACATACAATGTCAGACTGGGCGTTCTCCTGCCTTGCCTTGATCGATATCCTCAATAAAGTACTTGAAGACCAAGGGCGAGATACGAAGGTCATGGGTTCGATTCCCGGCACACCTCTCATGGCCTTAACCTAAGAAAGACATAAATATTTAACTTGCTTCGCTACTCCCAGGTATTTTAGGTACTCAGGACTCGTGGTTCAAACACTTGACTGGAGTTGCGAAGGTCGTGGGTTCGATTCACGCCACGGACCTTACGTCCTGAAGCAAGACATTTGAACTGCATTGCCTCTCTCCACCTAAGGGTTAAATTATAACCGGTTGTTTGTTGAAGGTTAGTTTGTTTTACCTGACTACCATAAAAGCATGTGTGTGCTTGTAAGTAAGCAACCAGGGGACCGACGGCTCTCCGAGGGACTTGGTAATGAGGATTAATGCCTTACGATGCGCTTAGAGACCTCAAGGATGTGATAGCCACTGTAATTATAAATACAGAATGTTGATACTATTATTACTTCTGATTACTCAGTCGCTGTTGAAACTACCCCTTCTCCCACTACTCATGCGGCCCTGCAGTCGAGGATGTAGTAGAGAGCTGATGTGGGTTGGGGGAAGGGTCGGATCCTCTAATAGTTTATATGCTTTTTATTGAATATCCATTTCGACTTGAAACAATGACAAATACAAGTACGATTTCTCTTCCCTTTTACAGCTATTCGAGCTAAAATACTGCAGAGCAATGGTTTGCAGTTTTTTAATTTTTTTTTAAAATGTGGAATATTGATTATTTCTATACTATGTTGTGGAGAGTACCACTATCAATCGCTTCAAATCTGGACTTGAGAACTTGTGGAAAGATATAAATGAGGTGTTTATTAATTACCTGACTGCTATGAAAGCATAATTGCTTCTTAAAAAGCAACCAGAGGGCCAACGGCTTTATGTCCTCTCCGAGAGACCTGGTAATGAGGATTAATGCCTTTAATACCAAAGGGCACTAACGCATCGCCTTGGTTTCGAACCCGGGTCGCCGGATTACGAGTCTACTGCTCTACCAACTGGGGTATCGCGCCTCCTCAGATGAAATATGACGACAGCCCTAACCAAAGGAAACCATGGATAGGAACAACAGTCTAAAGACCGACTAATCCTGTATCAAGTGAGTTACAAGCGAGTTTAATATATATGCAAGATCAGCCAGGATCAAATGCAAACCTTCATCTCGGAGCCGGAAGATACTTGCAATGACCCTAGATTATTTCAAGCAATCGTTGATAGTGTTTCGATCAGGCCTACGTGAGTAGAAGAGCATCCTCTTTTCTTTCATCTGCCGAAGTAATTGGGTTTTCTGGGTCGTTACACACAAAAGAGTGGCAATGGCCGGGCCGGATAATGACTTTAAAGGAAAATTCTACCTTAAAGAGGCATGTTCCTCGTATCCAGAGGGCGCTCAAAATACGTACGCGCTGGCGGACGGCGCTATAGTTGCCTATTGACACCAACAGAATACGGCTCTTACGCAGATGGCACGTTCCGATAACTACACTGGCGGGAACATGCCCCTTTAATAGACAAGTACTCTGAGAGAAAGCATAACAATCAGAGGAGTAAAGAAAATCAGACAAACGATAAGAAAGTAATTATTGTTTTAAAGTCGCAATCACCATACGTATATGGGCACTTCAAATTTGCTGAATCGGTAATGTCACTGTGACGTAGTTCCGGACAACAATTTGTGTCAACACAACACATGTAATGACTAAAATATCAATTTTGTCAAGATGTATAACTCTGGAGAGTGTCTTCTTATTAGAGGACCTATAATTATGATAATAACATGCCATCCATAATATATGTTGAGTAGTGCCCCAAGGAACAAGGTACTTAAGAGAAAAATAGAAATGATTGATATTTTTGTACATGACAAACGGGAGAGTTGTCATTGACTACGTCGCAATCCACGCCGATCTAAGGTTCGCATACAGTTAGTGATGTCATATATCAAACATTTCAAACATTCTCAATATTGGTCCGATCTACTTCAAACTTTCGTTATTCTGTTTCTCTAATTTTCCATAGAAAAGAACTTATGAACATGATGACAAAAGTTTGGATTGCCCTTTAAGAAATAGAAGATGAAATCAAACCTTTCCGAATTGAGACAACCTTCCCGACGGGCAACCTTAAGAGACAGGACCAATGACCTAGATATATACTCTCCCTCAAAATCTGTCCCATATGATGAGCAAATCGAACACATAAGAAGAGATACAATTGGACCGGGGTAGTGCTCTATTGTGCCGGTGGTAGCTATTACACGGTAGATATGAACCAGTCAACCGCGGCGTTTTTGTGTGACTGCGTCGACGTTTAGTTAACAAAGACACTTCACATTTCTATATTTCATTACACATAGCTTAAGCTATCTGAGCAGCGACCGACCGATCAGTAGCCTGCTCGGTCGTTGCTGGAATTTAGGCATCGCCCAGCAATTAGGCGACCGCCCAGGCACCGAGCATATTTTGGGCGGCGAGTGAAAAGTGAGCAGGCGCCGCCCAAATTTTAACTCCGCGCTAAAACTTGAGCGGCGACCGAGCGATGCCCTAAAAACGAGCGGTACCTGGGCGGCCGCCGCTTGGTGGCCGGGCAGCCGCCGGGCAGAATTGGTTAAAAACTCGCCGCTCGGCCGCCGAGCAGGCTACTTTTGGGTAATGTGACCATAGCATAAGTGATACGCGTAGGGCCAGTGTTGCTCGAAGCCGCCATTTATCTACAGGTTAAACAAAACCGGTGGCTGATTTTTTTTTTTTGGGGGGGGGGGGGAGAGGAGGGAGGGGGCGCTTTACCGCGTCATATATATGAAAGAGCCTTTAAGAAGGAAACTCATAAGCCTTGTGAAACCAAACTGCTGTATACAATCAGACATAAGGCCAATACTGTCCAAAAGCCCATTCCCTGAATCGACGGTAATATTATAAATAACAATTTGCCTTTGTATATAATAAGTTATTATCCCTTTTTATTCAAACCTATAAATTATTTAGACGTAGTTTAAATTATAAAGATTACATAATCATGTCAATGCCTCATGTCAATCCATTAATGTAACCGATCATTCCATGCATGTTCAAAACACACAGGAAATGTCACTTGGTACTTGGACACTTAAAAATAAACTTGTTGTTTATTTTGATTTATCGTTGATTATGATTCATTGTTGACTAGTTGCGCCAAAAGTCCCTCTCCGATATGGGTTTGGTAACAAGCTTCTCAGATACATTCCCACAATCTCAAGTTTGTATTCATTGCATATTCATCTGTCAATGTATACATATGTAATCTTTGTAAAATCAGTATGCACTCCTGGAGGCTAAAATGATACCGTCAAAAAGCTTATGTCTTTGCAGATCTTTAGCTATAATAAAATAGTTGCATTTTTGTTTAAAGAGGACTGAAAGCAAAGACTATCCTGTCAAGTGTCATTAACCTTCTTGACGCCGAAACCAGCACGATCCTGCACTGTTCTGGTCGTGTCTATGTGACTCACCAAACCTATGAAGGTCCGTTGCAAGCCCTGTCCAGCCGGTCCATTTTTACCAGATTGTTAATGTAGTCATCCGTCCATTGAGGTGATTCCACATTGGCTCCATCGACACTTATTTCTTCAAAACTATAGGGTGATGGCTAGGGTTGCAATAGACTAAAATATTTTACAATTGCATGTATTCTTTTTAAACGAAGGGTGTTCTTGACAACCCGAAAGCTTGCCCGAGGATTGCTCGACATAGCAACAAGTGATAGTTGCAGATTGGATTCCGATGTATTGCGGTGCATTAATTAATAGCAGGTTAATGGAATAACTCGACACTAGGTCCCCATGAAAGAAACGTCCATACATTTGAATATGTCAGTAAACCGGTTTATTGCGGTTGACGAGGTTTAGGGATATGATAAGGGTTAGGAATAGGGTTCGGTCCTCGGTTGACGTGTGGAACGCAGTTACATGTAGTGTAGGAAATACCAACCACGGAGTAATTGTCGTAGGAGCATGTGTCGAACAATCGTATATTGAGCAGTTGACTAGGAATACGGGTGTCTATACGGCTTAAGATCATACTGAGTTCCAAAGCAGGGATACCTACCACCGTGTAGACAGCGAACTACTGTTTACTGATTAAAAAATCCGTTAAAATCTTTGTATGGACACGGTCAAAGAGTGAAAGAGCGATCGATGAATAGAGATACAGGGGTATGACACAAAAGAAAAACGCCTCCTGATTGATCCATATTTGTCGCAGTGTCAGTAGTAAATTTCACTGTGCCAGGTAGAAAGTATAGCAGTGGAAACGACCGTCAAATGTTAATCCGAAGTGGATCGAGGGAGGGGGCCGGTGGGGGTGAGGGGCGGCACTATAGGAATCTTATTCTTAGTAGATCCCTCCACTTTTTTGGAGATTCCTAAATTGGCCAGTGAGCAGCAGTGGGAGGAGATACCCTACACGTGCCAAATAATGTTCTTTCAGTTACAATGATTACCAGAAAGGAATACAGTGTTTATTTTCATTGTATTGCTGGAGTGTAAACTCAGTCGCAATACTGTCGTTAAATCAACTGACATTTCATTATGTCTGTTGATAAAAACAACAACATCGCTATTACAGGAACGGGTCTTCATAAACCTAATCGTCAAAAATATGTATATTTACCACAGAGATGGGTTTAACAAAACTCAGAATTTAGAAACAAAAATGCCAAAGCTCCGTCTATAGATTTAATTGACAGATATATTTGGTAGGTAATGTTTTTCATTCCGCTATAGCCGCGCTCCTATAATGATCCTCGGCGGGGGAGTGCCAAAGTAGAATGAACCCCAAATAAAGCTTATTTGATTTCGGAGAAGGAAGAATTTGTTAAGCGAAGGATTTAAAATTTCGCTGATTATTGCTGTGGGTATTGTATTGTTTGATCATTGTATTTCATATTTCCTGTTACTGGTCCCTTACACTGGGGATCAGTTAATCATACAAACAGTTGATCCATCTTTGTAATCCAAACTGTGCTAATTGAGGCGAATCATACCGTAGTCAGGCAGGGATGAGTCAATGGCAAAGAGCTAGGAAACTCCTTGACAAATCCTATTTATCTCCGTTAGCCATGATTGTCTATTTTCATGAAAGCCTCAAGAAAAATTGACATTGACCCTTTAGACGAAAACTTCCGTTTGGAATTAGCCAGTTTTTCTTCCAGATTTGCTTTCGTAAACCTCTAATTTGTCCCTAACCGCAACGAGGCCATACTTTCACTTTTTAACATGTTTTGCTTTTTCAAACAAAATTTGAATTAAGAATGAGGGGCAGTAGTGATGTTTGTAGGCGAGGTGGGAACAAACATATGTTACAAAGTATAATGACTAAACAGATTGTGACTCGGTTTATTAGTTTCTTTTCTCAAATCAAATGCCTAACTCAATCGGTTCCTTTGCATAGGACTGCTACCAAATAAAACTGGAAAACTGGGTGAATATTGCATTTTTAAAATTTATTCCCGGATGACTTCATTAATTTTCTTCCGCATTAAAGTGGTGTAACTTATTCTTAATTATTACCGAAATTAAAGAGATCTTCACCAAACGAAGTGATAATTAATGCAATCCGATTTATTAATTTCGTTTGTTATATCCACTACGTATTAAACATCTTCGCTATGTTGTGTATCAAATGACTGTACTGTTAAATAGGAACGTAATAAGCTTCTCAAAATATGAAATGTCATAACGAATTGAAGCATGACATTTAAACTGAACACAATCACAAAATATGAGATATATAATACACAAAATTATCAAAAATTATTAATTCATTAAGTTCGAGTGAGAGTATTCGAAAAGGATTTCAGAGAAAGATATAAAGAGAAACGGACAGAGGGTGAAGGAGAGAAAGAGAGAGAGAGAGAGAGAAAGAGAGAAAGAGAGAAAAGAGGATACAAATTATACCTGAACTTCTTGGTGACAAACATCTGAAACGGATGTAAACCTTTTTAGGGTTAACATGAAATAGCACATGACTCGAAAGCTTCCCGGCGACACAATTTATCTTACCGAGGAACTAGGCGCGCCGAAACACGCGTTCCCGCCGTGACAGCGTGTACAATCACCATTGCTTGTTGAAACAAAAGAGGAGAAATGGTATTAGCTTTTTATGCATTCTTGAAAAAGAGGGAAAAGATGTTAGAATAATTGTGATGAATACATTCATATTCCTAGAGAAGGAATGTCTCTAAATCAGCCGGCTGGCTGGTGATACGTCGTATTTTATGATTTGTATTTCAATAGCCCGTATATAGGTCGGCATACCTGAGTAGGTTTATATTGTCACCAGGCCTCGGTTATTGGTTTTCAGAACAAAACTTTAGACTGCTCCTCTTAAATCAACCCCGGTAGGCTGACGCGACGCGCGATATATTCCCCAATAAAATATGAACCAAAATTTTATGACCATGATAAGTAGGTTAGGAAATTGCTCCGGAATTCGCACGTAGATTTATGCGCACTTGAACAAGTTAACAAGGAAATATGACAAGGAGGTCTGACCTTGACAAATTACAAGGTCAACCGGTCCAGTGATGTGCATGCGCGGTGGCGTGACGCCAAAAAAGAAGATAGTTGAAGAAGAAAAAAATATAAGAAAAAAGGAACATCTTTTAAAATATTTAATTTTATCGCTATTCATTCATTTATCTTTTCTTGCATAATTATGAAGCCAGGTTTCATTTACCCAAGTAAGATCATATTATAATGACATCACAATGAATGTGTAGTGTCATTATTCTAATGGTCAGTATTTTCTTAAATTCGACGTTGACCAAACTTAAACTTCTTCCTAACTGGTCTAGATGAGATAATTTCATATTCAGCTATATTTGTCAAGGCCATTATTTAAATGTTAACAATCTCAAGTTTCCTTATGACTACGGTTCAAATACTACACCGTTGGGGGCGCCTTGTATGGTTGATGTGGTAGAATTAACGCTAAGATAAGTTGTAAGCCTATTTGCACAAGTCATTTGCCTAGCGTAGGACTGCGTCAGTAATTGCTTCGGTTTTTGGAGTGACGATGTATTTGAAAGCTGTCGCATGGGCTAATTGCACTAACGGTTCCATTAGCGCAGTTGATAACTCAATCAAAATGATGATTTATTATGTAATACGTATTATAATGCATCATGAAGGTAGTTATATCAGTATCAGTATATATATATCAGTATCAGTATCAGTATATATTCACGTATATAACTATCACAAGGTGCGTCAAAGGTCGCTGTCCTACGTCAACCGAATGACATCTTGTGTGAAACAACCATTACACAAATACCAAACTCTCCAACAAAGATTAAAAAGAGTCGGCATTGATACTTTCTAAGCTATCTTTACAACGCATACACACACACACACACAAACGCACACACGCACAAACACACAAAAACACGCACACACACACACACACACACACAAACAGCAAAACAACACACACACACGTACGCACGCACCACATACACGTACACACACACACACACACACACACGCACACGTGCTCTCACTTACGCACCCACATCCCAAAAACATGTTTCTTAGCGATTGCTTCCGGGCAATCAGATGACAGAACATTAACATTGTCGGGGTTAACTTAACTTGATATTACATCGATATGATGGATTTAAAGACATGACAGCTGAGTTAATGAAGCCCTACATTACCACGAACGTTCCGATGCCCCTCGGAAGATCTATGTCATTAAAAAAAAAATTAAGGAGCAAAATTCTATTTGCGTTTCACTTAACATGCATAATTCAGATGGTGACATTTCTGAAATCTTTGCTCTTATGAAATAAATGATAACAATTGATGGAACGGAGATTTAAGTTCATCTCATTTTATCCCTGTTCAAAATAGGTTCATTCAGTCACGTCTAAAATTTGTATATCGATTTTTATTTTCGATCAATTTTCATCAATATTTATAGGCCTCCTGGAATGATAAAGAATTGGAGATTCGAACTTATCCAATTTACATATGTCAGTCTTTGAAATGCACGCCAAAAAATCGAATTCAATATATTACCTACTTCAATTTCAAGAAAAACAAATTACCCTGAGTATTCATTATCTGCAAATGACAAACTATTTAAAAATACGCATAACGCAGATGGAATGTGAATTAGTATAGAAAAAAGGCTAGCTCATGTTTAACATCTGAGTGTTAGGGTCAATTTCAGTATCCGATGTATAACATTTGGTATTCTAACTCATACTAAATAATAATCGAAGGTCTAAAAGACACATGTCCCTACACAACGAACACTACTGGGATAAGATATGGAACAGATTTGGTCTAGACGATGCGAATCTCTTATGTGTACCTGGCCCAGTTTGCTACCAATAATATTGTGATGTCTAGCAAATTTAAAACTATTTTGGGAATGACCTAAAGGCTAATCTAAAATACAGCTATGAGCAAGACACAACTGACAAAATGGCAGAAAAATCTCATTAATTTATGTTATACACATGAAAGGACAAGTTCAATTCTGTATATTCCAATATATATATTCAAAGGCAAACACATAAGCCAGTCTCGAGAAAAAAAATACACCACCCAGACAGCGTTTCGCGTTTCGAGCTTAAATTCTGAAGTGATACAATTGCCATGCGGTACCAAAGATTGACGTTAGAAAATATGTTTGGCTTCAATACAACTTCTCAATTATATTTGTTACACACTGCACCTCCACACCACTGCGCGTAACCATTGTGGTTTTCGCGTTATGATGATAAGTCTCTCCTTCGCAATGCAATGCGCGCACGAACACTTCCCCGTGCCCCCCCCCCCCCCACACACACACACTATAAAAAGCGTCAGCCACACAATCTATAACGAACCCATTTACCAACACACACTAAAACAAACCCACATACCCACACACACACACAACAACAAACCCACATACCCACACATACTATGAAAATTCCTCACCCCCATCCAACACACTATAACACACCCTCACCCACATACAATATAACAAGCCCTCACCCATACACGCACTATAAAAAACCTCACCCACACACACTTTAACAACCCTCACCCACACACACTTTACGAAACCCTCACCCATACACGCCATAACAAACCCCCACCCCCACACACTATAACAAACCCTCACCCACACACACAATAACTAACCCTAACCCTTACATTATAAACACCCTCCCACCATGGACCTACTAGGGATGTTACAGTAACACATTGGAGGAACAAACGTTATCAGTACTATTTTTAACGTGTGAATTCAGACATGGTTGACTGATCTTGAGTTACAGTCTAACTTTGTCTATTGCACACTGTGCCCCCGATACTAAATATATTCCTAGTTAGTGATGCTGGGAATAAATTTCATTAACTAAACATACATTCTGAGGTAAAAATTAGAACTTCATAAACAGAGGCGTTGTTCACAGTTAAACCTTTACTTGTGACTAATTTTTATTTGAAAAATATGGGTCAACTTTCTTGCGATAAAGATAGATTCTTGATGTCTGAATCGAAGAAGAATCTCTCAGACGTAGCCAACAAGGTCAAGGTTCTATGTCAAAGGTCATCAGGCCTACAGCAACGCATCGCGTGCTGAGACATCTTAGGATAGTCTGGAAAAGAAGACGGACGAGTTCATAGCCAATACAGCTATGTCCTTTGCTAGTACAGACATGGCAATGTCTTGTGCAAATGAATTCTGTATTTTTTCTGATTTGTTATTCTTTAGAATACCTCATCATGTACATTTTGTATGCGTCCCTGCCATGCCTGCTGATGAATCGTTTCTTGTTCAGCCCAAATTCATATCAAAACATTTATGATTAAAAAATAAAAAATAAATAACAACAACCAAACGAGCTAAGAGCCTTTTGGAAAAACGATATTTCAGAATTTTATTAAATATCTTTGTAATCAGTCACCTTTAGAAAGTGACACGTGACAATTTTTACCCTTTATTTTCTGACCATAACAGTAGACTAATATGTATTTCTCCAAATGTCGAAACAGGATTATTGAAAAATTTGATACACGGTGTCGTGGTTTAGTGGATAAACTCATTGGACTGCGGATCAAATAGTTCGCGGTTCGAGTTCCTCCGCGGCAACAATGTGCTTTTGGCAAGACATTCATCAACATTTGGACTCTTTACCCAGGTGTTGTAAATGGATACCTGATAGGAATTAACTCCTTGAACATACTGAAGCACCATAATGGCGGTCATGCTAAAGTCGTGGTAACAATGTAGAGTTCCAGGAGTGTCAAGTCTTACAGACATGATCTCCATACGAGAACCCCACTATTATCATGATTATTATCACTGTTATTATTGCAAAGATAGACCTCCTTGGATTACAAAAAAAAAACGCTGTCCATATTTCCGGCAATATATTTAACACTATGATTTGATAAGGATACTCAGAATATTTGGACATAGATCACTCCGCTACCAATAAACAGATAGTCATGTAGCTTTAAGACGTTCTAAAAATAGGCACAGTCCTGACATTTACGGTATGTTCTCACATAAATCGTGAAATAGCTTTTACGATGATAAGAATAACCTCAACATGATACATGAACTATTGATTTTTTTAAAAACTATTTACAGTAGAAAAAAAAAAGATGTTCGGAGATATTCAACGTTAAGAACGAGAATAATTTATATTCTTCGCCGTTATCCTATGGTTCATGAAAACATATGAAATTAATGAATGTTGAGCTTGCTTAAGGTGTATTGACGATTAAATTGCGAGCATCATTCAAGGCACAATGCATGCAAAGATACTGGTGCACAACTCGGGGCATTCAGACAAGAACATGTGTCTCGAAACCTAGACTAAACTTTAAAAAAAATCTTCAATGAATTCGCGATTATTTAACTTGAAGAGGGAAAAAAAGAGTCCAAGACGAGATTGGGTGTTCGGATTACGCTTGACACTTGAAGCATGAGAGACAGTTCTCAGACAAGAAGGTTATGGATGTCGAGACCCATAAGACCCAGCTTGGCGGATGGGTCTACAACCATAGATGGTAAGTAGATTATCGACCCCCACACACCACCCAATGGAAGAATAAAAAAAGAACGAAATATATAAAGGGTTCGATTCACCATGGTCACAATGAAAGATGACTGCACACCACAATGGCGTATCCACTTTAGGGCGGAGTGGGCCTAGCTACGCCACCGTTTGAACGCCCCATGACATGACGATCAGGGTACCTAAAGATACATGTAGCTAATCATGATATGTGAACTGATCCACTGAAATTTCTGTAAGTTATAATGAGTAGTTTGTTTTGTTATATGCTTCCTTCAACAACTTGTCCAACTCCTCATTTTTTTTCTATTGGTCCTTTCAAAATCTGTTTTGAAGCGTTATTATCCATTAAGTGTAATCACTAGACAAGTTTGTCCTATGCCTCTAGGGTGTATTTATTTGCCTTGTCTAAGATCCATTTAGTCTGTTAAGAAAATGCAGCCAAAGACCACAGGGGACTCAGACGAGATTATGCAGTAAACTAACAATTCGACGCAGGCAATTAGACCGAATTATCAATTAATGATAATTATGCTATTGAATTGGACGATTAGATCACATGAATGATAAACAACTGGGTTTTGACAAAATTGTATGATGCCAGTAATGTTAGACAGCATATAAACTCGAAGTAATATGTTTCATGTAACTTTGTATATATGCGAGGTGTTTGTTTTTTATTTTTTATTTTTTTAATTTATAAATACGTTACAACATTTGATTAAGATTTGAACTTGGCGATGATATGCAAGATTTTGAACAATAAACAAAATAAAATTAAAAGAATACCAAATAAAAGTACACTGTATGGATATAACTGCGTGCGTCCATATAAAGTTTCTTTCTCGAGTAAAGTGGATGAAGTGTTAGCCTACTCAGTCATAATTGGAAAATACGTTTGGGGACGTGTTGTGCATTCTCTTTTTTTTGTTTAGACAATTTGTGATCGAATAAATGCACTGAATGCTAGATTAAAAAATTCGGCGCCAGTAAAGGGCACATGGCACCCAAATCTGACGTTTTTTCATTTACTGAGTTCTATGTCTATAATTTTGTTCACACTCCTTAAATGTTCACTCACGCAACACCGGCCTTTTCAAAGTTAAAGCAAGATTAATCATGTTCTATGATTGGTCCCGACACGAGAAAATGTTTTGAGAATCATATTGATTTAATTCATAGCACCATAAAGTTCAAATGAATGAATGA
Organism: Strongylocentrotus purpuratus; assembly: GCF_000002235.5. Taxonomy (NCBI): domain Eukaryota; kingdom Metazoa; phylum Echinodermata; class Echinoidea; order Camarodonta; family Strongylocentrotidae; genus Strongylocentrotus; species Strongylocentrotus purpuratus. Next base: position 4,419,133 of record NW_022145601.1, read on the forward strand.
TTTAGGAGGGGGTAACGAGGCGGAAGTATACGCGAATGCATGCATCATGATAAAGAATGTTCACAGTATATCAATGGTGAGCGTTACCCTTATTCCGACGTAAAAGTTTTCCTCGCACATATATTACATCAGTATATTTGAATTACGAGAGGTCAATGTCCGCGTTTTAGTGAAACGAATTCCGGTTTCATAATCGAAAATCATTATTGCTTTTCAATTTCCGAAACGTCTCTTCCTAGTTAACTAGTTCACCAATGTAATATAATTTATGTTTTTTCTTCGGAGAAACCCTAATGACGAATTATTCAATTTACCAGATATAAGTGATTATGTCCTCTCAATGGATGGAAAAGTAACCTGTCGATTAGATGAAACTTTGCACAGACCTACACCGATCGTTGCTAAGTCGGAATAGCATCCGAATTTTTCTTCTGGTCGATGATCGGTAAAAAAAATTACAACACCACAGCGCCATTTATATTTTCAAACGAATAACCACAGAAGTATACTTAACGCACACGGGCGCACACACACACGCACACACACGCAATTCTAACCCACGCATATTACACCCAGAAAGAAAATGTCTTTTTTGAGTACCTTTTGACATATAGGCCTATCTCTTTTTTGCAAATAAACGTGGTAATTGTAACGAAAACAACTAGTCCTTAGATATATATTTAGATTCATGATACAGTCACTTGATCAAATAATTGAATCTGTGAATTCTGTATCTGGTAAGGTGATTGTGAGTTTAACAGAACATAGCTAGCCACATCAGACTAAAGGAGTTTGTGCCTTTCACAAATCATCAATTTATCAAACAGCCACAGGCCAGGCGACCTTATAAACCTCTTAAATCAATTTGCCACTACTTCCAAAATTTGGTAAGAATGGCTTGTCGCACGTTGACGGGGGATTGAACGTGGGTGGGCGATCATATTCCACTGATCCAATACTGTCACAATTGTTGCAAGTAATTCTTTTGAACCGTTGTAACACAAATCACACCATCATGTTACGAATAAGAGAATATCGGATAGAGATAAAGCAGGAAGAAGCAGCGCGGAATAAGAACAAAGGGCGCCACATACGGATCAAGTTTCAGTATCAAGAAACTTCTAATTGGCATACTAGAGGAGTATCAACACATCGGGAAGGCACTGGAGTCGAAAAGGAGAGCCGATGCAGGTACGGCATATGGCTTTTGAGAGTTGCTCGGTTGGTGGATGCCCTGAGGCACTAGTCACTTCCAATACGATATCCTGCAGAGTGTAACGTCTCTATGGATCCGACACGATTCCGCCAGCTCTCGTGTTGGCCCTACGGTGTTACGAAAACCATGTTTGACGTCACACTTACATGACCATTTGATACCCAGTCATGTGACGTAATAGAACATTCTCAACCGAATGTCAATGCATTCATGACGACATAGTTATTGCGTCCGTTCATGACATGTTTGATACATAATAGATGTATGTTCAAGCCTTTTGATGAAAAAAAAATCTAATATCATGTTACTACCACTGTGGGTGGTATATTACAGCCTCAGGCCAGTAGGTCTGCCTGTACTTTAACTAATAAATATGCGTGAAAATAGAGGTCAAAGATCAAATTCAAGAGTGACCCATATTAAACTCGAAGAGGGCGTTGATTATTATGCTGTTAAAGCTTTAAAAAACTTCCCGTCACGTGCCACAGCGTATTAGATTAGCCTATACGAAAAAGAAGAAAAAAAAATGTTCACTTCTCGATAGAAATTCATGTTTCTTAACGATTATCGGAAGAGTAAACAGGAGTGGGGGACAGATAAAATTCTTGATCATTTGATTACCTTCAAAATCGAGGTCCCGGTGGTGAGAACAATCAGGATAATTATTAGATTATAAATTACCAGTCGATTATGTTCAGATGGCAGAGGTCTGCAAATCATTGATACTTTATACCAGATAAAAGGGACTCAAACCATATACAGGTGTATAAAGCGGAAGTCTGCTATATCCCAATGGGAGACATCGTGCGGTGATGCAGGCTACTTGTTAAAATGGCGCCATTGCAATGCAAACTTTTAGAAATGACACGAATGTCCTACCTCTAATCTTACGAACGAAACTTTGTACGAAATGGTAGTCGATCAAAGTTGTTTTGATAACAGGAAATCATAACATTAATGTATGATGCTGACCTTTCTGTTTGGACTTGTACAGTGTGTATTTGTTCCTTTGATTTATTCCACTTGGGCCCTCTTAAATAAAAGTTCAGTTGCGATTGATCGTAACTCAGATCACACGCAACTGCGCATTGTATTAAAACATAGTTGTGTTTATTTTTCAAGCGATGGAACTGCAATTAAACACAAAGTTGTGTTTAATTTTTAGGACTAAGGTTTGATTTTCAACATTGCGTCTAAACGCAACTCTTTATGCAAGAGGGCCCAGTTTACACGAAAAAGTTTTTAATATGGACGTATTTTAGCTAAACGTAATCGCGCCAAACTTCAATACAATATACAGAATGGTGTTTTTTTTCCTTGGATGAAGCAAAGGCATAATCAGTCATGTTCGAATATTAGTGAAAGCAAGCTCATGCTTTTAAAATATCCTTCAGTTAACCAAATCTATCTTGAGACATCACAAGTCAATCGATTACATCGTTAATGAGCATTATTCATTTACCTGCTGACTTTTTCATACATGTATAATCATAATCCCTCTACGTATAATGTGTATGTATTTTGTTTCTCCATTAGAATGTAAATACAAATTTCATTGATAGGCTAATAGTATGTGAAGCAAAATATGACATATCCATATCTCTTTTAGAGCCCGTTTTAAATGAATGTGTGGGGTTGAATACCATACCAGGTCATTTGCCCTTTCCCCAATAACATAAGGTTGGTGGCTCTTTCCCCTGCTATACTATGCTAGTCCTGGAGAGATTAGCCCGCTTTAAACACGTGTAGTCTGGCTCTAAAACAATGTGAGCCACGAAAAAGAAACCTAGATTGAATCCTAAATAACGTTATAATAATTAATATAGATTTACTTAAGGTTACTTAACTGGTTACAGAGCATATCATATTTTCGTTAAAGTTATACCTTGATAAATTTAACAGTTAAACAGTGGAATTTCTCCACATTCATGAGAAATGTGCCTCGATCTACCTAGTCTTCAATTGAATTGAATGGTCATTATAAGATCTGGCTTCGTTTTCTCCATTGAAATGCACTCGCACGTGTAGAGAGTTACCTCTGAATATTTATAATGCTGAGCACCATTATCCCAAAGTTGAATAAAGTCGATGTTGAAAACGTATTCCTTTAAATAGCCTGTGCTCGTTTATCGATGATCGCAACTGGGTGCATAACCTATCACATTGAATAGAACATTATCAGCTATCACGCATTTATGATTATAGTTCAAAAATTCTAATTAGTTAATAAGATATTTAAATTTGAATGTGGAGTTTCCATTTTTATGAGTCACATTGTAGTGTATGAGTCTCGGTGTCGTCTGCCAACCCACACTGAATCGTCTCCCATCATGACGTCACATGATGTGGTTCATTCATAAAATTGTTCTGCCTCATTTGAGCAGCTCATGTTCTCATCGTTCGCTCCTTAAAGCCTGCCGCCGCGACCTACTTTTCTCCCTACTCCCCCGTCCTACTGTATATAGTGACACCTAACATTGACTTGATTTTTCTTTTCACGTCAGTATGGGGTCACTGACCGTTTTATAATTCAAGTGAAAATGTAGAAAGTTGGTATTAATCTGAAATAAAGGCACTTTATTTGTATATCAGCGTTGGCATATTTGTTCTGCAGAGGGCTCATTTATATTACCTAATACATTCTAATACCAGTTTGCAATTCTGGAGGGTAGTCAGGGTACTATTCACTACTGTAATTAATAGATGTATATCTTGAATTTTATGATGGTCTGAAATCAATCGGACCTCCTTTTATGTAAACGAAAAGCAATTCATAGTAACTTGCAATAGTACGTCAGAGAACATTCATGGTACAATCGTAATAACTATTACGATACAACAATCATACGATCAGGATGTTCATTTGGGTTAAATCTGACCAATGTACGTGAACTTTCCATGCATATGACAGTGGAATATTCAACACAGATATCCCTTTTTTCAATCCTAAATTTTGAGCTTTCATACCTTTAATCGCACCAGCGGTTGAACTCATCGTTATCTATAATTGTGTGTGTGTAAAGTTAGAATTGGCCTTATGGCCTTATAGATATTCGACGAGCATGGGAAGTAAACGGGGTTAAAAATGTACAGGTCCATCCTTTTCTTCGAACCATGAAGCTCGAAAGCCTTTAAAGAGTGCTTTTGCTACCACACGTCTAGTGGCATTACAAGTATTGTTGAATCAACAAGCCGTGTTGGTATCCGCGGTGGTTAGGTTACTAACGGACGACATACCATGACTGTCTGGATACTCATCCACTATCCTTTTATATCTTAGGTGCAGACGGTTAAAGAGAAGATTGAGCTCTGGTAAAGATGGCAAATAATTCGTGAGCTTTCCCGTTATTTGTAGGTCAGTTTGGAAGAAAATGATATAGTGGAAGTGTCCACTTTAAGAGCTTTTGTCATGGTAGTGTTCACTTACAGTTGAAAAAGGCTGGAGAGTGATCATCTTTACAAAATGGTATTTGTGGTTCTATGCTAGATCCAACGATAAATGGTTAAAGGTTGAGTCTAGCATATCGAACGAGTCAATCGGCCATTTTGAAAATGTGGTCATTTTTCGGCCATTTAAAAATGGGACATAACGCTTTAGTTTAAGAGTGTCCCCTGAAAATGAAATGTTCGCCATGTCATCATATTCGAAAAAGGGACAAACAGTTTGTAGCAAATCGTCATACCACAATTTGTGTGCGTGAGTGTGCGTGTGTGTGTGTCTAGTCCCAAATACCTATTTATGTGTACAGTACATGTGAAGTTTTCAGCAAACTTGTTACCTTTCATTAAAACAACTTCAACGCCTCACTTCGTATGTCCTGCATAACGCTTGCTCACAGACACTCTCTACTAGCGCAGGTCTCTCGATGTACAATGACTCGGGTCCATTATAAAAAAAACAGTAACTACTGATTAATTGAAACAGAGATATAAGGTGGTTAATTTGCGATTGATTTGAGAATTTGTTATCAAAACGGAACAATCACAACTCTTTTAAAGACCACAGGAGCACCAGTGACAGAAGACAGGGCGCGGAACTCAACTTTATCTTTAAATAACATGGCGCCGCGGTAAAAAAAAAATCCAGGCGACTTCCAGATTGTGATCAACCCTTTGAATTAAGTTATATCAGTTGTTCATCATAGGTCCGGACATGATATAATTAAGACATTTTCAAGAAGGCAAAGAAACAATCACAACGCCCATTTTTTTTGTAGACGTAGGCCTGTTAGGCCTGTTAGGCCTGTTGGTGTTTGCGTGTGTGCGTGAAGTAAGAATGTGGTGGAGGGGGTGTGGTGGTTCGTTCATTCCACCCATGTGTCTCCACTTCGAAGTTGTTAAAATGGGCTTTTCACGTTGCATATTCTATGATCATAACTGAGTAAATAATTAAATCTTTTATGAAATACTCAGGAAATGCGACCCTCTTTAAAGTTGCGAACCACGAATTCATGAACATGGTTGCAAAGTCCTGCCAAGTTCTCGTTCATAAAAATAGAGATTACATGTCGGCACCAAACAGAGAACGGGGTCATCCCATTGCATCACCGACAGCCCACGAGACAGATAGCCAATGGGACCAACAAAACAAAGAAAAACATAACACAAAATCATGCACTTAAAAAGAGTAGAGAAAAGAAATGAAAGAAAGGCATTAAAAGAGGTACATCTCAGAATAGTAAAATAACATGACGTCAGACAGAGAAAAAATAGAGATCTATACTCGAAGAATCGAAAATTATAGAAAGGGAGTTTAAAAAAAAAAAATCCAGGAAAAAAGAAAAATGTAATATCGATCTCATGGGCTAGCGGTCTTTAGTGGGACGTCAGGCTTTTTGGCTGCATGTACTCATAGAGAAAATATTCTCATTAGGCCTGTCACTACTTCTTGGCATGAAAGGTGTGATATGCCAAGCAACCTAAAATTAGCGTTCAAACCGTCTTGTCAAAGAACCTGATAGCCCGCACCTTAGTCTGCAACACAGACTCTAATTTGACACTTAAACACAATTCCTAAAGCCTTGAGCACAGCCTAGCTCTGTCAGTCTATGGCTATGTCTGTAGCAGCTTAATCACAGAGCGTATACTGTGCAGTAGACCGTGCAGTCGACATAGTCTTATGGTACAGACACTATTACGCATGACTGACAATTAGGGGTTTGTGCTTCCAAATTAGCTGCACCTTTCTGTCTGTGATGTCATAGAAAGTTGCGCATCACTCGAGTACAACGCAAACAGACCGATCATTTACAGACTGGTTATTTGGTTTCATCATCAACCTATGACAAGGGGCATTGCCCGCTAGGGAAACCTGCTCTTATTACGTATGATGTTAAAGGTACTAAATAACTTTGATAGGGAAAGGGGGGGGGGTATCAATCCCTTTTTCCTTCAGAATATCAACACTTCTGCAAACTTTGTATACTAGGTTTGTGATAATTTATTCGAAATTAATTTGAGCCATGTTCTCTAGTGTCTTTCTCGAATAGCTATTTCAAACCAGAATTCAAGAATAGCTGATTTTCCATTGTTTATTGAAAAGAATATGAAGCGAATAAAAATGATGATAATGATAAATGGGAAAAATTCTTTTTCATCATGCTTACAAGCACCCTCAATAGTTACAACGTGACCGACATACAAAATTTAATAAATCAAATGTAAAGAGACAATCTCGTCACGTTTATACGACCTCTTGCGGACGCTCTTCCGGTCATATCTGAGAACGGGGTTGAATACTACATCCTCTTTTCTCCCTTCTTGATATTTATATTATGATGAAATTTCCCAGATATCCTTAATACTAAGATTCGACGTAGCGGCAAGATATGAAAATAAATATTCGTTTCAAATCACGATGCTGTGGTGACAACTCCGTTCGCTTGATGAAACATCTTGGACTTGTAAAGGGGTGATTACAGTGAGGATGTGGCGTGGTGTTTTTCGCGGAAGGTACTAAAACCCAAAATTTACTTATTATTCAACACTTTATGAAGTTTGTTTATCAATGTATATGTTTATATGCATTGAGCTATGATGGACCACAGCTAACTTTCGCTGTATAATTGTGACGGGAGCAAAACAAAATCAGAATTTACATTTCCTACTCTGCTACCCATCTGTGGTTTCCAAGGTTTCAAATATTGTCCACCCTACAGTATTCCCCGATAATCCACCCAACACATATAGGAGGAATTTTCACAGGTACATGTACATGACGTATCTGTGTATGTGACAGGGTCTTTATATCACGTAGCCTACTACGTCTATTAATGATTTTCATCTCAGTTTTAGTTTGTCAATTTATTGGTTCAATTCTCACATACATTTCACATTATGCATGATTAATAGTAAATGGTACAAATAAACATGAATTCTCATATCAATTTGTTTGAATGCATTAAATCAAAATACTGGACTAAAAAGAAGAGTGAAATATGAAGGGGCCTATGCTGAAAGCTATGCTTTTGAGTTAAAGGCCTCACATGATAATTATTTAAAAATATTCTTTGAATGAGAAGGAACGAGCAGTGACTGTCAATCACAGTAATATGAATCGTTTTTTTCCTGTTTAACGGCATGCAATGTTAAAGTCACTTTCATCATAATAAGGTAACAAAATAAATAAAATTTGCAATACCCGTCCAGATTTGCATTACCTGTATAAATCTGCACAACCTTTACATTTAAATCTTCATGGAGGTGTTTTAATCCAGCGGAGAAGTTTCCAGAAGGCGAACTACAAGGTACGGAGGTCACCCCGGAAAATTACCCCCCGGAAAACTACCCCAAATTTACTATGTTTCTAGCCGTCATTAGGCCTAATGTATATAAAAAAGTTTCACCGATTAAAAAAAAGAAAATTATGCTGATTTTTGTTGTGGAAGGTACAATCAATCTAAATACAAATATGCAACTCCGTGACGTATCTTGCCACGTCCCCTCCTATTTGCTCTGCCCTAGAAATCTTCAAAAATCTGTATTCTTCTTTAAGATAATGTTCAATCATACATTCACCCAAAATATAATTATTGCAAATATGTTTGAATACAACTGCTGTACGAAATAAATCTATTCCATTATAAATAACTAAGAAAATCAAAGTTTATGAAAGTTTCTGTAAATAGCAATTTGGAGAAGAGCTCGCATCTTACGTCACAGTGTTGCAAATTCCTCGGGAGTGATTGTCCTCGGGGGTAATTTTCATCAGGGGTAATTGTCCTCGAGGGAGGGGGATTGTCCTTGGGGGTAACTGTCGTCGGGGGGGGGGTAGTTGTCATCGGAGGGTAATTGTCTTCGGGATTATAATCCTGATAAGAACATCCAAAGCTCTATGGATGCGCATAGAGACATTATATCATAATACGATATGCGATATTCAAGGACTGTATATTGATATGAATAAGAATCATTAGCTGTCGGTCTTTGAATATTTCCATAGTCACCAGTAGCTTGGTGTAGACTTTGAAAACCCTACGTTTGCTTAGTACAATATGAGCGATACACTGCAACAAATCGTTGACATCTTCCGCACGCTAGCGAAAGATGAGTACATGTACTTTGTTTGAATTGAATACTTCCTGAGCCTTGCTATCCAATACATTCCTTAACAAAGGAAGATATAACATACATTAAAGGAATGGACGACGAAAAGGAAAACGAAATGATATGACAACGATGACTAATATTCGAAGATATGGAAATGAAAATAGTGCGCTCTGGAGAAGATGATCTGAATGAGAAATAGGGAAAAGAAAGTGGAGGAGAAAAAACAACCAGAGCAATTTAGTTTTCTTTACTTTATTTCTTAACATGCAAATTGGAATGCACGTACATGAACATGTAAATGTTTATAGCATTCTTGAATTTAAAAAAAAAACTCAAACAAACCATGGAAACAAAATGATCAAATCATTCCTCAATTATGTGAATATCGATAGCAATGGGAAATACTGATTCCTTTGAAATAGCAGAAAGCAGTTTCTTATTTTTTTCAGTTTTAAACGAGAAAATTGCCTCTTTGGATTTCAAAAGTGCAAACTCAACGATATATTCGACCTTCGCACCGCAAACGAATACAAGTATTTTTGCTGTTCACTGTTTAATTTTGCTCTATTTTTACACCCTCATCTTTTGTATTGTTGCTTTCTGCTCTAGATATTTCGGATGTTTTTCTTTGACACATTTCAGTGCTAAACGTCATGGAAGTACAATACTCGGCAGTTCCTTTGTCGCTTTGTGCTCCCATTACAATAGGCGGGCCTTACGTAAAAGATTTTTCTTCTTACATAAACATTCCCTCAGCCGCCAAGGCGGAGCCGAAGGAGTCTCGTGTCCAAGGGTAATATTCTTTTCTTCTTCGGATGAACTTTAAACAAAAGTAGGGGAGACAAGAGCGGACCGATTTGTCAGAATAACTCAGGCATTAATAATCTACGTTGCATTGACTCATGAAACTGTCTGGTCTAAATGAGCGCGGCGTGTTCACATTTGCTAGGGTCTTGTGTCGATACATACATGAAGGTTGGGTTGGGAAGAATTATGTTCAGAATGAAAAAGAGGGAGAGAGAGAGATGTGCACATATTTAATTACTATTTATATCCAAAAAAAATCTTTGACAATAATAATATTTGACAACTTTTTAAAAACAATTTCATAAATCTAACGGCTTTTTATTCTCCAAAGAAGTATTTCGTATCAAGTCTATCTTGACTGGTTTGTGTTAGTGTGAACGCGATTTGACACACGAACACAACTGTAGACTGGCACATGGTCTGTCGCGCGAGCCAATTCTAGCTGCGCCGACTGCACTGACACCTCCAGCGTGACGACACCGAAGGCCAACTACCAAATGACTAGTGCTTTAATCACACCAACAAAGTCGACAATATGACATCATATAGTAAAACATGAATAAGCCACATCAAGGGGGTCGAGGGAGCCGCCCCATCAATTTGTAGAAAAAATGGCATGGAAAACCAGTATTGTTCCATGGCATAAAAAGACCAACAGCCCCCAACCTTCGTATCATGGGCCATTTAATAGCCAAAAATGTTAACCTCATACAGTATTAAAAAAATCTTTGTCCCCTTGTCAAATTGTTTCAGGATAATTTAAATCATGGTGATGAAAGTTATTGGGCGGGCCTACTCTCAGAGCAATCGTGAATTATACTTCTCATGTGTGAATCGATTTGAAGTATAAAGGCTAGCTGAGTTCAGGTCAGTTAAGACACCTTGTGTATTTATCTTCTGTCTAAGGTCTACTTTTGTCATATGAGGTTTGACTGTGCCTGTCTGGCTTTATCTGTCACCCCACTCTCCCTCCCGCCCTCATTTTATCGTTTCATCTCTCTCTCTCTCTCTCTCTCTCTCTCTCACTCTCTCTCTCTATTTCTCTCTCTCTCTCTCTCTCTCTCTCTCTCTATCTTTGTATTCTAATTAACGTCTTTCAATTTTCCATGTATAACACCCTCTACTTCTCTTTTCTACCATCCTTCATTTTTATCTATCTTTCTTTCCCCAACCCCATCGTTTTCTATCTGTTTCTTTCTTTCAACCTTTTCGTTATCGCTCTTTCTCTCCCTCTCTTTCTCTCTTTCTCTCACACACACGCACACACTCGCACACACAATCTTTCCTTCTGTAATCCTACGTTTGCCTTTGCTTTTCTTCTCAGTGTCCTTGTCTTTTCCATCCTTTTGTGTCGCTAAACATCCAATCATTTCAACCTGATTGAGGCAAAGTATAGTTATTAACTTAAACTATAAATATTTGGCCTACACTCAAATTTTTGTAGATACAATGCCGAAAATTGTTCCACGCTGATGTATTATATTTCATTGTATTGTTTTGTTTTGTATTGTACTGTATCAAAATCATCGATATATATATCATATAAATCATGAAAATAATTGAAATAAATTTTACGAAAGATGTGGTATGTTAAAATAATAACAAAACGTAGATATAAATGTTGGCAAATCCTCTCCAACTATCTATTACCCCTAACTTCTCCTCTCTCTCTCTCTCTCTCTATCTCGACAATCTTCATAGCTCTCTCCAATGCTCCCTATCTCTGTATTATCACATTACATTACTATAGCATGCATTTTTAATAATTGTTAATGTTCAACATTCGCGTATTATCGTTAAACAAAATAAGAAAAGCAATTTCACCTTTTCCAGCATTATTCATGACCCACGCCAATGATGCTCGCTTTGTGGTGACGGTGAAATAAGAACTGTCTAATAATATACAAGTGATGGCGGTAATGCATATTTATAATAATGATAAAGCAATGCCCCACGGTACAGCGCCTTGTTCTGAAATCCACCTGGCAGGAAAACAAGGTGTATTAATAAAAGTAACTCTTATTTTCCTAGGCTATGTACTGTAGAATGGAACGCATTACTTGACTTGACTTTTAGGAAATCATGCACGCTTACAATTTAAGATAATTATACAGGTTATATTACTTTAATTCACGTTTATTTCATATTCTATTTAACATTACAGTACAGCATACCCGAAAACGTGATGATATGAAAATTAAAACATGGAGGAGATCCATACAAATCATTGGTCTTTCGAAGCAGAAATGACTCAAATAGTCAAACATATATCTGTCATAAAGCTGTCAAAATCACCTACACAACCGATGACAGGACATAAAGCAATATAGGTACATTACATTAAGCTTTTGAAATAGAATTCCTCGCATTTTTGAGCTAGCATTACTTAATTTAGAACCAGTTTGGTTAGGTCTGACCGGATTACAAGATAACGTAATTTTTTGTTCTGAAGTGATTGTTTCATCGGCTCTTTGACAGGAGCTGTACTGTAATCAGTTCATTGTCTCAACTGCAAATACGCTAAGCAAATATTAATTAGGAATGATCGTTGCACTTGATTTTGAAAGGGGCTATTATCTTGAATACCATGTCAATCACCGTTCCTTTTAAAGGGGCAATTTATCTTGTAATCACGAATAATTTGTGAAACTTTGAGAAAAATCCGAAAAGGGTTTTGAAGAGTCGGACGTCCCCATTACACAAATCAGCAAAATACTAAATATTAAGTACCATGAGTTTTCATTAGGAATCATATTTGTTCAATGTATGAGGTTCAATATACAAAATACATTTTCAATTGTATACAGTTTTATCATGAATGTAACATTATCATGAGATTTATTTTGGTGGAAAAGGGCTGTCATAAAAAGAGGGATATTATGACATTGTGTAACAATTATTACACGCTGTGGATCGAGTGAGACAGTGAGTGTAAAAATCAATGGGCGTTTAAAAGAAAATCCTAACTTAACAGAGAACTACTACAATAGAAAGCAGAAACTAAGATGAGCAGACTGGTGAATTAGATTAGTTTGAATTAGATCTTATATAAATAAGAGAGTAATGCATTTCGACAAATGAAAGGTCGTATTCTCTATATACGTATGAGCTTTTTTAAATTGGCTAAATAGATAATGTCGCTGTGATGGAGTTCCTGATTTTTTCCCCATTTGTTTCAACAACAACAACATTAATTTTAATGTCATTTTTTTCTTCAAAATGTATGATTTTTTTCATTTTAGAAGCCCTACAGACTATATAAAATAATACGCTATCCATGATATATTCTGAGTAGTGCTCCGAGGGAGAAGGCACTTAAAGACAAGGAAAATATATAACATTTTTTAACAAGACAAACGGGAGAGTTGTCTTAGAATCCACTAACCAAATTGCCAATATGAGACTCGCATTGATTTAGTGATCTCATGAATTATTTCAAACACTTATCATTCCCTCATTGTTCGCCCGGTTTATTTTAAAACTTTCGCCTTTCTCTCTCTCTCTTATTTGTCTGCTTCCATACCAAGGAAGTTATTACAAGGGTTAGATTGCCCTTTAACATGGAGGACCCTGGGGCTTTTAATCTCTCATCTTTATCTCATTACAGCTGAATACATAGGCTAATTGTAATTAACTAACCACTTCAACCGAAGAACAAATAAGTAAACAGACAATTAGTATAACAATCAAACTGGATTACCTAAATATCGGAACGCAAGACACGTGGATCAGCTGCACATTTTAGACCAACCTTCTTATGCTACACAATTACGCGTCTGACTCACCTGACATATCTCGTATCAGGACAATAAGATACCCCTTGGACAAGTACTCCCCGGAAAATTACCCCTAAGGACAATTACCCCCGCAAAGTTACCCCTAAGGACAATCACTCCTGTGTGTGCTTGCGTGCGTGTGTGTGTGTGTGAGTGTGTGTGTATATATATATATTGGAGGGAGGGTGAGGGAGACTCGCATTTGATGTCTTGTCTTTTGGCTATCGTCTTTAATAGGGGGTAATTGTCCAAGGAGGGGGGGGGGGGGTATTGTCCCTATGGAAATTGGCCGGGGTGATTAGCTAGGGGGTAATTGTCCTAGAACCGAAATGTCAACGTCATTGTAATCCAGTTTGTTTCTGCTATTAGAACATGGATATATATGTCTTAAAATAAAATGAGTAAACGCGCCTTAAAAGTCAAAGTTTTGGGTAACCCTTTAAAAAATATTTGGAATTTGGAAGCATTCTCAATACCTTTCTATGCATGGCCCTTCTGGTTTGAGCACTTGGCGAAAGATTTGAATTTCAGGGGATCGAGCCTTGACCACACTAACGCTTTTATTAGCCAAAGCATTCATTTACATTTCACTTTATCAACCGTGATGAAGTCAATACCCTTTAAGATTGAATAGATGCACCGAGGCTATAAATATTAAAAATAGGGAAGCGATTTACAAAATGCTTAAAAACAAACATGATGGAATTCATGTTCCAATGCTTTATGCGAACGACCCGAAGAATACTGTCAATACCTGAGGCAAAAGTTTGTTTCTTTTGGAGGGAGAAGTAGTATCATGTTGGAAGGTAAATCTAACCGTATGAACTACGAAATTACATAATATCAGAAAGAATGACTCCCTTCCCCAAAATGAGTAAATTTAATCAACAAGCAGGTGACAAAAGAGACTGATATTAGATTTAATTTCTTAATCATTAAATAAGATATGTACACCTGTACATAATTATGTCATAAATTATACACTTGTATGCTCAATCACGTCGATCATACCCACGTGCATATTGCATGATTCTATAGATGCACGTGGCAGGGATGTTTCGAGTGTCTTATCTAAATTTGTTTGCCCACATAATCAATAGCCTATAAAGCAATAGATAAAAAGCATTATTAACCAAATCGCTTACCAAAACCAAACAGAAGTACACACCAGTCTCCTTAATCACTCATTAAACTTACCGCAGATAAAACGACATTGATTCTATTGTTATATCAAGACCAGGTTGCATTGGATAATCTTATTACTTGTTGAGAACACAAATATATATCTAGGCCGTTGAGCATACAGGATTTCCCATCATAGTATTCAAGGATAATCATTATGCATTAACTAATCATGATCTAGATTGCGCAAAGTCGAATCTCTCCGTCAGTTTCGACGAATTGTATTTAAGGATTGTGATTTCTGATTTATATAACGGCAACCATTCAATTCAAATGAATCACAATTGTCTTGTAGTTATCCTTTAATCGTGGTCTTTCGGTGTAATCGCTTTTCTTTTGCATCATTGCAAACATTGTTATAAACTTATCAATAAATGTCTACATACCTAATATTGTACTTACCAATTTAGAATTGAGTAGATCGTTTATCTAACACGTATTACACCATGCACGAAGAGCTGCAGTATCTGAAAAGGAATCCCGCAAATTTCGGTATTGCGCGCATTAAAGAGCAGCAAAAAACCAAGAACAAACGAAAAACAAACAAAGAATGCAATATTTATAGTGTAAATGAACGGCAACTACGTGCAGCAAATGTCCTACATTGTACGTTTATTTACTATTTGATATATTTTTACCAAACATTACAAATGATTAGTCTCATCGTTTAAGGGGTGGAGGAGAGATGTGTGTGGCTCGTGGAAAAGGAAACTATGGACACAGACATGAAATTTAATCATTGTTAAATGCATGAAGCGTGCTTGAATACTTAGCTCACAATCTAAAAAAACACACACATGCATAAATGCACATGACATGGAGAGAGAAAGAGAAAAATAGGAAAGAGAGAGAGCGAGAGATAGCGAGAGAGAAAGAGAGAGAGATAGCGAGAGAGGGTGAGAGAGAGAGAGAGAAAGAGAGAGAAAGAAAGAGAGAAAGAGGAAAGAGAGAGAGAGAGATGGAGAGAGGGAGAGAGAAGGGGGGGGGGTAGAGATAAAAAAAAAACTATAAAAAAAACGAGAACATCGAAATACAAATAAACTAAGACGAAGGTTCACCCAGTGTCTTGGCCTGCAATGTAGGGCGACACTCTCTCAGGGTCTCTCCACATGATAAGATACCAAGCTTGGAAAGAGGAGACTTGGGGGCAGACAGCCCCCCCCCCCTTCAATGACCATTTCTATATTAGCTATTTTATATTTTGGGGCAGGTAATACTTTTCAGTGGCAGTGTCGTGGTAAAGTGCTTCATTCACTTGACCATCAGTGTTCAGGGTTCAAATCCCAGCCCGGCATTAATAAGAAGGTGGTAAGAATTGCATGGCCCACAGATAGAACAGTACTAAAGCTTTTTGGGCTTCCCTAAAGATTTAGTTATAATAAATGAAATAATCTAAATCAAACAGTTCATTTATCAAGACAACACCATTTTTGTATAACGCACGTATATACGCAATCCGGTTTTAATAACATACATGTACAACAAAACAAATCAGTATTTACATCTAAACTAGGACTAAAACCTGGATTTACGGACTGAAAAAAAGACTTCCAGATAAAGGAACGCTGGGTTCAATTCCAAACAGATACAGCTAACAGTTTTATCAATATCATGGAGAATTTTGTTAGAAAGTCAGGTATACCCTGATGTATATGCCCGCGTTGCATCGCCAAGGCAACCCTGGTATCTCAACTATGCAGGGTTGACCTAGGATATTCATTGGCTGTAAGGCTACCCTGGGAGATGTTTGTTTTATCGTAGCGCCCCGAAGAATAGCCCATTTGGACAGTCCGTTATTATTGCATATCAGTAAAATATTCAGTGACGTCACACAAATTAAAAAGACATATTTTGTTTGGGGGAGGGGATGGGAGGTCGGACAGATGGACTGACCACTTTACGGGGTTTCATTTATTTTCAAAACGGAGCGGAAAATATCATGAAGACCCTTGCAAGGCTCGCATAGTCCTTTTTTGACGAAACAAAAACTAAATGCTCAGGACGAAGGCTTTGACAAGAGGTTAAATAGAGAGAAACAAAACAAACCAAGACAAGATGAAATAAGGTTTAAGATTTACACGTGAATACAATAAGAATAACAAAACTAAAACAAACAAAGTAAGCGTCGAGACAGTGTCTTATTTCGCGGTTATGATTTCAAAATGAAAACGTAAACACCCTTGGGTTAGTAATAAAAAATCGCACTTGAAAAATTGTAACATTATGATTAACCCTCAGCTCAGCAATAAGTTTGCAAAAAAAAAAAAATGTTTTCATTTGGGATTGCCATCTGTAGTTTTCGTCACATCTTATCACATTTTGCTGGGTTTTTGATCTGTTTTGTTCTGTTTTGGATTTTATTTTGTTTTTTACGTGCTCCACATACTTGTAGGTCAAGGTTACTTTTTGCTTGGATTACAACTTTGAAGTTGGTTATTGAAGTTGGTGCGTATCCAAAAAAAAGTTGCACCCGGATTTGGTAGCATCTAATTAACCTTGTATCATATGTTATTGTAAAGAAGAAATCAAACCGTGTCTGGTGATATCATTTTCATAATTGTGCTGCCAAGAATGACTGAACAGCAGGCTTTACAAAAATTATTGTCAAAATCCTCTTGTACCAAGTTTGGGCGGACGCAATGAATGTAGGTCAAATGCCATTATGTGTGTGTTATCTCATTCCAAAACAAAACCATTGCCCCTGTATATACATTAACTATTAGGCAGTTGAATTATTAGTCATTTTTATTATTATTAATATAATTATCGTTGTTGTTATTATAAATATTATTTTCATTATTATTAGTAGTAGTAGGAGATTAATTATTGTCATTATTCTTATTGCTGTTGTTGATGTAATACCATCTTTTTTATTCTTATTGTCATTTATTTTTATCTATCTATTTATTATTTGTTGTAGGGTATTTTTTAATCATAACACACTCTGGTTCATAATTTCGTCAGCCCATTGTTTGCTCTTCTTCCAATACTTTTTATTTCTATTGTAATGTACACTTGCATACTTAATGGTGATCTATAATACTTCGTTGTAAATATTATATGTTATACAATGTTTTCCATTTGTTTATGTACCAATGAAAGACCATTTCTGTCACAATAACAGCTGTATCGATAAATTAAATACAATTCAGTGACATTGTTTCACAGTTGGTTCATATCGTCGTTTTTTATCGTTTTTATTGTTTTGTTATGTTTTGTATTTTGAAGAGGAATTGAGTTGATGAATTCTAGCCTTTGTCTGTATCGAATGAACCTGTTTTCTATCGCTCATTTACTTCAGTTACAATGTAACGGCTCCCATCAGTGCTAACCCCGGAACAATGGGCATGTATGATCTTTAAAACAACAGATAACAGTTAAGTAGCCAGGTGGATGAAAGTGTTGTGACCTTGCCTCAGTCAACTATTGACTGTAAACATGCCCCCTCTTTGTATTTTTAATTGCCATCATTATTTGGTCATGAACAGTGATACCCTTTTCAGCACTCTAAAATAAACAAACAGACCAGTAAATAAATAGTTATGAAAGTGATATATAGTCTTTGAATGATTCATCAGTCAACCTTGCTTTTTCTATTCATCTTGTTGTTGGGGGGGGGGTACCAACTTTTGCATTCCATATTGGTACTTATGAAATGTGGTGAATAAAAACTGTAACCCCTTCTCTCTCTGCATTTTATATGAAATAGAAATGGTATTGCTTTTTGATCACCTCAAAAATATGTTTTCAGATTAAAAAAAAGATCTTACAAGTTCATTACGTGAAAAAGACACTTTAAACTAAAAACTCAGATACAATCCCAGGATATATCCAAATTGTTGACCGCCGCTGCATTCACATATCTGCACAGGTGTTCCTGCATATAGTCTGGAATCTTGCCAAATTTTCTCACCATAATGCATTGCTCAAAAGGTCTACAGTGAAAATATTTCACATTACATATTTCATAGCCAGACCAGTCAAATGCGATTAAGAGAGTATACATATCACATTTCATGTGTTTCGCTCGCAGACGTATCTTAAAGACATAGTTGAGGTCTGGTCTTGCGATTGCATCTTGAATATGATGGAGGTACCTGTCAGCGAGTTATCTTGTCAAGAATGCTCATGTAGTACACATGAATGACTGTGGATTGGGAGGTTCGAAAATATCAAAAACGATATCAAATCAACTCAATCTTTCAGGACCTTGGTGTGGGGCTGGGATTGGAACCTACAACACTTGGGTTGAGTGTCAAGTGAATGGACCACTAAACCACGACATCCTTTCAATGTAAAGTTCGTTCTATGATATGTCTCCACTCTCCAATGAAATTATAAACTAGGCCTTTACTGGAAATTTCAGAAAATGTATTGTCCAATCTTACCAAATCCAATCTTGTTCTTTAAGAGGCTATGGCATTTTTCGAAGTCTAGATCGACAGTCCCAATGGAATAGTAGTCACGTGTATCGGTGGCACGTGTTTCTAAAATGCCAAGTTCAGGACCCACTGGTCAAAACACACCTACATCTCAAGCAGGGGAGGATCAAGGAGTGTGTAAAGTTTGGGGGGGGGGGGGGGGGTGGGAGGGGGTTCATCACAAGTTTGACAAATGGAATTATTGAATGCACATTGGGTTTCATGGGGGGGGGGGGGGGGTGTGGCGCGGGTCGGTTCCCCCTTCCGTGATCTAAAGTGTCTGGTTTAGAAATGAAATTCTACAACGAAAATGGAATAATACTTGCGTGTATAACACGCCATCTTCTATTTGTTTCTAATTTCTTTGTCAATCTGCCCACCTGCCTCTCTCAGTAACTTTATCCAAGAAGATTTATTATGTTTTCTTTTGGTAGACTAAACAGTTTCAAACTAAACCGCTCTCGACTAATACACGAATATAGTTATATTACATAGCTCAATATTTACCCAATGGGGGTAACCCATTTTGTCCCAGCCTTTTCACCCGTTTATCTTTCAGGGCTCCGTACTTGCACAAAACTTACCATTGATGGTAATAACTACCATGGTAACCTTGATTTTGATTGGCTGTTGAGCACTGTTACCATGGTAGTCGCCATTGGTAGCAAAGTTACCATCAATGGTAAGTTTTATGCAACGGGGCCCAGATCTTAAAGCGTATCAGCCATAGTTTACAGGAGGGATTAGACTGCCCTGCAAGGTCACTGGACAGGTGGTTATCTCATCAACTCAGCTCTCAGTTAACATAAGAAAAAGAGGATCATGGGGGACCAATGGTCACCGATTAGGCATGGTTTGTTATATAGAGGGCGCAAGTAGCTACAAGTAGTGCAGTGGGCCTTTAAAGAAAGCTTTAAAGAAAAGTACAGGTAGAATAAATATTCATTGTAGCTTTTAATTTAATCTTAAAATACCGTTTAATTCGTGGTAAACGAACGAAAATAATCCACAAAATTATATTGAAGTGGACCCTGGGAATCACAGCAATCATTCCAGACATCTTTTAAGAGGGGTTTATAGAACACAATGAGTAGAGGTCTGTCTCGTTTAACTTCGTGGTATGGCGTTTGATTAATAGCTTACATTGCATTCATCGAATTACACACGCGTCTTCAATGAATAGTGTTCTTAAATTAGATGAAGTCGTTGAACGCTAAATTCAAATTAGCTCGTTAATTCGCCGGGTGATCAAGGCTCTCTCAATAATATATTTCTTTTTCTTTCATTATCTCTCATTACACAACTCAATAGACCATACTTAGAAAAATGTGATGAGACCGCTTTTAAATTTCTCACTATGACCTGCTTTTACCTAGCCATCAGTCATTCATAATTCATGACGCAAGTTACTTCTATCCATCAATAGTATCTTTAGTTCAATGACATCATAGTCTATAGATTATTTTTAATGAAACAATACCACGAATAGCTTTAAAAAGTATGTGTTGAAATATATAGAGATATGTGCATGTTAGAGTATTCATAAGAATACAAAAGGGGGAGGGGTTCATTGTGCACCCCAATGTCCAATATTCAGGCTAAAAGTCATATGCGGGCAGCGAGGTGGTAAATTTTTCCCCCTTAAAATCGCACCTTTTAATAGAATTTTAAGACAAATGGCATAAAATGGCCCTAAAAATGCAATGCGTAATGGAGGTCACCAAACAACAGAATTAAAGCGTCGAAACGCTCGCTCGCGACATTTACACTAGACAATGATTAATGGGACACAAGCCGTCACCCCTCTTAGAATTATTGTGCTCGTCTGATCAATGGCTGCAAGAAAACGTGAATTGGTCTGGGCCGCGTCTTATAAAGAGTTGCGATTGTTTGAAATTAATGGTGATATCAATCACAACTTTACAATCTCCGATAGATAATCTCCAATAAATGTGCATGTGATTGGAGGACTCCATTGGAGGATTGGAGGGTGATCAATCTGGATTAGTTTAAAACCTATATAACACAGGTCCTAGTTGTCATTGATCCTAATCTATCACGACTGAAGTTTGATATTCATATTGAGAATCATCCAACAAGTATCAAGTACATACTTATGCAGAGTGGTGGAATATGGACCTGTTATAATATTACATACTAAGCTACAGAAGGAACCTCAACCTGGGCTAACTGTGAGTCAACATGTTGATTGAAAATGTGTGTTACACTCGTCGGCACTCAACCCATTGCTTACGAGAACCCGCTGGTCCCTGTGTTAAACTTATGAGTAGGGGTGAATTCAGAAGTCAAGGGGTTAATAGAGCTTTAAAGGTACTATGTCCCATTTGCAGGCCAAAAAAATGAAAAAGTTAAATTCCAACTGCATTTGAAAGATAATACTAATTTAGAACTTCCCTAAAAAAGGTAGGGCTTGAAAATGGCTATGAGTGGGAAAATAACGACTGTTAGTTGTCACATAGACTTTAGGGCTATAGAGCCCAAAAGTAATAGTCTTGATTTTCAGACAATTGTACCGAATGGTCATACGTTTTATGCTGCGCAAAGATTCAATCAGTTTAATCTAGGCCATCACAAGAAGTGGGTTATTGATGTAGACAAATGCTCATGTACCCTTTACAACTCTTTTCATGTATGTTATTACCAAAGAAGAATAAAAGCCAGTCAGTCACTCAATAGTGTCTGCCAGTGAAGTCTAGCAAATAAACGGGTTCCCTTGTATAATTTGAATATGAGGACACTGCTAACGTTTAAATTTCACAGATAGGACATACATGACATATTTATAATTCCTGTAAAGTTCTACAGAATTTGGGGTTGGCTGCAAAAGGGACATAGTACCTTTAAGGTAGAACATCAGCACGAGAATATACCTGACGATGGCTTATGCTTAAAGCAAAGAAGAAGATTGTTGGAGTCTGTAGAAAGTACAGATGTATGTGATACCAGGTAGTGTCAATATACCGGTTTACTAACATATTAAAATTTAAGGATGTTTCTTTCCTGGGTATCTAGTGACGAGATTTACATTAATTAATAAACTACAATACTTGTAATCCAGTCTGCATACCTTACGTGCTGCTATTTCGGGAAAGCCTTGGGCAAGTTTTCAGATTATCAAGAACAACCTTAGTTAAAAAAGTATGCATCAATTTGAATAATTATGTTAGTTTAAAGACTTTAGTGGTCTATTCATATAAAAAGTAACGTATGATTGTTAGCGAAGTCGAAAACGCCCTCCATTTAAACACTTCCTAGCTCATTTTCCATAAGAGAATTGATCCATTTTGTCTATTAGTGTAAGATTATACAAAGTTTGATCGATTCGGATCACCCACATTTCCTAATACGAAAACGGTGCTCTGAATGCAATGATCAAGTCCTATCTTGCGCATTTTATAAAAGCAAAATATTAGGCAAACACCAAAAAAAAGAACAGGTTTATTAACGGTAGAGAGTAAAGAAACATTCACCTACCTGCTTACATATGAGATAACGTATGATTCCTCTCCGCAAAATGTGATTAATCCGAATATAAATCCTGAGGTTTAGCGAAATAAAAAGTTCCTAAAGGTATCGTCAAACAAGTAATACCATATATGATATGAATTGTTTCTTATTTGTGTACTGTATTATGTTACTATGCTAGTTTGCTACGCGTTAAGAAAGTGTTTAAGGTGCGCGTGACGTAACAATGCCCTTACCACCGTCACTGGTCCGAATGCAGAAAACTTGCATTTGATTTGACCCTCGCATTTTATGGTATCATCAGCTATTTAGAAGATGGAAGAAATGGGTTTTTGCCTATTTAAAAAAAAAAAAAAACTCAATATTCTATAGCTATAACTATTAGAATGATGTTTCATCCTTCCTAGCTATAGTATGGAAAATATATACGGTCATATATAAAATAACGTCAAGTCGATCTGAAATACGAATTTCATTGCGTTGTATACGGTATGGAAAATGCACAATGGTATAGACATTACCAGGTGAAGATGAGTAATTTAAACATAATTCATGCCCACATATCCATCCACATAAATATTCTTTAAAAATTCATAAAGTTAAAGGCAGTCATTTTAATTCAAGTAATTATCTCCGGTAAGAGAGAATTTTGTAAAATTTTGTGAATCTCGTACCCCTTTAAGGAAGTTCATTTGTTGGCTTGTTATATTGTCATATTCTTTTTCATGTGAATTCAATCAAATGGATTGTAAAATTGAAAATGATTTGTAATACATAATATTCTTTTTCATGTGATGTTAATTGTGAATATGCATATATATATGTTTAAATAAATAAACATCGGCTGGGGAAATGGCCTTGTCTATCTGTAGGACAGCGCTCAAACCCCCAGGATTTTCAAGGATTTAAATGACTGGGCTATTATGATTCCCGGATCGTCGTTTGGATTGGACTTATGGTATTGAGTATTATTATCACAACTCTCTACATTACAAATAATGCAACCATATACATTTTAAGTATGGTAATAGCGGGGTCAGTGACATGTGAACTAATTCATTAATCTATTTCAGTTAATATTTATTTTTGGTTATCACTAAATAGGAGATCATTATTAATTTCAACTTATGAATTTAAATAGAATGTTTGAAGTACCGTTTTCATTGGTTTTGATGACGTTTTCTTTATATTTACTGTCATATTGCCCTCTCCCTTTTCAAAAAGCCAAAATGTCACGTTTAAAAGTTACATTGAGCGATACTGAGATTGGTGCAGAATAGGTACATAAATAAGGAAAGAGAGTGAGATGGAGAAATAGAACGAAAGACAGAGAAAGAAAAAAAAGAGCGAGGGAGATGGGTGAGACCATAGGGTGAGAGAGTTAAGCCTCGTTCAGATTATGACGTGGCAAAACCGAGGTTGATTTTTTTAAAAACTTAAATTGAACTGCACTTGTCATTATTTTGTGTATATTATAAAGCAGAGCTCACTGAATGCGCGCACGACCTTTATTCAGCGGAGCTGCCTTTTATTTACATGTTTTAAAATAAACCGCAGTGGCTTTTTCGCGGCAGTTAATTATCTCGCCATATCTCAACAAGCCGGAGAATGTCGGAATAAAGCTATACCCATGTAATCTATTTAATTTATAAAAAAAAAAAACTTTTCCTAACCCAATTCGAAAGTGAACAAGAATAAGTTGCTTTCATTTTAGTCATACAGATGCAAACATTCATCCTCTTTACTTTGGGGTCCACTGGACCTAGGTTTTGGAATTCCCTTGAAACAAGAATAGCGCAATCGGTCAGTACTTATGTATTAAAGCGCAAACTGAAGTTACTTTATTTGAGTCGATATCGTCTAGATTTATATTTGTGATCAATATTTAAGAAAATTATTTACTATATAGGTCAGCATAATTCTACTCCCGTTTCTCTCATCTGTTCATCTGTCCGTCTTGTTTCGTTTTTGTCTGTATTTCAGTCCTGTTGCTCATAGTATTTTCCTGTTTCTCTTATTTATAGCCATCATTTAGTAATTAGTAGATTTTAGTATACTTATTTATGTTTATATTTTCTCAGTTGTTTAGTTAGTTTAGTTTGTCAGCATTTAAATGTATGCATTATTCCTATCTGACGAATTTGTTCTTTTAGAACATACTCATAAGCTACTCGTGAAGGACCTTAAATCCACAAGCCTTGCTTTCAACCAAGGTCACCCCATCTTTCTATTGTAACGTCATATTAATGTTAAGTTGTTATATTCATGTCATATTTGTAAATTGTGTTATGAAAGAAAGATAAATAAAACTTGAACTTGAACTAAATTAAGCCTGATCAGGGAGTTGTTACCCTGCATCAAATTCATTCCCTAGCTGGGTCATGTTAGAACACATGATGGCGCCATTCCACGGTTTTCAGCTGAGCCATTAATTCTATTATTGGCTACCTAGGGCTCAGTCGGTCACAACATGGCTCAGATAAATTTCTTTGGCTTTGAGTTTGGGTCAGGTCCGATTTTATTACCAAATCATTAACATGTGTACATTCATTTACTTAGTATAGTCATTTAAATAATCATACATATTATCTGTTAACTGGAACTAACATATAGCAACATGCTAATTGAGGTTAGAGGTAATGATGAGTTCACATAGGCTGACGCCCTCGCCGATTGTCCGTCGCCAAAACGCGATTAGTATACTAATTTAGAATAACTTCGTGCAGAATAAATAAAATAAGTAAGGCGAATAGAAGCAATGAAATGGACATGGCTGATATAATGGTCGAGATTCCCACAAAATGTAGGCATGTTTTCAGTGGGTGTTTGTGTGGGTGTCTGTGCACGTGTGTGTGTGGTATATGTAAGTAAGTTTTTTTTTTTTTTTTTTTTTTTTTTTGGTTTTCGTCTCTTAAATGTCTTTTTATGTTCATGCCTTCTTCATGCATGCATGTTTCATGCTTTATTTGATGTAAGTAGTAAAAGTTCATGTGTATTATTTAGATGTGAATGTAAAATCATATTCTGTATAATAATATTAACATGCAGATTATTTTATGTATTGATTTTGTTAGTGTTTGTGAAAAGCAATGGAGAAAATAAAATATCATTAAAAAAAAAAAAAATACTTGCCAGGAAGCCCGACGCATATCGGATAGGCTAGGTTAGTAAATTAGAGTAAATGTTTTATATCACATTGGATGCAATCACAACATTTGTATAAAGTTCTACAGAATTTGATGTCGGCTGCAAATGGGACATAGTACCTTTAAAACCCCTATTCATCAGGTAAAGTTAAGGAAAATACAGCGTCGTTCTTTTGATTTACTAGATCACTAAAACCGCTGAAAAGAAGATAGAAATTACACAATGAAGAGACAATTATCATTTATTCACTGATAGTATAAATATATGATATAGACATTATATTATAGATATAATATGTATACAGGCATATTTATCATAAATATATATATATATATAAAAATGCAGAAATGAAATACACTCCCCTGCCAGTGTGTACATAAACATAGGGAAAAGAACTATAAAACATGGAATGTTGCTACATCCCGTTTACCGACGATTACTTGGTAGGCCTAGTCTGCTTTCAATAAAGGAAACTGGGTAAAAATAAAAATGTACCCACTACATTTAAGACAAAATTAGAAGAAGAAATGAATTGATTTTGTGGACTAATCAGTAAGTAAGCTTAGTTTTACATGAATTTTAATTATGAGCATACTACCATAATCTATACGAATGGAAAAAATCAACAGAAATTGAACATAATGGTTACGAATTATTGATAACAAAACTACTTTTCTATACATTATTACAGATTCAGGAAGGCATAACTCGTGGCTCCTCTTACGTAGAATGTTGTGCTCAAATACAAGTCATCGGTAAGTGTTTCTGATTGGTTGAATGTTCCGTCGCTATATTTGCAAGTGTTTAATCAGAGCTTGTTGAGAAATAGGATGTTGCCTTCAGGGAGGAAAAGGAGGAGGCCATGAGGAAAATGAATATCTCCACACGCCACTATTTCCTGCATTTGAATTATTTCGAGAGTGGGTGTGTTGTCGTCGAAGAGGTGCATCGGTTGGTGGTGGTGGGGGTGCAACTGTAGGCGGAGGGGGTACAAAAAAGGGTATGAGAGGGGGTTCAATTATTGGTGGCGGAAGGGGTGGAGACTGTGATGATGAGCTATCAAAATATATCCATTCACCTGCTGCATTCGAATTGTTCGTCGAAGGTGGTAGTGGTGGTGGTGGTGGGGGTGGTGGTACACCGGCCGGTAGTGGTGGTGGTGATGCACCGGGTGGTGGTGGTGCATCGGGTGGTGGTGGTGGTGGTGCATCGGCTGGTGGTGGTGGTGGTGGTGCATCAGGTAGTGATGACACGGCTTCAGACTCATAATCTTCCTCTTGGATCACCTCGGCTACCACCGTCTCCTTTGGCTTTGCTCCTTTAGACTTCTTCACTTTGGCCTTCTTGACTTTAGCTTTCCCTCCACTTGCTTTGCCTTTGGTCCCAGATCGTCTGATTGTATTGAAATGCATTTCGAAAGTGATGTTGTATACAGAAATATATTGAATACGACCGCAAAGACCTTTCACGAAACGAAGTCACGCATGGGATCTACATTCTTACAAACTGCAAGCTTCTCAGTAGACCCGTTCATATTCAGTTTCCCACACAGTTAAAAATTTAGTGAACATGTTGTTTAAAAGTTTAAACAACTGTTGATTAACGGGTGACCTGATCTAAGAGTTGTTTAAAATGTTAAGCAACTCGAGTTGTTTAAAGTTTAAACACTTAGTTGATCAACATTTTGAACAACTTGTTTAAAATCACAATTTAAACAACTGGTGTTGTTTAAAGACGGTTGTTTAAAACGGAGCTGTTGTTCAGTGGGGGTTGTTTACACCAACTGGGTTGTTTAAAGAAAGTTGTTTAAAAAGGAGCTGTTGTTCAGTGGGGGTTGTTTACACCAACTGGGTTGTTTAAAGAAAGTTGTTTAAAAAGGAGCTGTTGTTCAGTGGGGGTTGTTTACACCAACTGGGTTGTTTAAAGAAAGTTGTTTAAAAAGGAGCTGTTGTTAAATAATAATAATAATATTGGATTCTTATATAGCGCACGTATCGACCTTGCAAGGTCCTCAAGGCGCTCCAACATTACCCGGCTATGCTAGGCTGCCATAGGACATTAGTTCCGCGGCGGGACTCGAACCGTGGACCTTGTGATCGACAGTCCGGCGACGTTTCCACTCATCCACGACACGTCTACAGCTTGGTTGGCCATGATTTGAAACAAATCTTTTAGCCAACGCGCACTTTACTGGCACGTGACACATGACGTCATATGTAAACAACACTGTCTAAAAGCTCTCGTATAGTAAATAAAGCAGTCATTAAATTTTAAACAGCGAATGTTTAACAAAATTACTTTCGTTTCGAGCAACATTGTTTACAATTTGTTCAACTGTTGTTTAAGATAGTGTACAACTGTAAGTGAACATCACTTTTTTAAGCAGCGTTTTTACTGTGCATTACTTTGCTGTTCTAGATCTCAATCTGGTTTTTTTTCCTTCTGAAATCAATATAAATATAGTCTAGGTCTTAAACTTGAATAATTTGCGGCATAATATAAGCTTTAAAACAACAAAAATCAAAGCAATTTCACTCGCCTTATTTATAATTTTTTCAAATGTGCGAATATAACTATGACGTGTTACGTAATACGAACATGATTTCTACATGATTTCTGCATTGAAGTTGCCCCAGTCTTGATTTTCGACAGAAGTTGCGATGATGTTATTGACTGCTTTAGTTTCCCAAGGAGGGGGGGGGGGGGGGGGTGGAAGGGGGTACCCGGACCTGCCAATGATGATAAAACATACAAATTATCTCGAGATCTGTTTGATTTAGGTTTTCGTCTATCGCAAGAAATTGATAAAAGCTATTAACTACGTATGTCGTATTACGTTCAAGTGTTAATTTTCGTTAGTTTGGATGTAAGAAAGTAGAATAAATTAGAGAGATACCTCTGGAATACGACGACGACAATGATCACAATGAGGGCAACCAGAGGTATAGTTGCAGGAATGATCATCTGCATCGCGGAACCTGTTAAGAAGATAAAATACATGCAATTTAGAGCAGAGTCAAATAGATAAAATATCAGTAATGGTTGACATTAAATATTGATTTAATAAATAATATTAATAATACTAACATAAATAAACTAATAACTTACAAAATGTTCAAATTATTTCGTTTCATTTCCTTATTTGATTTATTTTCATTTCCCTAAAAATACAAATTTTATGATCATAAATATTATGCAGAATCGTACAAACAGTATTATATTTGAAAAAAAAAAAAATTATTACAAAAATGACTACATTATTTCGAAAAAGAAAAAGTAAAATGAAACTCTAACAGTACAACAATTATGATTAAAACTTGATGTGCAAATGGAGATGCCTATTGTAATATGGTAAAGTCTTTCAATTAGACCAATCTCCGTACGTCTACATGAATATCTTTGTTTTCCTTTTCTACATCAGAAAAATAAAACATCAGATCGATATGTAAAGTGTCTCTAGTACGTGCATCGGGACTATCGGTACACTATTTGAAAATTGAGATTTTATTTAAGAAATTGAAATAAATTTTATACAAACGTATAACGAAAGTGCCTAGCAGTATATCATATTTTCTTAAAATAGGCTCTAAAAGTGTGGAGATTCAAGTCATCATGAAGTAATCTATTGCCACAGTAATTGAACCCATCCTTTTTCGGAAACCCCAAAAGTAATCATAGGATTAATATTGACATAAAAACTTACCGCCGCCACCGCCACCACTCTTGGAGTGAACTGAAAGATATTGAACAGGATAGAGAGTTAGGCCTAATGACAAGCAAATGGAACAAAGACGCCCAGCAGGGTAGAATAAGCAATATCATAACCCATCCATCTTTGAGAACCTAAAATTTCTGTCACGAATTCTCGTTCGACAATTATGACAGAATTGATTTCGTAAACGTTTTCCATGTGATCTATGTGACTCATGTTACTTGTAGTTAGGATGGATGTTCAGGAATGATTTACATTTCATATGAGCTAGAGTAAGATTTGTTGGACTCATAGCCCTACTTCCGAACGGTTATGTAGAATAAAACCGAGCGTAAAAAAAAACTTATAAAGTCAGTGCGAGTATGCCCGACCTTACAACTGGAATATTATTATACCATAAGGTCAAATATGACCAACGCTGATAAATCTACTTCTTAAATTAAAAGTAAAAGTAATACAAAATAAGTGCCTGGGTATGATAAGGATAATCACTTACTTTTTAGAAGAACAACATGGCGGTTGAAAGTTTTGTCTCCTGATAGCACTGAACAGACATAAACGCCCTCATCGTCTGGTTGTACACGTTTGATTTCAAGGTCTGCAAGGTCGACAAGCACAAAGCGATCTGCAGGATAGCAAATATCAAATGATAATGTATTCATGGGAACAGCGGAGAAGAAACACATTGTAAACTAGTGTTCATAATTATCTTAGAAACAATTTGTGATCAACTTGTCTCTATAAATTCAACCCAATCTGCGGAATAACAAGTGGCAAGTGGTATAGTGTCCATGAGGGGCAGCGTAGAAGGGAGAATCATCTTTTGAAGACAAAAAATGTTCATCTTGTCGCTATAACACCATGGTCCTTGCCACTGTACATGATAAATCAACCCAAAGCTTATACCTCCTCGTCATTTGGCTTTCAAGGTCAGCTAAGTTGACAAGAACTTCCAAGAACCTGATGTAAACCTCTTATAATTTATGTCATCGTTATAAAGGGACATGGAATATCTGCCATGGTGAAAATACTTCGTCATGAAGGTACCCGCTTATGTTACATGGATGAAAATAAAGTCGTTCTCAGTCCATTCAGAGCTTACATTTTCGGGTGGGTTTTTGCTGGGGAAACCTTGGCGGGGAACAATCGTGACAAGATAAGATATTTTTACAAAACAAGTACTCACCATCCATCTTTACGGGTTCTTCGTTCTTAGACCAAACAACCTCCGACCCAGGATGGTCTTCAACGAACCGGCTGTCTAGGCAACTGATGACCACGCCCTTTCCTTCCTCGGCCTTAAATTCACTGATAGCTGTACTATCTAGAAAACAAATTCAATATTTCCTCGAAATGATGATATTATTACAAAGTGATAGCCTTTGCATATTTTAATCGTGAAACTTTTCCTGAAAGAAGTAACTAATCATGCATTTTTAATGGATTTTGTATAACGTAATGCGTTCTGTCGACTTTCACATGAAGCGTAGTAAATGGAATAAATGGTGGAAACATGCTGGGTCCTAAGCCCAGGCGCGGATCCAGGGGGGGGGCCGAGCGGGCCTTGGCCCCCCCCCCCCCCGCAAAAAAAAAAAAAAAAAAAAAGAGAGAGAAGAAAGGAAAAGAAGGGAGAAAGGGAAAAAGGAGAAAAAGGGAAAGAAAGAAGAGGAAGAAGAAAAGAAAAGGGGGAAGAAGGAGATCGGGGGGGCCGAAAGGGCCTTGCCTCCCAGGCTGTTAACCCCACCCCCCCCCCCCACCCCAATCAAAAAAAAATAAGAGAGAAGGAAGGAAAGGGAAAGAAAAAAGGAAAAGAGGAGATACTGGCGTACTGATAGAGGGGGGGGGGGGCTTGGGGGAAATCAAATTCAAACGTGGTTTATTTCTAATTCCACAAC
This sequence comes from Strongylocentrotus purpuratus, assembly GCF_000002235.5. Classification (NCBI taxonomy): domain Eukaryota; kingdom Metazoa; phylum Echinodermata; class Echinoidea; order Camarodonta; family Strongylocentrotidae; genus Strongylocentrotus; species Strongylocentrotus purpuratus. The sequence goes on from NW_022145601.1 coordinate 4,450,323, forward strand.
GGTGGATTACAAATAATGCTGACATGACATAATTTCCGAAATTTGTCCTCACTTTTTAATAAATTATACGTTTGTATGTGTTTGTTGAAAAATGACATATTCCTAAATTTACAACCAGGCAAAAAATATGATTCTTGAGATTCCTACATGTCAGGGCCCGAGGTACGGCGGGGATCGAGAGCCTCGAGCTCTCTCCCCCCCCCCCCCCCACTTTTCTTGAAAAAGTATATTAAAGAGAAATAAAATAGAATGAGAGCAAGAAAGTAAGAATAGTTAACTGCCAGTGTTAACAAAATAATCTGACCGTGATTAAATGCCTAAACCCCCTAAGCTTCCGGGGGCTTTGCCCCCTGGATTCCATCTAGGGCCCTACGGCGGGCCCTTAGATGATCATCTGACGGTAATTTAATGCCTAAAACCCCTGATTTTTTGGGGCTCCGCCCCCTGGACCCCACGCCAAATAGTGACTTGCCAGTGTCACAAAATAATAAGGTATACATAAAAATATGCTCATCTGACCTTAATTAAACGCCTAAAACCCCTGAGCTTCCGGGGCCGGCTCCGCCGCCTCGGCCCCACCAGGGGCCCTAAGGCGGGCCCCTGAATGCTTATCTGACCGTAATTTATTGCCTTAAACCCCTGAGCTTGCGGGGTCGGACAGGGTATCAAGATTGTGTTTATCTTACCGCAGGCGCGTAGTCAGGGGGGGGGGGGGCGGTCCCCCCAATCGGAAGAGGACGAAGGAAGAAAAAGGAGCAGACAAAGAACGTCTTTGAAATTCAGACAAGGATTAAAAGTATAGAGAACGGTACAACGCATCGTTTTCTTCCTCTAATAATAAAACGTCAAAGCCTCGCGCAGGAGGGGAGGGGGGGGGGGGGACTGAATTCAGACGAGGGTTCAGAGGCAAGAACGGTAATACGGTAATACTTTAATGATTTAATAAGACGTAAAAGCTTCTGCGCTTCGCGCGGGATGGGAGGGGGCTGATTTTAGACAAGGATTAAGAGTCGAGAACTGTACAACGAATCGTTTTCTTCCTCTTATGATTTAATGAAACGTAGAAGCTTCCGCGCTTCGCGCAGGAGGGGAGGGGGGGGCTGATTTCAGACAAGGATTAAGAGTCGAGAACTGTACAACGAATCGTCTTCTTTCTTTAATAGTTTAATGAAACGTAAATGCTTCCACGCTTCGCGCAGGAGGGGAGGGGGGGGGGCTGATTTTAGACAAGGCTTAAGAGTCGAGAACTGTACAACGAATCGTCTTCTTTCTTTAATAGTTTAATAAAAACGTCAAATCTTCCGCGCTTCGCGCAGGAAGGGGAGGGGGGAATTGAATTTAGACAAGGATTAAGAAGTCGAGAACTGTACAACGAATCGCTTTCTTTCTCTAATGGTTTAATGAAACGTAAAAGCTTCCGCGCTTCGCGCGGGAGGGGGAGGGGGAAACTGAAATCAGACGAGGATAAAGGGTCGAGAGCGGTACAACGAATCGTCTTCTTTCTTTAATAGTTTAATAAAACGTCAAAGCATCCGCGCTTCGCGCAGGAGGGGGAGGGGGGGGGGGGGGACTGAATTTAGACAAGGATTAAGAGTCGGAAACTGTACAACGAATCGTTTTCTTTCTCTAATGATTTAATGGAACGTAAAAGCTTCCGCGCATCGCGCGGGAGGGGGGGGGGGGACTGAAATCAGACGAGGATAAGGGGTCGAGAACGGTACAACGAATCGTCTTCTTTCTTTAATAGTTTAATAAAACGTCAAAGCTTCAGCGCTTCGCGCAGGAGGGGAAGGGGGGCTGAATTTAGACAAGGATTGAGAGTCGAGAACTCTACAACGAATCGTCTTCTTTCTCTAATAATTTAATAAATCGTTAAATTTTCCGCGCTTCGCGCGGGAGGGGAAAAAACTAAATCCAGACGAGAATTGTTTTCGAGAACGGTACAATCGTCTTCTTTCTCTAATAATGTAATGAAACGTCAAAGCCTGGGAGGGGGAAACTCGCCCCCCCCCCCCCTTGCACCGACCGCCCCCCCCCCCCCGCATTACGTCACTGTTGGTCACCATAACGTACCAATATTTGGCTCGCATAATTTCAAATTTGGGCCCCCCCCCCCCTAAGAAATCCTGGATCCGCGCCTGCCTAAGCCTGGACATGATACAAAGTGTCCATAGTCTCGCGTGTATAATTGTCATGCAGGAATGGCGTCACTATGATGATGATTCTACGGAATGCCATAGAGAGGAGTTTTGAGTTCAGGTAAAATTTGAAAAATAATTCTTGAGATTTCTCGTTCTTTGTATGTCAGTTTGGAGGAATGACGTGGTAAAATCAATCTAAAAGTATAGCTTTTTTAGCATTTTCAGATGCCCCCATATTAAATTATGCCAATTTGATTTATTTTAGACCACAATTTGTTTTCGTTTTGTACGTGTAAGCAAGAATGCGTCAATTTTCAATCAATTTTAATCTATCCAAAACCTTACAGGCTTACAGTATACATCAATCTAATGGATTGTAAGAAGGACGTCGAGTCACAAAATTTGGCCCAGACACAACCTCCGCTTCGGACATGCACGTGCAGAAAGACGCACGTCGAGATTTGAACGTATCATTACACCTACCTTCACATAGTTCATCAGCGGAGCAGTCTTCTGAATCGACATCGTCACCAAGGCAACTGTCGATGACACACTCCCGATAGCGCATGCGCACACCAACGCCACACGTGACCGCACATGACTGCCAGCTGTCCCAAGCGCCCCAATCGTCTCCACCTTCTCCTTCTCCTCCTCCTCCTCCTTCTCCTCCTCCTCCTCCTCCTCCTTCCTCTATCCCTGCTTCGTCCAGACTATCAAATCCTCCAGCATTTTCTGCGTAATAGAAGAAAATACGACTCGCACATGTCTGGCAAAAGATTGATATACGTCAAGCACAGATGCCAAAACATCAACATTCTGCAATTTAACTTGGTCAGTAATATTCTGGATATTTTAATCAAATCTAAATCAGAGTTGTTGTGTCTTGGCAGTTCTAGGCAGAAATAATCTTTTTAGATTGGTCAGCTTTAAAACCCAAGAAGAAGAACATCAATTGATGCTCAGCCTGAAGGCGGCTCGCAGACTTTCTAACCTTGTATTAGGTCTTGAGGGGTCAAAGCCCCGCTTTTTGGTGGTTTGGGGCGTAACTACAATGATGAATTAAATGTCTTTTTCCTGTCCTCCTTTTTCTGGGAAATAGACTACAACTATAGTTTTGAAGTCAATAGGAAGATGCCAGCGTTCCCGAAAAAATAAGAAGAATGGAATAATAAAAACAGGTGAAACGTACGTGAACCTTGGATTGAACCAGCACGGAAACTGGACTGGCAAGGCTGAGATCCACAATCGCTGGACTCCATGTAGCCGCCCTCGCAGTCCACGGCGAGACTCTCATTAGGTCCTTCGCATTCACGCAAGCGTGACCGGGTACCGCCACCGCAGGTAGCGCTACAACTTGACCAATCGTTCCAAGTTGACCAGTTCTTGACTTCGGATCCACTGCTTGGTTGTTTAGGAGAGCTTGACGTTGCCACACAAGGCGCAGAACCACAATCGCTTTCGTCCATGTATTCACCCTCGCAGCCCGTAGCGAGATTCCTTTTGGCATCGTTGCACTCTCGCCATCGGGTACGACTACCACCGTCACAACTGGCGCTACATTTTGTCCATTCGCTCCACGGTGTCCAAGAGGATTCCGACTGGCAAGGCGTAGACTCACAAGTGCCAGTGTCCATGTATTCACCCTCGCAGCCCGTAGCGAGATTCTTCTTGTCATCGTTGCATTCCCGCCATCGGGTACGAGTGCCGTCGTCACAACTGGCGCTACATTTTGTCCATTCGCTCCACGGTGTCCAAGAGGATTCCGACTGGCAAGGCGTAGACTCACAAGTGCCAGTGTCCATGTATTCACCCTCGCAGCCCGTAGCGAGATTCTTCTTGTCATCGTTGCATTCCCGCCATCGGGTACGAGTGCCGTCGTCACAACTGGCGCTACATTTTGTCCATTCGCTCCACGGTGTCCAAGAGGATTCCGACTGGCAAGGCGTAGACTCACAAGTGCCAGTGTCCATGTATTCACCCTCGCAGCCCGTAGCGAGCTTCTTCTTGTCATCGTTGCACTCTCGCCATCGGGTACGAGTGCCGCCGTCACAACTGGCGCTACATTTTGTCCATTCGCTCCACGGTGTCCAAGAGGATTCCGACTGGCAAGGCGTAGACCCACAAGTGCCAGTGTCCATGTATTCACCCTCGCAGCCCGCAGCGAGATTCTTCTTGTCATCGTTGCATTCCCGCCACCGGGTACGAGTGCCGCCGTCACAACTGGCGCTACATTTTGTCCATTTGCTCCACGGTATCCAAGAGGATTCCGACTGGCAAGGCGTAGACTCACAAGTGTCAGTGTCCATGTATTCACCCTCGCAGCCCGAAGCGAGCTTCTTCTTGTCATCGTTGCATTCTCGCCATCGGGTACGAGTGCCGCCGTCACAACTGGCGCTACATTTTGCCCAATCGCTCCACGATGACCAAGAGACGGCTCCTCCGCTAGTCGACTGCTTGGTTGAGCTTTTGGACTGCGAGCTAGATTGACTCAGTTGAGAAGAGCTTGGTAATTTAGCACTACCCGAATATCGTTGGTCAGGTTTTGGTGGAGCTATAAGAAGAAAGACCCAATAAAGAACATTCAATGCGTTATTTCCTTCAAAGACTTTCGAAAAATCAACTTTTGGTATTTCAGCAGCCTTTTTAATTGAAATGTGTGAATTTTAACGACGTAATGATATAACCTCATCTTGATTTTTTACTACATAGGTGATCGATACATAAGCATTGACAACTTTGAGTTGATTTCTCGAAAGACTAGTCTTCACAACAACAGTGCTCGCAGTAAACAACAAACAGTATAGTCATGGGTTACTCAAGAGGAGCTTATCCAATTGTCTTTTCTTAGATTAAAACGTTCACGATCAGCACATATTTCAGACGAATCAGGAATCTTGCACTTCGCCATCCCACTCCTGCGCCGCTCCTGCGTCTTTTTTTTTTAGTAAAACACTGCGACCGTCATTACCGTCCATTTAAGTGCCCGAATTACCTTGTAAAACGCAATGAAAATGGCATCTCGTGAGCCATTAGCCTCACGACATTTTCTTGCCCACAACAATAGCGTTACTTCTGAGGAACAAGTAGTGGTACTTTTCATAGTGGAGAGACTAAATTGTGGGTAACATTTTCCAGGATGGTCTGTGAAATGCTCCTACACGCTATTCACGAATGAACTCGTCTGTCTATAGAGCCAGAAGGGTGTTCATTTCTGAACTCTGATTTGTGTAATAATAATATTGTTTTGTTTCTACCTGACTGCACTGAAAGCATGTGTATGCTTGGAGGTAATAAACAAAAAGGGACAGACGGCTTCAAGTTTTCTCCGATGGACTTAGCCTAGTTATGAGAAATACTTTATACAAGAGCGCTAGCGCATCGACTTGGTTTCGAACCCGGGTAGCGAGACCACTGCTCTACCACTGAGTCATCGCGCCTACTTTGACGCAGAGTTAACTCCCTTTTGGCTATAAAGAGATGAATTGCAGGAATCCAGTTGATCAGGCAACATCAGTATTCACTCACCGCTTTCGCCGGAGCAGGATTGTGTATTGCATTCCTTTTTATTTGTATCTTTGCCCGGACATCCAGGCATCCATTTGCCGTTCTCCTCACAGTCACGGTACCGTACTGTCTCGCCGCCATCGCAGGTCTTACTGCAATCCCACCAAGTCTCCCACTCCGTCCACTCAGCAAAGTTTTCTGCAAAACGATGTATTTTTATTAAAAAAACAAAACCCGGCATAAAACATTAAGTCTATCAATAATTCAGACACATCGACAGAACGGAGTTACCCATCAAATTTTAAGTCTAAAACTCAAATATTCTTTTTTTTCTTTGGGTATGGGAAGGGGTAACATTTCCGGCAAGATTTATACGAAATGAAAATAAGGTGGTGGTAATGATGGGCTTGAAAAGGAATCCATCTTTCGGCGATTGTTGATATCTGGTATCATTGTCCTCTGCAGGAAATGTGAATTTAGCTTCGAATGATCATAATATTTTTTCTTCTTTGTTGATTATTTGCTTGAAGATGGGTTCTCTAGCATCATCTGTCAAAATAATAATTCAAGGTGAACAGTCGTCTGACAAGCTGGCCGACATCAACCGATTAGGGAAATAAGTCACACGATTATGTGTTTCCAAGAATGTTTTATGCAGGGCTAGCTACGCAACAACAACAACAACAAAATAATATTAATAATAATAACAATAATAATAATAAGAAGAAGAATAAGAAGAAGAAGAAGAAGAAGAAGAAGAAGAAGAAGAAGAAGAAGAAGAAGGAGGAGGAGAAGAAGAATTATAACAATGATAATAATATTTATGATGATAATGACAATAATGATACGTATCATAATGATAATAATATAACTCTTGGCGTCCACTAGACCACGACACCTACATTGTTCCTAGACAGTGGGTTACAGTAATAAAAATAATGAATAAATAAATAAATTTAAAAAAAAATAAAAAATAAATAAAAAAATAAAAATATGAATAGAATAAAATTATTATTATAGGGAGCTCACTGGGCCAAATACTAGGTCTTGGTATTCCATAGCTAGAGAATGGAGCTGGTGTGCAGAGCGCGGATCCACAATCGTCATACGCCATGGTATCACCCTTGCAGTCCCCAACATTTTTTCCGTTTTTGTCACGGCAGGAACGGTAGCGGGTCTTCGTACCCCCTACACAGCTCATGCTGCATCTTTCCCACGTGGCCCATTCTGTCCAGGTACCACGGATGACCTTTTTCGGCTTAGCTGTGAATGAGAGAAATCATAGATTTTCATTTTCATTTCCTCTATACTGTTTATACATGCATCCACAATATTGTTATTTAACATTATGAAGAGCTTAATTCCAAAAGGGGCTCATTCCACTCAGTGGCGTACTCAGGATTATTTCAAGGGGGGGGGGGGGGTTTAAAATCGGGCCCAAAATTTCGCAACGACAGGAAAATTTGAAAATCGCGCCGGCCAAAAAGAGTCCAAAAAAAAAATCGCAACGACTCAGCCAGCCGAAAAGTCGCTCAGGGGGGGGGGGGGGGGGGGGGGGGGGGTAAGCAGACTTTTTGGGGGAGCCGAAAAGTCGCTCATTGGAGGGGGGGGGGGGGGGTTCACAAAAATCATACACAAAACATACACATACAAAAAACTCAAGGGGGGGGGGTTACCCCCCCCCCCCCCCCACTGTGTACGCGCCTGATTCCACTTATGATTTAAATTGATTTTGTTAGATGAATAATCATATGCACTTGCACATGCGAATCAAATGCACTATATTGCATTACAAAAGATATATATATATCGAAAGGTAGAAAATTTCGATTACAAATTCTGTTTCATTCCAAAAAGAGCTAAATCAAAACCGGTTTCAATTTAAAAGGGGTTAAATCTACTCTGGTGATAACAAATTTGATTTTTTTTTTTGAACGACTTTTTTTTCCTATAGCGCGGTTTCATGATTTCTTGGGGTATATAATATTGCAGTTATAAGTTTAGACGATCACTGCAAGATTTCAATAGATTTAACATATTTAAATTAATTCAACCAATATTTTTGGATTTAAATCCTTTTGGAATGAAACTCCTCACATATTTTTTTCCACAACTCTCTTTTAAAATAAAATATAAATCCCTTATCAACAAACAAGAAAGTATTTGTTACAGGAGAGACTCCAGAAAGGTAACCTATTTTAATTATCCGGAATTTCCCTGAATACCCCCTCATTCCGCTTCTACGTGTATTAAAGGCAACATCACGCAGGGGGTCGTACTTCCCCCCTATCAACGAGATCGTACTCACGTTTTTGACCCGGGCATAACTGTACGTTGCATTAAGATCATCTACGTCTGGACCGCCGCAAGCAGTAAAGGAGAGGACGCTATGGATGTCACGCTCATTGCGACACTCACGTTTCCGATACTTCTTCCCTCCTCCGCATGATCTACCGCAGTGCGTCCATTCCTCCCAGTCGGTCCATGATGCATAGTCTGTATAGCAAAACAAAGGGGTATCCATAAGGCCTTTATTAAAAAAAAGATGTTATTGCCCTTTGCGACCCACCGAAAAATCTTGAAATGTACGGTCGGTTTTTTTTAAAAAGTTTTTATTTAAACCGTTTTTTTAGAAGAAAAAAATGTATTAAAGCATTCAAAACTGAGAAATATCAGCCCAAAGAGGAAGTTTAAAAAAAGAAGAAGAGGTTTTTTTTTAAAGAAAGATTTACGACTGACCGACCGATGTTTTGGCAACTAAAGGGCGATACACCACCTTTTTTGTTAGGCCTAATCATTGGGGTGACGTGGTTCATTCGCTGGACTAAAGATTAGAGGACAATAACAATATTTAAAAAATATATGAAGATAAAATAGTTATAGAAATAGTTATAAATGAATATATGATATTTGTTTTTAAATCAAGAAAATTCAATAGGATTATTCAAAAGCACAATTTGCATAATCATAACAACTTACCTAAAATTCGATAGTCCTTTGTCTTTGGCTTATCCTTCAGCTTGGGACAGCTCGGTATGCCACAGTCCTCCCACTCGTCAGATTTACCATAGCAACCCCTCACGAAGCCGGTCTGCCCGTAATCGTAACACTCGCGATATCGAAACCTCTTGCCGCATTTCCCGATGCAGGATGACCACTCATCCCAGTCCGTCCAATCCATGAAACCTTTGACCTGCGGAGCTATCAAAAGGAAATAATGATAATAGATTGTATAAGATGATGACTTGGATCCTAATCAAATGATTGGTTGAAAGCACACATGTGACCAGGTTCAATCTGTATATGTATGCCAATTCGAGTTTCAGTTAGATGTCTGAACTGTAAACATCGGAACAGTTACAGGTGAATTTTCCTTTGGAAGTGAAACAAGAAATTTCAAATCATTGTTTTAACCATCCCGATGAAACTCTTTCATAACAATATATACGTGTGTTAAAAGGGGTGTCATGGAAATAATCAAGGCTGGAAATGGGTATTTTTGCAAAGACATTCGAGCTGCATAAATCAATCCTTCCGTCAATATTTTTAGTGCCAATTTTAGTGCAAAAATTGAACGTGTTGCAAATGAGCGAGCGTGCAGATCGACAAGCGAAGAAAGCAAGCTAGATGATAACTCACTGCCTTGGGTTGGGCATAGCTCCACCTGGCACGTTTCTCTCCTTTCATTTTTCCCAGGGCATTGTGGAGAAAACATCGGACCTATATTAGTTTCTAGACATTTTCATGAAGAAAAAAGAAGAAGAAAAAAAGGAGAAAAATTATATGAGTCTTAAAAAGTAAATGCGATTGATCCGAATCAATCGCAAGTCCTGTAACAAATCGCAAGTTTGGAGTCCCCTATATATACATAGTTGCAATTATTTGCAAGTTTTTTGAAGACAGGGCCGAGGTCAATGAATTTCGGTGAATGTAATTGTATACAAATAAGACCTACAAAGGGGGGGGGGGGGATTTCACAAAGCATTTTTTCAGTGACAAATAACAAAAATCAGTGACAAATCTGCTGATAACCAATCAGAAGCAAGGATTTCAGTAGCTTATAACACAAATTGTCATTTGTCACTGATGACAAGTTTTGTGAAACGCCCTCCAGGACTTAAAGCGGACACAAAATGATGCCTGTAATGCGAACGACCTACATGAGAGAGGAAACGCTTCATTGGTGATCCTTAACTTTAGGCTAAACAAAAAGAATAATCCTTCAATTTACATACTGCCCTTTCGGAATTCTTAAGAGAAAGAATGAAAAAGAAAATCATTTTCAAATTGAAGCAAACCACAAACAATTTCAGATTCAGAATCCTATCCTTGTGATCTGGTGAAAACAAAGGTGCGTTGTGTTTCCATCCCAAACGGGATGCTGATTTGCATTCTATATGAAATATAATATTTTGAATCGTAAAAGTAGGAATGCTTTTTATATAATAATAATAATATTGGATATTTATTTATTTGAAAGGTGTTGTAACGATTCAAGCTCTATTTGCTTATGTTTCATCAACTTTGTGTGTTCATTCTTTAAACTGTATATAAGTTGCAACTTGTCTTTGATAAAACAATGTTATATTCTTTTCACGTGAAGTTAATTCAAATGTATTGTAAAATCGAAAAAGATTTGTCATCTTATATTAATTTTTCATTTGATGTTAATTTCAATGAATTGTGAAATTGAGAACATGCATAGCCTAAATAAATAAATAAAACATTCCATATAGCGCACATATCCACCTTGCATGGCTCTCCAACTATTACCCCGGCTCTGCTAGGCAGCCGATTTTGGCGCTCACAGCATTCAAGGAAGTTTTGTGAATATTCTTGATTTATTTTGTGATGGTCTAGTGTAGCGTTTTTCAACCTGGGTGCCGCAAGTCATCTCTTGAGTTGCCGCGAGAGAGATTAATTAGAGACCTGTTTCTTGATCCATTATAAACTATTTGAAACTGCCATTTATTTTCATAAAGAAATAACATATTGAAAAAAATGAAATGTCTTTTTTTTTTGGGGGGGGGCAGGGCGCGTAGCGCGTCGCCCCCCCCCCCCCCCAAAAAAAAAAAACGCCGGCCAAAAAAAAAAAAAAGGAGAAAAAAAAAGAAGAAAGGAAGAGGACGTAGGAAGAAAAAGGATTAAGAGTCGTTTGAGAATGGTACAACGAATCGTCTTCTTTCATTAATAATCTAATGAAACGTCAAAGCTTCCGCGCTACGCGCGGAGGAAGGGGAACTTGTTTCAAACAAGGATTAATAGTCGAGGACGGTACAACGAATCGTCTTCTTTCTCTAATAATGCAATGAAACGTCAAAGCTTTCGCGCTTCGCGCGGGAGGGGGAAAACTCCCCCTTCCCTGCACCCACCCCCCTAGCTACGCGCGCTCTGTTACTGATTCGCACGCTTCGCGTGCTCATATACCGCCCCCCATAAAATGAAATCCTGGCTAAAATTGTGTATTTATTCTACATATTTGAAGGATGGCTTCATTTCTTTGTCCTGCTCTGTTCTGCATGTATAGCTTACCTTTCAAGCATTTACGAGTTGAAACTGTAAAACCGCTGCCACATGTCTTGTCGCATGTACTCCAGGCTAACCAGGGGGTCCACTTAGGTCGGCTGAACCTATACCACAACAAAAGAAACATACAACTTGATGCAGTTAAGAGTTTGCTTCAGGTCTTGATGAATCATCCTTTGTATCCTCCTCAAATTGACACTAATATGGTGGTGTGACCATAGATTGCACGTGATCTAAATTTGGGGACAGTTTCACATCTCAAGAAATCGGAAAAATTCGAAAATCTGATACCAGCAATGGAAAGAGGAACCTTACAATTTCCCAGAGAAGAAATTTTCTTTGGAAGTGGATGTTAAAATTATAAAAAAATATTGACAAAAAAATAAATAAAAAAAAAATCGTCAAATTCACTGTCTTTTGCGTCCGTTCTGATTTTGTTAAGGTTCTAGGAATCCTCATAACAACAGAAGATTTCATCAGAATTCAAAGTAAAATATGATAACAACTGATTATATGATATACATGTACATAGCTTTATAGGCCACATATCACAAAGGACCTAAACATAGACCGCTATACCTAGAGGACATCTTTGAGTAAAACATTCGGCGATCTCTATCGAATCCTCCTCGTCCCCGCACCCGTCGGCCGCTCTTCCCAAAACATCCTCACACGGGCGATGTCGTTCTGTGTTGCCGATGCCGCAGAACGAGTTACAAGGCGTCCACGGCCCCCATTCACCCCACCGGGAATAGTAAGCCGTGGAGGTGAGGAACATCGCTGGATAAATGAAAGAAAAGAATGACAGAATGAATGTTGGTTCAAGGATTCTCTGATCGGTTGGATTTTTTGTTTTTTGTTTGTTTGTTATGTTTGTTTGTTGTTGATGATGTTGTTGTTGTTGTTGTTGTTGTGTTTTTTTTTTTTTGGGGGGGGGGGGGGGGGGCTGGTGTGACCATAGTTCGCTATTACCCCCAATGGAAAGAGGAACCTATAATTACCTGGAGACGAAATTTTATTCGGAATTGGGAATGTAATTATGACAATAGTGACGAAATATCGGCAAATTTGCTGATTTTGCGTCCTTCCTGAAATTGTTTAAAGTTACCATATGATTACGATTCAAGGGTCTAAGAATCTTAATATCGAGTCATCGAAATTGTTAGTAAAAAAGTGATACCACTATAAATTGGGTTAGACTAGATGAAATTATCTTATACAGTTAATTAATCGCCTTAAAAAAAATTAGCTGTAAACTCCCGTGCGCGAATTAAGCAGGTTTCGATTTTTTTTCTTCAAATGAATTTTCGTCCGTTTGCAGCAAATACCGATCTGACATCATATTTAAGATCGCGATATCTCCGGCATTCTTTGATGACAACTTTTCCAGTTGCACCTATTTGTCATCATAAACTTTACCGTCCATTTGGTAATAATTTGAATAAATAAATATGTGTAGAATCAAGCTAGATCTAAATCGAATATCACATTTACTAATATTTTCAAAATCTTAGCGAACTTTAGTCGCCCCTTCATATTTGATTCACCGTTTTTCGAAAAATCCAACGGTAAACGTGGCAGCTTTACTTTTGTTAAGTTTCCGGACACACAACCCCCCCCCCCCACCGTCCTGTCAATTCAAATAGATTCTAGATCTAGATAGACCACATGTTTAAAATCTATAAATAACTGAGTCTTACCTTCCACGTAGACGAGTAAAACCACCAGTCGCTGATCAATTTGCATCTGTGTAATCAACTTCTGCCACCAAAATCAGGAAGCACACTTCTTGCACTCTTTATCCAAAGGAGATGTAAACATAGTAGAAATCGCGCTCATTAATGAACAAACTCTCGTGCATGTGCTTGCCTTTTCCTTGGATTTTTCGACAGTTCAGTTCTCGATTCGACAGTTCTTTTCATACAAAAAAAAAGTAGTTTAGTTCACGACTTTTCAGCCATCTAGATCTACATCACATCCTCAGCGCAACTTTCATACGTTGCATGGCAACACGCGCACGTAATATAGTCAACGCTCGCATCATCTCTTGATTGTGATGTCACAATAAAAAATTGGTTTGTCACTATAAATGGCCTGTGTACGGCCTAGATTTTGTTTATAGGAATTCTGAGAATATTCATTTTTGTACGCACAGTTTCAAATTCAAATTCAAAAAAAAAAAGAAAAAAGTAGAAGATGTTATAAAGATGAACAGATGTCGATGGTATGACATGGAACCTATAATTGCATTTCATTTATGTCATAAAGTTCAGCATCATTTGAACAAGATGTTTGTTTAAATGAGCTAAAATTGGCTGCAGTTATTCTATTTGATAACAAGGTAAATAAATGCTTTTGTTCAAACCACAGACCCATGAAAAATGTTATCATTTTTTTAATATGAAATACTAAACAAGTTAGTTTATTAGACTTTCATGTCATTTCTGTACAAAAATCATATTTCACATAGCAACAATTTTGCTTTCGTCATGGGGTTGATACAAGCATGGCTATAATATGACTTTTCAAATGTTTTGAGTGCTAAAACGAATTGTTTACTTAGCTTGTTCTAAAAGGGGGTAAAGCTCGTAAAACCTTTGGTTATGGAACGGTAATCCCCTGTCCCCAACCAGCTATAAAACTAGAAACACCTCGCCAATTATTTATTTGCAAGCAAGAAAAGGATATCAAGACATGTTGAAGGCTCATCGAGCATGTTCTGTCCACAAAATAATATGGATGTAAATCCCGGCGCACAGTACAGTACACGATCCGATCCTGGAAGAAATGGCAATTATATTAGTTATGGAACTCCAAACAAAGACAATTTTACTGATGTAGATTGTAAATAATGATAAGAATAATACCCCGAATTTCAGAGCCCTTAACCCTTCCAGTCAGAATAAATGCCGAATCGGCGTCAAATTGTAGACAGTCATACCTTTGGTCTGACGTCACTACGAATGAACCGATTTAGCTTTTTCTCCTTCAGATAAGCTTGAAATCCCCATTAAATCAAGATTTTATTAATCACTTGACTAATAAGATTCTCTATCTTTAAGATTTGACATGTTGGAATTTTAAATGTAAAATGCTGTTATAAATTCTTCCAGAATCGGATCACAGTCGGTCTATGTTCTGTCCAATGTGCATATAAGCCTATTATGTTTGGTCATTATATTCAACAGACTGACCATTGACCTGCATGGGGGGGGGGGGGGCGGGGGGATCATGTCATGAAAAATATTTTGGGCAATGATACCCTTATTTCCCGCTCTCAAATTTTGATTTCATAGCTATTCGAGTGTTGATAATATTTAATGACCAGGGTAATAGTATATTTGTAAAGCGCTTAGAGACATTTGTATTAATATAAGATGAGCTTTGATGCAGGATACGTATTTTGTGGTGATTTATTCTTTGACACTTTTCATTCACAGTCTGTAGACGACTCTGGGACTTCTGGGTTTTTCTCGATTGAAGTATTTATTACAATATTACACAATCATGACAACATGGCACTCATATTACATTTTTAACTACACTTTACATCTTAATCTTACAACATGTACAAGCAGCACCGTACACACAAATAATTCAAGTATTAATTGATATGTTTCAAAAAATATTCTACTATTTTATTTTAACTAAACAACATTTCTATTTCAACTGAATCAGTAAGCTCACCTCTTCTACTAGATAACCGATGAGCTAAAGTTTTAATTCTGCCAGTTGGTCATCTTTTTTACTTATATTATAAACATTAAAGCAATTATACCTCTTATAAAATGACGAATAGAAAATACGCGTCACATTCGCGGATCCAGCACCCACACAACTTTACTATTTGTTACCCCCCCCCCCCATATTAACCAAGACATGTTGAAGGCTCATCGAGCATGTTCTGTCCACAAAATAATATGGATGTAAATCCCGGCGCACAGTACAGTACACGATCCGATCCTGGAAGAAATGGCAATTATATTAGTTATGGAACTCCAAACAAAGACAATTTTACTGATGTAGATTGTAAATAATGATAAGAATAATACCCGAATTTCAGAGCCCTTAACCCTTCCAGTCAGAATAAATGCCGAATCGGCGTCAAATTGTAGACAGTCATACCTTTGGTCTGACGTCACTACGAATGAACCGATTTAGCTTTTTCTCCTTCAGATAAGCTTGAAATCCCCATTAAATCAAGATTTTATTAATCACTTGACTAATAAGATTCTCTATCTTAAGATTTGACATGTTGGAATTTTAAATGTAAAATGCTGTTATAAATTCTTCCAGAATCGGATCACAGTCGGTCTATGTTCTGTCCAATGTGCATATAAGCCTATTATGTTGGTCATTATATTCAACAGACTGACCATTGACCTGCAGGGGGGGGGGGGGGGGCGGGGGGGATCATGTCATGAAAAATATTTTGGGCAATGATACCCTTATTCCCGCTCTCAAATTTTGATTTCATAGCTATTCGAGTGTTGATAATATTTAATGACCAGGGTAATAGTATATTTGTAAAGCGCTTAGAGACATTTGTATTAATATAAGATGAGCTTTGATGCAGGATACGTATTTTGTGGTGATTTATTCTTTGACACTTTTCATTCACAGTCTGTAGACGACTCTGGGACTTCGGGTTTTTCTCGATTGAAGTATTTTATTACAATATTACACAATCATGACAACATGGCACTCATATTACATTTTTAACTACACTTTACATCTTAATCTTACAACATGTACAAGCAGCACCGTACACACAAATAATTCAAGTATTAATTGATATGTTTCAAAAAATATTCTACTATTTTATTTTAACTAAACAACATTTCTATTTCAACTGAATCAGTAAGCTCACCTCTTCTACTAGATAACCGATGAGCTAAAGTTTTAATTCTGCCAGTTGGTCATCTTTTACTTATATTATAAACATTAAAGCAATTATACCTCTTATAAAATGACGAATAGAAAATACGCGTCACATTCGCGGATCCAGCACCCACACAACTTTACTATTTGTACCCCCCCCCCATATTAACTGGGGGTGAGTGCAAAAACTTTATGTAAAGTAAATACGTCTGGGGTTGCCCCAGGAATATAGTGGCGTTACCCCTCATTTGCCCCCTACCCCTATGTTTTGCCTCTACAGTCGTAAACATTTCCAGTGATCATATCATACAAAATAATTAAAAAAGTGTCTGTCTTATAATTACGCTAATCCTGCGAACTTAAGTTTAATAAGTGAATCGTAAATAATTCTTATAACATATTATACTGTTTTCATATCTACATTTTGGAGGTCCTGTATTTCATAAAACATGTAAACAAAAATAACTGATGGGGGCTACAGCTAGCTACAGAAATCTTTGAATGTGATTTGATGGAAGCATTGTGGCAGATATTATCAACAGTTTTATGAAACAGGATATCAAAAGACAATACTTCGTTTAAGCAAAAAAAAAAAAAAGGGGGGGGGGCATATTTGGTATTCAAGGGGGCATGGGTGGCGGCCAGGAAGGATACGTATAAGTCCAGACGACCCCTTTGGCAGAATTAGAGTTGTTTATCGAACGTCGACGTGACTCGATTGCGTTCATAAGGGCGTCCATCGGATCTTCGGGATGCTTTTCCGGGGTGGAGGAGGGGGCTTAGGGTCAACATTGGACCTGGCCGGTGGTGGCGGTGGTCCAGCTACGTCGAAGGGCAGTGGTGGTCCTGGAGGGGGTGGGGGTCCGGGAGGGGGTGGGAGTCCGGGAGGGGGTGGGGGTCCGGGAGGGGGTGGGAGTCCGGGAGGGGTGGGGGTCCGGGAGGAGGTGAGAGTTCGGGAGGGGGTGGGGGTCCAGGAGGGGGTGGGGGTCCGGGAGGGGGTGGGAGTCCTGGATGGGGTGGGGGTCCGGGAGGGGGTGGGAGTCCTGGATGGGATGGGGGTCCGGGAGGTGTTGGAGGGCCCCCTGGTAATGGGGGACCTGGTGGTGGTGGTGGTAGTGCGGCATCGGGAGCAGGTGGTGGACCAGGTGGTGGGGGAGGAGGTAGAGCTGCTTGGGGTGGCGGCGGTGGTGGTGGAGGGAGCGGAGCCTCTGATAGTAGAGGAGGAGGAGGAGGTGCCGGTGGCGCACCTGGTGAAGAACCAGATGAGGGTGGTGGTTGTGGTGGTGGTGGTGGTGGAGGAGGACTTCTATCAGGCATCGATGCTAGAGATTCAACATCATCCTCTTCTTCAGTAATCTCCGGTACCTTTGAACTCTTAATATTCGAATTGTTCTTTGACTTTGAGGCACCCTTTTTAGTTGGTTTGGCTTCTTTTCTTTGACTTTCTTTGCCTTTCTTTTCCCTGGATCCTCTTTCTTTCCACAACACCTGAAATAAGGAAACCAAAAATATCAAAGTTTACTTTTCCAAAGAAGAATAACAAAATTAAAACCGAACCACCTTAATATTAAGACTAAATATTTAATTTTAAGGCAAAAGGAAGAACAGTACTGTTTTTACATTTTGAATATTTAATGTGAAAATCAATTGCATAATACTCATACAATTCAATTCAATTCAATTAGTTTATTTTTCCTCTTTTAATTTGTCATACTTACAATGATGGTACATTTTTACATTTTCACATATAAATATACATATAGATCACTTTGCATAATACAGTACATTAACAAAACATTACTCTTATGGCCACTATAGTTTAAATCTCTCAACAGTTGTTTGAAAGGTTCGCTGACCCTAGCACACGTATCATCAACCACCATCGAACACAGGCGTGCGAAGAGAGAGAGAGAGGGAGAGAGAGAGAGAGAGAGAGAGAGAGAGAGAGAGAGAGAGAGACAGAGAGACAGACATAGAAACAGATAGATAGAGTGAGAGAGAGAGAGAGAGAGAGAGAGAGAGTGAGAGTGATTGAGTGGGTGTGTGTGTATGCATGCGTGTGAGAAAGAGAGGTAGATAGAGCTATAATGAGATATAATGAGAAATATACAATTAAAGAAGATTTGAGGAACCGGGAGCAGGGGCAAGGGTTAAAGACAGAGAGAGAGACACACACACACACACACACAACACACACACACAGAGGGAGAGAGAGAGAGAGAGAGAGAGACAGAGAGAGAGAGAGAGAGAGAAAGTTGGAGGCGGGGGGGGGGGGGGGGTAGCAGAATATTGAAGGAAATCAGAAAAAGATTGGGGACAGGTGCCATTATGAATACACAGTTAGGGGATCCCTTTCACCCATTACGTCGTGAATTTAAGATATCAAGTGAAAAAGATTGAATTTCTGACAGGCCTATTCAAGCTAGCAAGATAAAAACATTGATGAATACTCTTCCCTCTAATTATTGGCTCTAGACGAGAAGAAAGCTTGTTACGACAACATTCCAGTACGCCTGATTAAGGATGGTGCATCTATTTTGGCTGAACCATTAAGACATATCTTCAATCTTTCATTGGAAACAGGAAATTTCCCTGATCAAATGAAAATTGCTAAAGTCAGTCCACTGTTTAAGATAGGTAATAAACATGAAATGGGGAATTATAGACCCATTTCTGTCTTACCAATTTTGGGTAAAGTATTAGAAAAAATAGTTAATGCTCGATTGACCAGTTTTCTAGAAACGCATGACATTTTATATCACCATCAGTACGGATTTAGGAAAAAGTATAGTACTAAATTATCATTAATTAATCTTATGAATACGGTATTGAAAAGTATAGACGAAGGATGTGTTACGCTTGGTGTGTTTCTTGACTTTCAAAAGGCTTTTGACACAATAAACCATAACATATTATTTAAAAAGCTATCACATTATGGCATCCGAGGACATGCACTGAAATGGCTCGAAAGCTATCTTAGTGACAGAATGCAGTTTGTGAAATACAAAGAGTCATCATCAGAAAGTAGATATATCAAATGCGGTGTACCACAAGGTTCTGTCTTTAGCCTATAATCTAGGCGGAGTGCCGAGCTTTTTTCTTTGCTGCTAGACTAACCCTAAGCAGAACGTCTGATACGACGAGACTACGAACCGTGAGTCGCGAAGCGGCTCACCGCCTATAATCACTGGTCTAGCTTTAGTCGTTGTTTTTTTATTATCGACCATAAATCATGAGGTTTTTTCGTACGAAAACTGCCACGGATTCATGGTCGATAATAAAAAAAAAACGACTAAAGCTAGACCAGTGATTATAGGCGGTGCGCGGCTCACGGTTCGTAGTCTCGCCATATCAGACGTTCTCTTAGGGTTAGTCTAGCAGCAAAGAAAAAAGCTCGGCACTCCGCCTAGATTATAGGCTATTCTGTCTTAGGACCAACTCTGTTTTTAATCTATATAAATGACTTGCCAACTGTGACAAATTATTTCAATTTCAGACTATTTGCAGATGATTCTAATATTTTTCATACTTTTCCCAAAGGTGTAGATCAAATAGATGAGTGTGAAGTAAATGAAAATTTAAAATCCATACAGAATTGGTGCACTGCAAATAAGCTTACTATCAATGCGTCAAAAACCAATTTCATGTTCTTCAGTATTCGTAGAAGAAAGGCTGTGCTTAAAGGGAGATTAAAAATATCTGGGGCAGAATTAAGAGAAGTGGAGGAAGCGACATTTGTTGGCATTACCATTGACAGACATTTTACATGGAATTCACATATAAAATCTGTTAATGACTGTATACGGAGAAAGGTCGGCATCCTCTTTAAATTACGGCACTTTGTCCCTAAACATATATTGATACTGTTGTATAAAGCTCTTATACAGCCACATATTACATATGGCATCGAGGTTTGAGGTTTGGGGTAGTAATAATTACGTCGTGTTCTGTACAATTCGGTACTTGTCTAAAAAAAACTGTTACCAGAGATTAACATTCTTTAATAAAACCCGATTTTGACAAAGTTTCATCTTGATTTAAGATTTCGCCCTCCAACGTCAGGCCGGGTTTCCAATCACAGCACGTTTCTCAGTACTGTAACTCGGCGTGAATAAAAACAGCGAATCATGAAACCTCAGCGGAATATAGTTGAGGGCATACATCCACACGGAAAATGGCTAATGAATATTTTACATACCTCTGGCATATGCATATTCCAATGATCAAAATGAGTGCAGCAAGGGGAACGGAAGCGGGAATGATCATCTGCATCATGGCATCTGTTATAAAGATTTTAATATTTATATTACGTTTGACTGAAATGTGAAGTTTACGGATGTAACTACTGTATTATGTGTAGGCAATTTCGACGTTTGAAGAATCGATACTCGATTATTTGGATTCGTAACATTAAAAACGTTATATGATCTGTTTATCAGAATAACTCTCTCTTAACATCACATTTTCTCTACAAAATATCGCAAGTACAATCATGATATACAGTTATCCCTTCGACAAATTCATGTGGGCCTACATTGTAATGAGACTCGAACTTAGATAAAGGTGTTAATCACTTAATGTTAATCCCAAAGTCCGAGTTTCGAGCCCCACCCACATCACTAACGTCCTGTAGCAAGTCCCCTTTAGCCTATAGAAACAGCGATGCCTTTCATAATAGCCAATACATCTATAATATCACTAGTCATAAATCAAATACTATTCGATAGGTTGGTCTAATAAGGAGCTTTAGATGCAGTTACTATGGTAACCTCTGGAACATTATGCTTCTCAAAGTTATAGGACGTCCTTCGTGGCGTAGAAAAGCAGGGGGGGGGGAAAAGAACTTACCGCCACCGAAACCATCTGCCGAGTTAACTGAAAAGGAAAAATGGGAGCGAAGAGATATGATTCGTTAAAACGAGAACACATAAGATGGTGATATTTGCAAGCAGTAAGCATATGAAGTAGATTGTCTTTCATTGCAGAACATAACATGCGTGATGATTTTAAGAGCGTGCTAAACACCCGGCCCCCCCCCCCCCCCCCCCACTCAGGTTTCGAAATGACCGCATGCGTGTTGCCAAAATGTCCGGTAAAGGGGTACTTTTCGTGCGACAAAGTCCGGCCCGAGAATTGTAAAAAAAGGGGTGTATTTGACTTTTCACCCGGAGATTTCTTTAAAAAGGGGGTGTTTTTTCTTTTTTTTCTCTCATCTCTTTGGACTCCTGAGAAATTATTCCGAATTTAGGGGGGTACATTGAGCATTTTTTCCTGATTTAGGGGGGTCTCCAAGGCAGGAAAAGCCCGCGAAAAGCCCGCGAAAGGGGGGTTCGGAAATGTTGGCAGTCCTCAGATAGGGGGTGCTTTCAAAAAGAGGGAACGAGCATATGCGTACCCTAAATAACACTGAGTGGGGGGGGGGGGGCGGGGCTTAACAACAATGGATCGGCAGTCTTTAAATAACTATGTTTGTATATTACATGCCCAAAACTACCTTAAAGGGACTTTGTAACATTGTTCAGATGAGAGATAGTGGTGCTAAGGTAGTGACTTCAATGCTAGATGTACAATTAAAGATAATCCGAAAATTTGAGTGAAAACAAATCATTATTCATGGTACAAATTGGGAAAAACTGATCTGATCGATTCCTATATTATTCTAGTTCTATTCTGCTACTTCTCAAAGCCTTATCAGCATCAAGACTAGGACAATTTAATTACATTTTAGGTAAATGTAAATGGTCACAAAGCAATAAAATGGCTCTACATTCAATTCCAGACAGTTAAGTGTTGACAGATTTTTATAGCCTGTTTTATGTATTTTTCTCATGGAAAAACGGTTGGGAAAATTCAAAAATGGTTGGGAGAATTTACTGTTAATCATTGTTAGAGGGTGCCTCACATCGACGCCTTCAAAGAAAACCATAGATATCTTTGTGGTTTGAGAATTAGTTCAGGATTTTTTGCATGTCACAGGGTTAGTATAGTAGAAGGAATATAGTAAGTAACATTTTATACAAAAATTAAGCAATTTTTTTCATAAACCTTCAACAATGTTACCGAGTCACTTTAAAGTAATTTATGGTTGGGTCATTGAAATGAACAAATAATTTAATAAAACATCATAATGAGCAAACAAGATGTTGACTTCCACCTTTTTTTTTTATTCATTTTTTATTTTTCAGAGGGGGGGGGGGGGGGTTGTAAAAAATCTACTTACTCTTTAGAAGTATGACATGGCGTGTGAATGTTTTATCTCCTGACTCCACTGCGCATGTGTAGATGCCTTCATCATCGGCTTGTACTTCTTTGATTTCAAGGTCGGCAAGGTTCTTGAGCAGAAAACGATCTGTCGGCAATAGGAAATAATTGATAGAGACATTGACTATTTCGCTCTAATAGAAAATCGTCATCCCCAATGAAAACGAGATACTAGTATAGATATGGTAAAGCTAATTTTTCAAAAAGAAATAATAATGGCTCTTTCGTTTTTGGCATTAAGAGAACACACGTTATAAAAGGGGGAACACAGCAGACAACATTTCAGGCGATAATTAACGATAATTAAAAACGATACTTAATTGGAAATATATATTCAAGCAGGAAATAGTAAAAAATGTATTGCGATTTGTTTACAACGTGAAAATATAATTTTGTTTATGTGAATATTTTTCATCTGTAAATGTGTAACTTCAATTACAAATATGTTTTACATTAACATTTACTTGTAACCTTGTATGGAAATGTAAAAGTTCACTTGCAAAATTTAGACCTATGTGAAAATTATATGTAATTTTGTATACAATGTTTTAAATGATGTACAATTTTCTTTATGAGAGAAGAGAATAAAAACCTACGAAAAATTACCAAGTAGCCAGCTATCTTTGATCTAACTTCAATACCCAATTTCTGCACTCCAAATTTTGAATAAAATACATTTATTTAAAATATAATGGTGATTTACTAATTTGTTTGATCTTAAAAATCAACCCAAAATCTATTAAAGACCGTCAACCGTCAAGGGATTAGACCACACAGCGAGGTCACTGACAGGTGGCTATCTCATTATCTCAGCTCTCAACTAACAGAAGAAAAAGAGGATCATGGGGACCAAAAGGCACTGATTGAGGAAGTTTTCTATATAGAGGGAGCAAGTAGCTACAAGTAGGACAGTGGGGTTTTAAGAAAAATACTTTTAAAACCGTCAAGAAAAGCGTACTGACCCAACAACTTGATCGGTTCCTCGTTCTTTGACCAAATAACTTTGGATCCAGGATGATCTTCAACAAAATAGTTGCCATAGCAACTGATGACGGCCCCTTTTCCCACCTCTGCATGAAATTCGCTGATAGCAGTACCATCTACGAGAAAGACCATAAAGTGATGAAGACGTGAAACTCGTTCCATAAAATATTTCTGCAAACCCCGTGCAAACCTCTTAGTGTAATAATCATGATAAAATTAAAGAGAGTAAACATTGTATTTAAATAGGCCCTCTGCGACATACTATGTGACATCGACAAAGGAGAAGAAGCAGAAGCGAAAAGAAAAAGAAGAAAGATGGGATGTGAAGAAGAAGAGACCGAGGAAGTGGAGCAGAAAACACACCAAAAATAGTTCCGGGAGTAAGAGAAGAAAGATATTTTCAGAAACAGATTTAGGCCTAAAAAGAACAAGATTTGCCTCTTTTACATACATTTATTTTTTCTGTTTTTGTTTCGTTGTGTTTTGTTTTGTTTTACTTGTTAGTAAAGAAACCTACCCTCACAGAGTTGATCAGCAAAACAATCTTCCGACTCAACATCGTCACCACGACAGTTGGAGTCTGCACAGCGCCGAGTGCGCATGCGCACACCCATTCCACACGTGACCGTGCAGGGCTGCCAGTCTTCCCATGCGCTCCACCCATCTTCTTCTTCTTCTCCTCCACCTCCTCCTCCTCCACCTCCTCCTCCTCCTCCTCTCTCTCCCCCTCCAGCCCTTCCCCCTGCAGATCCTATGAAAAGATTTAGTGGAATCGATCTGTTAATGCTTATGTGCTCAATATCGGGAAGGAACTTCTAGATGTACAAGTATATAAGTATGTGCAAAAGAACAAGTCTTTAGAGTGGAAGTTCACGCTGATATTAAGTTGGTTTAATTAAAGCAGAACAATGAGAGAAACAAATCAGTAAAAGTTTGAGCAAGATTCGTTTAAAAATAGGAAAGGTATGCAGTTTTCAAGTTGTCATCATTAGAACACAAATCGGCAACACAGGTGACGTACATGTATAATGCGAGCTCATCTCCAATTTGATCTGTATACATTTTTTTTTTAAAGAAACCGTCGTTTTCTTAGCCATTGATAACGGGATAGATTTGTTTTATACAGAGGTTAGGGTAAATGTATAATTGAAAAAAAATAATTGTTTTTACAAGATTCATAACTTTCTTATTTTCTCACGGTTTTTGCTCAAATTTTCACTTACCTGTTTCTCCCATTTTCCTTCTTCTATTAATTAAACTCAACTTAATATCATGTTGGATTTTCGCTTTAATATCTTCAACGACAAGATTGTAAAGGCATTCGAAGCGATTGATGGTAATATGTAGCAGGGTAGAACTGTTCGCTTTGCTATGTGTAATCCCCTTGGTGATTGCGAAGTGACTGATACGATTATTAGCATCAATGGTGCTCAAGATGAGCTGAATGCCGGGTACATCCTTCCAAAGCTCTCGATCACCAACCTTCACTTCTGCAACAAAGGAACAATCGCTTCAGGAATCAGGATCGCGAACAACATGTAGTGTGCCGTTATAGGTTTTAACCTTCATTTTGTAGGAGGAAAAAGCCCCAAATTTACACCAAGCAAATAAGATTAAGATACTCTTTATTTGTGAAATGGTGTGGATAAACTAACCGTACGTGTCGCCTTCTTTATGAGATGCACTGTCTGCGGAGGCCTGTTCAGAACCTGGACACCTGCCGGGGTCACACCTCTCCGTCTCCTCCACAACCATCTTTGACGTGGCACACTGGGCTTCCTTTCCACGGAGACAGGTGCGTGTTCTCTTCTTGTGCCGATTAGCACACGAGCATGCTTGCCACTCTGACCATGGGTTGTAAAGCGTGGTCATGTCGGGAGGTGGTGTGTCCGGTTTTGGTTTGGCTTTTGGCAAGAGATAATGTAAAGAGAGCATTTCCATTATTTAATCAATATGTTGTAAAACTTTAAATATGTTATGCCAGACAAAACAATTATCTAACCTAATGATTAAATGTTATATGATTAAACTGATTTGCCATAATATACCCGAAAACACAGATCCTAGGCAAAATGTCTTGCTTTGCTTTGAATGGTTTCAAAACATAACAGCTTGTTGCTAGAAACCATCATTTAAATGTACTTTTTGAAAGATTTACTTGCAGATGTCTCAGGTAAGTTAAGACTGTCGGTGTTTAATTCAATCTAATCACATGCAGCAAATCAACTTTTGATGAAAGGAGCGTGCTATAAATTAGGATTTTGCTAGGTAGCATTACTAAAATGAAACTTGAATGTTACTGCAGTACGTGTTGCCAAATCAAATCAATTTTAAATAACAATTCGAAAATGCTTCTAGGACTAGGAAGGGTGTTGTATTGCGAAAAGTTCCAATAGGTAATGTAGTTCAACAACATGACAGTCGGTGTGGTTGATAGTCCGCGGGAGGGGTGGTAGTAGTCCGGCCCGTCCGGGGGGTAGTCGTGGCAGTCCGGGGTAGTCGTACAGACATACATCGATCTTGATCGACGGCTTTGTCTTGTGAGCTATTGGTCTGCTGGAACGTCCTACATATAATCGCTTCATGTTGATATCTCGATCTTTATCTATCTTTCTATGGCCTTTAAAATTCATTGCATTACGGTGAACAAATTTGTTTCTCCTTTTTTGTGTGCAAAGATAGAGAAGATAAGAGAAGAAAAAGAACGTACTGAAATGTGATGATGGTGAACAAGGTTGTAAGCCACAATCGCCACTGTCCATGTACTCTCCTTCACATCCCATAGCAAGATTCTTATTGTCATCGTTGCATTCTCGCCATCGGGTACGACTACCACCGTCACAACTGGCGCTACATTTTGTCCATTCGCTCCACTGCGACCAAGCTTCGCTACTTGATTTATGAGTTGAGCTCCTGGACTGCGCGCTAGATTCGCTCTTACTGGCGCTGCCTGGATATTGCGCATCCTTCAAACTTAATGTCGACTGGCAATGTTGTAAACCACAATCGCCAGTGTCCATGTATTCACCCTCGCAGCCCGTAGCAAGATTCCTGTTGTCATCGTTGCATTCTCGCCATCGAGTACGAGTACCACCGTCACAACTGGCGCTACATTTTGTCCATTCGCTCCACGGTATCCAAGAGGATTCCGACTGGCAAGGCGTAGACTCACATGTGCCAGTGTCCATGTATTCACCCTCACAGCCCGTAGCGAGATTCTTCTTGTCATCGTTGCATTCTCGCCGTCGAGTACGAGTACCACCGTCACAACTGGCGCTACATTTTGCCCAATCGCTCCACGATGTCCAAGAGACGGCTCCTCCGCTAGTCGACTGCTTGGTTGAGCTTTTGGAGTGCGAGCTAGATTGACTCAGTTGAGAAGAGCTTGGTGATTTAACACTACCTAACTTTGACCAAGGACTGAACGGTTTCGTATTTTGTGCAGTTTGAGAGTTGGTGCTTTTCTGTTTCATCACTTGTGCGTATCGCGCCATGAAACTACTGGTAAATTTTCCTGGCAACTGTTGGTTTGCAGATTGCTGACCA
This sequence comes from Strongylocentrotus purpuratus, assembly GCF_000002235.5. NCBI lineage: Eukaryota > Metazoa > Echinodermata > Echinoidea > Camarodonta > Strongylocentrotidae > Strongylocentrotus > Strongylocentrotus purpuratus. Next base: position 4,477,166 of record NW_022145601.1, read on the forward strand.
CTATTCAACGGTTTCTTTGGTATATTTATATGCACTTTCTGTGGTAGTTGAGGGGGTTTTATTGGTGGCGGTTTCGTTGTTGTTGGTGGCGGTTTTGTCGTTGGTGGCGGTTTTGTCGTTGGTGGAGGTTTTGTTGGAGCTACAAGGGGAAAGGGAGAAGTCCAAAAATCACTTTTAGAATTGTCTACCTTATCAATTCAGGAATGAGAATAATATGTGATTTACAACGACGTGCTATTACAGCATATTCACTTAAAATGATGTGATAGTATTGATTACCAGTATCATCCTTAAATATTGGACACACGTATGCCTATCCTTACCGTCCACTATCCATTATGTAGAGACCAGACCAAATAACTAATGGTAGTATAGGTCCACCAGCACCCCCAGCACCAAATAATTTACAAGTAAAAGCACGAATGCAATGTTTTGAATCATCTTTTAGTTAAAATTATGTTTCGTTACACAAATTCTGGGAAGCCAGCGATGCTGATAAGAAAGAGAAGCAAATTCACCGTCCGTTACATAATCTAGGTTTTCTTCCTCGCTATACTAAATCAGAGACAGGAAGGGAAAGTGTGTTTTTCAAGCTAGTATAATTACAATATACCTAAACTAATCGACGTACGCCTGTCAGGTTTACGCTAAACAAACCGTTTTGAGAGATTAATAAGTGAAGATAAACAGGATCCGAAACAGATTATTGATGTATTTTCTTTCTTCTATCCTTCCGGATATCTACACAACGATTGATCCACACTACTATACCACGTTGAAAACTACCTCCTATATGCAACCGAAATAATTGTCTGAGTGGGTACCGAGAGGTTTAGTTTTCCTGTGGTCATTATTCAATGGGAAGTAGTCATGGGACGTTGTCCATGGGCAGTTGTCCTAAAATCAACTTGGAGATTTTTTATATAACCATAAGCCAGCAGCTTCCCAAAACCTTGATAAGTCTAAGATCATGGGCGTCGAATAGAAACGTGACGATTATTCTGTAACTTGTTTTTAAATGGGATGTCCACTAACCTTGGCTTATGGCTGTTTCGAGAAACTGGCCCAGAAATTCGGATGATCAAAGGAGTTTGAGATACTTACGTGGGCAAGGATCCTTGCTCCTACAAATCCCCTTCTGAGAATCTTTTGATCTGCCCTCGGTAAAACAGTTTTTGGAAGTATATCCCTGCAGCAGGCATTCCCTCTTCCTGTATCGGTTTCCAAAAATACCTCCGCATGTCTTTGTGCATTCTGTCCACTCTGTCCACTCTGTCCATTTTGGAGGATCAATGTCTGAATATGTCAAGGAAAACAAATGGCACAAAGAAAGTTAACCGAAACGTCATGAGGTCACGAGACTGGATGGGCACTCTACAAACCAAGAAATACAGTATTTTGCAGCATCAGACCAGTCATACTGAAAGGCCAATACACACCAAGAAATGCAGCCGAAAAATGACCCCACGAGGACAATTACCCCCCCCCCCCGGAAAAATAACCACCCGAGGACAATTACCCCCACCCCTGAAAATAACCCCCTGGGACAATTACCAGCCCCGCCTCCCCCTTTTCGTTAAAGGGGAAGTACAGAGTGATATAAGTTGGTTTTATAAATAAAAGCTTCTTCTTCTTTTTTTTTTTCTTTTTTTTTTTTTTTTTTTGGGGGGGGGGGGTTATGGTCCACGGGGGTAATTGTCCTAGGGGATAGTTAACTATTCAGGGGTAATTGTCCTGGGGGGTAGTTTTCCTGGGGGGATTGCCCAGGGGATAATTGTACTAGAACCATAATAGATCAGTAACGCTGCACACGTTATGTAATGTACACTATGAGAATATGAAATTCCAATACCTCAGAATGTCCTCGTGTTTTAATATTTTTTCCCGACGACCCCCCCCCCCCCTCGAAAATGTATTTCTTTTGTGGCCGTATCCCTTACGTTTGAACAAAAATCTTGGCTTCACCGTTGGTTTGGAGATACTGACCCATAAATTTGCATGCAGGTACCCGGCAGGAATGTACTTGATTTGCATTTTTCCCGCCTTCACAACCTTCTGTTTTTTCTTTCCCTTTGAAGCAATACCGCCACCGGTGTTTCGTGGACAGGTTGCCACAGCTTTCAGTGCACGGCGACCAACCATGCCAATTGCCCCAGGCCACACCAGTTGCTGTTAGAAAAACAATGATAACAATAATAATATATAGTATCAATCATGATAATAATAATAATAGTGATGATAACAATTATTATGCTGATGATGAAATTGAAATTGAAAAGGGACCCCACTGGAAATAAGCTCTCGAGCTTTCGTGGGTTATCCTGTTCAAGCTGACTTATTTCTGATCTGTTATTAGTGTATATTGTTGTATGTTGGAAGCTTGTCGAATAAAAATCAATCAATCAATCAATCAATCAAAATAATTAATATTATAATGATAATAATAATGATGATAATGAAAATGACAATGATAATGAGAAATAATGATAATAATGATAATAATAAAAATAATAAAAATGATGATGAAACTACTGCTACAGCTACTACTACTACTACTACTACTACTACTACTACTACTACTACTACTACTACTTCTACTACTACTACTGCATGTACTACTACGACTACTACTACTACTACTACTACTACTACTACTACTACTACTACTAATACTACTACATGTACTACTATTACTACTACTTATTCTACAAATGTTTAAATAAAAACAATTTGAAAAACGCGTTAACTTACGAACTTTGTTTTTGCAGGGGCCCTTCTCGCAATCCATGTAGCGACGATCTTCTCCCACACAGTTCCTACCATTCAACTCGCCATCCATGCAGGTCCTGTTGCCCACCTTTACCCCAACCCCACATGTAGCGGTACAAGGGGACCATGTCCATTCAGTCCACTCTCCTATTTTTTCTGCGGGTGCGAATAGTGTGGTACGGTATGTCATGAAACAGCTCCCGTAGGATTTTTGTGCCAAAGTTGATTTTTTGTTGTTGCATTTTTGGATTCATTGGGGTCCAAGCTATCAGAAATTGATGGGGTTCAATTTTCCCGAAGACACCAAATTTCGGTATTGCGCGTTATATAAGCCATTTTGGCGCCCAATATGGACCCCCAGGAAATGAAGGAGGGGTCTGAAAATTTGAACCCCATCATTTTTGGCCAATCGGGACCCTTTTGAAGCCAAAACAGCAACAAACAAAAAACAAAAAAACAAAAAATCAACTTTTTTTTTTTTTAGGGGGGGGGGGGGGGGGGTCTCGAAATTTGAAAATTTGACATTTTGTTCCGTTGGGGGGGGGGGGTACGGTCACCTTTTTTTTAGGTCAGCCATTGTTTTTTTTTATAAAAAAAAAAATACAAATCAAAAGCGGGGCATTTTTCAGTGTTTTCCTTCAACTTTCAATGACCTGTTCCTTTCATTTTTCTGCTTCTATATGAGAACCACCTTAATATCAGGATGGACTTCCCCTTTAATTTTCGAAAATGTGATTCGCCTCCTTAAAGATGTTTTAGACAATGTTTCATGAATCTTACTTTCCATCTCGACTTTAGGAGGTGAGATGTTGTTGCCTGCAGGTCAATTTTCGGCAAACTAATCGGCAAATTTGACGCGACAACACCACCCCTTCCTTCCAATGCAGAATGCAACGCCCAAAAAAGTGAATAATATATCCTGTGGGCCTGGGGCAGTATAACTTACTTGTATCTGCAGCAGTGCAAGGGCCCCTGTCACATGGCGCGTAAGCGAATACCCATGCTTTTGTGACAGGTTTTCCACCGTTCTCGCAAAGACGAGACATCTCAAATGAGTGTTTCTGCCACGGGGTTATCATACAGCCTCGGGATCGCATATGCTTCCCGACGCCGCCGCAGTCGACGTCACAACCGGCCCATCCACTCCACTGGTTCCACAAGGATTGAGGCTTTATCTTACTCTCTGGCGAACCCTCTGTGTAGAGATGCCATAAGATATATAAAAAACATGCATGAAGATGATGACGATGGTGATGATGATGGTGATATGATGATAATGATTATGATGATATTGATGCTAATGATGATGTTGTTGCTAATGATGATGTTGTGGATGATTTTGATGATCATGATGATCAAGATGGTAATGATGACGACGATGATGATGATGGATGATGATGATGATGATGATAATGATGATGATGTTGACGATGATGATGATGGATGATGGTGATGCTGTTGATGGTGATGGTGATGATGATGATGATGATAATGATGATGTTGACGATGATGATGATGGATGATGATGATGATGTTGTTGATGGTGATGATGATGATGATGATGATGTTGTTGATGGTGATGATGATGATGATGATGATGATGTTGACGATGATGATGATGGATGATGATGATGTTGTTCATGGTGATGATGATGATGATGATGGATGATGATGATGATGATGATGATGATAATGATGATGATGTTGACGATGACGATGATGGATGATGATGATGTTGTTGATGCTGATGATGATGATGAAGTGGTGGTGATGATGATGGTATTGATGATGATGTTCTTAACTCATGCAGGGTAGCCGCATCGGTATTTTAAAGCATCTCCTCCTATTTATATATTCATTATTACCCATACCCATACGAACGAACCCATACACTGCCAAATATTCATTTAATTCATCTTGCCAGTAGCGCAACGTTACCATCCTTTCTTTGGAGGAAACTATTTTGGGGGCAAGATTTCCGTGGCGAAGATGATCCTGAACATTTATGGGGAACGTGTCCTCCGTCCCTCCCCTCTCCCCCGTCCAAGATCAGCGCCCCTGGAGTTTATGATAACATTGCTTATACCTAGAATTTAAATTTAATTTCAAATTCAAATTATTGATTAGAATCCAACCATGTAGAGACCTTCTCAACTTATATAACACAATAACACAATTAACACAGGATAACACAATTAGACATTTTCTCGTGACAAATATACAGTTCACAAACATAATTCAATTCAAATGTCACAATTACAATAAAGGGAAATGGTATCATGTTACGTCATTTACTGCAACGTGCGTCTTCAGGATTGTAATACAATATTAATACCTATATTTTTGTAATAATAATAATAATAATAATAAATAATAATAATAATAATAAATAATACCTTCTAACCATCCTAGAAGACATCTTTGGTTGAAACAATCGGCGATCTCCACCCCATCATCCTCGTCTCCACATCCGTCTGCCTCTCCTCCAAAAACATCTTCGCATGTCCGGTGTCTCTCGGTTGCGCCCCTCCCACACGATGCGTTACAAGGCGACCACGGACCCCAATCACTCCATCGGGAATAGTAAGCAGTGGAGCAGATGACCATCACTGTGAGAAACATGGGAGGGATATAAAAAAAAAAAAATCTCCATATCTAGAGTCTAGTTCATAAAAACAGTCTATAGTCTAGATCTATATGAATCATTGACATAATGAATATAACATCGTTCTGGAAAGATTCTCCTGTTTTAAATGAAACTACACATTAATACATCAATTTAGCTACTGAGGGCACAGTGTGCCAGTTCGACTCTAAAGTCTATCGAAAGAAGGAGATAAAGAGAAAACATGAAAAGGAAGATGATAGGACCCCTCCCCTCCCGCACACCTCCTTAGGCCATATCTACTCGGTGGCGTTGTTTTTTTAATTTCAATTTGACCAAGCGAATCGACAAATTTTGTCACGATAGCCCTACTACATGTATATTATCTTAAGAAAATTGACCACCAAATAACACTTAGTCTACCATCATAAGTATTTGTCATTTAGGCCTATAGTATTTCCAATGTAAGTCTTCAAGGTGTATGAACATATTTGCTCGTAAAGTTCCTCAACTTAATGTTTGAAGCAATTGTCCGGATAACCAATCTTTCCTGACACACGATTTAATGGCAGCCTAGATTAAACAAAAAAAATCAGTAGGGCCTAGAATCTAGTATGGATTTCGATTTAGAGGTCTGTCTCCCATGACAATCTAGATGTTCATTGAAAAGTAAAGTAAAATAAATCTCACCTTGGAGGGAAATCAGTACACCCACCAGTCGTCTATTGAATAGCTGCATCGGGGCGTTATAGCCATGAAGGAGCAGAAGAAGAAAAGCCACTTCGACAAAAATTAGCAAACATAATCCACAAAAGTGCGAAGTTTGTTCTTACTGTTAATTGATTGTAGACGAAGTTCAAAGCAGTCTATACCTACTTCTGCCGGTAACTGCTATAAATAATCGTTTAAAAAATATTCCTATCAAACGAACTTGATTTTCTTAAACAACCATTTTTACTTTAGAAACAGACAATCCGTTCTTTATCAAAATACTGCGGTTGACATCTTTTGATACGTTTACAAAGCGCGTAAATTATGGAGATTTGTTGCGTAGTAACGCGTAGTAAAAAAAAGAAGAGATAAGCGCATAATTATGAGCAGTGCACACGCAAAATATATTCCAATTGTGATGTCATAATCAACATTCGTCTAAAAGTGTTTGAAGTGCACAAGTTCGAAGATTTCCGTCACTCAAGATACCCTCCCAGAGATCATTTTGTACATGTTATTTTTCTATGTAGGCCTACGTTGATCAGTGATCAGTGATCTGAGTGATTTCAAGTTGGGTGTTTAAGGCTGGTGTTAGTGTTTAATAAACACTAACACCAGCCTAAACACCGAAATGGAAATCAGCTGGTGTTAAGGCTTTGACCTCTGAATATCGTCAACTTCCGGTAGCTAGTGTTATCGATTTTGCAAAATTGTCGTCTGCTGAACCGACCTTTGTGGCTGGTGTTAATATTTTACGTACAAATGTCCTATTCACTAACACTAGCCCCTAGGGATTAAGCAAATGTTGATTTCCAGTTCGGTGTTAGTGTTGTACCGCACAACAGTCAACGCACGAACGACGCCAATTTATTGTTTGACGATCAAATAAAAATATGTGAAGCAGGTAATTTATATATTCTTTTGTGTAAAATGAGTTATTTTATAAGACCAGAGAAACAGGTGTAAATTTATTCTGTACTTTTCATGATATCTTTAGTTTTGATGTACTATTTTTAAATCATCGTCGTGAAATCAAGTGAGCGGTGACGTCACAGCTGGTGTTAAGCTATCGATTTTGATATCGGTATCGGGCTCTTAATTTCATCAGCAAATGTTTCGCTCGGTTTAAGAGCTCTTGACTGCTCTTAACACTAACACTAACACTAACACCCAACTTGAAATCACTCACTGGGTATCTCGACGCCAAGTGATGAACCAGCTATAATAGTGCAAGTTGAACATATTTTGGTCGCAACGTTACAAATACAATATGCGGCATGTACATGTTTAGGAAATATTATCAATACACTGCAGGTAAACAAATAAATGAATAAAAACAACGCAAAAGAGACGACATTGTGCGGGATTGCTTTAGGCTATGTTTTTTCCGACAAAAGTACAGAGAAGGTGCATATTATTTTTGTATATTATACTTTTGAAAGGTTAATCACCCAAAGACTCGTGCCAGCCTCCCGGGCACCGTTAATGCTGGAAAGAAACGCAATTTTTAAAGAAAGCTTCACATTTTCATGCAAAAATGCTTGTTCTATGCACTTAAGTCAGCCTTGAGCGGATGACAGCGTTAATTCTATACAACTTAGATCATGGGATCGAAGGGAGGGGCCGGATGCGTCTTTTTAATATACCCAGACGTTTTGTTTTCGGACAGTTCATCAAACAGTGAATTAACAGAAGTTTAAAAGCAATATTTCATAAATAAATGGGGGCCCGTCTTCTTTTTTAATTTTTAAAGGCCTTTAACGTTACTCGGTTTAATATTCTTTTTGGGCCGGGGAGGGGGGGGGGGGGGGGGCATCCGCCTCTCCCGGGTCTCATTCCTCGTATTGACCCCCCCCCCCCCCCTTCTCCTAGTCACCCTAGAGTGTTGGTATGTAGATTATGATTATTGTGTAGTTGTATGTATCATATCTATTTTTGTTATAGTGACCCCATCATAAGCCTCATGCTTTAAGGAAATTTTGCCCTCTTCCTAAAACATTGTAAATATATATTTCATGATTAGTCTATGTTCTTTTTGTTTTTGTGAAGGTAAACAAATTGTTAGGGGTCTGCACGTTTAAAGACTACCCGGCGAACTCGACTCAGCTGATCGAAGTCGACTGAGTTGAGCTGCGCAACATAAAGACAAGACGGCAAAATGAGTCTGTTCGGAAAGAAACGTAAGTACAATATCTCTTATCAGAGAGATCAGGGCATCAGCAATTCATAATTCCCACAACGTTCTTCATATTTTGAATGTAATGTGTATCATTTTCATGATCATTTCCTCTTTCAGTGTTAGTTACCTGTCGAATTCGCTTCACCTCAGTCCCACTCAATGGATTATTTGTTGGTATAAAACTATAATGCTGCTGAGTGTGATTGAATTGAGGGTGCAAGTTTTTGACTGACACAAACATGTCTATGAGAACTTATGACAAAAAAGAAGGAGTTACACCTTGCAGATAATTGTTGGTAAAATGCTACATTTGATTATTTTCTGAAAATAGAGATAGATAGCCCCCTCCCCCCATAGGGTCTACATGTACCCTCAATTGAAGGCCACTTTGAAAAAGTTTAACATCAATGAAAAAAAATTGAGTAAATGATACATGGAAAGAGGAACATAATTTGTGAGCTTTTTGTTGTTTTGATGTTAGTGTGGGAGAATATCATTTAAAAAAATGTACCACTGAATAGGCTGGCTCTTCAGATGCCCTTGCTTTCAAACTATAACAAGAGATAGGTCTACCTCACAATAGGGTGTCTGATCGCGCACTCGGTTTTGTGTGCTAAAATCTTTCCCATAGAGATTGCACACATCCCTATGCAATCCATGTGTATTGCGCTCTCGTGCGAAGTTGGTCAATGTTTTTATTACCAAATTGAGATTCAAACCAATACTGCTTGTGATCCTGAAGGTGATACTCAATAAATGAGGTGTCGTAGAAAGAACCGGCTTTTCTCCATATTCCCCAAATATCTTGATCAAAACAGCGATTTAAACATTGGGTCCATGGTAACTCAGAGATTTACCAATTTCATAAAGTGAGCACCCGACGGAAAATTTGGGCCAGCTGTAAGGAATATATCCATGCACTTATTTTTTCTCTAGTCCCAAGGGATCACAAGCAGTTACATTTTAAAAATACCTTACCCCATGCTTTGCATATCGTGCTGTGCAGCTGTTGAGCAAAAATTATAAATATTCTGGACAAAAATTGGATGAATATTGTCTTGATTTTGGGGGGCTGTATCTTTTGATAGAAACATCGGTGAGCCTTGAAAATATAAATGTGTTCTTCTGAGTAGTTGATCTTTTCAATCATCCAACCATGATGGTGAAAAACAATCCAGAAGGGAAAATTGAAAAATCGTTCAGACACCCTACAAGTGTTTGAACCAAACTTTTAAGCCACATACTGAATAACTAAACATGTCTGTCTACAGTGCATATGATTTTTAGCAAGTCAGCCAGTTTCTTATCATTTTGATGATTTTTAATCCTCCATTATTCTTGTATTCTGATCTGCTACTAATCAACCTTGACAAATTCTTCCCAGAAAGTTTCATTCACAATGCATTTGCATCACCCAGACTCTACGTCACTTCTACATCCTAATTAATCCTGTGTACTTTTGGTTGCAGGTCAGGATGAGGTGGAGGCTGCCAGACATATGGCCATCAAGCTAACCCTCAGCAAAGAAGTGGCATCATCTATCAAAAAGGTAAAGATTACCACATCAGTGTGCTGTTTGTCCAGTGTTTGTCACTTAGAGATTTAAAGACACATATAAGTGGGCTCTCAATATAGTGACTGCTTGTAAACTGGTATTAATCAGATCCCCTACCATGATGCCCTCTTAATTTGAAATGTTTCCCTTTTAAGTTAATATGAGAATGTATCTAAAGCATATTTCTCTTTCCTTCTGGAAAGAAATGCATTGTACAAGATTGAGTTCAATGTTGCTCATCTAAGTATTTTATTAATGAGCCTCATAACATATGGCTGTCAGGAATAATTTGACTATTTTAGTATTGTGTATGTTGCCCTAGTGTATAATATATAGAGACACTATCAGAAATGAGTTAGTCTAAACCTTTTGTCCTTGTGTCCCTTCACAAAAACAGAGCAAATTAGCAGTAAATTGCTGGTTAAACTTTGATGGCTAAATTATTCATGTGATTTTTTGTTGTTGAAAATTTAGATGTTCTTGGTAGGGATATCACTTTCTCTTTGCTTTTTATCATACATTCATAAATTCATGTACGGTATGCATACATGTACCACCAGTCTTACAACACTTTTGCTTTATTTTTACTTGTCTGCAGCTCCAGCGAGATCACATTAGTCTTGATTCAGCCATTAGAAGGTAATATTTCGTTCTTTTACCACTATTCTATTGAAGAGTTTAGTTCACAATGTCAGATTGTGTAGCATATCAGAACCCTTGTATAGTTTTGATGAGCACCCCCCCCCCCCCAATTTTTTTTTCAAATTAAAAAATCATATTTTTGTTGATTTTTAGTTGATGGTTCGCTAGATGATTATGAACTCTAGATTGATGTGAACCCCTTTTCTTCCAAGCCAATATTTAAAAAATATGAAATATCAACCGAATGAGAGGGTGAGACTGTTCTTTATTTTTGTACCTAAATACAGTCCTAGTCACTATACCTATATTTTCAAAATCGGTCTAAGTTAAATCTGTATTGGAAAATGCTACCTTTAATACTCAGGCAATCACCATCTGTCTCTTCATTCAAAAAGGGACTTAAAACATTTCTTTTTTGTAAACTAGATTTTTAGGTATCTGTAATTTTAATTTTCATTTTTGTAGGATTCTTCTTGTTGTAAGCGCTTTGGGCCGCTCTGGGAAAAGCGCAGTATATAAATGATAATAATGATGATAGTAAAAACAATCTGTTCACTTATTTATGTTCCATCCCCTCAAGAAAGGAAAATGAAGAAGAAAAAAAGACTCCCAAATCCTAAACTAAGATCAACAATGGTTAGCATTATGCCTTCTTTATTTTTCTTTTTAATTCTTCACAGTGGTGACACAGCAAATCGGTTCTGTAATGTAATGGAGGCCATCCTGCTACATGAGTTGAAGGATTCATACTCATCCAAGGTGAGATACCAGGGGAGTGTTTCACAAAGACCAAGATCGACTTTATGTTGGACTTAGCTATGGCAGGCCATTCATTGCCACTGTTTGCTCTCACCATGTACTGGCATTGGTCTCTCAAGGGAAATATAAATTGTGGTCACAAATCTACAGAATTTACATTTGTTGATAGTTCATTATTGAATTAAAAAATATCATATAAAGATCATAATTGAAAGACCAATGGTGAGAGCAACTAGTGGCATGAATGGCCTGCCATAGTTTAGTCCAAGTTAAGTCGATCTTAGTCTTTGTGAAGCACTCTCAGGGATATTTATTCTTTAGGCTTGTTCCCATAAGGTAGTTAAGATTTTGTCCGTTGCAAGCAATCTAAGCTAGCGAGGAAGAAACACAATTTGCAATCTTTATATTTCTACATGAAATTACATACCGGTACTACCATTTTTTTCACAAAAATATATTGCAAAATATTTTTTGATAAAACTAAATTCCTGCCGCGGCACCCCTAGAGGTTGAAAAATGCTGGTCTAGTTCATGTAAACTAAGAGTGATATCGATACACGTAAGAGTGAATTTGATTGTGTCTTGTAATTATGCTCAAAATATGATATCCAATGATCTCTTAATCCAGAGCTTTCCTAGGATTTGTTTGGAGGAAATGGTCATATCCTCTTTCAATAGACATAAGAGTTTATCGTAGGGAAATGGTAGGAAACAGACAATCTGCATATTTAACCCATTCTCTGCCATCCTATTGGCATTTTTCAAATATAATTTTTCATTTTCATTTTCATTTCCATATGTGTGTACATTTTCATATGTATGATCATATGATGGGTAAATGCAACTGTTGGGCTGGGTCAGATTATTCTAGTAATGTAGGATAACATTATTTAAGATTCAAGTTTTATTGTCCATATTTATCATGTATAATACATTTCCATCAGAATTAGCTGCAATGTACATGTATACATCTACATATATTGTGTGAGTCACAGTACACAAAGTAATTCTAAAATCTAATTCTTCCCAATTTTTTAGTAATCTCTAATTTGCATTTAAAGTCTGTACAAAAGCATTTGATATCCGGTGTTCAAATTTGTTCCTCTTTCTTTTCTTTTTGTAGACTTTTTGGCCTTTTCTGATAAAGTTCACACACAGAGATGTTATAGAACAGATCAAGGAATTGTCTTTCATCAAAACTGAGGTTGGATTTTGTAGGGTAAGTATAATTTTGAACCTAATATTGTTGCACAGAACTTGCATACAAATAAGCATATTCATCTGTGTAATACTAAGCCTGAGAAAACTCTGGCTGGGTTTATTGTGTAAATGCCAAAATGATACTTTATCACATAGGTTGATTTGATTGAACATTATGAGTTAAAGGGGGTGTAGTATGACGAGACTACATTTCTTTCCCGTGGCCTGACTTGGGGCAAATCGGGTATAATACGACGACGCGACCTCAGTATTCATGTGGGTGCAACATACGCAAAACCGAAGCGTAAGGAGAACTTCGTTCTGTTTCACGAACGCTAGCGGGTGCTGACCATTAATCAAGTCCACTGGTTTAGGTGCAGTTGTCCAAAAGAGTCGTAGATGGCGTTAACCGTTATTTGCCATGCTACACTGCCTTTAAGGTATTATTTCTTGTCTTGTGTACATGAGGTCAAAAGATTGTACATGGCTTTAGGTGACATTGGAGATATTTACTTGTAAATATTGAACTAACCTTGTGATAGGTTTAATAGGATCAAGGGAATCCTTGTCTGTGATTAGTGTCTTAATATCATCAAGTGATATAGGCTCATACAGGTAATTCTTTGTAATGACCCTGCTCCAATCACTTGTAACGGAAATCGAATTGTAACTGAGTTTTATTGTCCAAACATACATGTACATTTTATGAGTCAAAACGTATGTGTGCAGCTGAAGTTGTGTATTCTCACTAGGTAACATCCAAAATACATTGCTCCCATTATTTACAAAGTCTTAATTCCCAGTGATGGTAAAATATACACTTACAGAGACAAGCTATAACTTGGAAAACAAGTTTCTTAATCTATCATCGTTCTTTTTTATGGGGGCGGGATGAGTTTCTCCTTCTTTTTCTTCTTCTTCTTTTTATTTTTTTTTCCTTCTTTTTCTTCTTTTTTTCCTTTTTCCTTTTTTTCTACTTCTTCTTTTTCTCCTTTTTCTTCTTCTTTGTCTTTTTCTTCTTCTTCTTGCTTTCCTTTCTCCTTCCTTTCTTTTCTTTCCTTTCTTTCTATCTTTCTCTTAACCCCCCTTCCACGGAAGGGGGGTTACATAACTGTAACTTTTAGCCTCAAAAAATATTATAAATGAACTGAACTTTGGCCATTTCCAACTCAACAATATCTTGCTTCATTATACATGTATGTATCTGCATTGACATGGAGTTAGGTATTTATGAGTATATTATATTGTAGGAAGTTTCTTGAATCAAATCTGGATTTGGGTAACCAAAAGATGACCTGCCATAAAACTAGATAGACCTTGCTGCTGTCTGATGAATCAACCATTAATTCAAGGTTCATCTCCCAGATAAGAATGTCACATCACATTGAGCATGAAGACTGTCCTCCAAATGGGAAAAATGAGATACATAATAAGGAAGATAAAAGCTTGAACATTTAGAATTTCAGTCTTATGTGTAGTGTTTTGAGGTCATGCAGCATTGCATTCTGTCTAGTTCTGATACATACATGTAGTAAGTATTCTTTTGTGCGCCTACATGTTCCTGTTTATCAATTTTTTTGTTTTAATATTTTGAAATTAAATTCTGATTGCAAATGTCTCTTATGGATATCTATTGTATATAGTTTGAAGAGTAGAGCTCAAAGAATTGGGTAGAGGTGAATCTTCATTACAGCTCTGCATCCAATGTTTAATACTTTGCTAACTATCTGGACCAATGTAAGCAATGACCCTTTACGCATCTTAATTTTGAAGCATTCTCGCAATATACTTTTAGGCCTACACGTAGTTGAGAAATGAAATGTGAAGCCATATTAAAAAGTCAGAATATATCTTGAATATATCTATCTATAAATATGAGGGAACTTTTCCAGTATCAACTATGATAATTTTATTTTAGAATAAACTAACTAGACTGAACTTCAATCTTGGCCATTTGTTAGAATGATTTTGAATGCACATGCAGTCACATAACCTGTTCTTCTTCAAGTTGAAAGATTTGTGTCTTCTAAGCCTCTCTGCACTAGTTGGCCAGGGGGATTAAGGGACCATGTGAGATCAACGGGTACCGCTTAGGCATTGTTGGCTATATAGAGGGCGCAAGTAGCTACAAGTAGTGCAGTCCTGCTTTAAATGCCCAATCTATGAACTATTATTTCGAAATTGAAACCAAAACCATATACACTTGTAGAAGTAATCCTTGAATGCTAATTGATTTTTATGTGTATTTTCAGAACAGAAACGGAAACTGTTTACAAGTAGTCTTTGAATACTAATTGCTTTTTATGATTTTGATGTGTGTATTTTCTATGTGTGCACATTCAGGCGTGGGTTCGACTGGCTCTTAATGACTGTCTAATGGAGAGTTATATATCAGCCATTCTGAGAGACAGCAAGGCTATTAGGCAGTACTACGGTCGTAACTCATTCTTCCGAGATCCAGAGCAACCATTTATCATCAACAATTACCTGCAAGGTGGGTTCGTATTACTTTTCAATCATTGTTGTTTTTTGTTTTAAAGGGAGGTTTAACTTTTTTTGTAATAGGTGAAAAAATACATGTAGAATCAAACTTTCACAATAATTTCAAAGATTAATAGTGTAATTTTTCAATTCTTTTTGTTTACCGGTAGCTCTTCTTATAGGTGAAAAATTCATTAAAAGTCGAACTTTCACAATATTTGTTTCTCTCTTTGTCTCTGTCTGTCTCTCTCTCTGTCTTTGTCTCTATTTCCGTCTCCGTCTTACATGTAAATCCCCCATATTTTCTCATCTCTCCAGTTCTAATCACTCATTAATGCCATCTCTCCCCTTCTCTTTCATTTTTTCTTCAAAATTGCAGGTCTATGCAACTTCTCCTTCCAACTCTCACACAACTCCACCCTGCTGAATGTCTGGGGCGCAGCGCCCTCTATGTTGAAGGGTTCCTGGTCTCCACCCGGCGACAATAAGGCAAACGACGCAACAGCTCCAAGACCTTCAACAGGTATTGGTCTCCTGGTCACAGTAATGATTTCAAATCGCTTGAAATGTCCCAGTTAAATGAGCGATTTTATTTAGTTATAACAGGAATTGCTGGATTGCTTAAGGTCAACCAAGCATGCTTAACATGTTGCAATTTCCTTTCTTTTTTAAATATCTAAATCTATTCTTAAGAATGCTCATCATCAGAATTTGTCTACTAACCATTACTCAACCTTCTTTTTAAGAATGTTTGAAGTAAGATCAGTTTAACTTCTGATCCATTTCAAGTGAACAGTGTGTCAGGAAGTTTCAAACAAATCACTGAAAATTCAGAGAATCTCATTAGGCCACAAAACAAAGTCGTCTGCCTCATATATTTTGTCTCTTGTTCAATCAGCTTACCTCCTAGAAGATTGACTTCATAATGTTGGCTTTGTTGTTTTCATAAATACCTCTTTGATAGTGATCCTGGAATTTGAAGCTCCATTAGGGAAAATAGGAGAAGTTTGTTTTCATAAAATGCTGGGAACCCTGTATGTTTTCCCCATCTTCTATTACCTCTTTAATCTCATATTTTATCTTTTCCAAAGATCTTACAGCCTCATTTCAAGACTGGCCAGCTGCAACCAGTCCATTGACCTCATCAACAGCGAGCTTCACCATACCCGATGGTGCCTTGCACGTGACACCCACCAATTCCCTTGACATGCCATACCACGTAGGCAGCTTCCACGAGAGTGAGATGAGCACCAACTTGCTGCGCAGCCTGGCTGAAGACGAGAAGGGAACGACCAGGGATTCGGTTGCAGCGCTGAGTCGTAAGATTGAAGAACAACCATCAGTGGTCTTAGAGGAATCAGAAGACTTTGAGGATAGTATTGTCATCCATATGTCTCCTACTCAGAACACATCGATTCAAGAAGAAGATAAACCTCCTGATGATGCCCCAGATACCGAGCATTCCCATCTCCAGAACATGAATGTACATTCGTCTCCTTCCAAGAACCCGTTTGAAGATGAGGATGCGGAGGATGCTGAATCCTTTAATCAAGGGCATGTCAATGATAGTGATGCACAAACCAAAGAAGAGCTGTCCATCGCGTCAGGCCTTACTAAGTATCCTGGTGAGGAAAATAGACATGCACCAAAGATTCCATCTAATCAAGAAGCAGATGATCCTACTTCTTTCTATTCAGACAACATCAGTAAGGAAACAAATCTCAAAATGAAGATCGAAAGGGACGACTTTGATGATAACCCATTTTTCAAAGCTGATGTTAACAAGGATGCAGAGAACCCTAATGATGGGATAAAGAAACCAAGGATACCCTCCTTGCAGGAGGAGCTTGATGCGGCAGAGGGAGGGATGTACGTGTCTAGATCCAACATTGAATATTACAAAGAGGATGATGATGAGGACGAGGAGGGTGACGGTGATTACCATGGCGATGTGAGGAGAGGAAAGGAGAAAGAAGTCCAGTCAGGAAAGGTTGATGATATGAGAACATGTAACTCAAGGGACCAGGGATTGGATGAGAGAGGGTTGCTTGAGGAAGACAGGATGGGAAGAGTTTCAGCTGGTGAAAATGATGGAGGAGAGAGGGAGGAGTTTACTAGTTCCCATGGCAACAGTCTTGGAAGAAACAGAGGCTGGTCCTCAGAGTTCCACAGACCTACATCAACGATGTCTGAAGATACTACAGATGGATACACAAGGCAAGGTAGGGAACAAGTGTTTTTGATTGATCAATTAATTACAATTTCAAGAATGGCCTTAATGAAGAATATGATGCTTATGATGATGATGATGATGTTGATGATGATGATAATGATGAAAATGATGATTAAGATAAAGTTGAAGGTGATGATGATGATGATGACGATCATTATAATAACGATGACCATGCTGTGGAAATTGATGTACAGTACATGTGAAAGTCAAAATATTGATTTATACCTTTTAAGAACTGAATTATAATTATTGTGCCTGATACTTTCAATCCTGTAGTTTCATCTCTTTTGTAGCTTATTTATGCCTACTGCTTGTACTTGAACTACTGAGGAAAACCCCTGAAGCTTGCGTAGTTCTTAAAACATGATCATATTTCATTTGATGTATTTAGCGCATCAAATGATAACTACCCATTACGCTATAAAAATAAGCATCTATGAAAGTGTAAAAGGTCACCATTGTACACTGTACGATTTGTTCTTGTTTCGATCATGAATAGATCAATCGATATACATATACATGTACTTACCCCACATTCATTTTTTAAAATCATTATGGTGTTCAAGTGTGACCTAGGTCGATCAAGGATTTTTCTTTCTCTCTCTATCAATCTCCCCTCTCTCTCTCTCTCTCCTCCTTTTCTTTCAATCTCTCTCTCTCTCTCCTCCTCTCTCTAACTTTCAATCAATCCCACTGCCTCTCCCCTGGCTCTTTCTCCCCCTCTCTATCCCCCTCTCTCGCGCCCCCTCTCTCTCTCCCCCCTCCCCCTCCCCCTCTCTCTCCCCCCTCCCCCTCCCCCCTCTCTCTCTCTCCCCCTCCCCCTCTCTCTCCCCCTCTCTCCGCCTCTCTCTCTCTTTTAATTCACAGAGAGCTATCAAACATTGCTGAAGAACTACATGGACACCACAGACAAGGCCATCACTCCTGTCAGTAACCTTTCACCTTTGACCTCTCCTACCAGTGACACGACCAGCAAAGAGATGTCTACACCACCCCCTATGAAGGTAATGTATTGCAAAAGAAAGAGAATCAGGAATTCACTCATTCAGAACTTTTATGCATGTACATCTGCACTTGTAGACATTATCGTAGTTGCTTAGCTCTCATACAACTTTACATGTATGTTTACTTCAACTTTGGTGGCATCAAATTTCATGGCACTATCGTCTGTTTTGAGCCAGGAGGATACATGTACTTGAGTTTTACCCTTCTGTTCCGGCTCTAAACAGATAATATAGTAGTCAATAACGTTGGCTTTTGTGGAATGATATGCAATATGCATGTACTGGTATGTATATGTATACATGCTTTGCATCTTCTTTTTGATCAAACACTGATAATATGTTTTTCTCTAGATTGGGATAAGTATTGCAAATCATCACCTAACCACCTTCTACTGCAACCATGCACCTACAGCTATCCGTCATAAAAATACACATTTTACACTTTACACAGTACTAATATCATCATTTGTTTTTCCTTCTGCACATGAAGACATGTAATTAACCTGCACACTGTTCACACATTTCTATTTTGCAATCTCACTTTTCATAATCCAGAGTGATTATTATGATTAATTTACATTCACATTGTTCTTCCCAATTTTAATGATCAAAGATGTAATATGATTAATTTACATCCACATTGTACTTAACCATTTTAATAATCAAGAATGAGAGATATGATTAATTACATTGACATTGTAATTTCCCATTTTAATAATCAAGGATGTAATATGATTAATTCACATTGAAATTGTAATTTCCCATTTTAATAATCAAGGATGTAATATGATTAATTCACATTGAAATTGTACTTTCCCATTTTAATAATCAAGGATGTAATATGATTAATTACATTTTACATTGTACTTTCCCATTTTAATAATCAAGGATGTAATATGATTAATTACATTTTACATTGTACTTTCCCATTTTAATAATCAAGGATGTAATATGATTAATTACATTTTACATTGTACTTTCCCATTTTAATAATCAAGGATGTAATATGATTAATTACATTTTACATTGTACTTTCCCATTTTAATAATCAAGGATGTAATATGATTAATTACATTTTACATTGTACTTTCCCATTTTAATTATGTAATATGATTAATTACATTTTACATTGTACTTTCCCATTTTAATAATCAAGGATGTAATATGATTAATTACATTTTACATTGTACTTTCCCATTTTAATAATCAAGGATATGATATATGATTACTGTATTTACAGTGACCTTTGAGCTCTAGATCCCAAGTATGTAATCAACACTTGTTTCTGTTCACATGCTTCAATCGATACTCCTCTCATAGTTAACAATGTAAATCCTTGAAACTCTCAAGCTGTGCATGGCCTTGTACACGCATGATCTATGTTCAGAAGACTGACCAGGTGTGGGAAATTTCACAGAGTTTTATTATCATACATGCACATGGATGCACATGGAAATGTTGTGTATTCATAGATGTAGAGAGGTTTGAAATACAAGCATTCTTTAATAATCCACCTGTGGTCATTATCATGCAAAGTCTGCAATTTCTCTTTTTAAAAACTTTCAACTTCAAAGCATGGATGTTAAAAGTGAGTAGCACATATAGAACTATTAGAAGTTTTCCTTTTTAGAATTCAACATTATGCTCATTGACTATATATGTTTATATTGATTTACTTTGGAGCTTTTTAATTTGAATTATTATTTTGTAGGCACTTTGAATATTGTCACTATTATTGTTGTTATTATTATTAATATTATTAATATTATTATTATACACTGACATCGTCTAGAATGTATGCATTTTAATTTCACTTTTCTTTGCCTCTTACAGTATATAATTTATCTTTCTTTTAATTTATCACGTGCCAAACATGGTTTAACAGTCTATCACATAATTTGGGGGGCCTGCCCACAAGTAGGCCATTTCTGCCATTTAGAGGTGTTGTGGTCTGGTGGATAAGTCTCCGGACTGTAGATCACAAGGTAAAGGATTCAATTGCCAACCAGACACTAACGTCATTTGGCAACACATTCCACTCTCCCCCCAGGTGCTAAATGGGTACCCGGTAGTATTCAAATGTTAATGTAGTAGGCTCAGCAAGGTGAGCGTCTGTAAAATGGCGCCTGGCCGGAATAACCCGATGAAAGGGGTAATAATATATCTGTAAAGCACTTGGAGACATCATTGATGTAACTGCGGAATATTATTATTATTTACAATACTCTCTTGCAGCCTTCTTGTGGCCAGCCGATGATTTAATTCTTTGCCATTAACACCTTTCTAAAAGGCTTGCATCTTTTTTTCGAAATAGAGTAGATCAACTCGAAGGTTCAGTGACACAAAGCATAACTCCATATTTTGCCAAAATTAGTGTTTGATATCAAAATTTTTAGAAAAATGTGGGCTTTCCAGGAAACACAAAGACTTAACTTCACCCAGCACTCCAGTGAAGTCAATGGCTAGTGAAACATAGACTTAACTCCTGAAGGTCCAAGTGCTCAGTGACGCATAAACCACTTTTTCTCAAAATGGCCAAAATGGAGTTTCCATGTACGTCTTTGTGTCACCGGAACTTATCATTTCTTCTCTTCTCCTTTCATTCATCATCACCAGAGTTCTGCACCTACTTCTCCTCAACCTGCAGATTTTCCTCTGGATTTTGAAATCATTCCCTTCAGCAGCTCACCGGCCTCTAAATATGCCGACTCGGTAATTCCACTTTCTTCTCCAGACTTCAAACAACGTTGTCTATATACAGTCAAACCTGCTTTAGTGACCACCTGTCTACAAAGACCACCTTTCTACAACAAGCACATGTTTTGTTTCCCTTGAAGATGGTCTCTTATTGAAACATGTACCAAAGGAACCTGTCTACAAAGACCACTTTTTTTCTGTATCCCTTGGGCGGTCGCTGTAGACAGGTTTGACTGTATTATCATTATTTGACCACTATTTTTTTGATGATGAATTATATGATTTGTATACCCACCTGAAAACACTTTTCGCTTTGGTATAAAACAAGCTTTCATATTTTACTGCTTCAGAAATTGTCATTTTATGATACCCACAGCATTTTCACATGACCTAATATTCAACAGTTTTGTCACCCTAAAAGAGCTTGCAATCTTTCATATATTTTTATTAATCTTGTACCGTATTGTAATTTTTATTTTGTATAGATTTTTAGATTTAACACTGTATTTTCTGTGTGTATGAAATGAATAATTACTGTGATATGTGTATGAATTATTAATGTAGATGTAAATATGACCTTGAGTGTAATCCCATACATGTATCTCTTGATCATGGACACTAGAACTGAAAATAATTCTGAATTTAGTGGCTATTTTATTTGTAATACAATATTCAGTGCACCTACATGTATTATCATATATGATGAAAACATGAATTACTATAATATGTGTATGATTTATTTCTGTACGTACATGTTTTTAAAGGGCAATCCAACACTTATAATAATTTCATTACAAAACTAATTAAAGATTCATAACTTTCTTAGTTAGTCTGATTTAATTGAAACTTTCATCAGATTGCTTCTCTGATTTTCTGCTTTCGTTTAGAGTAGTTGTCTATTTGGGTTGGATTTCCCTTTAAATACAAACAAAATCTCTTTTGACAAAGAAAGACGTGTAGAAATCTGAACTGAACTTTCTTCCATCGTCTTTAGCGCACACAAGACTTGCTCTCCCGGGTGACGAATATCGCTAATGAGAAGGGTCTGGACTCCCAGAACTACCAATGTAAAGGCTGCACGAGACCAGTGGGCATCAGTAAGTAAATCACTCATTATCACTACATGATTTATGATTCATTTTATTATGATACAGTCAAACCTGTCTACAAAAAAGTGGTCTTTGTAGACAAGTTCCTTTAGTACATGTTTCAATGAGATACCATTTTCAAGGGAAACAAAAATTTGGTATTTGTAGACAGGTGGTCACTAAAGCAGGTTTGACTGTTTAATCTTTTGAACAGTGTTTACTGATTGATTGATTGATTGATTTATTGATTGATTTATTGAGTACATGTACCTTAATACATTTACATAATTGCTTTATGACGCATAAAGTAACCTCTTCAAAATTTACATTTTTTTAAATCAATTACTTTAGTTTTATTATGTCTGATTACCATTATTATTTATGTTTTTATTGATATAATTATTATTAGTAGCTATATTAGTATTTAATACAATAGTTGTAGTAGTAGAAGTAGTAGTAGTAGTAGTACATGTTACTGTAGTATTTTTACTGTAATTATCAACATCAATGCCATCATTCTTGTTGTTTGTTAAGTTAAACTGATTGAGAAAAGAAAAGCAGAGAAAGGCGTGGTATATCAAATAATTAAAATGAATTACATGACACTGTCATAACACATGGAGGATTGGCTCACTGCAAGCCAGTTCATAGTTGCAGTCTGAGCATGAGCAGGTAAAAGGTCATTGCAGACCAAACTGTGAAATACATGGAGACAAAATACTAAATACGTGCTCATGAAAGTTATGTTATCATTATTAATTTATGCACAAGCAGTGCACTCCATGATACGCATGTGGAAGTATTCTTTAAAAGGGGAAACGAAGGTTATTTATGTAGCACCTACATCACTGTAGGAGTGATTATTTCAAAATGTACAAAGTGGGACCTCTTCATGTTTTGAAGATTTGTGGATATTCGGGGTTATTTGGGACGTATGCTAACCATGAACTGGGGCGTGCCGTTTCACAAAGATCCTAAGTTGAAATTATCTCTAAGTTTGACTTAACAATTATGTACAGTTGATAGCATCTCTAAAATATTTTGTAAAAGTTATTTTAAAAGGCATAAAATGTTGATTCAAATCTTTCATATTTTCTATTATCATGGGAGATTTCTTGTTTTTGAATTTATGAAATGTCTAAAATACTTTTTAAGTCCAACTCAGAGTTAAGTTTGACTTAGAATCTTTGTGAAACACCCCCCTGGTCTATTGTTTTGTCATTGGTGTACAGTCTACGGCAAGGCCAAGGTGTGTGGGTACGATGGATGCTACTACTGCTATGAATGTCACATAGATGAGGAGGCTATCATACCTGCCAGGGTTCTTTACAACTGGGATTTCAGGAAACAAAAAGGTCAGTTTATATTGACATTAAAGGTTTTATGAAATATTTAAATGAATCTGTTCATTAATAATCATTTGCCATTAATGGTAGCCCTAGACTGTTACATTGTGTGTATGGGGAATGTTGACAAATTTCAGTTTTATTTTTAAGAATTCCTCATACTATTCGACTATTTCTGTCTATCTTCATCTCAGCCATTTTCCCCATATCATGTTTGTTAATTTATTTGTAAAATTATTTCAGCATCAAACTCCAATATAAACTGAACATTAAAGGTAATACAAAGTTTTGGAAAATCTTGAAAATTGGGTGGATAGTGATTCTTTACAATTTTGATATATTTGGATGCTCCTGTGGATGTATTATAAGCACAAGAAATGTTAGACTCTAAAACCCTTCTGCTTTCGAGAAAAATTGAATATAAAAATTTACCGGTGCTCCCGGTAAATTTTGATCAATTTCAAATAGCGCCTACAGCCGTACAATGGTAGCTGCGACCATGAAAATCTCAGAATATTTAGTTGAGACATATAATTTCCAAACGGGAAGAGCTAATCGGTCGATCTTAGTCAAGAAACATTGTTTTATAGCTTAATTAATATCTTGACCTTGAGAGGGAGCTATTCATCATAAAGAGTTAATTATTCACAATTTCATAACTTTAGACTCGATTTCAACCACAACAACGATCACTGAATATTGTAGGATCGCATATGCTTCCAATATGTTCATTTGAACCAAATTCATGACCCCATACCAAAACTTTGTATTACCTTTAAAATTGAATTAGAGAGCAGGTGTTCTGCCCCTGAACCCCTCCATTCCTATGTTTCTAAACTATAAATTGTATGGTTTGACTCACTATCTATCAATTCATTGGCATTAACAAATTCAGCATGCATGAGCAAATTAGGTAGATTGATCACGTTTCTGCACAAATTTCTGCCATTTTTAATCAATTTGATTAAACAAAATGTGATATCTGAATTTTGAACCTAATGTAACCATTTAATTCATTAGGGGCGACGCATCCTGACAAAAAATTTACAAACATGAATTTACTATTTATTGACTTTTATTTTTTAATTAAATGTATGATGTACAGGTGAACAAAGTATTTTGTTTTGATGACTTTTACATGGAGCGCAAAATATGAGTTTAGAGAAAAAATAGAACTGCTTATTTGAAAAAGATTAATTCATGTCTTATGTAAATATTAATATTTGCTCCATTTGTTGTTGATAGTTGCCAAGCACACCAAGAGTTTCTTGCAGCAGATAGAGGCTATGCCCTTGATTGACATAGCTCAAACCAACTCATCACTCTACAAGGCTGTTCAGGAGCTAGAAGAAGTCAAGGTAGGTTCTTGGATAGCTAAAGCCTAACCCGTCTACAGCAACCGCCCAAGGGAAACACAAAAAGTGGTCTTTGTAGACAGGTTCCTTTAGTACATGTTTCAATGAGAAACCATTTTCAAGGGAAACAAAACATGTGCTTGTTGTAGACAGATGGTCTTTGTAGACAGGTGGTCACTAAAGCAGGTTTGACTGTATTACCCGATGAATATAGGACTTTATATCAATGGAAAGTTGAATGAACGTAGAATACAAATATAAAGGATAACAAAATATTTTACCTTTCACTTTCAGTGTTACAAAAATACAAATTAAACCCTCATTTTTTGCACCCCTCCAAGTAACGGGTCAACAGGGGTCAAATTTGCCACAGTTACGGTGATAAGATAAGATGCGGACCAGATTGGCTTGCATATAGAGCAAAGGCATTGAACCATGCTTAATTAAAGTCATTTTAAAAAGTCATTGTGAAAATGCATACTCTACATAAGGTGTCATCAAGTCGATTGCTCATTTCTAGGTCATCAACTTCCGATTTTCAAAGCTCAAATCGTTTTTCCAGCCACGCACTGTTTTAAAGACACTCAAAATTAGGAGGTCCATTTAACATCTGGTGTGGAGAGAGGCTAAATTAAATAAATGTCTTGCCAAAGGACATTAGTGCTGGGCTGGGATTCAAACCCTTAACCCTTGGATTGAGAGTCAAGGGAGTGAATCACTATACCACGACACCTCTAGTTTTTCTAGCCTTTTTGCAAAGAAGATGAAATGACTGACCTCCCTCCCCCTTTTTTTTGTCTTCCCTTTCTGGCAATTTTCCTAGAACATCTATCAGCAAATTGAAAATTTGAAGTCAGTTTTTACTTTTTTTGGTAAATAAAAAACACCTTGTGTTTACATTTCTTCAAAGGCATTCATCCTAGAGTATACCAGGACCCTGTCTTACAAAGAGTTGATATCAATTGCAACTATTTTGTAATTGATATAAATTGCAACTATGTACATAAGAAATAGTTGCGATTAATTTGGATCAATCACAGCTCTTTGTAAGACGGGGCCCAGAGGTAAGCTACCAAGTTTGTTTTTCATTTGTTTTATTTATTTTGTGTAGGGAGTGCGTATGCAGCTGAAGTACCTGAAAGCCTACTTGTTCACCTGCAAGCAGTCAGTAGCAGAAGAACTCAAGAAGAGGGTGTGGCCAAGGGAATACATGCTGGACCATGTTCATCTATACTCCATGCTGGTGAGTAGGAGATGGAGATGGTTTGTGGTGGTGGTGGTGGTGGTGGTGGTGGTGGTGGTGGTGGTGGCGGCGGCGGCGGCAGCGGCGGCGGTGGTAAGTAATGAAAGTGATGGTGATGATGATGATGATGGTGATGATAATGATGGTGGTGGTGGTGGTGGGGATGATGATGATGATGATGATGATGATGGTGGTGGTGATGGTGGTGGTGGTGGTGGTGGTGGTGGTGGTGGTGGTGGTGATGATGATGATGATGATGATGATGATGATGATGATGATATTGATGATGATGATGATGAAGGTGATGATGATGATACTGATGGTATTGATGATGATGATGATGATGATGATGATGATGGTGATGATGATGATGATGATGATGATGATGATGATATTGATGATGATGACGATATTGATGATGATGATGATGATGATGATGATGATGATGATAACGATGATGATGATGATGATGATGATGATATTGATGATGATGATGATATTGATGATGATGATGATACTGATGGTATTGATGATGATGATGATGATGATGATAATGATGATGATGATGATGATGATGATGATGATGATGATAACGATGATGATGATGATGATGATGATGATGATATTGATGATGATGATGATACTGATGGTATTGATGATGATGATGATGATGATGATAATGATGATGATGATGATGATGAGGATGAGGATGATATTGATGATGATGATGATGATAACGATGATGATGATGATGATATTGATGATGATGATGATATTGATGATGATGATGATACTGATGGTATTGATGATGATGATGATGATGATGATGATGATGATAACGATGATGATGATGATACTGATGGTATTGATGATGATGATAACGATGATATTGATGATGATGATGATATTGATGATGATGATGATACTGATGGTATTGATGATGATGATGATGATGATGATGATAATGATGATGATGATGGTGATGGTGATGATGATGATGATGATACTGATGGTATTGATGATGATGATAACGATGATGATGATGATATTGATGATGATGATGATATTGATGATGATGATGATACTGATGGTATTGATGATGATGATGATGATGATAATGATGATGATGATGGTGATGGTGATGATGATGATGGTGACGACGATGATGAAATTAACATCAACAATGGTGTTGGTGATCACATGGGCAATTGTGATGATGGTGATGATATTGATGATGGTCATGAGGGGCGTTCCTGCTGCTTCCAATGATCATACTGATTACAATGATGATTTTCTGGTTTGCTCACCCATGGCCCTCACTATTTTGTCTTCATTTACATTTATGTCACAATTCATGTAAGTACACAAGTGTATAGATAATTATATGTTGTGTGTGTTTTATTCACCAAACAGGACTTCACCCAGGTGCAGGCAGGAACACTCTCTCCCATTCTCAGGAAGGTGGTGGTGTTTGCAGTCAAGCATGTTCAACAGTGCGCCCTCTGTAGTCAGAAAGGATTCATCTGTGAGATCTGTGAGAACAGCAAGATCATCTATCCCTTCGATACGGATCTTACTGTTCAGGTAGGAAGCAATCTCCTGTCAGTTTTTTGTTTATTTTTGTTGTTTTTGTTGAAAGGTAATGTCCAGCTAATTGTTCACCAGATGTGGACACTGTACGCCGGGTAACTTAAGATTTCTTAGTTTGATATTACAAGGAGAAGGTTCTACATGTTTGGCTTAGTATCCCTCTCACCTCAAACAACACACGGTTACCGGTCCCCCAAACAGCATAAAATGAAAGAAAAACAATTATTAAGTAAAATTTTACCCATGACTGTGGTGGGGTTGTTTAAAATCTCCCATTTACCAACTAACAAATAGGCATTTGCATATATTTACATAATCATGAATATGTATATGACTAACAATAGATGAAATTTCATTAAAACTGACTGAAAACAATGTAAACCTCTATGGGAGGTTTTTAACTGTACCAACCAAACAAACGTTGCTCTATATGTTTTTGGTTCAATGTCCCTATGTTACATTAACCTGTTTATTCAACAACAACACATTATAGGTTATTGGTATGCTTTAACTCTTTGTTTGCTTTGTTCGCCGATTTGCACGGACGTAGGCGTGCCAACTTCGCATTTTTGCACAGATGTATACGAGTCAATTAGACATTCATAATACCGCTCGCAGTGTGTAGCCACGCGTTGCGTTTACTATTGTTTACATTGTATACATCGCACACTTTCCGGTAAACTGTTTTTCTTCATAGTGTTACATTCGAAATTACCGTGTATTTAGCGGTTTTCTTTGGATTTTTTTTACTGATGTTACGATGGCACCTGCTGGAAAACGTCAACGTGTGTTTAGTGTAGAGGAGGCTCGAGATCTTGTTACTATGGAAGCATGGAGCATGGACTCTGATTCCGACGAATCGAGCAGTGACGAAGACTCTAGTGATAAAAGTGTTCCCTGAGAGTAGACTGATAGAATAAGAATGAATAAAAATTAATGAAAGAGCTAGAGATGACAGCAAGAAAGAGAGTAGACTGATAGAATAAGAATGAATAAAAAAAATGAAAGAAGGAGATAGAGATGACAGCAAGAAAGAGAGTAGACAGTGATAGAATAAGAATGAATAAAAATAATGAAAGAAAGAGATAGAGATGACAGCAAGAAAGAGAGTAGACTGATAGAATAAGAATGAATAAAAATTAATGAAAGAGCTAGAGATGACAGCAAGAAAGAGAGTAGACAGTGATAGAATAAGAATGAATAAAACTAATGAAAGAAAGATGTATCCTGTCTTGCCGTCATCTTTATATCTTTCTTTTATTATCTTTATTCATTCTTATGCTATCAGTGTTTACTCTCTTTCTTTCCGTCATCTCTATCTTATTATTATTATCATTTTCCTATCTATATGTACCCTATGTCTTGCCGTCATCTGTATATCTTTTTCTTATTATCTTTATTCATTATTATGCTATGAGTGTAATACTCTCTTTCTTGCCGTCATCTCTATCTCATTATTATTATCATTTTCCTATCTATATGTACCCTATGTCTTGCCGTCATCTCTATATCTTTCTCTTATTATCTTTATTCATTCTTATGCTATCAGTGTTTACTCTCTTTCTTTCCGTCATCTCTATCTTATTATTATTATCATTTTCCTATCTATAATTATGTACCCTATGTCTTGCCGTCATCTCTATATCTTTCTCTTATTATCTTTATTCATTCTTATGCTATCAGTGTTTACTCTCTTTCTTGCCGTCATCTCTATCTTATTATTATTATCATTTTCCTATCTATATGTACCCTATGTCTTGCCGTCATCTGTATATCTTTCTCTTATTATCTTTATTCATTCTTATGCTATCAGTGTTTACTCTCTTTCTTGCCGTCATCTCTATCTTATTATTATTATTATTTTCCTATCAATATGTATCCTATGTCTTGCCGTCATCTCTATATATTTCTCTTATTATCTTTATTCATTCTTGTGCTATCAGTGTTTACTCTCTTTCTTTCCGTCATCTCTATCTTTTTATTATTATCATTTTCCTATCTATATGTACCCTATGTCTTGCCGTCATCTCTATATCTTTCTCTTATTATCTTTATTCATTCTTATGCTATCAGTGTTTACTCTCTTTCTTTCCGTCATCTCTATCTTATTATTATTATCATTTTCCTATCTATATGTACCCTATGTCTTGCCGTCATCTCTATATCTTTCTCTTATTATCTTTATTCATTCTTATGCTATCAGTGTTTACTCTCTTTCTTTCCGTCATCTCTATCTCATTATTATTGTTATTTTCGTATCAATATGTATCCTGTCTTGCCGTCATCTTTATCTCTTTCTCTTATAATCTTTATTCACAGTAAAGTCCTTTCATTTCATATCACTATTTCTCTCTCATAATGTCTCTCACGTCCGTTCTCCATATTTTATTCATTGCATACTCCACTCGTCAATCATTTCTGATAATAAGCTCTCTCACAATAAAGTAAATGGAAAACAATGCAATATAGTTTATATTTTAAGATTGATTCATTCTTTCTTTGTATATCTATGGCTGTGATAAATGTACTTGAAATCAATTTTATTGAGGGGTAAAGAAGGTGAGAGAACAGATGCGGTGAACATTCATAATGAGACATTTCAATAAGATGCTGATTATGTCATGTATATCACATATAATATATTATGCCTATACCATTTTTACATGCTCATACCAGTGGGCAAAATCAATAACATTCTCTTATTTCTTATTGACTTATCATGGCACAACAAAGAAAAACATCCCCACGACGTCCCTTTTCATGCCCCGCTAAACCGGACATTGACAATAACCTGGGGTAATAGGGATTTCAATGGGCAGATTAGCCCATTGTCAAGGGTGGCTGAGCGGGGTACTTTCAAGTCTCTCCCTATTGAACTTCTTTTCTTCAACAACCTAAATACTAACCTTCTGAATTGTTAGAATACTTGAGCAAGGTATGTAAAGAAAGGTAAGAAGTCCACCTTTCTAATAGATTCGATTTGAAGATGTCTTATCATTGCTAAATAAGAAATTCTAGAGGGATAAAAAACTGCCGTAAATAAGAAAAATTAAACATTATATAATTATGATTATTATAAAAATGATAATTCAAAATATAACAAATGACGGTTCATCGAAAAGCACGTTTTCCGGTCTACAACTTTGCTGCACAATATTTTTCATCATGATCATCCAGTGAAGAGTTATAGCCTCTTGATTCAGCAGAGTCAATAAAGATTCCCTCGAAATGTGTGACCCTAAAAGAATGTGGCACAGGGGGTTTTTTAAGTGGCGCATAAAGAGTTAAGTATGAAAGGAAATGTTTCTTTGGCACTTTGGACCCTTGCTCAGTACTTGGCATCCCATATTAGCATGTGATTATTGTTAGGAATCTTTCAAACAGTTTTTTCTATATTCTAGCAAAACACAATTTTTTGTAATAGGTTGTTGGTATGATTTGAGTTTGAGAGGAAATGTTTCTTTGGAACTTTGTACCCTCCTCAGTACTTGGCATCTCATATTGGCACGTAATATAAACATGTGATTGCTGTTAGGAATCTTTCGAACAATTTTTTTTCTACATTCTACCCGTACACAATTTGTTTTTAGGTTATTGGTATACTTTTAGTATAACAGGAAATGTTTCTTTGGAACTTTGTACCCTGCTCAGTACTTGGCATCCGATATTGGCATGTGATAACATGTGATTATTCTTAGGAATCTTTCATTTCCAAACCTTTGGAGCTAAATTAATCATTTGTTGATAATTTCATTATTACATTCAAGCAATCAATTATTAGGTGAATTATGAACTACCTTACCAAGACAAGAATTACATCTTATTTTTTATTATTATCTCTTAATTTTTTAATCCTTTTTTTGGTCATTTTTTTCTTGAAAAAATATTTTCTTATTATTTTCTTTAATCTTTTTTAAGTATATGATTGTCTTTTAATTTTTATTTATTTATTTTTTATTTTTTAAACTCTCAATTGCAGTGTGACAAATGCAAGTCAGTGTACCACAGAGCGTGCAAGACGGAGATGAAACCCTGCCCCAAGTGTGTGCGAAGGAAAGTGAGGAAGACCCAGGCCGACCAGAACGCGAGCGAAGCAAACTTTGTCTCTCCCTTCACTTGATGAGCATGAGGAGGACCAGACCAAGGGCCCGTTTCACAAAGCCTTTTTTCAATGGCAAATGACAAAAATCAGTGACAAATCTGCTGATAACCAATCAGAAGCAAGGATTTCAGTAGCTTATAACAAAAACTGCAATTTGTCACTGATGACAAGTTTTGTGAAACGCCCCCCCCCCCCCCCCCTGGGCCCTGTTTCATAAAACTTGTTATCAATAACAAATGCTGAATTTCTATGACAAAGTTGCTCTCAGCCAATCAAATGGCATGATTTCAGTAGCTTATAACAGTTACACTATTGTCTTGCTATTGATGAAAAGTTTGATGAAAAAGGGCCCAGATGCCACAAGTTGCCTTTCATTCTCATATAAAGTGGTTGCCTTAATGGCCCTTTATTGCATCGATCAAAGACCTACATGTATTTAACTACACTAAAGCCTCGGTCACAAATGCCATTACGAACTGCTACGAACGCCGTACAAACGATTTTCAGACAATGGAAATTCGGGAAGACAATGGAAAAACAGGGAGACTCATACAAAATTATCGTTTGTACAAATCTTTGTGACCGTAGCATGAGGTGCCCTACCTGTACGATGCATTAAATGCTCATAAACACAAGTAATGGATACCGATATATCTATATAAAAATTCAACATGCAATATAATTTCTGGTTCATAATCACAGGAAATTAACTTTCTATTTTTCTCTCTCTCTCTCTCTCTCATTCTCCCTCTCTCTCTCTCTCTCCCTCTTTCTCTCTCTTTCTCTCATTCTTTGTTTTGTTTTGTTTTATTTTATTATTTTGCCTCTTGATGTAATGAATACATGTCAAAGATGTTTCCAAGGGGTGAAACCAAATATTTTGTAGATGACAGTATCTCTGAAAAAGTTAGCAAAATATATATGTATATTGCCATTGTTACATTCACAT
The DNA here is from genome assembly GCF_000002235.5 of Strongylocentrotus purpuratus. Taxonomy (NCBI): domain Eukaryota; kingdom Metazoa; phylum Echinodermata; class Echinoidea; order Camarodonta; family Strongylocentrotidae; genus Strongylocentrotus; species Strongylocentrotus purpuratus. The sequence continues at coordinate 4,509,674 of NW_022145601.1, forward strand.
GTTAACTTCTCCACGATAATCAAGTATCGTGCCTGAATTTTTTTGAAGACTTCAGGGCCCCCGTTCCCTAAAAATTGTTATCAATAACAAGTGCTAAATTTCTATGACAAAGTTGCTTTTAGCCAATCAAATGGCACGATTTCAGTAGCCTATAACAGTTATTGTAACTTGTTATTGATAACAAGTTTTGTGAAACAGGGGCCCAGAATGAAGAGGCATGTGCCCAAGTGTGGAAGAACCTTATCATATTTGGGCCTCATTGTGCTTACATATTTCAAGCATTATCACCATTATCAAATAAATATTTTAGGAGATGTCTAGATCTTATCTTGTAAAGTGTTTTAAAGAAATGGTTGAACCAGTCACAATCCTAGACACAATCCAAATGAATAGAACTAACAATTGATTTTGAACAATTATAACCCTTTGGGCCCCTACATTGTAGTTGACTACATACATGTATTTAAAATGTTTTGCTTGTAACTGGTGTTGGTTTATCTGAGCATTTTTATTGTACGGACACCTACATGTACTTCTTATGTTTGCATGTAGTCTGATAGCCAATGGAAAACTGCATATTGCAGAGATCAAAACATATTCAAGAAATATAAGCAAGTTTAGTGATTCTATTTTGTATGTGAAGTCTGCACCAGCTACTGCAATCAATGTGTGTTTGTGCTTACAATGATTTCTAAACCATATGTTTAGTTTAGTTTTGTTATGTTTTTTCCTGATTATATTTTATATAGGTGCAATATATTTACTCTGTGCTATATTTCATTATAATTATTTGTGTAATTAGTACAGTAACTGTTTGAGGATTTTAGCATTGATGTTTCCCTTTTACGTTAACTCTTACACTACCTAATTCTACTAATGACTCGTTTCTGTGCTTAGTGAATTTTCTTGGCAAAGCTTGCTATTCCTAGATTATGAAAGAGTATCATCAGGATGCTGGTTGTAATAATGAGTTTAGAGTTTTATAACATCCAAAAGGAAAATTTACCTGTAACAACATGAACAGGAACCGGGGCGCATAAAACCAGCCGTTTGACATATACACTGCAGTAATCGCCAGAATGACTACCACTGGCGATAAGGAAGTGGCGGCTTTCTTGAGTCTGCCAATTTGCATCTGAGGAAGATGTCTGAACACTTGAAATTGAATCTGTTACAGGTAAATATTCCTTTTGGATGTGATAAAAGAACTCCTAATTTTTGTACACCGTACCGAGCTCATGTAGGAAGACTATCTAGTCTAAACAGACATATCTCTTTGTTTGCCACATGGATAATCTCCCTGTTCCACAGTCAGGGATGAGACAGAGAAATTCCCCAAAAGGAGGAAGATTAAACAGGGTTCTGGGGGCAATGCCCCTGGCGGGGGTTAAGGGGGCAGCAAGCCCTTTCTGCAGAAAACTTTAGAATATATTTACGTAAAAGGACATGTTTTCCTTGCATTTAAATTCTAAATGTGAGAAATAACTGTTACCCCATCTAGCTTAAAGGGACATTGTTCAGATGAGAGAGATTTTTCCGCGGTGGAATCACATCCCTGCACAGTGTAATTTGTCATGGGTTATAAACTTCATTTGCTCTGTACTAAAAAAAATTGAAAGTCTATATTTTGCCTTAAGAAATTTGTTTATCATTCACCCTAAATATATTTATTACAAAGATGTTTTTGTACAATCCCTGTATGAAACAAATCTATTCCTTCATCAACTAAGTAAATGAAATTAAGACATTATCTGCTCAGAACAAATTGGAGAGGAGCTCGCAAGACAAGTTACAGTGTTGCTAATTTTTGTTTCACTGATGACAACTTTAAAAGTTCATAACTTTCTTATTTTTAATTGCTTATTGCTCGAACTTTATGTGGAGGGGGGGATGTTTCACAAAGATCCTAAGTTGAACTTATCTCTAAGTTGGACTTAAAATTTATGGGAAGCCATTAGCATCCTTGAAAACATTTTGTAATTTTTTTTTTAGAAGGCATAAAATGTTGATTCAAATCATTCATATTTTCTATTATCATGGGAAATTTCATGTTCTTGATGTGGAATTGATGACAAGTCTAAAATACTCCAATTTTTGCTTTTGAATATATTTCATTTTAAGGCTCCAATGGCTGTCCATACTTTTTAAGTCCAACTTAGTGTTAAGTTCTACTTAAGATCTTTGTGTACAGAAAGACTCGACATTGATATTTAACTTTATTATTCCATGCTAATACTTAAAAGTTGTGGTGAAGGAATTATTCTGAAATAATGAAATTATTACGATGGTGTCACTTCATGTATTTATAGCAGATCTAGGATTCAAGTAGATCAAAATATATTGTACGCAAATGCTGTCATTTTCAGTATTAAATTTATAACATTGCAATGATTATGTCATTTGTGCATTTTATTAGTCTCTAACATTACAAAGCATCCAGCAGTAGAAAAAAAAGGTTTACAGGCATCTCAGAACAAACTGTGAGGAAAGGACATCTTATTTTCTGCTGTGCTGTTTGTTTAAACAGAATTATTGGACAGTAAAATCATTTAGAATATCAAGTCTTTGAGTTTGGTCACTTCCCTCTGGGGCATTAGAAAGCCTCCTCTTCTTCTTCTTCAAGATAATCTGCCTCCTTCAATACTGAAGATTTTTGCAGATGCCGTAAATACTCGGCCTGATTGGGGTGTGCAGGTGGACCAATACACCAGGGTTTCCCCTACCCTTATACCAATAGTGCAGTGGGTTCTTAACGTGCAAAGATGGTGACTCCATTTAACGTCCTATCCGAGGGAAGGAGTGTTTTTCACTTTACATAGTCTGCATCTATGAAACAAGGGGAGATGCATGTTAACACACAACGCAGGCTTCAGTCATCCACCTGCTGTATACTGCCAGGTTGACCTCGAGTACTGCTCTTCACATTAATCTACTAGCACACACATGATCAAGTATGTGAAGGACCCTTGTGGCACACAGCTTCTTTTTTTCAGTTCCTACTTGCCTTGAACAAAACTGCCATTATACTTTTAGTTTGCAATCTCATATGATAAACGACCTTTATGACTGATATATCTGTAATATGGCATTAGAAACAACACAACAAAATTTTGATTAAATTTTTTTTTTTACAGATATCCATAATTTAATTTCATCAAGATATAATACATGTATTCAGGGAAAATATAAAATTATATTCCTGTATGCATGAATATAAAATAGATTTCTGTTTGTTTATACAAATCACCCAAAAATAATTGTAAATCAGATTTATGATTTTTTTGGGGGTATAGAAAAAAAAAACTGTTTATTTCACAAAAACAATTAAAAAAGCATGACATATGCTAGTCTTAAAGCCAAGGAAGTAAAGTAAGCATATTCTAAAATTCTCAAATAATTCAACTATGATTCTAACAAATCAAAATTTGTATGAATTCCGTAATGTTTATTCAAACAAAACGCTACATACCGGTAATCAAAATGAAGAATAAATTTATATTACCTGAACCTTTAGCCAATGAAATATATGGAAGAAAAGGATTATGACAATCCAATGCACCTTACTTACATGTTTCATCACTTAAATAAACATTTCATATTTACAGCACAGTATGAAATTATTTGTATACTTTTTAAATTAGTTTAGATTTTGTTTTTGTTTTTTTGTTGTTGGTTAAATGTGTAAATTGCAGGGAATTTCATGAATTTTATTGCACAACTTTAAAAAAATATATATAATCGAAGCCTCAGAAATTCAAAAAGTTAAAAATATATATATGTGTCATGTAAAATGTTAACAAACTATTTGTAATGTTATGAATCCTCAATCATTACAGCACCAACACACGGATTGTGAACAAAATTAAGTTATTGCAAGACAACCGAGGTGCCACATATACGTACATGTACGTGTATGTAACATGTACACTCGTAACCAGAATTTTGGTGCATTTAAGCCCTCTTGTCAAAATAAAAGCTGAATCGGCTTCAAATCATAGACAATTGCAGTACTGGTCTGATATTATAGCAAAAGCAGATCGTAAAAAGATCAAATAACTGAAGATCAAGATGGAATGTCAATAATTGATCGCATGATAACAACATATCTTGGTTCGCGAGTAAATCAGCTCCATATGTACAGACAAGGAATTTCATCACAATACATACTACATAAACTGTTTGTTTGTTTAATTTTACATGTTGTTCTGCATTTTTCAATATAATACAAAGTAATATACATGTACAAACTACATGTAGGTACATATATATTATTTACAAAAGTTAATATTCAATGAAAATAATGTATTGTAACAAAGATCAGGACTACATCTTGGCAATGAAATCAAGAGTTGTGTTTGGCTTTGGCTTGAAGTCAAGTGGTCAGCTAACTACTTAAACATGGCCGGTACATATATCTACAGTTATGAGATGTAAACAATCTCTTTTAACAAACCATGCTTAACAGCTGCACATCTGGTCTGGTTACACAGTGAATAAGCACTTATATTTGCATGCATGAAATACAAGTTGTCTCTATAACAATTTCCAAAGCAGATTGCTTCTAACATAGAAAAGAAATGTTCAAAACCTGCCCCCCCCAAAAAAAAAAAAAAAAAAAAAAATTGGACATACAAGAAGTTGTACCAAAAAAATCACTAATTTCCAAAAAAGAATACCTTCCTCTTTGTACGATACATGTACCTGTGAACGTACAATGCACGTTAGAAAGACATGATTTGAAAGAAGAATTTCTACAATCGGACATCATCATATAAAATAACAGCCACACAAAACTTTGACGCAAGATGTAAGGCAAGTTAATACAGGTACGGCTTCATGGTAAAAGAGATGATCGGCCTTTTGAACAAATCATCAGATTGTTGATCAAATGGTTTCAGTTTCTAGCTTACATATAAGCCTTTCGGCAAGGCATTAATTTATATGTACATTAGTGATTCAATCTCTACTATAGGGCGCTCAACGGGTCCTGTCCCATCTCTACACCCTCTCTCATTGTCACAGTTCCTCCCTTGCTTTTCTCTGCATCCTTCCTTCCATCACCTTCACTGCACGCATCTTCCAATCTCTCATCCAATCCGCTTCCTTCTGATCCTACCGTTGATCTTCCCCCTTCTGCGCCTTCCGTGGAGTCATCTGCTGACACTGGCTTCTCTGGGTGACTGACGTCGTCTTTGTGGCTCCTGTCGATGGTCTCTGGTCCAACAGAGGGAGCCCCACTGCTTGGTGCAATTTTGTCCAAGGATCGGGAGTGGGAGACATTCTCAGCGAGAGTTTTGGGCCTTGAATCCGTGTCCTTGATAATGATAAATTAAGAAATTAAAAAATTCAGCAAGAAATGTATACGAGAAATTTACATGTACATGTACATTTCATTTGCTTCATATCTAAAAATGATTAACAAAACAATATTAGTATTTACATTTTAGTAAATGTTCAGGAAATTGTATGTTAATACAACTACACAAGTCATTGCTACAAATAATTGCTGCACTCATACTTATTGCAGCTGAGGACAGATAAGAAATTGATTTACTTAATTTTTCATTTCCTATACTCATTCACATGTAGCTTAACAGCCGACCCATAGGCAATATCAATGACATGTGCTTTAATATGACAAAGACCATGCCCACTGAATAGAAAGATACTGCATATTTCAGAAAAACAAAATTACTTACTGGGACCCGTTTCACAAAGCCTTTTTCAATAACAAATGACAAAAATCAGTGACAAATCTGCTGATACCCAATCAGAAGCAAGGATTTCAGTAGCTTATAACAAAAACTGTCATTTGTCACTGATGACACGTTTTGTGAAATGGGACCATGAAGAAAGCAAAATAAGCCAGTTCCAAAAAGGTGAACAAAGATATACGTGTACACATACCTCTTGGGAAGATTGACCTTTTGACCCCTTCAATTTAGAAAGGGCAAGGTCCATCGCTGATGCGCTTTTTGGTATGAGAAGATCACTCGCATCAATCTTGACAGCAAGGGGGTCATCATCGGCGGCTTCTTTGGTTGCCGTATCTTTTGTTTTGGGCTTGGTAAGATCAGAGAGGCTGCCAGATTTTGGGACGTCTTTGGTTTCAAGACCAACAAAGTCCAGGATGGTAGATATTTTGTTTGAGTAGTCCAAGTGACCTGTGACCTGTCAATCATGCAGAGGGATATGAAAAACTGGTTCATTGATAGTTGTGTGTTTGTGTATTTTTAAAGTTGTTTTTAAACACATTAAAAAAATATTAAAAAAGAGAATTCAGGGGGAAAAAATGGCATCTAACATTTCCCCCTTTTGAGTAAGAAAAATTGGGAAATAATAGGATAAAATCAGGAAGAAAAAAAACAATTAAAAAATCGGGTAAAAAAATAAAAAATAAATAAATGAATAATAATAATCAGAAAAACAATTTAAATTGGGTTTTTATTAAGCCTTAATTTATGCAAGTACCATGGTTGTGACACAAGAAAGTTTAAAATACCAGTATATTTATAACTGAATGGAAAAACATGTAATAATTTTTTTTGAGAAGATACAATCCACAGGATCAGATGTCATGACTCACTCACCACTTCTGTAATATCCACATTGACCATACGTCTATTGTCCCATCGGACAGGCTCCAATCCTGCAATATCATTGACCTGCATGGATGCTGTCCTGTAGACAAACTGTAACAGCCAATCACCTCTAAACAATAGCAGCAAAAACAAACAAACAAACAAACATGTCATTACTATGTGGTTACGATTGTACAAATATTGCTCTAGCTAAAGAAGCTCTGTAGTCAATTTCCTAGACGGATGGGTTCGGACAGGTTCTGATCCTATAACATTGACCTGCATGGATGCTGTCGTATCTAACAGCCAATCACCCCTAAACAACAGCAAAAACAAACAAACAAACAAACATGTCAATACTAGGTGGTTACAATTAGACAACAATTGCTCCAGCTAAAATAGCTCTCCAGTAGATTTCCTACGTGGAAATTGCTCTAAGACCTTGATGGACAAATTACACATCTCTGCCTTGATCCATTATCTCAGCAGATATTGTATAAAAATCATTGATTTCTTGATTCTCCTGCAGTTTTTAATTGTACCAATTTCAAAGTTTTAAAGAAAATGGTGTTCTTGAAGACTAACCTGCAATAGCCATTCACAATATGCCCAGCCACAACTTTCTCAAATGGTCTCCACTGGGCAACGGACGAAGTGACCGGCGCCCCCAAGAGGTAGACGTCCTGTACGATCCCCTCACAGCCCTTGCGTTGAGAGAGCTCCTTGAGACAGAAGAAGATGACCCTTGCCCCCATGCTGAACCCAACCAGGGTCACGGGCCGTTTGCCTTGTTGCCGTGACAACAGGACCTAAATCAAGAGAGAAAAGCAGCCATCTTTAATAACGATGTCAAAGGTTGTAATTTACCCTGCCTACATAGTTGGAACAAATGTACGAGCCAGTGTTGGAGGTTCATGGTTCTTGCATTACCTTTGAAGAATTAACATGCATTTTAAAAATATGGGCAAAAGGGGGTACTAGCACTCTATACGCCAACATTTTGTGTACAAATACATGTATATTTACAAATGAAAGAAACATAGACACTACTACAAGTTGTTTTTGCAATATATAAGGCAATTTAGAATACCTGTTCCCATCTACATTACCACCTTAGTTTTGAGTGTTGTTTGATTTGCGAATCAGTAACAATTCTCAAAATTTGCAATAAGAAAACTCATCCAAAAATAATACATTTTACAGTATTTTTACAGCCTCCTCTTTTCCAAACCTATTTGGAATGACATAAATATCACAATACAACTAGATTGAGCCTGTTGAGAGCACTGGTAATGTCAGTCTTTCGATATGGCAGTGAAACATGGACACTCAGATGCGAATCAACGCTTTGGAGATGAATTGTATGAGAAGGCTTCTGCATATCGACTACACTTTTCATACATCCATCAAGAAAGTGAGAGAGATAATGGAGAGTTATATAGAGGAACATGATCACCTCATCTCAATTGTGGAAAGAAGACAACAGCAGTGGTTTGGGTATGTAATGAGATGCAAGAATATCTTGCAAGGAGGAACTGATTGGAAGAAGAAAGAGGGGCAGACCAACTAGGACATGGACTGATAACATCAAGCAGTGGACAGGCATGTCATTTCAGCAGCTAACTAGAACAGCTGAAGACAGAAACTTATGGAGAACCTGTGTCTCAAGGTCAATTACATTGTTGCCCCGGCCAACTGCCGCCAAGCTATGGGGACCCCGCCCCCCCCCCCCCCACTCAGTGTTATATTGGGTACGCATATGCATGTTCCCTCCTTTTGAAAACACCCCCCTAAGTCGGGTGTGTAAATTCAATACGGGCCAGATTTTTGTGTACTACGAGCCGGACTTTGTTGCGTGAAAAGTACCGGACATTTTGGGAACACGTATGCGGTCCCTCCGACCCCGGAGTGGGGGGCCGGGATGGGGACAGAGATAGATACAGTCAAACCTGCTTTAGTAACCACCTGTCTACAAAGACCACCTGTCTACAACAAGCGTATTTTTTTGTTTCCCTTGAAAATGGTTTGTCATTGAAACATGTAAAAGGAACCTGTCTATCACAAGCATATTTTTTGTTTCCCTTGGGCGGGCGGTCGCTGTAGACAGGTTTGACTGTAGATGAATTGATTTCTTTCTTACCTCTGCAAGCTGCTTACCAGCTGCGCTCGCCCTACTAGTAGCAACGCTCCATGGATTGTCAATGGAATTTGAAATGGCAGCGTAGGCTGCTGCTGGTAGGGCTATTGCTGCAAGCAAACCTGTCAGATGGAACAAAAAAAAGTTAAAGATAATCATGAGCTCTGGTATGGGAATCATATTTTGATAGAAAAATTGCTATGATTTATTCTGGATTGTTTATCCTGCAGTAGATTGATTGTTTGGACCAGTGAAATAAAACAAACGCACAAAAACTTACTGGACATCATCTTAGATAAAAACCACATGCAACTCGATCTGCTTTTGCACATAGTGACTTGTGTGAAGCACATGGTGTTTGGCTATTTATCCTAATCGTTCTATGCTCAGTAATGGTAATCTTGTGAATATTTATTTTCTATCATTACCAGAATTCAAGCTTATCTTTAAGCAGGGCCTATTCCATGAAATGGTAAATGGGTACCTGGTAGGATTATTCCTTGAAATGCACTGTGCACTGATAACTGATATAGCTAGGGTAATAACTTCCAAAGCTCTTTGGAAGCGCTTAGGGACGTTATATAATGTGATATACGGTATACAAGAACTGAATATTGTTAAAGGTCCTTACCTGCAAGAACAGTGTATTTGAGGGCTTCCTTGGCTGCCATACTCATGACTGTATCAAGAATATACTCCAACGATTCACCCAGTTTGATCAAGTATTGAGACTCCCATTTCAAGCAGTAGATCTCATTACAGGTCGCTACACAACGCCAAGGAATGGTGAAGTTATCTGCAAAAAGGGGAGAAAAGATGTGCCATTACTTCTCTACTCAAAGATAGTTGAAGACAAATACTGCCCAGAACAAATATCTCTCACAAACAGACACCTTGGCTGGACATGCAAGGAAATTGTCTTGGAAGGAGGGTGATAGTCGAGAGGAATTGTCCTAGATTTTTCTTAATTTTAATACTTATTCTTCTGTACACCATCTTAACTTACTGCTATGCAACTGCTGCTTAAGGATATCCTTACAGGCTCATGCCACAACGCCCCATCAATCTCAATCTCACTACCCTAGGTGCCTTTAGAAGGTGGTCCTTAAACTCTAATCATTCTCACTAACCTAGACGGTCCTTAAACTATAATCATTCTCACTAACCTAGGCGGTCTTTCAACACTTCTCAATCCCACTAACCTAGGCGGTCTTTAAACACTTCTCATTCCCACTAACCTAGGCGGTCTTTAACCACTTCTCATTCCCACTAACCTAGGCAGTCTTTCTGCAGCCAACCAGAGACTGCAACGGTCACATGAAGATCCCTTCCTTCTGCCAAAGCAGTGAATTCAAACTCTTCTACCTCACCAACTCGCTTCTTCATTTTGTATCCTGAAAGGAAAAAAATAGCAGGATAAAGAATGCATAAATAAAGAAAATTTACATTGAATTAAACAAGCACCTTCCTAAGAGCAAGCTGATTTGAATTAATAATATAAATCACAATTCAGTGAATAAATAAATGTATGCAGTTGCATGTATGTACAGTGTATGAAAGAGAAAAAAACAAAATATGTTGTATGTTGTGTTGCTGCAATCAATGTCGGTTCAAACTTGTATCTATGTGAGTACTGCTTGTTTTGGGGCATTGGTTTTTGTTTCGGGTAATTCATGTTTCAACAATGTCAAAGAAAATTCATATGTTTGGTTTCTGGAAATTATAGAAGTAAACATGAATAAATGAAATGAAAAAATGAAAAAATAAATGAATAAATAAAATGTTAAGAAAAAAAATAAAATTAATTAATCAATTAATTAATCAATTAATTAATAACTTTCTCATATCTTAATGGACTGATTTCACTTAGTTGGAGGCATGTCATTCTCCCATCCCTTTCCTATACACAAACACTAAACAGAAATTGAACTCTTGTTACCCGACAGTCCTGCTCCCGCTGCACCCAGAATCGATCCGATGATCGCTGCCCCAGCTACTGTCCCGAAGAAGCTAAGACTTGTCCCCAGAAATGCTGCCCCTGCTGTAGCTATCAGAGGAGCTGCGAGCCCTCCTGTTAGGCCTGTCAATCAGGATGGTTGGATAAAAGAAAGACGAAATGAAATGTATGAAAGTACAAAGGAATGAATCTTTTTAATGATATACACTGGTATAGCTAATTGGAAGTACATACCCCCTCCCCTCTTTCGTTTAAAGGAGAGAGGTAGGAAGGGAGAAAGAGAGAGATAACGATTACGAAAAGAAGATGATTGGAATCTATCTCCCTACATCCTCTCCCCCCCCCCCCCCCTCCCCCCATTTACACCCAGCTACATGTAGTAACATTTCATCCAAAATCATTTTGAATCCATTTATACAGGTTTACAAACAAAACAGATATGGATATTAGGCAAGTGAGCATGTAAATCAAAATTTTCACCTGCTTTACCTGGCAAAATGACACAAATAGTTACCGGTAGCTGTGTGGACAAGAGATGCACAGGTATATCTCTTTATGCACTCTAAGGTTATAAACATCATTTTGCAGCATCCACAAAATAAATCAAACTCTGTCAAATTGTTGACAGAGATTGCTTCATCATAAAAACAAAAAGGCCTAGAAATAGTGACCCTAGTAGATTAATCATGTTTGCCCCCTACAGTGAAACCTGCCTATAAACACTGCCTATAAACACCACCCAAGGGAGACAAGAAAAGTGGTCCTTGTAGGCGGGTGGTCTTTATGTACAGGTTATTTTAGTTCATGTTTCAATGAGAAAACATTTTCAAGGGAAACAGAAAATGTGGTCTTTGTAGACAGGTGGTCACTAAAGCAGGTTTGGCTGTATCTTGTTTCTACCCACCTATGATAGCTCCTCCTCCTATTGTAGCTGCTCCTATCATGACGTAACGTCTAGCCTTCCTGAACTTTGCTTTCTTGTCTCGTTCTCTCTTCTCTTCTCTGGTAAATTTGAAGAGAAAGAAAAAATACTGATGATCGAAACTTAAAGCCTATCTGCACTAGTATGGCCAGGGGGGATTAGACCTCCCTGCGTGGTCACTGACAGGGGATTTTCTCATAAAATCAGCTCTCATTTAACATAAGAAAAAGGGGATCTTGGGGGACGAACGGGTGCTGCTTAGGTATTAACGTCTGCAATATAGAGTAGAGGGCGCAAGTAGCCACATGTAGGGCAGTCCTACTTTAAAGCATTCACCCACTGAATCTGACTTGATTTTGTTTGAAACTTGGTATCCAAGGGGTCTGTATTTCCATGGGTAATACAAAAGAAATGAACCAGTATCCTGAATTTAAACCAAAAATAAGGCACAAAATAACACAAAATACATGTAGGCTACTAAGGCAGCTTAGCGAACTGTAGTGGTACAAAAAGACACATCCAGAACACAAACTGCATATTTGTTTGAAATCATAATTTCATCACACAGAGGTAGATCTACATTGTTATACATGTAGGAGTTGGAAAATTCATATCTTAATGAGGCTTAATGTTAGCTAAACTTTAACTCCGATAAGTAAAAAGAGAACTTTTAATCAACAAACTTCAGAAACTGTTATGCACTTTGTGCTCCACACATGTCGTTTCATACCACTTCAATATTACTGAGTGGAAATTGCCCCAGGGTCCCCATATCAGCTATAAAGACAATTAAATAATCTGCCAGTTACGCAAGATAGGAATAGACATGTATTTTTATTCTTGGTTGTAAATGAAAAATAAGAAAGAATAGACTTACTCAGTGAGCTCGTGCTCTTCTTGTTCATAAACATCAATGATTCCCTTTTCAAATGCTCTGATTATCTTCCAGCTAACATCAAGGCGCTTCGATATTTCCCTCACAAGGACTCGCATCCTAGCATCATATGTTCCATCACTCAATGCCTGGGTGATCATGTCCTGAAAAGAAATGTTAAAACATGATTATCAATACAGGGGTTGCTATAATGTTTATGGTGAATGTATGATTGAATATGTTCATAAGAGAAATAAAATATACCTCACAGAGTTGCCAATTTGTGTTTGATTGATCGTATATTTATATCTTTCTTATTTTTAATCGGTTTTTGCTCCAACTTTCACTGATCTGTTTCTCTCATTTTGTTTGCTTCTATTAAAACGAACTTGATATCAGGGTGGGTTCTACCTTTAAAAAAAATCCTTGCAGTAAACAGTGTCATACATGCAAACAAGCCTTTAACAATGACCATGGGTGATAGTGAGCTCCACCTCAACCACCCCCCCCCCCCCCCTTGAGTAAAAAATATTTTAAAAATTCACGGGGAAAAAATGGCATCTAACAACATTCCCCCCTTTTGAATAAGAAAATTTGGAAAAAATAGGGAAAATCTGGAAAAATAGGGGAAAATAAGGGAAAAATAAGGGAAAAATCAGGAAAATCTGGGAGAAAAAAAAATTAGGGGGAAAAAAAATATGTACAATCAGGGAAAAAAATTATAATCGGGGAACTGATTTAAATTGGGTACTTATCAGGCCTGAATGACACTCAGATACCTCTACAATTTAAAGAAAAGTTGGTATACCTTTGGGATAATCTCTGGCTTGATGAGGGAGGGATCCTCTAGAAGCACTTCTGTGAAGACATCTGCATTGGCGAGGTCATGATGGTTCGGATCCTCAACCATGATACTTAGGGTCTCCACTGACTGCTTGGGAAGCTTCAGGTATTTACTAAGAGACTTCACCGTCTTTAAGTTCCACTGTCTGAGAAATGTCAAAATGAAAATGGAGTTGGAAGGTTTGACAAAAGGAATCTACACATGTACAGAGATGCCAACCTCTTGACACAAAAAAACAGACTGAGTATCCTAAAAAATCAGACTTTGGAGAGAAAAATCAGATTTTCACAAAAACTCGACACTACCAATGGCCGGTTGGCCCAGGGCCAGTAAAATTTCAGAAAAATGTGATACTGGTACGTACGGTCAAGTAAAATGTTTGCTCTTTCATTAAAATTTTAAAAGAAAATTGTTAAGCAAATTTTTTGTTGGGGTTGCGGGGGTTTACTTGTACATGTCTCTATGCGATTCCGTGGTTTTTATGGGTATAAAAAATAAAAAAAACAAAAAAAATAAATCATATTTTAAGAGCTAATATCGTATTATTGTATTCCACTCTTACTATCGTACTAAATACGATTAAATCGTACTGGTTGGCATCTCTGCTTGTACATGTACTGTACATATCAATTACTAAGCGAAGTCTTTAAAGCCTGTCTGCACTAGTTTGGCCAGGGGGATTAGACCTCCCTGCAAGGTCACTGACAGGTGTTTATCTCATCAAATCAGCTCTCAATTAACATTAGAAAAAGAGGATCATGGTGAGACCAACAGGCACCGATTGGGCATTGTTTGCATATAGAGGGTGCAAGTAGCTATATACCGGTAGTGCAGTGGGGCTTTAAATGACGGGGCTTTAAATGACGGAGCTTTTTTCAGATATCCATGCTACATTATATATGTAAGGTTTGTTCACATATGGCATAAACCCTACAGGTTTCCCACCTGTAGGGTCTTTAGCATATTTGGGTGTGCTGCTCTTTTTTTAACCTTCTAACAAACATACCTCTGTTGCCTATAGCCAGCTTTTCATCCCCATTTTGGTATTCATTTAGTAAACATAGCGGTTGACTGTAGCATACATGTATGTAAACCAGCCTTTAGGAGTTTTCAAATAATATTTATACCCGAGTCCTGAGCCATATGCAGGACCCATATATTTACATGTATCTTTGAAAAATGAAATAGTATACAAAGAATGGTTATGAGTTCAATCTTTCAACGAATGAAAATATTCGCACTATTAAACGAATGAAAAACATTCATTATTTGTTTTATACAACAACGAAGAAGATCTACATGTAATAGAACGTTAATCATTAAATTATGCTTTACTCCTTATATTAAAGATAAATTTAAGTTGGAGTCAGGCCTTCTCGATTACATTCAGATTGCCTTCGCGTCAAATACACGCAGGGATATGCTCACGGTAGACAGGTACGCAGTCTGCACATAACCAAAAATGCATGGCGAATATAAAACCAAAAATGCACGCCCGTGCAATAGAACATCTATTGAATTTCATGTGGCCAACAATCCTCCTATCAAATGACAAGGATCCACGTAGGTGTTGTATAAATTAATAACCTTTTTTCAAAAACATATGCAGTGGTACTCTTAAAGAGTCTTGCTGACCAATCAACACTTGATGTCATCATGTGGATTGGACCTTGACAATCCTGGGGGGCATTTCACAAACATCCTTAGTCGAACTTAACTCTAAGTTAGACTTAAATATTATGGAGAGCCATTAACATCCTTATAAATATATTGTAAAAGTTATTTTAAAAAGCATAGCATGTTGATTTAAATCATTCATATTTTCTATTATCAAGGAGATTTCAATGTTATTGATGTGAAATTTATGAACAGTCTAAAATACTTGAATTTTCGCTTTTTTATGTATTTTATTTTAAGGCTACAAAATACAAATGGCTCTCCATAATTTTTAAGTCTAACTTAGAGATAAGTTTGACTTAGGATCTTTGTGAAACACTCCCCAGACCTTACATGTAGGTGGGTGAAGCCTATGAATAGAATCTTTACACCGAAACAAACTCTGATAAATGTATTGTATGTAACACTTTCTCTGCTGAGAGCTAAAAGGGCATGACCTCTGTGAAAATGGAAGACTCAATATCCATTAGGGCTGCGACGAGTAGTTGAATGCTCGAGTACCCGCACTGTTGACAACTTCTCGTACTCTCGTATATTCGGTCGCAAAAAAAAAAAAAATTAAAAAAAAAAAAAAATCCCGGTCACCTGGCACTGTCGAGGCCGACGCTTAGCCGTGCCAGGGAGAGCGGCAGCCGCTGGCATGGTACCGTTGGTCAAAATGTTTCCCAACTCAAGCACTGTCAAGCTCACCACTCAGAAACTGGGACCAAATGTCCGGATTTCTGTTTGGACTTGGATGGAAAATGGATTATTCTGCCATCTTTGGTTTTTAAAACAGCATTGTTTACTGTTATTATTATTATTAAATCGGCGCCTTCAACTGCAACTCAAAGTAAAATTGCACGCATTTTCGGCGATGGACCCGGGATACTCATCCAGTGGTATGGTGGTGGCAAAAAGAAATCTAAAATCTAAAATCTAAAATCTAAAAATTCAAGAACGACAAAAAAACAAACAAATTAAAAAAAAACATGGCGTTTGAATATTCGAGTATTCGCTTGTAAGCCTGGGAGTGTACTTGGGTACCTCATTACACTGTTGTGCACAGCCCTAATATCCATGCATCTCTCAGCTGACAATTTCAACTTACTTGTTCCACTCGTTCTCAAACAGGTTAGGAAGGCATACAGCAACGAGTGATGAATAGGCAAACTTGGCTACATCGTTCAGTACCTCAGGGAGGGGTTTCTTGAGCTGTTCTTCCGCAAGACTAGTTAGACTGCTATCCTCCGATCCCGAGCTGCTCATAGTGCCCCCAGACCCAGCTCCATCCCCTACATCATCACCGATCTTTCCCCCTTCCTTGCTTCCTCCTTGACCCCCGCCGCTTCTCCCAGGGGATTCTGTATCTGTAGGGTTGCTGGACGACTCCTCTGAACCCTGTGAGAATGTCATCAGACCTTGCTGCAGCCGTGCTTGGTATATTTCATCATCGTGGTCATCAGCGTGGTCATCCTCTGGGGACGGTTTGGGAATAGTGTCGGGTGGCTCTTCCTGGGAAGATATTCCGCTGGACGAAGCCTCGCTCGGAGAATCCACTTCTTTGCAGGAATCTGTGTCTGTTTTTATCTCTGTTGATTTGGTGGTGTCGTCCATGCCCTCCATGTTTCCAGTATGACAGTATTAGAAAGCAAAATAGAACCAAGCTTTTAATTGTCCTCCCTCTTCAGTTCCTCATCTAACCTGATCAATACCTAGGAGAGAGAGAGAGACGAGGATACACAGTGTATGACAATAGTGCAATTACAGGTACATTCAGGAAGATATTTGAGGTATTTGTCTGAATTTTTGATGTTGGGTTTTCTAGATGGAAACTGTCACATTCCTGGCTGCTTTTATATCTCTTGAAAATGTGGGTCAGATGGTATGGTTTTTTAGATCTTCTACAACAAAATCAATTCAGTCTGTTTATCATTAAAACAAAAACAAATCCTGAAAAAAATAAAAATTTATGTCATATTCATAGCTCATCATTGTTGGGTAGGGATAGAAAAATTCAGATTAAGGAAGTGGAATTACAGGATGGGCCAGGCTATTAAACTTATTATTTTCTTTTTCTTTCTTTTCAGGTCTTGGTACATGGTATAAATTAAGAGATTATCAGTGCTTCAAATTTCCTAGATTCACAAGATCCTTTAATGCTCTGTCTGACAATGTAAACTAGGAGGCGAGTTGGCTCAGTCGGTAAAGCGTCTTCCTGTCGAACCAAAGATCTCGGGTTTGAAAAACTTTGAATCCCACCCAGGCGAACGACTGAAACCTGCGTTGTGTGTTAACGTGCCCCTCCCCTTGTTTCATAGACGCAGGCTATGTTCAGTGGAAAACACTGTCCCTCGGTTAGGACGTTAAATGGAGGCCCCATGTAGAGGAGAGTCACCACCCTTGCATGGTAAGAACCCATTGCACTATTCGTATAAGAGTTCAGGGAAACCCTGGTGTAGTGGTCCACCTGCATACCCCAATCATGCAGGCCGAGTACAAGTATATACGGCATCTGCAAGAATCTTCAGTATTGAAGGAGGCAGATTATATTGACGAAGAAGAAACTTTCTTTGTTTTTACAGATGAGAAAGATCTATTTCACAAACATTACCCCCAACATTTCATGAATAAAGGGGCATGTTTTCACAAAAGGTTGGGTAACAATAAGACCACCGGAACCGACTGATGATTCGAATGAAGCTAGTTTCACTTTGTACTGTAACACGCGTACATATACTGAACTTGAATATTCTATTGTTATTTTAGTCAATGGAATGAAACGTACAGCCAAGTTATCTCAAGCTGCAATCATACTCATAGTTCATACTCATCATACATACCCCCCCCCCCCCCCCCCCCCCCCCCCGGCCCCCTCCCCACAACCACCCACACACACTTAAAAACAACTGACCATGTCGTATGTCGTCCATGTATTGATCTATGACTATGGTATTGATGTAATCATGTAAAATGTTCACAAATAAACGTTAGGGCTACATCATCAAACATGCGCGCTTCAAAAGATTACATGACAGTCAACACTAGAGTCAGATCACACGTAGCCTACACATACTGCAATGATTGCACTGCACTGAATTACTGATCACGCGCAGAACGCTTGGATTTGGAAATCACACAGAACACAGAAACAGATTTCAGAAGTTCTTACACTTTACAGATACATAACATACCTCACGAAAACATGCAGTCGTAAGCTGATACATAAACATTCACCACATCAAATTTGTGTCGAATGAAAATTGGATTGATATCAAGCGATGAGCGGTACTGCACTCTCTGCCTCTGCATCTGTGAGACTGTGTGACTTGATATGCATGCAGTTAAGTTACAAACAAACTGCGTGTGCATCTGTACTCTGCATTGTGTGTTCGTACGTACAGTCATGTATGATGTAGCTCGCTAGCGCTGGTGACACACACACGAACAGACAAAGATTCGGGGAATACCCGTCTAGCTCTGAGCTGAGGAGAGGAAGGGGGTGTGTCCATCTTAAAACGTAAACAAACTTATGTCAGCTTTTGTAAGTTTTCGGCTACTTGAGATGGCATCATTAACAAGGCTGTTGGTAATCAGTGTCTGACTCAACTTCACATTTCCAATGATAGTATACGACAGTTATATTTCCCTTTACTTTAGATCTGTTTTAGTCAAAGTTTACTTGATTTGTACACTTCTTAAACAAATTTATGTGGGGAAATATTCCTCCTTAGGTGGTGATGGCAAGGGACACTGGCGTACTCCCCCCTCCCAAATAGAATTAATCCATGACTTATTTTCAATCCCATACAAGTGATTTATAAATCTTCTTGATATCACATGATTTTCAACAAAATGCGCGTTTCTAAATTTTTTGTTGCAAACTGACACATTCCCAACTAGCATGTTTTTGTTTATAGTCACTAATGGGCCTTAGTGGCCACTAACAGTAACACTAGTAGAAAATTCCTTTCCAAAAGCTAATGCGACAAGCACTGCCGGGAGAAACATGCTACCCACCAATCGGGCTGTGCATGCACATATTTGAGAACGAACGTTCCATACGTACACTTATTTATTTATTTATTTATTTCACATAGGACCTATACAGGGTATCTCATTCAGATTAAAAACTGATCTTCCATACAGCCCTGTCTCAATAAAAATACACATACATACAAATCATGTAACACTGCACGTGTACCGTTAAGGGGCCAAGTGGGGAAAGTGAATTCAGACAAGGATTAAGAGTAAAGAACGGTACAACGAATCATCTTCTTTCTATAATACTTTAAAGCGTATATGCCATAGTTTACAGGAGGGATTAGATTGCCCTGCAAGGTTACTGGACAGGTGGTTATCTCATCAACTCAGCTCTCAGTTAACATAAGAAAAAGAGGATCATGGGGGACCAATGGTCACCGATTAGGCATGGTTTGTTATATAGAGGGCGCAAGTAGCTACAAGTAGTGCAGTGGGCCTTTAATGAAACGGCAAAGCTTCCGCGCTTTTCGCGGGAAGTGTGTGTGTGTGTGTGGGGGGGGGGGACTGAATTCAGACTAGGATTAAAGTCAAGAACGGTACAACGAATCTTCTTCTTTCTCTAATGGGCGAAAATGATTTCAGACAAGGATTAAGAGAAATAGTTAGATGAAACGTCAAAGGGAGGGGCGAAACAAGAATTAAAAGTCGGGAACGGGACAACGGACCGTCTTCTATCTCTAATAATTTAATGAAGTGTCAAAGGGGACAACTGAATTCAGACTAGGACACGATACAACGAATCGTCTTCTTTCTCTAAAGATTTAATGAAAGTAAAAGCTCCCGCGCTTCGCGCGGAATGGGCGAAAATGAATTCAGACAAGGATTAAGAGTAACAATTTAATGAAACGTCAAAGCTTCCGCGCTTCACGCGAGAGGGGGGGGGGGAACTGAGTTCAGACAAGGACACGATACACGTGATGAACCAAATCACTTTCCTCAGTATGCTTTGACCGACTTTAATATCTCATTTTCGCAGCTTACTTGGATGGATCAAATCAATTTGTCAATTACTCTGTCAAAAAGAAACCTTCTTAAGACGAAACCACAACTATCCTACGTAAATCCCCCGCCCCTTTGAAATTAATTTTGCCGTATACGATTTTTATTGTTATGCCTACGCGGCAGATAATATTATAGGAATATACACTGTCTTGAGAGGTTCTGGTTAAAACTATGCGCAAGAGGTGACTCCAATAGTACTATTTGCTGAGGGGCGCTATTATATCATGCATCAAAAATTTATTGGTTTTTGATTGGTGGAGAGCTTGTCACGTGACCAGAAATATTTCAACTATTTTAAGGTTGCTCTGAAAAAGTACTATATGAGAGTACTATTTGGGAGTAGAAGTACTATGTTGGTGTACTATTTAGGAGTTGAAACAAAATTGCATTTTCTTTTTCGAACTGATTTTTTTGGTTAAATCTTAATTTAATGAAAACAATTTTTTTCTTTTTCTAAATTGTATTTTTTCCCCCAAAATGGTATTTTTTTTATTTTTGCGGGATATAAAACAAATATACCATGCCTTCTATTCGCGATACTGGTTAAAACTATGGGCCTCGGTGACTCCAAAAGTACCATTTGCTCCGGGGCTACATTGGACAACATTTTCCCAACATCGATTTGCCAAGTAACATCTACCCCAGGGGCGCGCCACAGGGGGGGGGGCATGGGGCGGCAGCCCCCTATCATTTTGAAAAGGGGAAGCGGAAGGGAAGGAGAACGAAGAAAAGGAGAAGGAAAAGAAGGAGAATAAAAGAAAAGGAACGGGACGAGAAGGAGAAAGGCCAGTAGAAAGATAACTATAAAATATGACATTAGGGAGGGCGGGGGAGAGGGGGGAAATAAAGATAGAGAAAAAAAGAAAAAGAGAGAAAAAGCACATCCCCCGTCAGACATCCCCTGCGTTCTTGTTCCCTTGAGACTTCTTGAACTTAAGACTATTTTCTTTTTAATTTGGCAAAAAGTTCATTAGATTATTAAAGACAGAAGACGATTCGATGTACCATTCTCAACTGTTAATCCTTGCTTGAATAAAGTTCCCCCTCCTCCGCGCATAGCGCGGAAGCTCTGACGTTACATCAGATTATTAAAGAAAGAAGACGATTCGATTTACCATTCTCGACTCTTAATCCTTGTCTGAATTCATTTTCGCCCATTCCTGCGCGAAGCGCGGAATTTTTCACATTAGAGAAAGAAGACGATTTGTTGTATCGTGTCCTTCATGAATTCAGTTTCTCCCCTAAGCTTTGACGTTTCACTAAATTATAAGAGAAAGACGACGATTCGTTGGACCGTTCTCGACTCTTAATCCTTAATGTTTGAATCAAATTCCCCCTTCCCCGCGCGTAGCGCGGAAGCTCTGATGTTTCATCAGATGATTAAAGAAAGAAGACGATCCTATGTACCATTCTCGACTCTTAAGCCTTGTCTGAATTCATTTTCGCCCATTCCTGCGCGAAGCGCGGAAGCTCTGACGTTTTATCAGATTATTAAAGAAAGAAGACGATTCGATGTACCATTCTCGACTCTTAATCCTTAATGTTTGAATCAAATTCCCCCTTCCCCGCGCGTAGCGCGGAAGCTCTGATGTTTCATTAGATGATTAAAGAAAGAAGACGATCCTATGTACCATTCTCGACTCTTAAGCCTTGTCTGAATTCATTTTCGCCCATTCCTGCGCGAAGCGCGGAAGCTTTCACATTAGTGAAAGAAGACGATTTGTTGTATCGTGTCCTTCATGAACTCAGTTTCCCCCCTACCGCGCGAAGCGTGGAAGCTTTAACGTTTCAATAAATTATTACTCTTAATCCTTGTCTGTATTCATTTTCGCCCATTCCGCCCTTAGCGCGGAAGCTTTCACGTTTCATTAAATTATTCGTAAAAGAAGACGCTTCGTTGTATCGTGTACTTTGACGTTTCATTTGATTATTACGCTTAATCCACGTCTGAATTCAGTTGCCCCCTAACAACTTTGCCATTTTCACTGAATTATTAGAGAAAGAAGACGATGTTTTGGTACTATTCTCTATATTAATCCTTGTCTGGATTCAGTTTCCTCACTGAAAATAATTTGTGTTACAAATAAGTTGTGACATAATAATCTTTCTCCAAAAATGAAAAATCTTTTAGGAAATATCAGGAAATAAAATGAGTGAAAAAAAAAAAATAAAGATACAATGACGTGAATTTTAAAAAAGGGTGAACGGAAACAACATAACAACTAGAGAACTATTTTATAAGTCATACTAATGTCCGAAAATCTTTCTCCTTGTCTCCAATCTCATCACGAAATCGTCACAGAGTTCATCTATGTTTACACTGTCCAGGGTTGTCTGATGTGCATTGCAGATTGCTATTTTTGCGCTTCGCGCTTAACATTTAGCTCGTTGCTTTTTGACGCTGCGTCTTTGCATTTGGCGCACTGCATTTCTATGATGCTGTTGATTGAACAAATTGAATAAATCCATCAATTCCTGATGAAGCCGTATGGGCGAGAATTCAATTTATTCTTGTCTCACATACGGTTGTCTTATTTACTTCGTCATGTATGCATTAGGAAAATGAGATAGCAAAATGTGTATATTGATGGTCATCTTGCGAGTATTAACCATTAACTACTTTCATCGGGCTCTCATCCTTAATTTTTCTCTTCATTTTTTTATTTTTTTATGGTGAATTATTGGGGGGGGGATGATTGTACAGGCCATCCCCCCCCCCCCCACCTGAAATATTGGGGGGGGGGGATATATCCCCCCATCCCCCCGGGATCGACACCTATGTCTACTACTACCCTACCCTTTCTTCTATCATACCTCTACTACCATCCTTCGTCAACTACAACCCTAACCATTCTTCAATCCTACTACTACCCCCATCCTACGTCTACCCCACCCTACCCCTCCCTACGTCTACCCCACCCTACATATTCCTACCTCTACGTCTACCATCAAGCGCCTACCACCACCCTACCCTTTCTTGTATCCTACCCCTACTACCATCCTCTGCCTACCCCACCCTACCCTTTCTTCTATCCTACCTCTACTACCATCCTACACCTACCACCACCCTTCCCTTTCTTCTATCCTACCTCTACTACCATCCTATGCCTACCCCACCCTACCCTTTCTTCTTTCCTACCTCTACTACCATCCTATGCCTACCCCACCCTACCTTTTCTTCTATCCTACCTCTACTACCATCCTACACCTACCACCACCCTTCCCTTTCTTCTATCCTACCTCTACTACCATCCTATGCCTACCCCACCCTACCTTTTCTTCTATCCTACCTCTACTACCATCCTATGCCTACCCCACCTTACCCTTTCTTCTATCCTACCTCTACTACCATCCTATGCCTACCCCACCCTACCCTTTCTTCTATCCTACCTCTACTACCATCCTATGCCTACCCCACCCTACCTTTTCTTCTATCCTACCTCTACTACCATCCTATGCCTACCCCACCCTACCTTTTCTTCTATCCTACCTCTACTACCATCCTATGCCTACCCCACCTTACCCTTTCTTCTTTCCTACCTCTACTACCATCCTATGCCTACCCCACCCTACCTTTTCTTCTATCCTACCTCTACTACCATCCTATGCCTACCCCACCTTACCTTTCTTCTATCCTACCTCTACTACCATCCTATGCCTACCCCACCTTACCCTTTCTTCTATCCTACCTCTACTACCATCCTATGCCTACCCCACCCTACCTTTTCTTCTATCCTACCTCTACTACCATCCTATGCCTACCCCACCCTTCCCTTTCTTCTATCCTACCTCTACTACCATTCTATGCCTACCCCACCCTACCCTTTCTTCTTTCCTACCTCTACTACCATCCTATGCCTACCCCACCATACCTTTTCTTCTATCCTACCTCTACTACCATCCTATGCCTACCCCACCCTACCCTTTCTTCTATCCTACCTCTACTACCATCCTATGCCTACCCCACCTTACCCTTTCTTCTATCCTACCTCTACAACCATCCTATGCCTACCCCACCATACCTTTTCTTCTATCCTACCTCTACTACCATCCTATGCCTACCCCACCCTACCTTTTCTTCTATCCTACCTCTACTACCATCCTATGCCTACCCCACCCTACCCTTTCTTCTTTCCTACCTCTACTACCATCCTATGCTTACCCCACCATACCTTTTCTTCAATGCTACCTCTACTACCATCCTATGCCTACCCCACCCTACCCTTTCTTCTATCCTACCTCTACTACCATCCTATGCCTACCCCACCCTACCTTTTCTTCTATCCTACCTCTACTACCATCCTATGCCTACCCCACCTTACCCTTTCTTCTATCCTACCTCTACTACCATCCTATGCCTACCCCACCCTACCCTTTCTTCTATCCTACCTCTACTACCATCCTATGCCTACCCCACCCTACCCTTTCTTCTTTCCTACCTCTACTACCATCCTATGCCTACCCCACCCTACCTTTTTTCTATCCTACCTCTACTACCATCCTATGCCTACCCCACCCTACCCTTTCTTCTATCCTACCTCTACTACCATCCTACACCTACCACCACCCTTCCGTTTCTTCTATCCTACCTCTACTACCATCCTATGCCTACCCCACCCTACCTTTTCTTCTATCCTACCTCTACTACCATCCTATGCCTACCCCACCCTACCCTTTCTTCTATCCTACCTCTACTACCATCCTACACCTACCACCACCCTTCCGTTTCTTCTATCCTACCTCTACTACCATCCTATGCCTACCCCACCCTACCTTTTCTTCTATCCTACCTCTACTACCATCCTATGCCTACCCCACCATACCTTTTCTTCTATCCTACCTCTACTACCATCCTATGCCTACCCCACCATACCTTTCTTCTATCCTACCTCTACTACCATCCTATGCCTACCCCACCCTACCCTTTCTTCTATCCTACCTCTACTACCATCCTATGCCTACCCCACCCTACCCTTTCTTCTATCCTACCTCTACTACCATCCTATGCCTACCCCACCCTACCCTTTCTTCTATCCTACCTCTACTACCATCCTATGCCTACCCCACCTTACCCTTTCTTCTATCCTACCTCTACTACCATCCTATGTCTACCCCACCCTACCCTTTCTTCTATCCTACCTCTACTACCATCCTACACCTACCACCACCCTTCCGTTTCTTCTATCCTACCTCTACTACCATCCTATGCCTACCCCACCCTACCTTTTCTTCTATCCTACCTCTACTACCATCCTATGCCTACCCCACCCTACCTTTTCTTCTATCCTACCTCTACTACCATCCTATGCCTACCCCACCCTACCTTTTCTTCTATCCTACCTCTACTACCATCCTATGCCTACCCCACCATACCTTTTCTTCTATCCTACCTCTACTACCATCCTATGCCTACCCCACCTTACCCTTTCTTCTATCCTACCTCTACTACCATCCTATGCCTACCCCACCCTACCTTTTCTTCTATCCTACCTCTACTACCATCCTATGCCTACCCCACCTTACCTTTCTTCTATCCTACCTCTACTACCATCCTATGCCTACCCCACCTTACCCTTTCTTCTATCCTACCTCTACTACCATCCTATGCCTACCCCACCCTACCTTTTCTTCTTTCCTACCTCTACTACCATCCTATGCCTACCCCACCTTACCTTTCTTCTATCCTACCTCTACTACCATCCTATGCCTACCCCACCCTACCTTTTCTTCTATCCTACCTCTACTACCATCCTATGCCTACCCCACCCTACCTTTTCTTCTTTCCTACCTCTACTACCATCCTATGCCTACCCCACCTTACCTTTCTTCTATCCTACCTCTACTACCATCCTATGCCTACCCCATCCTACCTTTTCTTCTATCCTACCTCTACTACCATCCTATGCCTACCCCACCCTACCTTTTCTTCTTTCCTACCTCTACTACCATCCTACGCCTACCCCACCCTACCTTTTCTTCTATCCTACCTCTACTACCATCCTATGCCTACCCCACCTTACCCTTTCTTCTATCCTACCTCTACTACCATCCTATGCCTACCCCACCCTACCCTTTCTTCTTTCCTACCTCTACTACCATCCTATGCCTACCCCACCTTACCCTTTCTTCTATCCTACCTCTACTACCATCCTATGCCTACCCCACCCTACCCTTTCTTCTATCCTACCTCTACTACCATCCTATGCCTACCCCACCCTACTTTTTCTTCTATCCTACCTCTACTACCATCCTATGCCTACCCCACCTTACCCTTTCTTCTATCCTACCTCTACTACCATCCTATGCCTACCCCACCTTACCCTTTCTTCTATCCTACCTCTACTACCATCCTATGCCTACCCCACCCTACCCTTTCTTCTTTCCTACCTCTACTACCATCCTATGCCTACCCCACCATACCTTTTCTTCAATCCTACCTCTACTACCATCCTATGCCTACCCCACCCTACCCTTTCTTCTATCCTACCTCTACTACCATCCTATGCCTACCCCACCCTACCTTTTCTTCTATCCTACCTCTACTACCATCCTATGCCTACCCCACCTTACCCTTTCTTCTATCCTACCTCTACTACCATCCTATGCCTACCCCACCCTACCCTTTCTTCTATCCTACCTCTACTACCATCCTATGCCTACCCCACCTTACCCTTTCTTCTATCCTACCTCTACTACCATCCTATGTCTACCCCACCCTACCCTTTCTTCAATCCTACCTCTACTACCATCCTACGCCTACCCCACCCTACCTTTTCTTCTATCCTACCTCTACTACCATCCTATGCCTACCCCACCCTACCTTTTCTTCTATCCTACCTCTACTACCATCCTATGCCTACCCCACCCTACCCTTTCTTCTATCCTACCTCTACTACCATCCTATGCCTACCCCACCATACCTTTTCTTCTATCCTACCTCTACTACCATCCTACACCTACCACCACCCTTCCGTTTCTTCTATCCTACCTCTACTACCATCCTATGCCTACCCCACCCTACCTTTTCTTCTATCCTACCTCTACTACCATCCTATGCCTACCCCACCCTACCTTTTCTTCTTTCCTACCTCTACTACCATCCTATGCCTACCCCACCCTACCTTTTCTTCTATCCTACCTCTACTACCATCCTATGCCTACCCCACCTTACCCTTTCTTCTATCCTACCTCTACTACCATCCTATGCCTACCCCACCCTACCCTTTCTTCTTTCCTGCCTCTACTACCATCCTATGCCTACCCCACCTTACCCTTTCTTCTATCCTACCTCTACTACCATCCTATGCCTACCCCACCTTACCCTTTCTTCTATCCTACCTCTACTACCATCCTATGCCTACCCCACCCTACCCTTTCTTCTATCCTACCTCTACTACCATCCTATGCCTACCCCACCATACCTTTTCTTCAATCCTACCTCTACTACCATCCTATGCCTACCCCACCCTACCCTTTCTTCTATCCTACCTCTACTACCATCCTATGCCTACCCCACCCTACCTTTTCTTCTATCCTACCTCTACTACCATCCTATGCCTACCCCACCTTACCCTTTCTTCTATCCTACCTCTACTACCATCCTATGCCTACCCCACCCTACCTTTTCTTCTATCCTACCTCTACTACCATCCTATGCCTACCCCACCTTACCCTTTCTTCTATCCTACCTCTACTACCATCCTATGCCTCCCCCACCCTACCCTTTCTTCTTTCCTACCTCTACTACCATCCTATGCATACCCCACCCTACCATTTCTTCAATCCTACCTCTACTACCATCCTATGCCTACCCCACCCTACCCTTTCTTCTATCCTACCTCTACTACCATCCTATGCCTACCCCACCCTACCTTTACCGTATTTAAACGCCTAAAACCCCTGAGCTTCTGGGGGATCTGCCCTGGACCCAACTAAGGGCCCTAAAGTGGACGACTGGATGTTGATTTGTCGATAATATAATGCCTTAAACCCTTGGGCTTCGGGGGCTCCGCCCCCAAGACCCAATTAGTGACCTGCCATGCAGTGGGACAAAATAGGTATAAAAATATGCTCATCTGACCATAATTGAATACCTAAAACCCCTGAACTTCCGGTGGCTCTGCCCCCTGGACCCCATCTAGGGCCCTAAAGCAGTCCTCTGGATGCTAATCTGTGGGTAATTTAATTTCTTTCCCTTTTCCCCCTTTCTTTCCTGTCTGTTTTTCCCTTTCCCTCTCGTTTTTCCATCCCCTCTTCTCATTTTTCCCGACGGCAGCGCAATTTTACCGAAAGTATCCTGACAGGTGGGGGGGGGGGTGTCGCACCCCACACCCCCCTTTAGCAATGCCCCTGCTCCGCCCCTGGACCTCACACCAATTAGTGTCCTGCCAGTGTCACAAAAAAGGTATCATAATTATGCTCATCTGACGTAAACGCCTGAAACCCCTGAGCATTCGGGGACTCTGCCCCCTGGACCCCACGCCAATTAGTCACCTGCCAGTGTCATGAATAAGATATCAAAATATGCTCATCTGGCCGTTATTAAATGCCCATATCCCCGTGAGCTTCCTGGGGCTGGGTAATGCAGATTTTTTGTTTGACCCCCCCCCCCCCAATGTTTTTGCTCATAACGCCACTGCTGGTCATCATTACGTACCAATATTTGGCTCGCATAATTTCAAATTTTGGCCCCCCCCCCCCCTAAGAAATCCTGGATCCTCGCCTGAACAATACTGATGATGTAGAAAGGTATAAACACACACAATAAATGCAATCAAATGGATGGACAGTTTTTAATTCTTCAAGATGGAATGATAGGGGGTGAATGTAGGTTGTGAATAGCTGGAATTTAAAAACCTACCATTAAATAACAGGAAGATGTTAGATTGTAATACCCACCTCATGATAAATTAAAACCAGGCTAGTTTTTGTAAATCCATGTACTTGTAAACTGTTGTGACAGTCATTTATTCTTCTGCTGATTATTGATCGGAGAGGACATTTTGGTTTGACACCTACAAAATCAGTGTGAATATTAAACTATAAAGAAACATTATCTATAATTGCACATGATAAAACAGTATTGGTCTACTAATAACATAAGTTGGTTTCAAAATGTGGCTCTTCTTGAAGAAGTGCTGATAAATACTTTTCGGAGACTCGGAGGACACTTTTTGACACACCCCCGCCAAACAAATTTGAAACGCGCATTTACCAAAAAATGAGTAAGTGTGGGAAAAGTTAATGTCATAATTGTGTAGGATATTAGTGACTCTTTTCAAGGAAGAAAATATAATTCATTGAGTGCAGTCTTACTTAAATTATAACGCTGGTTTCGGAGAGGACATTTTTTGACCCATTTTGCACCTCATGTTTGTTGCACAGTCAAAATTTGTTGATTTGCCAAAATCTTACACGAGTTACATCCAATTTAGATCTTACATAGACCCATTGGAAGAGTTAATTCTGATAGTTGATAATATTTATTGGGAACATTATGTCGGATATGCACTTGTTTAAATTTTGCAAAAAATTGAAATGAGACAGTGAAAATGCGAAAAAATGGCATTTAATTACATATTTTTAAAAGTAGTTGCTTGTTTCAAACAATTTCTTCGCGGTTGTAGGTTGATCTAATGGTGCCGAATAGTTGACCAGGGAAAATTTTCCTTGGCTGTTCATAGTTTTTGTTCAAACGACCATCAAAGAGAATTTTTCTACTGTGTATCCTGATGTTTAAACAACCCTTCATCATCACAATACCTTTGTTTTCATAGATGTGACGTTATCCAAAATATATTTTGAATATGACTAAAATACTCGCGCAGCACCCCGGTTGAAAAGCGCTGTACTAGATGGTCAAAATATGAGGGGGCAGATTCACTATAAAGCCGGGAAGGGATATTACTGCGCCCCTTGAGACCATTTAGACCGGGAAAAAGAAATCAGCATTTCAAGGTGAAACGAGGCATAAATAGGCCTATACATACTCTTTATCCGTCTCTTTCCCCTTAAGTCTTCTATGTTTCACTCTTATCTCCATCTTGTTCCTTCCCTGTTGAATGCTACATCAAGGACGCATATACATGTAGATCATCATTTTCTTCATCCGACGAATCGTCTTCTTTCTCTAATACTTTAATGAAACGGCAAAGCGAAAATGAATTCAGACAAGGATTAAGAGTAACACTTTAATGAAACGTCGAAGGTTCCGTGCTTCACGCGGGAGGGGGGAACTGAATTCAGACAAGGACACGATTCAACGAATCGTTTTCTTTCTCTAATAATTTAATAAAACGTGAAAGCTTCAGCGCTTCGCGCGGAATGGGCGAAAATGAATTCAGACAAGGATTAAAGTAGTAATATATTAAAACCGTAGATTCTGCGCTACACGCGGGATGGGCGAAAATGATTTCAGACAAGGATTAAGAGTATTAACCAAATGAAACGTCAAGGAGTTGCCGTCTTCGTCTTCTTTCTCTAATAATGTAATGAAACGTGAAAATGAACTTAGACAAGGAGTAAGAGTAATAATTTATTGAAACGTCAAAGCTTCCGCGCTTCGCGCAGGAGGGGGGGGGGAGGGTACTGAATATAGACAAGGATTAAGAGTCGAGAACGGTACAATGAATCGTCTTCTTTCTCTAATAATTTAATGAAGAGGGGGAAAGCTGAAAAATAACTTAGTTCCTGGCCCCGGGTTTAAAGGGTTGAATTTGTAGACATTGGGACATTGGCATTAATATATATTTTCAGTAATTGGTGGCTAGTTTTGTCAGTAATCGATGGCCTCTACACCCCCCCCCCCCCCCCCCACTGAAAAAGGTCTAGCGATGCCCCAGATAACAACAGAGTTTATACACTCGAGATCATTTTTGCAAGTACTACTGCATGGTGAAGTACCAGACCACCGTCTTTGTGTGCATTGTGCAGCAACGAAGCATATACAACGTCTCACGACGTGACAGATCACTTTTCTCTAACTTCTAACCAATCAGAAGGCCTCATTTTTCCAGGAGGTGCCGGTGGACATTAATGCGCCAAATGTGGTTCTGAAGTTGCAAAAGATCCCTACTCTTGGAGGGGGTAGGAGAAAGCAATATTGTACGTCATATCACTCCAGGGAGTGCATGAAAATGCGCCTAACGTGGTTCTAAAATTGCAAATGCTTCCTACTCTGAGAGGAGGTCAGAACCCCATCCCAGACCCACCCCCGCTTGGTCGCTCCGCTCCCTCGCCACTAAAGCCTTGCTCTGTTGCTTCATCGGTTAACATATATTTCACCCCATGCCATTTTGTGCCCCCCCCCGAAAGAAATTCCTGGATCCGCCACTGATGCCCATACCCCTTGAGCTTCGGGGGCTCCGTCCCTTGACCCCTCGCCTGGGCTTTGCCCCTAGACCCCACTTTGAAAAACGTTTACCGGGACCTGCCTGTAAGAGTGGGGGTGATGCGGATTTTTTGGTCAGCCCCGGCCCAAACGTTTTTGCTCCTTACGCCACTGGCAAGGGAGTATCATTTGTTTCACTTGCCCGGCTTTATCTTGCCACTCCGTGAAGAAAGCAGTATTGATTGTGACATTCACTCGTCAAATTAAGTTCTCGTTACTCCCAATTTTACGCTAATTTACTTATCAGTTTCACTGAACAAAAGACGATCACCTGCTGCCTAGTTTCACCCTTTAATTGCAAAAAACAAACAAATAATATATAATTGTATTTGGAAATTTGTAATTTTATTATTAAACTCTGTATATACGGTTGCATTTGTTAGGAAATCGCCTTTTCATGATATTATACCAACTTTTCCTGTAAGAGATTATTTTGACTTTTAAAAAATGCATCGGAATAACAGTGAGGAATTGCTAGTGGGGATTCTTTCGACTTCATAAACAATGGACGACAAACCTGTCACATAGAATTTAATGTAAATTTAGAGAACTTGAATGACATCGAGGCATTCGAACGTTGACACTGGCAGGAAGAGCTTGGTTTTTGACAGATCGAATCTTGATTTGTCCACAGCATAGTTAGCTATCAGGGCGTTGTATAATTTTACCATTATGCCCCTATCGCCATGAGTGAAAAGAAAGAAGAGAGAAAAGAGAGAGAGAGGGGGGAGAGAGAGAGAGAGAGAGAGAGGGAGAGAGAGAGAGAGAGAGAGAGAAAGAGAGAGAGAGAGAGAGAGAAAGAGAGAGAGAGAGGTGAGAGAGAGAGAAGTTTAATAGGGATGGAATCAATACGCCATCATTATATCAGACAGCGTTCCATGGTAATCCGGTGACCATTACATTGGCCACCCAAAGCCCACAAAGACCTAAAGCCCCCCTCCCCAATTGTTCTAAAACTGCCCTACCCACATTCGCACTGGCATCCATCACTCACTATGAAATGAAAATTACCCGTATATCAAATCATCCTTGGATCAGAAGCAGAGGCCTATCTTGATTTCAATTATTTTAAGGGGCATAATTCCAAACAATGGCACAATAAAGGGATTGAATTTCAAAATTCTTCTTTTCGAATACCCACATTTCCTTAACATGGAATACCCCCCCCCCCCCTCCCCCTTCACCACCCAACCATGATCGCCCATTTCCATATGCATGCCCTGTCACGTTGCACCTTGTAACAAATTATTCGAAAAGAGAATATCAGATTTTACTTTACTATGTTTGTCTTAATTTCACGACTCCTAACACCTGCGTAACATCCTTTTTCTCCTGACCATCCTCTGCAGGGGCAGTGAGGATTTTTTTTTTTTTTTTTTTTTTTTGGGGGGGGGGGGGGGGGTGGGGTTACGGACATCACCAAGAAATACCTATTCATGTGCATTTGGAAAAGGAGGCATGCTGCATGGTTTGACGGAATTAAATGGTGTCTAAACTGGGTTGGGTGCGTGCAACCATGGCAACAAGAGGCACAATTTCGGCCCTCAACCCCTCAACCCCTCAACCCCTCTACCCCCTTGATACGTCAGTGGAGAATAGCATAGTGAATTCCATTATAAATAGATTGTCTCATTTCAACTATAAGGTTTGCCGAAAAAATAATGCCACCATTATACATCAACACTTTCGTTGTTAGATTGTCTGCTCAAAAGGGGCTTTTCTTCCATGATTGATGGCTAATAGGTTTCTCTATCCCTCTCTTTCTATCCCTCAAACATTAATTGAACCATCGCATGAGGATGATTCGAAGTATACGCCTCACAGTCATGAGGGTCATTTACACATGGTCCTTATATTACAAAACAGCGACGCAAATTGTACCTCTGTCACACCGCCAAACTAGCTCCATTCCAATTCAATTCAATTCAATCAAAATTCAATCAATATTTCCTTTACAAGAGATCAAAAAGAACATAACGATGAAATCATTTACAATGTTGGAAGGAGGCGAAACTTTATGCAAGAGCTGGGCTTTTGCTGTGGTTGCCATTTAAAAAAAGACATGTTATACATAATAATCTACATGAAATACTTATTAAAATATAGAGAGTTAGAGGAAGAGGATGAGAATTGGGAAATTCAAACAAACAATATTGGAATAATATGCATGTAGGCCTACTACGAATTGTAATGTACAACAATAATATTATAGTCTTGTTGGTGTGACTAAGGTATTAGCGACTTCCACCATAATATCCATGAAAACACTGAGATGTCAGACTGAGGTGGTGTGAATGAACCCAATGAGCTCAAT
Organism: Strongylocentrotus purpuratus; assembly: GCF_000002235.5. Lineage (NCBI taxonomy): Eukaryota > Metazoa > Echinodermata > Echinoidea > Camarodonta > Strongylocentrotidae > Strongylocentrotus > Strongylocentrotus purpuratus. The sequence continues at coordinate 4,543,394 of NW_022145601.1, forward strand.
CATGTTGGACGTTTTAGCTCCATTGTTATACATGACCTTGAATTTATCATTCAGACGGCGTATAATGATCACGGCAGACAATATCCTTTCAAACTGATTCATCAGATGCCCATCAATTATAATAATTCATTATAAATGTGACAGCTAAAAATACTTTAGTATGAAGTGACGTAAGTAATAGATTTAATTAAAATATATCGTTTCAACAAATGATTCTGTAACCCATGCATCAAAGGACATTGGATCAGACATTGGTCTACAAAACAGCCAATAAAATGTTCAACGTTACAGTGAATGAGACTCGGGATAAGAGAGGTTGAGATTTCATTTGAACTGATGAAGAACAACCAGGTGAGGGACTGCAAAATTATTATTCTAATAATGCGGTGACGGCTGCAAATCGCAGAGGTATGTTTTATTCTCTTGATATGTTTATATATATAATTATATAGAAATAGCATTTATAAATTTTTCCGCCCAGACTGAAAACAATCTTTTATTAGGTCAGGTTGCAGAAATTAATTAACTTTGAACTTTTATTGGTGGTTCTGAAGAATACGAGTGCTAGCGAGCTGCAGCCCCCCCCCTCCAACGGCCCCCATAGGTACTTTCAAAGTTGCGATATTTGGGCAACCACCATCTCATATTAGGTAGTGAGATATTCTCACATTCAGACATAATATGCCAGCATATGAAATGTTTGTAATGTTCACCAAAAATGTGTCATAAATGTTTAATTTATTAGAAACTGAAGAGATGAACAAGGCATCAGCCCCATCCCCCTAGAATAAAAAAAAAAATGTTCCTATGGGGTGGCTGTTTTCTCTTTCCTGAATTCTAACCATTGAAATAAATAAATAGAAAAGTTCAATCTACGCTGGCAAAGCTCATATTTGACATTGATCATTGTACTCGACCGTAATTGGAGACAAAATAAGAATCAGCAACAATATTCTTTAATCGTTTGAAAAGATTTGATAACATTGTTCAGATGAGAGATAATGATGCTAAGGTAGTGACATCAATGCAAATGTACAATTAAACATAATCTGAAAGTTTGAGTGAAAACAAACTATTATTAATGATAACAATTGGGAAAAAGCTGATCTGATCGATTCCTTAGTTATTCTAACTATATCATTATAACTAAATTAAATTTCAGGTGAATGTAAATCGTCACATAGCAATGAATTAGCTCTATACAATTCCTAACATTTGAATGTTGAAAGATTTTTAAAAGCCTGTTTTTTATGTCTTATTTTCATGGAAAAACGGTTGGGACATTTCAAAAATTGATTGGGAGAATTTATTGTTCGAGGGTGTTGCACAGTGTCGCCTTCGAAGAAAACCATAAATATCTTTGTGGTTTGAGAATTTTTCAGGATTGTTTGCATGTTAGAGGGTTAGTACACTAAAAGGAATATAATATGTTACCTTATTTAATAAAAAATTACGTTTTTAAAATAAAAAATAAATCTCCAACAACGTTACCGTTTCTGAACGTGTTTCTTTCTTTCTTTCTTTTCGGTTGCTTGTACTCTCTTACTTTGTTGTTATTCTTTTGTTTATCGGCAGATGGAATCATCTTTTCTTTGGGTTATCTTGGTGCTGATCAGTCATCACTTCTTACTGATTATCCGACCGGAATTTTGCAGGGGTAAGAATCCAACCCTTCCCGCGATAAAAAGTTAATCTTTACTGTCATTTTCCCGAAGGTTTATAATCCGCAAGGTTCCTTTTTCCGAAGATTCTTAAATCCGAAGGTTCATAATTCCGAAGATGTAGTGAACGTGAACTCTATAGGGCCTATCATTTTCGGGATTGGAACCTTAGGTATTATAAACCCTATTTCCTTTTCTAATTTCGTACCTTATTTTTATTTTCGGAACAACTTACTTCAGAATTATGAGCCCTCTTGAATGTGAAGTAAGGTATCGGAACCATAAACTTGGGAATTACGAACATTCGGAAAAACTAATTCCTCTTCGGAAAAAACAGTGCTCTCTCTCTTGGCTTCTGGCAGTGTCTGATCAGGGAGAGTGTTGTTCCAACTGCCTAAATGACCCTTCGTAAAGATGATTTCACATACGACGAGAGTGTTACTGTTAGTGTTTGTTCTGCTGCTACTGTGTATATTAGGGCCTTTTTAAGTACTAATATTGTCGGTATTATGTTTTATGTTGACCCTGAATTTTCTCTCATTTCCCGAAGAGAATGTCCGATTCATTAAAATGTTCTTTATTACAATTGGTGGCAATTAAAGAATCTTAAGGTATTACTACTATTCGATGCCCCTACCTCTAGCGAATTCCAACCTATCCGAAAGATGCGAATTATAAAGCTGACCACTAGACCAAAATTCTCTCTCTCTTTCTTATTTTCTCCCTGTCTTGCAGCGTGTGACAGCAATCAAATTGAGTTCGATGGGTCCTGCTACTATCTTTCACAAAGTGGGTTTGAAGAATTGTTAATAGAGTTGGCGAGCTAATTTATGTCTAAGAAGCTTACACTTTTACTCCGTTTTTCTTCCAATAATAATATTGTAATCAATTTTGTTGATTCCAATAATTGATTACAGGGAGGGGAGGTCTAAGGATGGCTAACCCTGGCTATTTTCGTTGTTGTTATTGTTGCCGTTATGGGATGTAATTGGTCGGTAATCAAGTCCTATCTATCTATCATCATCTTCTTCTTCTTCTTCTTCTTCTTCTTCTTCTTCTCCTCCTCCTTTCCATTTCAGAGGGGCTATGAAGCCCATCACAGAGATAAACTAAAGATGACATGCGGTGTGCGGGCGGATCTCTCTCCCTTTTTATTTCTCCACCTAGCTGCTCCACCCACTCATTCCTCGCATCCCACCATCAATCCTATCAAAACCGTGTTTTCTTCGTCTACTTTCCCTTACAGCTTGTGATCATTCAGGTTACATTGAACACGGCGGCTCCTGCTATCACTTCTCCACCAGCAAGAGGGACTTCTACTCGTCCAAAGCATCATGCGAAAATCTTGGAATGCACCTGGTCTACATAGGATCTCAGCAAGAACAAATCTTCTTAGCCGACAACCTGCCGAGAGACGACGGCGCCGAAAACGATTACAGCGACGATAGCGATGACGATAGTGATGGTGGTAGCGACGATAGTGGTGGTGGCAGCGACGATAGCGATGACGATAGTAGTGGTGGCAGCGACGATAGCGATGACGATAGTGGTGGTGGCAGCGACAATAGCGATGACGATAGTGGTGGTGGCAGCGACGAAAGCGATGACGATAGTGGTGGTGGCAGCGACGACAGTGACGATAGTAATGGCAGCGATGACGATAGTGGTGGCGGCAGCGACGACAGCGACGATAGTGATGACAGCGACGATAGCGATGACGGTGGTGGTGGTGGCAGCGACAATAGTGATTACGACGATGAAAACGACAGCAACGATGGCGATGACGACAACGACATGGATAGTTATTGGATAGGTCTGACCCGATTGGCCTGGCTAGATGGCTCAGGACTGCCCTATGAAAACTTAGGAGATAGGAGTTCCTCTGCTTTTGATGACGGGGGGATCTGTTACTTAATGAGAGCAGCAGAAACGTTCCAATGGATCAACATGAACTGTTCTATTAGCAACCGATACATTTGTGAAAAGGAGAGCGGTGAGTTTAGTTGTTTGACACATGACTATCCGACGAAGCACGGTTAATAGCAGAATGAAATACCACTTTTAACAACACCCGCAACCATTTCGCCGCCATTTCGTTCTTGCAGTGTTCACACTCGGTCAATACAGGCAGTAGCGAACTTCATGCCTTTTGAAATATTGTGAACATGACAATGACATATTATAGTAAAACAAAATTTCTACATGCAACACATTAGCCTATTGAAATGCTCTTAAAATGATTACTTGAAAGTCTGTGCGATCACGGTTGTAATTCTTTCCTGACTGCTTGCGGCGCCGTAGGGCAGCTTGTTTAGTGTTTTAGAGGTGCCTTTATAGCCTCTCTTGGAAAATAAAAATCAATTCAAAGTTCGGAATATTACCACAATTTTCTACATTTTAAATGTTTGTGTTTTCAGAACCGGTAACTACGACCAACCCTGTATCAAAAACCGAGGCAACTTCTGCAACATCCGCCGCACATAAAGCCCGGGCACTATCTTCGACTTCAACCCCTTTTGATCGTAATCGAGGTAAACACTAGTCTACTGTGTCAAAAAGTCAACATAGAGCGCGGGGGGGGGGGGGGGGGGGGGGGGGGTGTCACTACAGGGGCGAAACTCCATTCTTTTGTTCTTTTATCTCGTTGGCAAACTTAGGTGAAACCATCAAAATTAATATGCATTTTTATTTGCTTGTTTTACCAAAAATTTAACACTAACAAAAAAAACACAGCTTACTTGTCAGCAATTGATTTTGTCCGATATCCAAAATCCGTCAGAAATTATTTAGCTATACCGAAGCGTCGACAGAACCAGAACAAAAGAATTGAGTTTGAGGTGGGTCAGGTGGATATTAGACACCCGCCCCATTAAAGTTATTGTCGATGTATTAGTTGCCTGTTGTGGACGTTTTTTGGGTATTTTTGTTAAACATTATTTCCAGTAGATTATAAAATTGTCTTTCTTTTCTATTTTTTCTTTCTTCCTTCTTTCCTTTCTTTCTTTCCTTTATCTTTCTTTTAATATGAATATTATTGCTTAGGAATTTCTTTCATTTAGGACAATCTCAATCTGCCAACTTCAGACTTTTAGCAGATAAAACGCTCGTCGATGATCACGTGCTGTCGTCATTCACAGTTTCGTCCCTGATCCGCTGTGCCCGGTGGTGTTTCACAAATCCATTTTGTTCATGCTTCACGTACATTGAACACGAGAGGGCGTGCTTACTGGCCGACAACTGCCGGGTTCGGTCTACATCCGAAGTTGAAAGACGTTCCATGGCAAAGACCTATTCAGTTTATTGAACTCAACCAATGAATGTGAGCGGTCGTGTAGACCAGAGGACACTTGAACATTACTAAAGATGAACTACAATGAAGTAGGGTGAAGTAGTGAAGGGGGTAGGGGCAAGGAGAAGCAGATTCATCTATAAGTCGCCCCGCCTCCCCCCTCCCCCTCCCACGTAAAGAACACTAAAAGCTTTAAAAAAAATTACAATTCTAAATCTAATTCTAATTCTGATTCTAATTCTGATTAATTTGTTGTCATTCATTTACATTGAAGAAGTGTACCTCGTGATATTTGAACGAGTCGTAATTGGTGGAATTAGTTTTGGAAATAATTATTTACATATTGAATTTGTATGCGTTTTTTGGGGAAAATTAAGGTAAACACGTACAATTATTATTGTGAAAATATCGCAGCTTCATATTACATTGTCGTTTTGAGTAAAATTTCATTTCAAGGTATACGTCCCATTTGCAGGCCCAACAAAAGAAAAGATTAAATTCCAACGGCATGTGAAAGATAATAATAATTTAGAACTTTTCTTTAAAAAAGGGGGCTTGAAAATGTCTTTGAGATGGAAAATACCGACTATTAGTTGTCGAATCGACTTAAGAGCTATAGAGCCATGCAGTATGTAATGATTTTCAGACCATTGTACCGAATGGTCGTACGTTTTATGCTGCGCAAAGATTTAATTTTGGCCATATATACAAGAAGTGGGTTATTGTTAGACACTTGTTTCCTTTAAAGTGAAGATGAAAGAATATTTATTGTTAAGGTATGAAAATTAGATTCTGGTCATAATATACTACATGTACTTTGTTTTAATATAAATATTCATTGTTTATTTGTATATAAAAAGGAAATTATTTGATAGATTGAGGAGCTCGCGCAGTGCACTCTTCACTTTGCACAGCACTCACTTCACCCGCTCTTTCTTCCTGTCTCCTCTCCTCCTTTTGTAAGGCCGGTATCATTTCAAGCTCTGCTTACGATATCGGTCTTCTGCATTCTCCCCCTTTTCTTTCTTTTCAAATACGATTAATTGTACTATTGATTATTTATATTTATTTATTTGTGAATTACTACTTGTATTACTTATCATTATATTGCTAAAATGTATTCATTGTTATTTTTTTTTTTTATTGTTTATGGAAAATGCAGAAATAAAACTTGAAACTGAAACAAACAAATGCTCATGTACCCTTTACAGCTCATTTTATGTATGTTATTACCAAAGAAGCAAAAAAGCCAGTCAGTCACTCAATAGTGTCTGACAGTGAAGTTTACGCAAGTAAACGGATTTCCTTGCATAATTTGAATATTATATTAGGACACTGCTAACGTTTAAATTTCACAGATTGAACATACATGACATTTCAACAATTCCTGCAAAGTTCTACAGAATTTGATGTTGGCTGCAAAATTGACATAGTATTTTAAAGCTCATGAGCTCTGGTAACAGGGCATCGTATTTTGAGAGAACCAGTGAAATAAAAACAAACGCACAAAAACTTTCCGGGTATCAATCGTCTTTGATAACAAAAACACAACTCCCATTTGCACATAGTGATCTGTGTAACTGAGCACAATGGTGTCGCGGGCCTACTTACCCGGATTTCCTTATTTTTCTATGCTCATTACTCGGCCACTATAAATTTTCTACCAAAATTGTTTAGTAGGCCTATACATCAGTCATTTATTTGTATAATCAGTGTAAGTTTCGTTGGGTTCTGTGGGAATTTATATTCTTACATAAGACAACTCAGGTTTATGTATTATGTTAATTAATAAAATGTGAATGTTACATTTATGCACATGCATGCATATAATTTATGTTTAAAAAGATAATGTAGAAATCAACAAATCAATTGTCAATTAACAACAAAAACATAAGTGATTAATGTGTAGAGTTAGTTTGAATAAAATGGAACAACTGCCAGTCTAGCAAGGGTCGGAACAGTATGTATATTTAATTATGAAGAAGACAAATCAAGAACAGCCTTGGCCCTTCCTCGATCTGTCCCTCCCACTCACCCCTTCTCATCTCTTCTATTCCTCTCATATATATACTCCTCTCTCCTCCCGCTTCTCTCTCGCTCTCTCTCTTCCCCTCTCTCATTCTTTCTCTCACTCACTTTACTCTCTCCCCCTCTCTGTTGGTTGCTTGTCAGAGTGCACCCCCCCCCCCCCGGCATGAGAAACCTAATATCCGCCACTGCATGTACAACCCAAAGTTCTTACGAATCACTCTGAATGTGAATCAAGATTTAATCAAGAGGGAAGTCATCTATAGCCATTGCTCCTAACAAATTGCTCCTGTCAAATTTCATGAAAATAATAACAATCCATAAATTTGAATATATTATCGAGCTTGTCTTTTGAATGGCTGTCCTTGTCTCCACCTTCATGCTGCTGCGGCAACCTTGTTGCAACCTTTGTAAAGTGGGTATAGGCTAGGCTCAAGCCTATGGCACTTTGTAAAGAACGTCAAAAGAGAGCTCTTCCGCACATAGGTGTGTGGATTCTTGGCAGATTTGCACGCAGTAATGAGAAGCTAAGGGTATACGGTGTTTGAGGAGGGGGAGGGGATCTTCCCGCCATACAGAAACATGTGATTTTAAATAATTATCTTCTCATATGAAATGATCATTTTCGTCATCGATTATATATCATTGCTAGAGTAATTTGAAAAAAGTTGTCTCTACCGACAGCGAAGATTGCACCTACTTTTTAGAATACATTTCTGGAAACTCCACTACAGGGTTCTCAAATCATGAAGAGTTGAAAATTTAAATTGTAAAAATAAAAATAAAAAATAAAACAAATACATGAATAGACGTATACTATAGATACCGGTAGACATTGGTATACATGTATAAAGTAAATAAATAAATAGATGAGCACTAACAATAAAAAATTATACATAAGTAAATGGTTGACATAGTTCCTAAATTTCTCTTTTGAAGTAGAGGTGATTTCCTGATCTTAAAATGTAAAAGATAAGGATATTATAGTAATACAATACAACATACACATAAATTAACATTTTAAAACATGATGGGCTGAAAACTGTATCCATAAAAGAGTCCTTTGATAAATGCCTTGACTGAGACTAATTCTGATCAGCTGATCGCGATTAACATAACAGTGCGTGCTCTATTATTTAGCCGTCGCGACCTCGGTCGCAGATTGAACGGTGAAGTCTGAAGATGGTCGACGCAATTATTTCTTGTTTACATCAGGTAATTCTCATTTTTATAACTTTCTCTTCATTCCAAATCTATGCTTTGCTAATAGGTGGTCATTAACAGGTTTAGAGATCCTTTTGGTAAGTTGTTTCCACTTGGAAAAGATTTTTAAACCGTAAATAAAGCAATATAAATGGTAGGTTTCTTCTTTGTTTACAAGTTGTCTGGTGCTGGCTATAGCTAGACAGAACAATAGGCCTACAGTGCAGTGGCTAGGAACGGTAAGGTGAGGCAAGCATTCGCTAGGTGTATAGAGGTCAGTGGTTGAGGCGTTGAGCTGAGACTCGCTCTGTATGTATGTATGTATGTATGTACGTCTACTGGCAACGGCAGATACAATGTTGGTGAATTGAAAGACTAAATTACTAGGTCTAGAGGGATCTACAGATTTATTCTCGGGTCTATAGATCTGGTGTGTTATTCCTCCTTGACTTCCCCAGTTTCAGTTTCACTTATCGCTTGACGTCACAGATCTGGAATATAAACATGCATCTACAAATACTAGACCAAATTTTTCTGTCTCTTTCGTTCGTTAGCCTCTGATTTGGGTAAGGTCGGCTCTCTCTTTAGAGACAGAACAGCCCTATACGCTAAAACTATCATCGCCTCGGTGATCTTCGGGGCTACCATCATCCCTCGCCTTGCGGCTCGGGATGATAGTAGCCCCGAGATCACCTCGGCGATGAAAGTTTGTACCATTACCCTCGTCGATTAATATTTGCTTATATTTAGCAGTGGATATATTGGAGTGCATGCCAGTGTAATACAAATGCTAATTTTACTCAAACATATTCATTTTCATAAAATTTTCATTTTAAAAATAGGATTTATTTAAAAATTGGTTTTCATTGTTTAATTTCATTTTTGTAGGAATTACTTGATCAATGAATATTCCATTTTTTATGAATGTACAGTGTTGTGAAAGGTAAAATAATGTTCTGTTTTTCTCTCTTTCTTCTAGCTAAGCAGTATCTAATTGACTTGAGCCTGAGGGTGTAAAGGAGATCAAAATGGAAGAATTAGAAAGTATAGACGGTTCATCAATGGAGTCTAAAATAGCATCCATAGAGTCAGATAAAGACAATTCAAGAACTAAATCTGATGAAGAGGTCTTTGCAGAGACACAGCTGACAAGGTCAATGAGACGGAGGTCATCCTTCCCTCTCGTTTCTGTGAGTACTGAATGCGACGAGTCGGTCGAGACAATGTCCCTTTGTGATGGAAGTCTTCTGCGAACAAGCCCTGTCATGGCAAGCTCTACAGGAGCCTTACCTTCAGCAGGGAGTCACTTCCCGTTGCATAACCGCTTCCTTCAGATTCCAAGGAACCACGCAGGGCTAGGTAGCACGTTGAGTTTAGCCAGCCACAAACTGGTAAGACCACCGTGTACTCTCGGAACACCACCGAAAGAATCCGTGTTGCCTGCAAATCCAAAGCGGAAGTGGTACCAGCTCCTCCAGCAGTCGTCCGTCCAGCTAGGCCTGGACTTCTGCTTTGCAACGGAAGGTGCGCTGGTGACACCCATCTTACTTCAGTTGGGCCTACCTGATCATCTCTATGGTCTTGCATGGTTTCTTGCACCCATCCTGGGCCTGATCCTGGCCCCTCTCATTGGGTCGGCGAGTGACAGGTGTCGCAGTCCGATGGGCCAGAGAAGACCTTTCATCCTGATTCTGGGGATCTTTGTCATGATAGGGACAGCACTGTACTTGAACAGTGCAGACTTGGGTGTCCTGATCAGCAAAGATGATGGTAAGCTCTAAATCATCCACATGTTTTAATCACTCATTGCCAAATACTAAAGTATACTTCCAGACTAATTCATTCATCCATGCTCTACATTAGTGCATGCACACAGGCCTTCAAGTAAATTCCCCTGCATATATTGGGTCTTTTCATTATATAATATAGAACAAGGGAATGGAATCCAAAGTCTGTGGCCCGTATTCTGAAGTCTTGTCTAACTTAAGTCATGACTAAAGTTAAACAACTGTTTAGTTAGACACGACTTGAACGTGAGGTCGCGCCTAAGTCCTGTCTTACTAAATCTGAGCATTTACATTGATTCCATCTGAGAACAAAGCCTTACTCTTCTGATTCTTGCAGCAACTACAGCCACGATGTGGGGTATAGCCATCACGGTGCTTGGAGTGGTGGTGACAGACTTAGGTGCTGACAGCTGCACCTCTCCCTTTAAGGCTTATCTAATGGACACTTGCAACCTGGATGACTTGAAGCTTGCTCTCAGCATGCGGAGTACTCTGGGAGGTATTAATTTGTTTCAAACATTTTTATGAAGGACTGTGTGTTATATTCGCCCATCACCAATCCATCCCCCAAACAGAAGCTTTTTCCCCTTTATATTGGACCCAGGCAATTGACTGGTTGATTGATTTAGGCAAGTAGATTAATTAGTTTTAAAACTTTGCATTTGTTAAATATCCTTGTGAAAGCTGTTCATGTTTAGCCTCATATATATGTAGTTTTGATGTAGCTTCTTTCCATTTTGTGGTTTCCAAGGTGTTCGTTCCAAGAGTTACTTTATAAAGTTATCTTCTTTGAACAGAAATGAGTAAATGATTTGTGGAGTAAGTGTCATTGAAAGTTTTGTTTGCCATCTATAATGACACAAATATGAAAAAAAGTGTAATTTATCTTGTGAATGTTCATTCTGTATTTGTTCATTAACTTAGATTTCACTACTTGCTCTTTTAAATTCTCTTGGAGATAGTATCAAGTATTATTTACCCTGACCTTTCTAATTGAATGCATGTATATCAATACCTTTTTATCAGGTATTGGTGGGGCTCTTGGTTACACCTGTATCGCCATCAACTGGGAAAAGACAATCTTCGGACAGGCCCTTGGGAGTCAGTTACGCGTTGTCTTCCTTCTTAATGTCATCGTTTTTCTGATCCCCCTCATCCTCACTCTAACAAGCATACCAGAGATACCATTGAGGAGGCCCCCGTCCTTGAGTCCATCGGACACAAAGTATGTCCCCTGCAATAGTGGGGATGAAAGAACTGCCAGAAAGGTTTCTGCTGATGCAGACGGGAAGTCCCAAAATGTGGGAAAGAGGAAGATGTGTAGCCTTTGGGGTTTCATCAAGTGGTTCTACAGGAAAAAGCCAACTGGGGACAAGACACAAGAATCTGTTGAAAGAACTACCTTGTCAGGTGATGATGTTGATGAGGGCAGTCATTTATATTGCAATGGGGAACAACCCCATAAACATATAAGATCCTGTGGGAAATTTAAGAAGCAAAGAATTTCCAAAGGGAAGGACAGTTTGTCCAGTGGACACAATGCAAGCAGTGGTGGCAATAGTGATAGAAAACTCTTTGTTCCTAAAAAGAAAGTCAAAGCATCTTCAAAGAAATCAGAAGCGGGCTCAACAACTAGTAGCAACTGCATTTTGAAGATCAACCCCAATGATGATATGAAGGACCTCTTGAATGCAACAGCCAAAATGCCAGCAGGCTCTTTCAGTCATAACACGACCATGGACCAGTGCAACAACAGCAGCCAATCCCTAGCCATCTGCATCTCCAACCCGTCTGTTGAGATCAACTGTGGTGATGACGAAGAGGTTGGAGAGAGTGATGATGATGATGATAATAAGGGTCAGCCCCCGTCTGTACTGCAGTTGCTTCGTTCAACAATCTACATGCCCAAGGAGCTGAGGTTTCTGAGCTTGATCAACTTCCTGGGATGGGCCGGCATCATCACGCTGCTGTGTTTCTTCACAGACTTTGTGGCCCAAGCTGTGTATCATGGTAAGAACTTGAAAATGAAGCTCAATATTGAAAAGGAAAAAAAATCTGAGAGGCAACTTTTGGGGGTTTGGAAAATATGAATAAAAAGATGTATGAGAAAAAAGAAAGAAATATGGAGGTGTGATTGCCTATTAAATGGTGTCTAGCTTGAATGCTCCCCAGTGAGTGAAGTATGTGCATACATGGGTACCGGCAGGCCTGGATCTGTTGCAGAGGGTAATGATAAATCTGCAAAGCACATAAAAACATACCGGTAATGTATTTATCACTGTGCCACACCCTTTGAATTCACCAGGTGACCCGGGAGCTGAGCCAGGCACGGAAGCGTATCTTCTGTATGAAGAGGGAGTCAAGATGGGCAGTTGGGGACTTTGTGTCTACTCCTTCTCTTCCTTTGCAATGGGATGTAAGTATTGGATTGACATGTGTCTACTTCACACAGGGAAAAAATTAATAACAAGATTTCAGGGGCTACTTTTCAAGCTTGCTTGCATGAAAGTAACACTCTTTAATTTGTTTTGCATTGAACTCTATGCGAATTTTGAGGGCTCTTTTTTTAACTTTCGGGGGCTCTTTTGGGCATTTCAGGGGCTAATTCGCCCCGAGTCCCTGTGTATTTTTCCCCCTGATTTCACTCATTATGCAGTGAACTGCTACCAAATAAAAAAGAAGAAACCCCACGGCAAGATTAAGATTTTTGTGTCAATAAATATCAAGTGAATTTAAAAAATATATCTGCGTGCAGCAAAGGACCATTATCTGTGCTAAAAGACACAGTTTATTTTGCTGCATCAATTTGTGTTTCTGAGGTAGTTTGCTTTGTCTGAAAGAAGCTTACTGATTGACCAATGTAGCGTTTGACCCTACATTGTTGTGTAAATGTAAGAATCCAGCAGAAACATTAACTTCAATATTAGGAATTGAATTTTTTCTCTTTTTTCCCCCAAATTTGGAGCTTATTTGTGAGTAAAACCTTTCAGGAAGAAGTGTATCGAGTAGAAATATGTTGCGATGTCAATTGTCTTGGGCTTCATTTCGTCAGAGAGGTAGGATGAGGGTTCTAATTGAGTGTTTAGGTAATGGTTAGGGCTAGGATTAAGGGTACATGTAGGTACAACGTTTTTGGCCAGGGTTTGGGTTTAATAGGAAATTGATTTGTTGAGGCTATCAATCTGGAAGCAATTGTTGTTAGCAGCTTGATGATGTGTCATACATGTAGTTCAGGAGTTCATTGGCTTGCCAGTAAGTCCATAACGTGTTCTGCAGACATGCAACGAGATGTCAGGGGCAAGTCAACAGTCCTGATCGCTCCAAACTAAATGAAGGATATATTGATATATGGGTCAGCATGGTTGTATGACATGTGCAACAGGTGCTCTGCGGTCAATTTCCTGCAGTAACCTATCATCTAGCTTCCTTCCTCCACCAAACAAGATATCTACATGTACATGTACATGTATGTAAACCTGATCCTAAAGTAGGGCTCCCACTTAGCCGAGTTGGAGCCTCGAGTTGTGGCGAGTTGTGACATATTTCTTGATATCAAGAAATCAATTCTTGTTATCAAGAAATAATTTTACGTTGTAAACTGTAAAGCAATGGTAATTCTTGATATCAAGAATTGAATTTGTGATATCACGAATTCGATTTTGTGATATCAAGAAATATGTTTTAATGATAAAACTGCTTGCCTTAAGAATGCTTACACAGACCAAGTCAAAATGTTGAACAGTTTTTTTTCTTTCCATAATAGCACGATAGGCATCAACATAAACAGTCAGGTTGATTTTGAAAACCTGTTGTGTAATTAGTTGGAGAAGCAGGAAGTTGTTTAGGAAGTTATTTAGCGATAGCATTCCTTTCCCACATGGCTGCGATTGTGTCCTAACTAATAACAGGATGCTTTCCAACCCCTATAGCACCACTTACACATTTCCTCACAATGCCTTTGTAAAGCCATTACTTTGAAGAAAATGAAAATTGGTTAATGGGTGATTAGCAGGAGATTATTGGTGATCATTAATATCCTTTTCTTTCTTCAAGCAATCCTTGTTTTGAATGAAATTAAGGAAGTTGCGTTGATGGAAAGTCCACAAGAAATGACAACATGGGATCTCGTTGTTCATTGTTTTTCATTCATCATGTATACCTGCACAGTGGACAAAATTTCCATAGTCTGCAAAATGTTTGGTTATTATAAGCATTTATATACCTTACTTAAGAAATCCAGCCATCTGATTGATCGAAATTGCATTCATAAACTTCAACTATTCCTGTAAAATTCCCGAGAAAAGTTTGTCTGGCATTAAGAGTTTACAATAGGTCAGATGTTGACAGTCGGTCATGTAAATATGTCTGCTTTTCAATTTAGTCTGAAGAAGCAGTGGTTTTATTATTTCAGAACGACCCATGGGCAGGAAAATAAACAACTTATCATGAGAACTGGAAAGGCAGGATTACTTGTAGGTCATTTACGGAAATAGGCAATTACCACCCTTTAATTTTATCTACATATTTAGATCACAAGACACAAAGTGCTATCTGGATCCAAGACAAGTCAAATCAGACTTGGGTTCCTCTCGCACTCGTACACATGCTTGTCTACTCAACAAGACATGTTACTGTTCACTTTATATAGAATGTATTTGAATTGCAATTTGTCTTTGTAGAAATGAAGCTCATATTTTGAATTCAGCTTTGTAGATCAAACCCCTTTCATCAAGAGCAAAACATGTTTTTGTGATTGGTACACTTTCAGTGTGATATCATTTTACTTGAACTACATTTTAAACACCTCATCCACATATTACATACATGTAGTAAACCAGCCAGGTGTAGTAAACCTACATGTAGCTATTGCGCTTTACATTTTTGTATAAGGCTTAGACTCAGTATACATCCATGTAGGACCCTTTATGTGTGCAGTTACATGTACTTGTTTTCAATGCCACTTGCTTTTCAACTTAAAGGAAAACAGTATTTAAAAAAGAGGGAAAGAAAAAAATCGCTCTGGTTTCATATACTGTGTCCTGCAATTATGTGAGAGCCTTTACTGTAAGTAGAACAAATAGATTTCAATGGTAAATATACTTGATCTCAAAGTCTGTTTCCTTATCTGTCTTTAAACAAGGTTCATGAAAGAGTTGAAACCATTGGTAAATGTAGGGCATTTTGTTTAAGTCTTCCTGTCTAACAAAAAAAGTTCATGAAATGTCAAGTGTTCAGGTCGTCGGCATTTAAACTTTGCTTCAACTTGGCATGAATATGAGTACATGAAGAATAAGAATATTCTGTTAGTGGGGGGGGGGGGGGGGGTAGGGGGAGAGTTTGAAAGTTATGTGACAGCCAAAAAAAAGGTAGGTGATCATGTTTTTAGGTGTACCAATAAACAAAACAAATCTGTCAAGGAAAACAAAATCTGTGTGACACCCTAGTCCCCCCCTCCAAACACAATAGATAGATCATCAGGGTTTTGATGTGCCATTAAAAAAAGAAGAATTTGATTGAATTCCAGTTTATAATTTGAAGTGAAATTGTTAGGTTACAAGAAAAGATGGCCCAAATATATATTAAACAAAAAGAATAATAGCTATTTTTTTTTTCATTCAAAACAGGAGAAATTTATTATTTCAAATTATAAAACAGGAGTAAAGGGCAACTCAGCAAACTCCAAAGATCTCTTGAAAACTGCAAAGAGATCTGTTAAGAGAACACAATGGAAAAGTTTTGCAAGTAACTTCCACATTTATCATGATAAACCATGGATAGCCTCCTAGCTGCACGCACACACAAATATTTTCATTGAAATTCATTATGATGAACATATACAAGAATACTGTCATGCATAGATGCCCAAATTGAAAAAAAAAGCTTATGAAAAAGGGATAAAGAAACCAGTCAAACTCATATCATGTAATAACAATAAAACATACATGTACTTTGCCCCAAAAGGTCACCTCTTTCTCTTTTTGTGTATTTGTGCATGTTGAATTATACAAAATAAATACCATTGTTTAGCTGACAATGAATGGCAACCCCTCTTCCCTATAGGTCATATCACCAGTAACCCTTTTTGTAATTGTAAGTACATACCGTATAATATAAGCTAATATGTCTATTATGTACATGTAGATGTACATGTATGTATTAAAAGGCACTTTTGGTCAATAGACAAAAGTTGGTGAGGCCCTTCAAACAGAATTTGAAAAACAACTCTAGTTGTCTTGTCTTGATTTGACAGACTGTTATTTGTTGTATTTATTCCATCATTTGTTGTGATATGCAATGATCTCACATTTCAAAGGGGGACATGGGGGGGGGGGGGGGGGGGGGGGGGGGGGAGGGGGAAGAAGAAATGCCTAAAATAAATTTTTGAAAATCCAAGGTCAAACTACAGTTCAAATCTATTCATACAGTTGACTTCTAGCCATATGTGCTTGCAATATGTGAAAGAAACAATTGTAGATAATGTTATTTTATAGATTTTTAAATCATGACAATTTAAAGAGATCATGGGGCCAAATCTTGCTGCAAATCACATACAGTAAAACAGGGCTGCACAGAGGAATACATGCACATGTGGCTCGAAAGTTTGGTCTTAACTTTAAAAGCTAAAAATGTTATTTGTTTAATATTATACACATTTCTACTCTATATATGATAGTCTTCCATACAAAGAATGTCAAAGCACACAAATTATTTTTCACCTTTACCAGAGTTTGACAGTCTTTTTATCCATCTTTCCCTTTCTTTTTCTTTCCTTCCATCTCTCTCTTTGTCCCCAGTGGTCATGACCGTCATACAACGCCATTTCAGTCAGAAGTTCATCTTGGTGGCTGGTCACTTCTTCTTTGCTGTGTCATGCGGTGCCATGGCGATGCTCACCAACCATCCCTATGCCATCCTCTTCTTGTGCTGCGGACTCGGGATAGACACGGTGGTCGTCATGACGATACCCTACAACGTACTGGCTATCTACCACAAATGTGAAAAGGTAAGCATTTTTTTATCCAAGAGCGTATTTGAGATAGAAAATCCTTGGGGGTGTTTCATAAAGACTTAAGTTGGACTTAACTATGGCAGGCCGTTCATACCACTGTTTGCTCCCACCATTTTCTGGCATTGGTCTCTCAAGGGACATACAAATCATGGTCACAAATCTACAGAATTTACAATTTATTATTGAAGGAAAAATATTATCAAAAGATCATAATGGTGAGAGCAAAGAGTTGCATGAACAGCCTGTCATAGTTTAGTCCAAATTAAAGTTGATTTTAGTCTTTGTGAAACACTCCCCTGGTACGATCAAACCGGAAACAGTGGCAAAATTCTTAATGGCAGCCATTTTTATGTGACTTCCTTGTAATTGCATAAATATAATGTAGTGTTAATCAGGAGTCAAAATATTCGGCAGCATGAAACTTGAAAATGCAATGAACTAAAATTCAATTGTGTGCTTTTCTTTTGCCTCCAGTACAAACATCCAGAAGGAGGGCTCCCTCGAGGGCTTGGTACAGACATGGCTTGTGTCGACATCCAGGTGTTTATTTCTCAGATCACGGTGTCGGCCGCGATGGGTCCCTTGATCCAGCTCGCAGGGTCCCACGTCACCATCGTCGTGTCTGCTGCCATCATGTCTTTTCTAGCATCACTTTGTGCCGCTTTCCTTGTGACGTACGAGATGAAGGATAATTGAGCGCAGCGCGTACCCAAAGTTGGTAAATCCTCAGCGAACAAAGTAGCATACAATGCCAAGTTCATACATACATTGTACATGTATGTAATATTTCATTGATATGTCTGTATCAGACACTCATATTAAAGGGTAGCTAAATTGCAAATGCATGTTGACTTATGTTAATCTGTAATAATGTATACATCACATATCTTTTGATTTTTTGGTGTTCATCTATGTCAAATATTTTATATCATTTTTCCTATTCATTTTGTCCTACCTGCTAAAGCTCCACCCCTGAACAAAAATCCTTGCATGTACCAAAGAAGTAAAAAATTCCCTCACACTTTTGTAGACAAAATTGGTACAAAAAACCTTGATTGATACGAAGCTAATTATTGCTTTATTTCAAGTAATGTAATGTAATATATGACTGTTATTTTGTATAGACAGTAGCTACATGCACTTTGTATAAATATTTTAATGGCATTTACAGAATTATTTTACGGTGCCAAAGGGTAATTTTTAATATATAATGTAATATTCATGTATAAGCGCTTTAATAGTGACAAATGAGAAAATTATGTCTACTTTTTGGAGTTTCAAACATATTTTGTCTTTTGACAGATTCGATATATCCCTGTACAAATACATCATTTAGTGGCATCAGTGGTTTATAAAATAGCTTACAATATTGTAGTTTAATTTTTTTTATTAATATTTGGTGTTGAAGCTTTGATTGCAGTGCTACCTCATACAAATCCCATTGGTTTTGAGATTGAGATCATGTTTGTTAATTTTGATAATGGTTTGTTCACATATAATGCAGGACATTGTGGTGGATTTCATTTTTGTCTCACCTGTGTAGCAAAAAGCGAGACATAGGCGCCGCTTTTCCGGTGACGCCGGCGGCGGCGACGGCGTCAACATCAAAAACTTAACCTAAGGTTAAGTTTTTTAATTTTTGATATAATTTTGAAAGTATAAGTTCTTAGTGAATGAAACTTGAACTATAGAATTATTAAGTATCCCCAATTATGTGAGTAAAATTTCAGGTCACAAAGTCAAGGTCAAAGGTCATTTCAGGTCAACAGACTTGGACTACATTGTACATGTATGTTGTGGCATCATCATCGATAACTTAACCTAAGGTTAAGTTTTTTAATTTTTGATATAATTTTGAAAGTATAAGTTCTTAGTCAATGAAACTTGAACTATAGGGTTATCAAGTATTCCCAATCATGTGAGTAGAATTTCAGGTTACTAAGTTAAGGTCAAAGGTCATTTAACGTCAACAATTTTAGACTTTGTTGTGGCATCAACATCAAAATTTTGAATTTTTAGCATATTTTCAAATTGTTTGTTCAAATTCCATGAAACTTGTACCCAAGGGTTATCAAGTATCACAAGTCATATGACACATATTTCAGGTCACAAGGTCAAAGGTCATTTTAGGTCAGTAGAATTGGATTATGTTTTCACAACTTAATATGAGAATTAATAAATCAATTTTTTTTATTACTTTGTTCATATTTCATTCAAGTTATTGATCGTGGTACAAATAACAGTGAATAATTCTTCTGGTGATTCTTAGTTAATATTCACTTCAAAATGCTGATTATATTCAGAGGATTTCATTTTTTGGGGCCTGCTAATGGGCCACCCTGCCTATAAATAATGTTCCTACCTCAATTTTTCATCATTTCGAATTGCGTAATGCAGGCGAGACCGCGTTTCCCAGGCTTGTTTACATGTAACAGTATGACGAGTAGGGATGAAAAAAGTAGCTGTATGCAACAAAGTCCCAATGCATACTCGCTTACGGGCATTTGTGTGTCATGATACGGAATTGTTAAGCACATAACGTACATATAATTTTTTTCTTCAAATATGGATGCGATTTTGATGCACCATTAAGATGTATGTACTATAATGAATAATATAGATCAGGACTGAATATATGTTCAATTCTCTTGAAAATTTTTCTTGTGCATATGTGACATATAGGTTCAGTTCACGTGAGGTTGAGTATATGCACTTTATTACTATTGGTAGATCATTCCAAGTAGTTAAGGCATAATTATTGTCTTTTAAAATACAATAGTTCATTTTTCGTTGTGGTTTTGTTTACTATACAAACAATGGCGTAGCTGATGGATGGGGCACAGGTGGAAAATACCCTCTACAATTGAATGGTTGACAAGAAATATGGGAGAGAACAACAAATAAATAGATGAATAGATGAAAGAAAACATTTCTATTGAATCTTGGCTCACTTCATGGCCTTGATTTTTCATGTTTCACCCACCCATTCAGTACAATGTGAATCTGGTGCCCCTCAGTGATACATGTGCCCCCCCACACACACACACACACCGCCCCCGTGGTTGCACCCACACTACGTTACGCTACGTTAGTGCTATCAACAAATGGACAGGGCAAGACTTGTTGCAGGGTTTTAGAGGGATTACATTGTCAGAGAAATAGTTTAGAGTTTAAATGTGTATATCTATAAAGACATATGTCCATTTGGAGAAATGTTACAGGGTAGGCTGGCCTGCAGAGAAAAGCCTTTTAAGTGAGTGTTTTTTCTTTTAATGAATAAAGAAGAAATACAGGGTTTAGACATGTTTGTCTTTGTTAATATAAATGTAGATGATATGGTGTTGGGTAGATGATGCAATAGACACGGTACCGGTAACTAAACTTTATTTTATTAACACGAGCATAGCACATTTTACCATGATTGAAACATGTAGATGTAAGAATATATAAAAGTTTATCTATATAAAAAGAATTTGTAATTTTCTTTTAACGTATGCCTTTGTTGTCTGCTCTTTGCTTTCTTCTTGGCTAAACAGATTGTGATGAAGAGAATTGGTGGAAAGGCTTGTTCAGATATGAAGAGATAAACCGCTGCTGTTTAAAAAAAACAACAACATAAATGGATGGCAACTGCTTGCAACACAGGTCTGCATGTATTCACTAAGCTCTAGCTGTGTTGTATGATACACATATGTGAAGCGTATGGCACTGAATAGCGTTATTTTATAATACTAATAATAGTCACATTTGTATAGCGCTTAATACATGTACTATGTTTCTAAGCGCTTTACATTGTAATTATTATTACCCCGGTCTTTGTATTCAATTGCTAATGTGCACATGATAGTGCCCATGCTCCGCTCCATGGGGAGAAATTGCTGGGGTTTACCACCTCTTATCTGAATGAGAATGTGTAACATGTGATGGTGTACATGTAGGGGCTGGCCTGTTCACACATATCCATGAATTCTTTTAGTATGTGTGAATGAATGGCAGGTGGGGATGAAAAAGGTCCAATGTGTACTCGCTTATCTGTGTGTCAAAAGATACAGCACATTACATTGACATTGTACATTATTGATACAAAAAAAGTGGTGAGAAAGACTGTATTATTAATGAGCCTGAAGTACATATAATATTATGGAGGAAAAAATGCTTTGATGTACATTTATGTCATTGATGTAGATCTTTGATCTATGTGCATTTACATTTACAGTAATAGCCGACATTCTTCATTCTTCTCCCTCTTTGTCGGCCTTGCCCTTAAATCTTTAGGTTCATAACCCCCCTCCCCCTTCTCTATCCTTTCTCTCTATTCCAGCCCCCTTTCTTCCTGATATGTAAACAAAATATCAAGTGAACCCCTTTTTCTGTCCGTCTCTCTCTATCTGTCAGTCTCTGCTGTCTTTGACACTCGTGGTTGATTTGCCCTCTATGGCTCAACAATTTCTCCCTACAAGAACATGAAACTCTTTCTTTGGGTGTATTTCTGTTTCCCCTTCCCTCTTGACCTCTCCGTCGGTCTTTCCTAATCTTTGGCTCCACACTATCCACCTTCCTCTCTGTCTATGTAGATCTTTCCCTTTCTCTGTCTTCCTCTTTCTTTCTCTTTCCCTTTCTCTCTTCCTCTTTTGGAAACAAGATCTCAACTGAAGAAATATTCATATACACTCACATTCTATCTAAAGTCCATGAACAACCAAAGCATTGAGATATCACATATTTCTACAGATATTTTTAAATCAAGCTATGTCATAACAAAAGAGAAAATACATTTCAAGAGAATACATCATCAACTGCAAAAAGTAGGCTAGTACAAGATTTTTAGTCTATATTTCAATCTAATCAGATTATAAATAAGTACAAAATACAACTTTAATTTATACCAAGATATGAATTATTCACAGTACTAGCTAGTATCACAGTACATTTCACACATCTCCTATTGTCTTTACAATACATTACCATCAACATGGCAAGCTATTCAATACAAACAGTTTTTGAAATACACAATTGCAAGGTATCTAATTGCACATCTATTGCAATAATGATGATAATAATAATAAGTAACATTTATTGCACAACTAAAATATAAATATCCAAGGTAAACACTTCACTCATTTAGTAAAAAGGATATCTGCTTCTGTTACAATCAGATATTTCAAAGAGAACAGCAATTCTTAAAGCAACAAAAGTCAGCTCACCACAACATGATTTATGAAGAAAAAGAAAACTGCTAAATATAAATATAATACACATTATCACATTTATAAAAAGAAGAACTTTACATGTGTCCCTATCTAATATCCATTATTCATTCATAAAAAAATGTAACGGGCCCTAGTAAGAATAGTCTTAATCAAAGATTAGACAAATACACCTTAAATACCTAAAATTCTAAGTCTTTAAATCTCCTTCATGTACATTAGAGAAAGTCCAACAGTGAACCAAATATTTGGGAGAAAAAAAGAAAGAAAATGTCACATACTGTCTGTTGAGAGTCAGAACTCACTATTAGAAGAAGGGCGTTCGACCATTTCCTTTTACATATACCTAGAGTGCATGCCTTCAGGGGGCTGTTTCTCGAAACCTTCTTAAATATTACTTATTGGAAATCCCTTTGAAGCATGTGTTCTAGAAATTGTGTTTCAATGGGATGTCCATGAACTTAGATGTATGAACGTTTTGTGAAATTGGCCCTGGCTCTCATCTGATGATAAAATTATATATAACTCAAGCACAATGTACATGTACTATATAATCGAATGACAAATAGTTTGCATACACGTTTGAATACGATTTTGAATACATATTCATTCCAACATTTCTAATTTTTTTTAAAAATTGGTAAGGGTCAATCTGGGCGATATAATATTTCATCTGTCTGCTTAGATTCATCAGGACATTAAATCATTGTAAAGGGATAAGAGATACATGCTCCTTTCTGGCTCTCAAATGACAATAAATTTAATCTACACATAAACCGAGTTCAATCTACATGCGCTATATCATCAATTGCAAAATACTTTGCACACGATTTTGAATACAATAATCATTTCAACATTTCTACAGACTGCGTGAGGGTCAATCACGGAGTTACATTTTAAAATTTCGTCTGCTTAGTTTCAGAAGGACATAGCCTTATTGTTGAGGAATAAGAGATACAAGTTTATGGCTCTCGGTAGATGTTGCAACTCTACTATGTATCTTAAAACCAAGTAAAAACCAGGATGAATATTTAGTTAAACTGTTTCCCAGCTTTCATACTGATGGGGGGAAAAAAAATGTATTATTGTACATTTACATTGAAATATCAAATATAAAACTGCTCACAGCAGATCACAGTTGCAGGTTAAGTCATTTTATTTACATAATTATCTTCAGCCATAAATTAAATTACTACCAGACATTAACCAAAACCAAAACCAAAACCAAAATCTATTTTCAGCCAGCAAGGTATTCTGAGATTGCCTAAGGTCACGCTCGCCATCTACTCTCTACTCCTGACGAAGGATAGTCAACCTGTTCGAAATGTCGAGCCACTCATCCTCTCCAAGCGCTATAGTTCTCCTTAGAACTCCAAGCGCTATAGTTCTCCTTGGAACTATAAGCTAAGAAAGATAACAAACAGTCCTTTCCAGGACTCCTCAACCCTCTCTCTCTCTCTCTCTCACATGGTGCACCCACAAGCCTACTGTATATCTACATCACCATGCAAGCCGACACTTACAAGCAGCATCTAAGATTTCCTTTTCTTCTTTTTTGAAATTCTTTTTTTTGTTGCCTTCAGCCTTCAACCAAGACAGAGCCACATTTTTGTGTCAGCGTTATTGTTAAATGTCTGTTGTTATAGAAGAAAAACACTAAACAATTTACTTTATATCTTTTTAAAATATTGCACTATAGAATACATCGAATGGCACAATACTGATTGATTATTAACTGCTTATTAAGAAAGAATAAGAGAACCAAAATGTAATTGAGATGTAATTGAGTACCTGAGACTTCTGTTATTTTGAAGACTAAAAATAATATAAGGTGGCTTCTTATATAGTGCACATGTCAGCAATGCTACGACACTCCTGGTGCTTGAGCATAGTTACCCCTTTCATAGCATTCTAGCATATTGAGTACCTATTTACACCTGGGTTAAGAGTAGCAAATGTGGATTAATGTTTTGTAGAAGGATGTTAGTGTCGGGCTGAGATTTGGACTCACGACCATGGGACTGAGAATCAAGTGGATGAACCACTATACCGCAACACCTCCAAAAATAAGTACTTACCGTTCTATCCATACTTCAAAATCATTCACTGTAATAAATAAAAAGTGCAGTCAACGTATGCCTTGTATCAAATAAGGTCCTAGTTTTTTTGTTTTTTTTTACATCTTAGTACTATCTTTACTTTAAGAAGAATAAAGTACTAATACTTTGCAGACATTTTGGAAGTTAGTCAAAAAACAAAGACAACCAGATCTCTTGAGGCCAGAACCTAGTACTCATGTCGAATGCATCAACAATTATTTGGTCAATAGATTTTTTTTATTTTCTTATTTCAAAAGTACAATGGGGAACATAAAAACATCCAGCTACTTGAGCACACTGAGTAGAACTAACACCGAGAGCCCGAGAGTTAAGATGATCGAACCAACGGACAACGGTGCGTTTGCAAAGACAGTGGGGTCATAGTTGAAACAACGTTCTCTTCCGGGCACTACATGGAAGCTGTTAGCCTCACAAAAGGCTCGTCCGTCACGATACTGGTCTCCGATGAGTTTGCTGTTGTAATATCCTGTCTTGCACTGTTCGAAGGTCGTATCACAGAATTCTGAGCAGATGTATAGCCTCCTGAAAACAAAAAACAGAACAAAAAATTTGTTCTTTCACCTAGGCTCAGTACAAATACACCTGGCATTAATAGTACTGATAATGATGATGATAAAAATATTAGTGATGATATACATGATAATGATGATGATAATAATAATAGTCATGATTATATACCTCACTTAAGAAATCCAGCCATCTGATTGGTCGAAATTGCATTCATAAACTTTAACTATTTCTGTAAAATTCCAAGTAACCACGGTTAAAACAGTTCTAAAATCCCAGTAACCATGGTTACCGGGAAAATAGTTCAGTCTCCATGGTTACCCCATAGGTTTACATGTTAAAAAATGGTTTGAGCGATCGAGGATACCGTACGTGTGCGAAGAATTGGTCGGTATTTTCATACAAGACAAGACAATTCCAAACAAGACAAAAATGGCTAAAGAAACTGTCCCAAGATTTCAACTTATCAAATGCAAGACTCGCTGACAGCAAGAACAACAAAAAGGTACGTGAAATTATCCATAAACATGTTGGTTTAGTTGCTGAAAATGGAGTACCAGCATAGACGTAGACGAAAATAGATCTAGTTATCAGGGTGTCTGATCGCGCACCCGATGTTGTGTGCTATATTCTTCCCATAGAGATTACACGCAATGCAGCCTCTATGCAGTCTACGTGCATTGCGCGACCATGCAAAAAAAAGTCAATTTTTTTTTTTTCAATTCGAGATTCAAACCTTTATCTTTTGTGATCCTGAAGGTGATACTCAATAAGTAAGGTGTCATATGAAAGCGCGGGTTCTTCTCTCTATTCCCCACAGGGCCGGCCCACCCCCAAAATTGTAAAAATATCTTGCTTAGACTAGAATCTAGATCTAGTCTACTCTCAAAGATACACTCATAAAAAACAACCGTGCAGATAAACTAGAGAAAGGCCAAGGTGGTGTCATTAGTTGACTCTTTTGTTTTCGGCATATAAAAGTATTAATGACTGCTTTAATATTCAAGAAATAGTTGTTTTAATACGCTCTCGGGGCTCTCGGGGCAATAGCACAATTTTAACCTTCCCTTGAGCGTATAAAAACAACTATTTCTCTCAAAGCAGTCATTAATACTATACTATTACTATTATTAGTAGTATTTTCCTTCTCCTTTTCCTCCTCTTCTTTTTCCTTCCTTTTCCTCGTCTCCCTCCTCCTCCTCCCCCTCCCCCCTCCTCCCCCTCCCCTCCTCCTCCTCCTCCTCCTCCATCCCTCTCCCCTCCCCCTCCCCCTCCCCCTCCCGCTACTACCATTATTATTACAACACAAATTATACTTACGTATCATACCAGTTGATTTGCTCAGGGCTACAGAAATAGCACATCATGTAGTTCAGATGGTAGCGGCAAGAATTTGTAGCTTGATCCACCTGCAGATCAGAAATAAAGAAAGCAACAATGAAAAACTGGGCCTTATGGGGGTGGGTGTTTCACAAAGACTACGATCGACTCAAATTGGACTTGAACTATAGCAGGCCATTCATGCCAAAGGTTGCTCTCAGTATTGGTCTTTCAAGGGATGTCACAAATCTACAGAATTTTTTTTTTTTGATAGTTCATTGTTGAAGAAATAAATGTGGATTTGTGACCACGATTTGTACATCCCTTGCAATGCCAGGAATGGTTAGAGGAACTAGTGGCATGAACAGTTTAAGTCCAACTTAAGTCGATCTTAGTCTTTGCGAAACACACCCCGGGTTAGCTAGCTTAAAATTGAAATGTAGTGGTGAAAAAAGATGCATCTAGAACACAAAGTGCTAATTGTTGAGAAAGAAAAGAAAAGAAACTTTTTGACAGTGGTCCAAATATGACATTATGGTGAAAGTGACACAATATTTGCTTGCGACAACTGCTCGGGTCTTCATTTTGTCAAAGTTATGTTTGGGGTTGGAATTGGGTTTTAAGTTTGCGTTAGGGTTAGACTTAGGCTTAGGTATTGTGTTGGATCCCTGATAGAAGTTCAGAAATAAATTAGTGCAGGAATTTGATGCAGATTAATTGTTGTTAGAGCGTGTTGCACATCCCGGTTGATATTAGAGAAGTAAACAGGAAGCAGAATGTATTTTCATGAAAGTGTTATATCCTTCCTAACATTTTTTAACAAAACCTTCTTTAGCAACCACCTGTCTATAAAGACCAGATTTTTGTTTCCCTCTTGCTCTGGATAATGCTCAAATTGACTCCTAAACTTCTGAGCTAACATGAACTATACATAGAGACCACCTGCATATAAGGACTGCTTTCTTGTCTCCCTCAAGTGGTTTTTCTATACAGGTTTCCCTGCTTACCTTGAACATACTCCCCAATACGGCGGTAACTTCTGTTCTTTTGCAGCAGGCATTTTTGTTGTACCACGAGCAGTTCGGCAAGCCTGATTCTGGCTGAGAGTACCTGGCATCAACTAGAAAATGAATTTAATGATAAATTAAGTTCTTGTAATGGAATTGCATTAAAAAAAAATACACTGTAGACCTACCTGGGGGTTCGTTTCTCAAAACCGTCACAACTACAAGTTGGTGGGGTGCGGACGCGCGTGTGTTCAGTTTAAATACCGACCGTAAACTAAGATTACAGTCGCTAACTTAACACAGGCGCGCCCGCACCCACCGTCACGTGTCAGGACGGTAATGCAATTGTATTGTGCTTCAGTCTGCCATGACGGTGAATCCCGTGAGAAAGTACATTTATATTATAAATTTGTTTTTAGGAAAAATACTCCGAAAAAGATCAGAAAATTGAAACGAAACAGGTAACAAACATATCGAATTTTAAACCAGGACCATTATTTGAACAATCGATGAAGGTAATCTAGATCTAGGTCTAGTAGTAGGGTTTTTTAGTAGGGTATCTCCTAGACCAAATTTTCTGTCTCTTTCGTTCGTTAAGCCTCTTATTTGGGTAGGGTCGGCTCTCTCTTTAGAGACGGAAGCCGACTACACGCATTCCCTTGCTAACACCATGGCCATTTATGGCCATATTTTTATGCCCCGTTATCATTACGCCATTACGAACGTGTAGCTCGCGCACAGTTTTTCCTTCATAATCATTTTGCCTTCGGCGTAGACTAGAAGAGATGAGATTTAGAGTAGAGTCTCCTGTTTGCGGCATAGCCCGGTTTGCGGCCAGGGGTATCACTTTTCAAAATAAAATCAAAATGACTCGATAATATTCATTGAAACCTACCGTGGATTCCCCGGTAAGTTCTGCGCTGCCGAAAACGTCCGTAGCAGATGCTCTTGTCGGTACGGAGTATCCGTCAGCGATGTCGGAAATCTACGGCACCAGTCGGCGATGAAAATTCCAGCAGGTGCTTACTTTTAAGTTAAGAGATCGAGGCATGACTAGATCAATATTGTAGCTCTATTTGTCCGATATTTGTCCGATTGGAGGTGAAATTTGATGTTTTTGTGGAAGTATGATGGCTGTGGTCTGTCTCCTATCGCAGATATTTTGATTGTGCCACCGCATGGCCAGTTGCATGGGGTGGCCGCAAACCGGCACGTAATTACGTGATTTTCTGGTTTGCGGCGGGGGTGTTAATACACACATAACATGCGGGATCGTGTATGATGGTATGTGTGCTGATGTGTGTACCCGCTGTGACCCGATAGTTTCTAGTAGTACGTACCCCCGTATGGGATGATCCATTCAGTAAAAAGGTGAAATTGTTTAAAACTTGTAAAATTTACCGTAGCAACAGATAAACATGAGAATTTGGGTTACCCGTAGTAATTTGGTATATGCTTTGATCGTGACGTAGCGCATAAAGCTTTGTGACGTACGCGTGCCGCAAACCGGGTTACGCACGGCCGCAAACCGGGCAACTTTTACGTCTTCTAAAGTGGACAGTACTGACCACGCTGTGGGTCAGTTACGTTATTTGTGCCTTCTATTTAATAACTAAATATATGAACTCTCTATTGACGGTATTGAAGTATTCTGTGAGTAATTGCATCAAAAATAAAATCGGCAATTCCCACTGGACGGCCGCACACCGGAGCCGCTACTCTAGATGACGTCATGCGCAGCGAGAGTTAGAATACGTCTTGCAAGATTTTCAACATGGATTTCGATTTTGACCCATAATTTCCTAAAAGGGGACCATTAAACAGATTTTTTCAGTCAAGTTGGTAAGTGGAACAGATTTATTATAGCCTAGGGTCTAGATCTAGACTCTAGGCCTAATTTACAATAGGTCTATCATTTAAATTGGATATGCATGAGGTAAAATGAAATTTGGGGGGATAAAAATTTGGCCATCAATGGCCTTGGTGTTTGAAAGTGAATGGGTATAGTCGGCTTCCGTCTCTAAAGAGAGAGCCGACCCTACCCAAATAAGAGGCTTAACGAACGAAAGAGACAAAAAATTCGGTCAAGGTATCTCCATGTCCACGCCGGAGTTCTGCCTTCTGGGTCAGAGTCTGGATAGAATTCGGAACTAGCGCCTTTATTTCATCTAAATCTACCATGTCTACTTCGTCTCCATTCTCCATGTTTTATTTTTCCATTAAAGTTTCTGCGATTAGCCACATTACGGTAAAACACCATAGGCCCTAGACCCCTACACAAAAACAAATATCTGGGACAACTATGAAGAAAATAAATGGCAGAATACAGTAGACAGAGATATCGAGATTGCATACGTCAAAGAAAACGTTCTTTTCATTAGATATTACTTTAAGAAAAATCAAATACGTACTGTAGTATGTGCAAACTGACACCTCACTGGCCAGAGAATAAAAGAAAAACGCGACGGAGAGTAGAAAGAAACTGTTCATAATCCGATGAAAACAATCCATTTTCATGTAAAATTCATGTGTTACAGCTCCATCTACGTTTAAATAAAGAGAGAGTGCGATTCGAGCTAGATCGATTGGGTGGTGATGGTGGTGGTGGTAATTAGTTTGTTGACTTGTGCATGTGATTGTGAGTGTGGGGGGGGGGGGGGGGGGGGGTGGTGCTTTGGGGCTGCAGCCCTCATAATAAAAAGGTAGCTTAGAATGAATTTATAGTGCCCTCTTCA
This sequence comes from Strongylocentrotus purpuratus, assembly GCF_000002235.5. NCBI lineage: Eukaryota > Metazoa > Echinodermata > Echinoidea > Camarodonta > Strongylocentrotidae > Strongylocentrotus > Strongylocentrotus purpuratus. Next base: position 4,573,267 of record NW_022145601.1, read on the forward strand.
CCTCCTATAATTGCCCCTATTCAAATCTGAGAGATATCCGTTTTACTATGACAAGTTCCCCTTCCCTCCATTTCTATATGTGCCTGGAATAAGTGTAAGAAGGTGCCCCATTTTCACCTCCGTTCTATGGGCCCTGAGAAACACACACACACTCTATCCAAAGAAAGACATAAACACCACAAAGGGTTTCTTTGGAACCGCTTTTATCTTTACGAATGGGGTCCATTGGCCCGCCTTAGCGCCCCTTGTGGGTTGCAGACAAAGACGTTTAAATATAATTACTAGACGGAAAGCAGCACGCGCGGAAACCATGCAGACGAATGGGATTAGGCTCCGCCTCTTTTGGATCATTTGAAGACAAAATAAGCTACCGAGGCGGCTTTTTGATTGGATATGAGCCTCATGAATATGTATTTTATCGATAGTATCGTTTAAGAAACCGGATAATATATTTGACCTCATTGCGTCACTTTAATTATGCAGATTTATGCACGACGCTACTACACTCGCACAAACTGAGAAGAGTTAGTTCATTGAGAATGGGTGAGTAATTGATTGAAATATGAGTAGATTAAGTGAATTTAGTCATCAATTTTGAAAAAGCTGCAATAGTCTTCGTGATGTACGGTAATTTCGTTACATTTGGAGACAGTTCTCAACAGATTTTTGGGGAAAAGACTAGTAAAATATTGCTCTTGAAATTGCACTTTTATTTTCATCGTCATGAAGTAGTTTGACTGCGGCTTGCTGTCATTTCACCCTAGTACTCCAGTTAGGGCCCCGAGGGGTTCCGGCAGGCCCACCCGGGAAATTTCGGTGCTCATTTGCATCAAGATCAAACTTTCTAATCAAGTTTTATTTGAGATTTGATCGTCATCATGAATCTATAATTCACGAATCACCGATTTAATTTAAATCTAGATTTAACGTTATACCTTAAAGTAATCTACGAAGCATGATTTTTTTGATAATCCAAGTGGATTAATTCTTGTTAAAATCTTTAGTAGATCTAGACTCTAGCCTTCTAGGTCTAACAAAGTTAGATGTGGACTTGAGGCTTTACTTTATCGGTGCCATCCGTTCGCTCAGTTGCATACGCGGTGCGTGTCAACTTTATTTAGACCAAAATTATCTGTGACCATTGATAATCAAACAACTCCAAATCCTATTCATTTAGATGTAAACCTGAAACTTATTAATAAAATATAGATATATAGACCTAGAGTCTAGACCTATTTAAAAAATATCAACACTAGGATTTGTTTATTTAATATTTAGATTTTGTGTGGGTCCAGCGTGCTTGTCAAGTTGTCTAGAGCCTAGATCTAGACCCTAGCTATCAGTGGCGTACGCAGGATTTTTTTCAAGGGGGGGGGGGGGGGGGGGGGGGGTTAACATTTTGAAATCGGGCCAAAAACTTTGCAACAACTCAGCCAGCCGCTGAATAAGGGGGGGGGGGGGGGGGGGGGGAGGCATCTTTTTTAGGTCATCCATTAGGATTTTTTAAAAAAAATTTTATTAAAAAAAAAAATCAACACTAAAAAAAGGGGGGGGGGGGGGTTCCAGAAAAAACATACATATAAAAAAAGCTCAAGGGGGGGGGGGGTTAACCCCAACCCCCCCCCCCTGCATACGCGCCTGACCCCTATTAATTCTTTTAATATATTAGAGATTTTTTTCTTCTCCAAATTGTGCAGTTCATGTTGATAAATCTATTTGTTTGTGTAAGAGAAGACCCCTACTAGTCCACAATTATGTTTACTTATGTAGTCCAATTCTTCTTGTCTTAATAAACCAATTTTACTTAAGACTACTTTACTATATGTATAGGCCATATAAAGCACTTTTTGAAGCACAAGTTTAATCTTCCATTTAATTTTAATTTGTACTGTGGTCCATTAAATTGGAATGTTGATTTCCACACCGTATTAAAATTAAGGCCAACCATGACATGAAAAATAGTTAATATGCTAGATCTATTTTATTTTGTTATGGAGAAAGGGACGCCTTGATTGTCATATCGATTTTTTTAAATTTTTGTTCCAACAGAATGAAACTGATGAAGATCTGGAAGGAGTTAACTGATGAGTGGACATTAAAACATTTCTTATATTTGCAAGATGAAGCAGAAAGTCCCATGCAGGTAAAATGTTCAGGCTATTTAGCACACAAATATTAAATGACCACCTATTAATTCACTAAAAAGGAAATGGAACTAAGTTTTTGTTGACAGCGTATATTGTGGAGGTATATTTTATTCTAGTTCTGCACTTAGCACACAAATATTGATATCTTTCCTTTCTTTGTTTACAAAGGAAATTTGTCCTTATTTACAGGAGGTCCTGTGTGTAAAAGAACCATATCTATTGCACATTCAAAGCACTACATGATCATACATGTAGAGTATACACAGAACCCCTCATCACTTTTTTTTGTAAGTGGTCCTTTCACTTCTTGAGCAATTAAGATGACGAAGAACACAAAATAAAATTAAAGAAAGTCTGTTAATAGGATGTATTATGGTTGATGTATATCCATTATTATCGCTTTTAAATTGAAGTACCTACATTGTTTTCTCTCATGTAGGATGATGCTTCTCTACAGTGGACGATGAAGGCATGCTGGTTTACAAACTCAGGAGAGGAACAAAGAACAGATATTGACGGATCATATCTAGAAATGCGGGCCTACTACACTTCATACAAGCAAGTGTGCTAATATACATGTAGGTACCCCAAATAAACTATTTTGGAACACATATCATGCAGAAAGTTATAGATCTGACAAATATATTTTTCATTGTCCGTTGACTTGTAAAAGAATACTTGACTGAATATCACAATTGTGATTTAGATTAAAAATAAAATGTCAATATAGATGAAATAAAAGTCTACATAATGTATGTTGCAGTTGCATTATTTCCAGTACATTCTCTGTTCCAAGTTGTTTGGTCATATATGTCCCATACTTAACTGAGTATTATTCAATTATGAGCACAAGTTTACATTACAAGTACATTGTACATGTATTACTTATTTCATACCTTGTCTGATCCAAGCTCTAGCAGGCCTATCGTCTTAATGGAATCATCAGAAATAATCTAACATGAGCAGTAACTAGTCTTGTAGGAAAAATAGTTTAGGTTTGCCCACTAGAACTCCAAGTGAATTTTAGTCCTTCCTCTTTTTGTCAGGGCAGGTATCAGGGTGTATGTTATTATTTATTAATCGTTGTTGATTTTCTTATACACTGTATCTTATTTTATTTTTCCATTCAACAGACTTGGGTTATCATTACAGCCCTTTCTTCTGAAAACTAGGCTACAACTTTATTGATGAATGCAGAAGACATCTACATGGGACTACCTCTTAAAGATGCCACCCTCATATAATGAAAGAGGACAGTAGAGATGGGTTTAAACTTGAACATTTACATACTATAGGTTTTCCCGGCCAATTTCGTCAAAGCAGCGATCAATTTCACTAACGTGCATTCATGTTCGAGCGAATGTTCTCCACTCGTTGCTCCCCTGTTTCATTTTTAAACTTTTTGCATTCAATTTCGTTTCGAGTCACCAAATTTTCGAAACAAGCACATTCAAATTAACGTTTGGTTCAGTCAATTTGGAAATGCGTTAGCGTCATTCAATTTCGCCAAAGTTGAGTGGGAGGACAATTCTTTGGCGAATTGCGGTTTCATTTTCGTCTATGGGCAACCTCTTTCGCAATCGGGTCATTCAAATTAAAACTAAACCTCATAATTATTGTATGAGGCTCGATGTTTGTTCGGATATTCACTTTTTCATGTTCATTTGTTTATTCTTTTTCTCTACTTTTCTGACATGATTTCACATTATACAATCTTCTTATTTGTCTGATATATTTATAGTGCATTCAATATTTTCTCTTTCTTTCGATCTTTATTTTTGATGAAACATTTCTTTATACAGTCATGTCTTCATATCTTTCATTATAAATGAGGTATTTTTTAAATGTTTTTTTTAATAATCAATCTGGATTGAGTAGGTAATCTTTCTTTCTTTTCATTTTACATCTTTTTCTTTATTCATCATTGTATTTTGTTTCCATCATGTCCATGTCTAAAGCTCAACTCTACCGCTGTCCAGGATCTGTGTATAATTATATAGCTTGTTCTTAGAAGAGAAGTCACAAATTGTACACCTTCTCTGGGGACAGTTACCTGTGTAATGACAGATGTCTGCTAACAAATACCCATAATCATTCCTACAAGTAAACTTAGCATTAAATTATTTAAACAGAAGTATATTAAGTGACAAATTAACATCAAATGAAAAGCAATGCACAAATGTCACATATGGATGCCTAATCACGAAATTGAATGCTCGAATACATACCACCGTCTGTCCGGCACGATTTTGAATGCTCTTTGCATGCTTTTCTAAATTGAAGGCTCGTTTTGCACGTTTCCGTGACAAGAGTATGAAATCGCATGCTACTAAATCAAATTGAACGATGCAATTAGCTTTTTGAATGTTGATCTACATAGTCATTCAATTTCGCACGAACTTGAATGAACATAACGTTAATTCGGATGCTAAGTTTACGAAGTTGGGCGGGAAAACCTATATTTATTTGTTACTTGTATTATATGTTTGTAGAATACCACATACAAAACTAATGAATTTATCACCTTGTCAACATTCAAATAATTAAAGATAAACTAATCATCAGTGAATAAACATTAACATTTTAACAATGTCAACTACCATCTTATAGGATGAAACTGAGGACTGGGCAGAAAGAAATTTCCTTGAAAATTGAGTGATAAAGATCAGTCTAAATCAAAGATTGAATTAATCAATGATATTTTAATTGTAATTATACATGTTTAAATTCATTTACCTCTATGGACTTCTGTATTAGAAGTTTTTTAGATTATTATATTATTGCTGCTTCAAGTATTGTATGTAAGAAGGTTTGAAAGACAACCCTCTAAATGCACTAAATATGAAAACTGCTAATCATCCATGCCTTTCGTATCCAAACTGCTAATTTTAATAGAATCATGTTTTATACTTCCTAGCTAAAGAAAACATGGGGGGGGGGGGCTTGCTATCCTCTTGTTGTTTCTACATGGACCATGTAACAGGTTGCAAAAGTGTAAACAATATTATGTTTGTTATATGTTTATATTAGAAGGATTTAGAAAATGAAAACTTTTGAATTATAGAATTACTGTTGCTAGAAGTAATGGCAGTATTGATTTTTAAGGGAAGGGGGTAGTTTTCCCAGAGAAATTAAAGGTATACCAATGTAAAATTAATACAAAAGAGAAAACTATTCTTAAAAATAAAATTAGAAAGGACATGGGCCTCCTAACTAAAACCCTGGAAACACTTCTGGGTCTTTTTTTTTTTTTCAAATTCGAAATTTCCAGTGTTAAATTCCATTGTCTTACAAAAAAATTATGTCAAGATGTTGAAATCAAACAATGTTTCACTTTCCAAGTTAACAAAATTGAATAAAATAATTAACATACTTTCCGGTCTCTCTGGTCTCTAAATTAAAAATGTTCAAAGCTCCTGCAAAGGTTGCAAAAAGGAAAAGTGAAGAGAATCCAATTGAAATGTGGACAGTAATGGAGTGAATATGGAATGGTTGATCATAGTTGATAACGAGTGCATGCAAATGAGTGGTAATAACAAGTACGACTAAAAGTGAGACGGAAAAGAACTGCAACAGGTTATTTAGTCAAGACAACAAACCTTCAGTTGCAGAAGATAATTTACGAAAGAGAGAGAAAGGGAATCATTAAGGTACTACGATGAGAGTGGGTGGGGAAAAAAACATCCACTGTGCCACATAATTTGTTTGTCTAAAATAAGGAAACTTTATACATCAGCATATTAAAAATGTAAAATCATAGCCAGAGAATGTGTTGTTATATGGCTTATAGCATGTTTGATTTAATAAACAAAAACAGACCCAGTTATTGATAGACTAAAAAGGGAATAGATCGACACAGTATTTCTTATTCAATGAAGTTAAGGCCACTCCCCCATATCGCGATGCATCCTGGGTATGAGGGGTGGAGCTTAGCAAGCCTGAGATCTGTGAAACTGGATGGTTATTATTATTTTTTGGACAATAAAGAGATTTTCAGAAAAATTTATGCTGGAATAATAATAAGTAGAGGTGTAATGATGTTTTCAAAGGCTACTTAGTTGGCGTAAATATTCAGAAATGAATTATACACGCCATTAAAACCTTAAAAAAAAAAAAAAAAACACAACAACGAGTGGAACTTTAAGGTCCACTTCCCGATGCATCCTGGGTACACCAGCTGTTATACTGGTGATCGATAATACAAGTTCGAGCGCGTATTTCACCTAACGGTGATCGCATCAGAATATTCCACGCTGATTCGCTGAATCACTTGCGTTGCTAGCGCGCAGCGTGATGAATAAATTACCCATAATTCCGTACAGTAGATTATTTGACCTCTCTTATTACGCTGATACGCGCATTGTCTTTTACCATGTAGTGAACATCATTCCAGTACACTTTTCGCGGGGAGCATTCTACAGAATGCATAATTCATAAGGCTCATGAATTATGCAAGGTAGCTTATTTTGGCTTCTAATGGATCCGGACAAAATGGCGGAGCTTGGGGGGCCTGGTTGCAGAGGCAGATATACCCCCGATCCGCCAGTGATTTATACATTTATGCACGCATTACGCATATAGCTTAAAACTACAGACCCGCTATTCAGGGTAGCGATTTAATTTGCTGCATGTTTCTATTTTAATGATTATTTTATTAATCCATTAGGCCTATAATCATCAGAGAATAAACATAAACTGATTGTTTGTATAAGTTTGTAAACCCTATTAGTGAGGAAAACCTTTTTGCCAGGAGCCAGTTTCTTTTGGCTACCCTCAGTATTTCATACTTCCTTTCTCTCTTAACGGTTTTTCATAATTTGGTTCTGAACCTTACTTGTTTTTTAATAACAAGTAAATAAATGAATAAATAAATGATTGACTAAATAAATGAATAAATAAATGAATAAATAAATACATATGTGATAGAAATCACTTAGTTTTGTGGAATATTCAAGTTCAGTTTAAGCACTAGGTTACCTTGCTCTTATGTTCGCCTTTCCTTTTATTTCTCAAATATCTCTCGTCGTTTGTCAAATGCAATTATTTTCCAGTAGGTCTATTTTTGTAATCATTCAATTCCTTCACCCTCCTCTCTTCTCGTTTCTCTTCTCCTCCTTCTCTATCTTACCTCACTCCCCCTCTCCTGACCAACACCCCCCCTCTTGCATTCCTTTACCCCTCACCCTCCACATTCATGTCCTCCTCTCCTATTATAACTCTGGAACCGGGTGGCTTCTGTGTGAAAGCCTATGGGTACGGCAGAATTCAGCAGTTAATAGGTTAATTGATTTATACAGGAACATTGGTTCTTTATCTCAACGCAAATAAAATAATCACCCCCCCCCCCCCAAAAAAAAAAAAAAAAAAAAAAAAAAAACTTGAAAAAAAAAAAAATATATATATATAAATAAATACAAAATAATAATAATAATAATTCAGGTCAGTTCAATCTAATTCAATTTCATTTATTTCCATAACTAAAAAATGCAAATATTTACAAGCAAGGCAAACTAACAGTAGAAAAAAAATACATAATATGAAACCGTGGGATACCCTTAAAAGCAAAAATGCTTGTGGACAGGGTACCAGGTTTTATAGCATAGTAATAAAGTACGACATTTATTTTAAATCTAAACATTTTAAACAGAATTATGATAAAATATCGTAATGCATAAAGTATGTACAAATGATTATTCAAGGTACACACAGTAACAAAGGATTTCGGTAAATTACCTGACAATATATTTTAACATCTTGTTAGTCTCTGAAACTGATTTCTTCAACAACTGGCAAGTCTCTGAACTGATTTAAAAAATTGTATATACCCTTAACACGTTTCTGAAGCACTTGCATGATAAGCAATTATATGGGGTGACGAAATGAATCTTATCGCTCGTGTTTGTAGTGTTACGAATTTAAAAAGAGGACTTTTAAAGTATGACTCATTACCATATCATCATGTTAGGTGAGGCAAAGATAAGCTATGATACAAAGTAGTCAGTATATAATTATATTGTGGGTTTAACAATTACTAGCCTCGATAGGACTCTTATCCTTCTGGAAGTTTTTGTACACAAATTTATATAATAAGGAATGAGACTTCCAAGAAACAATTTTCTGGACTATAGTCTAAGAATAGGCATTCAGGCCTATTATGATTGTAAACTTGTTGAATAATGAAAATGCGATACTGCATGCAATAGAGATTCTTTTAAGAAAGGGACACAGTAGAATCCAAAATGTTAATGCAAATCTTACAATGTAAGAAACGGAATAGCCTAGCTAATTGGCACATCTTAATCAGATTGGTCATATCTCTGCTTTTGTTTAAAATATGTATTTTCAAATTAAATTGTGACATCTTTCTTCGCCTGTCTTTTGTTCTTTTGGCATCGGAGGTCATTTTCAGTCATTCAGTAAAACATTCCGTGCCTTTCATGTTTGAGTTGCTTCAAGATTTTGAATTAATTGAGTCACCTCTGTACACAGACTTAAGTCCAATTTCATTGATTCATTCAGATTTTTACATCACATTGATGGTAGCGTCTGTTTTATTTTTTTCCTTCAAAGATTGGGTTCTCATATGTTGGCTGATCTTCGTCTGTCGTAGGATTGGCTCGTAGCTTGGGAGGTTGGGGATCCGTCTTGCGTCCTTTCCTGGAACAAGAGATTTACGGAAAAAGACAAATTTATCCCGTTGACAATGTCATCAGCGATAAGGAATCTTAAATGCCAACAAATATCTCTGAAGAAGGAGCACTTTATATACATATATATATATATATATATATATAATATATATATATATATATATTTATATATATATATATATATATATATATATATAGTAATGTGCCTGCCCTTGGTAAATATGTCTCAATTTATCAATATTAAAAGTTTGCATGATTATCATTATTATTAATCTTTTATTATTGTTTTTGTCAATGATATTATTATTATAATCATTATCATTATTACTATCATCTTATTATTGATGTTTATTATCATCATTATTTGTTATTATTGTTGTTGTTGTTACTAATATTATAATTATATCATGATTGAGGATCTCATTAATGCACAATTTCAATTCATTGAATCGCTATAATTGAGATATGCCAGGTGAGGGAAAAACAAAGTAAGAGAGTAAGGAGGTATGATATTGAATGCATGTGATAGAGAGATAGATAGAGAGAGAGAGGGGGGGGGGGGGAGAAAAAAGACGGGTAAAGAGAGAGAGAGAGAGAGAGACAAACAGACAGAGAGGGAGAGAGACAGAAAGACAGGTAAATAGAGAGAGAGAGAGAGAGAGAGAGAGAGAGAGTGAGAGAGAGGGGAGAGAAAGAGAGAGAGAGTGAGAGAGAGAGATAGGGAGAGAGAGATAAGAGAAAGATGGGGTAAAAATGGCGCGGGCGGTTGCCGGTTAGTAGTATGTACTAAAAGGAGTGCCTTTTGAGTTGATTTAAGATTTTAAATATTATTGAGTCATTTCTAGATACACCTCTGTACACAGACGTGTCCAATTTCTTTGATTCAATCCAATTTTCTTTTTTGTTTACTTGACATTGATGTTAGCATCGTCTGTAGTGTTGTCTTCTAAACGTTTCAAACTTTCATAGGCGTTTACAGGAGGCGACCCATCGAAGGTTGGGTTCTCATATATTGGCTGATCTTCAGTCGTAGGATTGGCTCGTGGCTCGGGAGGTTGGGGGTCCGCCTTGCGTCTTTTCCTGGAACAAGAAGTTTAAGGGAAAAACAAATTCATCCCGTTGACAATGTCATCAGTGATTAGGTTATTAATCTAATTTTAAATGCAATTCAATATATTTGGAGGAAGAGCGGTATAATGTGGCTGCCCTTAGAACATGTAAATATGACTCAATTTATCATTATTAAAGTTTTCAAAATGATTAAAGTTTTTGTTATTATTTTTGTTAATGATAATATTATTAATGCTAAATATATTACTCATTGCGGAAATAGTATCGAAAATAATATCGCTAGTGATATTCGAAGTTATTATTATCATTATTTTTATTATTGTTTTTTTGTTGTTACTACTAATTCATCGTTGTTTCATGTTTCACGATCTCATTAATTCTCAATTTCAATTCATTGAATCGCTACATTGGGATATGCCAGGTGAGGGGAAAACAAAGTAAGAGAGGCGAGGGGAGGGGTATGATATGGACCTCGTGTGATAGAGAGATAGAGAGAGGGAGAGAGTCAGAAAGACAGGTACACTCTAAAAAAAAGATACCCAATATTGGGTAAAATTTTACACTGTACGAGGGTAAAAAGGGAACATGCATGTTTGTTGGGTAAAATTTGACACAGGGGTGGTTGGGTAAACATTTACCCAGCAAATGTTTAATGTTTTACCCAACTAATGTGCAATATATTTAACCCAATGTAAAAGGTAAAATGTTACCCAACGACAACCATGTTCCCTTTTTGACACAACATTGGGTAATTCTTACCCAACTCATCCTGGATATTCGTTTACTTTGTTCTTGTGTAATTTTTTACCCAAAAGTTGGGTAAAATTTTAACCCAACCTGTGTGATTTTTTATTTTTTACACAGACTTGGGTAAAAACGAAAATTTGTCCGAGGAGTTGGCTGGAAAGGTACATGTTATATGTAGTGTAGTGTATAAATAGCAGACTTCTCTCTCTCTCTCTCTTGGCTAGACAGTCTTTCGCTTGGCGTGCTCGCAGTAGGTGACTGCATCACGGATGACATTCTCCATACGAATAATATATTGTCCAGAATTATGAGGAATTTCATGTCCATATTGAGAAGATTTACACGCATTCATGCAAATAAATGCTGCGGAAAGACACAAGTGCATGATCGTAGTCTATTTCGAACAAAGTCGTCCATCTTCTGTCGATCTTGAACACGATTAATTCGACGAACAACTGATTCGGAACGATCGACCACGCTAGCGCTTCAATCATAGTTTTTAACATCAGTTGTGTCATAATACCAACGTTTAGGTGTCAAAACTTGTGTTTACCCAACGCGTGGTTCGAATATTAATCTGCATCGTCACTTTCTTACCCCAGAAATGCGCACAGTCGAATGTTGATATGACACTATGGCAAGTGTAATGACATTTCGAAGGGACTTGGTGTTTGGCACAAGGTTGGGTAATACTTTACCCAACTTTTTTAAACAGCGATTTTGCACTCTATTTTTAGAGTGTAAAGAGAGAGAGAGAGAGAGAGAGAAAGAGGGAGGGAGAGAGAGAGAAAAAAATAAAGAGGGAGCGAGAGAGAGAGAGAGAGAGAGAGAAAAGAGAGAAAGAGAGAGAGAGAGAGAGAGAGAGAGAGAGAGAGAGAAACGATAATGGCCCGGGCGAAGTGGCCGAAAACTACATGTATAATTTGAAGTTTTCTTCAATATTATCACATGCATGTGTTGAATACATTGACAAAGAACTATTGTATGTTTCCTGTTAATGTAAGCTTACCATCGGAAAATGAGAACGATGACGACAAGGACAGCACAAATAAGGAGAATAATACTAAACAGGGCCCAGGGTACCATAGATGAAGAGACACCTAGGAAGCAGAACAAACATCATAATGCTTTTCAAACTGAAAGAATGATTTCATATAATTTATTAGCAGTTATAGATATATTGAAATATTTTTAATTAATGCTATTTAAGAGTGTAGATTCGATTACTATACTAGATTACATGCATTCATTTTGCATATTATCCAGTGATTTACTATTTGGTAATATTGTATTTGTTTGTAAATAATTATGTATATAACAATCTTGGTATCCCTAATATCTTTTTTTAACTAAGCTCAAGTATGATAGTTTCTATACTTTGTTTATGAACTCTCAAAAGTATATGTTGCCTTTTTCCAAAGTCTAATACATACCGAAATATACTAGTACTTTAAAAGCACAGCAAACCATAACGAAATACTTTGTATATAAATTATGTTTATAGTTTATACGTGTTCTTACGTATTCTTTTTTTCGGCTGTTATGTTCATGATTTTGTTATTATTATTATTATTTTAAAACTATTGTTCCTCATTATGTTTGACAGACCACCATTATTGGTGATAATGAGTCGCCCTGTCTAATCAGAAATAAATAAATATCAAAATAATTTGAAGACTCATTCAGACGCCGTAAAACCACGGCGTTAAAGAAAAATATTATGATGGCGTAAGACGTTATAAATAATACGCGTAAAAAGCTCAATAAATACGTACGTACAGGATTTTCGCTGCGCGCATGCAGTTGCCATGCATTAACAGTAAAATTATTAAAAGACGCGGCGGTTTGGGGGTGTGTGTTTTTTACGGAGATTTACCGCGTCCTTTATCTCCACAAGCCTAGCCACTAAAGACTTTTGTTTACACCATGCGTAGAGTTACGCTCTGTTCTAATCTATTCTATGTGAAAACAAAGAAGAATATCCAGTACAAAGGGTAAAAATGCCATCTTTGATAGAGTGATCCACTATATTAAACCGCACATCATAGTTTGTTACAAGTCCGCCCCTATCCCGGTAGCGTCATTTTTTCTGCGGCACAGATTGGGGCTTTTTTAAAAAAAGAGGTCTTGATTTAACCCTAACCCTAACCTTAACCCTAACCCTAAACTTTCTCATAGACTCAACACGCACCTAACCCCAATCTGTGCCGCCGAAAAAATAACGCATCCCGGCATATTCAATAATAACATCTACATAATAGTTTGACCATTTGTAAAGTATGAACTTAACCTACTTGTTTGTGTTTGAGAAGTCATCCCAAACGACGCTTGGCTTCGTGGACCTTCGCTATCTTTGTTCCACAATGTCATATAAACCGAGTACTGAGTGTCAGGTACCATTGAGCCAAGGTAGTAACTACCAGCAGAATCAACAGGAAACTGTACTGAGCCTTGAGAAGAGACATCGGACGTTGAAGAGAAGTAGATGGAAGTGTTCGTAAAACCACTACGACAGTTTGCAATAGCACCGTCAGCCGTTAGAGACTTTGAAAGAAAAGGGATGGCAAAGTGTATGTAACAGGTTGACTACTGGAAAAATATCTCGGACAACTTCCCCTAGGACAAATACTCCTTAGGACAAATTATCCTGGAAAAGTTATTCCCTAAAACCACCCCCTTACCCTCAGGGTGATGAAAATAGTGATACTTATCCAAAGACCTTTCCTCGGGTAGTTGTCTGGGCCTGGGTTTATAGTCCGTAGGGAGTAATATTCCGGAAAAATTTGTCCGTGGTGATGTGCCGGAGGTGCAAAAGTGATTTAAGATTGTAAGAAAATGGCTGTTGTTATAAAGTCGAGTTGGAAGAAGAATGAATTGTCGATATAATATTACATCCATGTAATGTCGATGAAAAAAAAAAAAAAAAAAAGGTCTACTAATACCAAACAAATGAAAGTTTTGTCTTCTCTTTGAGAAGCTTGAGTGGGAGGCTGGGGTGGTGGTGGGGCCGGGGGAGGAGGGGGGGGGGGGGGTGGAGGGCTGCCCTCGAGACACCCTAGGATAGCTGATCTTACCTGCCATGTAATAAGGAGCTGTTCAGGAGATGACACTTGATGGACTGTCACATGTGATAGAACTCCGGTAGGGGCTACACGTACATTGAAACAAGAACAACGAAATGAAAATAACGAACAAACATAAACAATAGCTATCACATTATGCTTAACTAGAACATGAACACTGGTGCCAATTTATTTGATTGAACTGTTTGGATAAATGATATAAGAAGTTCTTCATGATTCAATGAATACACTGTCTAATGAAGAATCTTCCTTAAATTAAAGAATCACATTAACAATACAAGTAATCCTATTTTATTATTACTTGGTTGATTTATTTCCTGACTTCATTTGAAATGATTGGACAAGCGAAACATGACAAGACTGAGATGTATCACCTTGAACTATATCAACTTCTAAAACATTTGCATTACTTGACGCTTTACGCATGAAATTATTCAGTCTTTGAGGGGTGCCAATCTTCGGATACAAAGAGGGGTTAATAATGTTGTATCTTTGTGATCAAGGTGTTTGCCCCATGCCTCTTTCTAAGCATAGAAATTAAAATTATTGTAACAGGTTTGACAGTTTCTGGTACTGAATGGATCATTGTTGATGAATTTGCTTCCGACATTTTTTTTGGAGGTTCCCGATTAACATAATGAGTGAATTATAATGAATACGAATATATCGGAAGTTTGTCTTGACGACAAATAACCCCAAGCATGATGCCAAAAAAGTTGATAAGGTGTGTTGTTGTTTTAGGGTCATAGGAGGGAAATCAGAGACCCATTTCACAAAGCCTTTTTTCAATGACAAATGACAAAAATCAGTGACACATTCGCTGATAACCAATCAGAATCAAGGATTTCACTAGCTTATAACAAAAACTGTAATTTGTCACTGATGACAAGTTTTGTGAAACGGGGCCAGAATTGTCAGACGTGGTGGGGAGGACGTCGAAATGTCGATCCCTTGGGAGGGCATTAGAACAATAATATTGGACGGCGGCTAGATTTTCTCACCCTATATTCTAGAAGGGAGAGGGGCATGGTCTAATATCGCAAGTTTCTGTCATCTCCCTGGTATTATGTGCTTGTACTCACCCAAACAGGAAGTACTAGCAGTCACATTATTCAGAGGTCCTTCTCCTCCATCGCCATCCCTCACTGCAGAGACACCAAACAAGTAATCCCTGTCAGGAGACAAGCCATCAATCATTTGAGAAACATTCAAAGCGTTTCCTCGATCAAGACGGATCCATTGTGAAGAATCTGGAAGTGCCTCCTTGTAGTATACCTTGTATCCAATGAGTGGTGGATCGCCAATGTCTACCCCGTCCATCCATCCGTCCCAGGACAGTGTGATAGAAGTTTGAGTAGTCTCTTGGATGAAAGGTGACCTTGTCAGTCGAGGTAAAACTTGGTTGAGAGTGAAATAAGAAGATATAGACATACTCTAGTTATTTGTCCTTTATAGTGACAATGGATACCTTCCATCAATGATAATCTAGCACGTCGATACTGTCATGAATACTCTGAGCAGATGCCTGTGTGGCTGTATCGTGCTGTCGTTACTAGTACTCTTTTTCTGTATCAAAGGTAAAGAAATGGTTTGTAAAGAGTTCTATTTTTAAAATTGAATTCCAGTGGATCAGCCCATACTTTGAAAAAATAGTGAATAATTATTTCTGAGACACCTACTGTTCATGTCAGCAGCAACCTCAGCACTTCTGTAACTATTAACATCGTAGAAGATGCAGACAAACAGATCTTCCGCCGTTACGTAATCGACTTGAAAGTAATCAATAGTTTCAGATTCATGCTGAATATTTCCGATGCTAGTAATTCCTCCATCTGAGAACCGTTCTGAGCCATCCGTTACCCGGTAGAGGCCTACAACCGGTGGCACTGATGACAAGAACTCTCCACCCTCTCCGCGGCAGGAGAACTGTATATTCGTTTGACCCATGTTCTTCGGTGTATTTTCGACTTCAATTGTACCTTCAAAATATAAGAAATCTTGTTTGAATATAGTTTTTCTATTATCTAAATCTAAATATATTGTTTGTACGTCTATATATACCTTGTAAAAAATACATATTTATTTTTTTGCATACAATTTTGAAGTTTATGGACGTTATAGTATACTGAAAACTGAAACTTAAAGACTGTGGGTACATGAATAGGGCCGAGTCTATTTGTGAGTTGATTTTTCCTGCAGAAAAGACGGTAGAGTGTGTCAAAGGAAAACGAAATCCTAAAACGGAGGGTTATTGCTGTTAAGCTGTGTGCTCTATATACAACAATATAACCTTTTTTTTTAAAAAACTAGAAGATAGTTTGCTTAAAAATGATGCTTTATCTTCCATAAATAACTTACCAAGCCCCAAAAGTTTCAATATAAGTACATCACCTACCTGAACAATTCCGACCAAACCTGCCAGCCAGACATTCTGTAAAAGAAAAATCCAGGTAAATTTAAAGGCTTAAAGGTAATACAAAGTTTTCGTATGGGGTCATGATTTTGGTTCAAATGAACAATATAGGAAGCATATGCGATCCTACAATATGCATTGATCGTTGTCGCGGTTTAAATCGAGTCTTAAGTGACGACATTGTAAATAATAAACTGTTTATGTTGTATAGCTCCCTCTCAAGGTCAATATTTCAATTTAGCTATAAAACAACGTTTCTTGACTAAAATCGACCGATTGGCTATTCCCGTTTGGAAATTATATATATCTGAGATTTTTATGGTCGCAGCTATCATTGTATGGCAGTAAGCGCTATTTGAAATTTATCAAAATTTACCGGGAGCACCGGTAAATTTTTATATTCAATTTTTCTCCAAAGCGGAAGGGCTTTAGAGGCTAAATTTTCTAGTGCTTATAATACATCCACAGGGGCATCAAAATATATCAAAATTGTAAAGAATCATCTCCAACGAATTTTCAAAATTTCCCAAAACTTTGTATTACCTTTAAGAGAATAACATTTTGCTCTTTGAGTAGCATAGGAAAACCATATATCGTTTTTAATAATTCATGTTCTCGACAAATATTGTTCGAAATATTGTTCGAAATAGAGTTTTAAGTACAAGTTATCGATATATTTTAGAATACTTTACAATTGATACGACTTGAATTTATCTGGGTTTGTTCAGTCAATGGTACAGTTTAAAAAAAATGAAACATGAAAGATGGACATTAATCTTTGTTTTGGTATCGATAACGCATCAAACCTTTTATAATCAGGGATGCACATGATCATTGGTTGTTAACCATGTGAAATTCGTGGAAAGTGCGCCAACTCAACTCAGGCTGGACATTCGAATTTTAAACAAAATCTGGTGCTAAGAATGCAAGTCAAGTTTCGGTGAGTTCCAGCTAGCATCTACAGGGGTAGTTGTGTTATAATAAACTAAAAATTGGGGCACCTTCCTGCCCAAATATGATCTTGCCCTCAAATGCCCCGAATATTGGGACTTTAAAAGCTTTGGAAGGGACGGGTTGTCGCCCCGCGTATACAAATAAATACATTTAGCAATTTACTTACTTTGACAGCTACTCCCAGCCCAGCCATGCTGGCACTCCGTGGAGCTTCCTGCACAAACTCCAGTAAATCGATCACACTCGCCTGATACACAGTGACATGTCTCCGTGCAACTAGCTCCAAACTCACCTGGATCACATTCTAATAGACAGAAGTAGAAGAAGAAGAAGAAAAATAGAAGAAGAACAACAACAACATCAACAACGAGAGAGAGAGAGAGAGTGAGATAGTTGAGGGAGAGGGGAATGAATAGAGAGAAAGAAACAACGTTTCTATTTTCATCTTCATTTTTTATAAATTTCATTAGTCTTTTGGGCTAAATATTACAAGTTGTTAAAACACTCCTTTCTGCAACTTTATTGATTGTGTAAAAAGAAATTTTCAACCTATTATTATTATTATTATTATTTTTACTATTATTATTATTATTAATATTATTATTATTATTATCATTATTATTATTATTATTATTGTTATTATTATTATTATTATTATTATTATTATTATTATTATTATTGTTATTATTATTATTATTATTATTATTATTAATATTAATATAATTATTTATTAATATAAGTACATGTAAGAAGATTTACCTGTGGTGCAATTCAGGCTTTTGTATCCTGGTGCACAAGAACATCCATATGGATCTGGTAAGCACATCTGAATTCCTCTACAAGCGGTATAATCGTCTACTGATGTATTACATCTATATTCACATGATCTTCCGAAACGGTTACCGCCGCAACCTATATTATAGCACAAAACCAGGCAAAGGTTGTTCAAATTATATTTCACTGAGTATATTTATTAAAATATGTATCTGATTTTGCTTCTTGCTCTATGTCAATATGTTATCACAACATGTCATGATTTTGTGAGTTATTTTGATTCTATGTGTACCCCTAAACTTTTCTCATTTTATCTTGTGTATTTTATATTCACTGTCCATGTGATGCACAATCATTTTCTCGAATGTTATCAGTTTTTCCTTTGCAAAACAAAATTGTGATGTCATTGAATTTTTATAATAAGCACTGATCAATACAAAAGCAATAAAACACCTACTTTAGTTTATTTCATATATTCTATTTTCTTAAATTAGGAAAGTAATTATATCAATGCTAGAACAATTTATGGACATTAATACTCGATCCCCAACCAAAAAATATCATACTAAAACTAAATTGAAAATCAAACACCTCTTTTCTTTTTGAAACTTAACGCAATCTTTAAAAATATGTTTGATTATTAAAAAAACACAAAAAAAACAAAAAAAAAAAACAATCAAATCTCAATAACTAGAAAAATTACCCTTTTCGCATGTTTCTCCCTTGAATCCTGGAGCACAGATACATTGTCCTGTTTCATCATCACAAATCCCTCCATTGTGACAAGAAGAACAGGTCAGAACACAGCCTGAGGATGAATTGTATCGACCCAACGGACATTCTGCATGTGAAAATTGGGATGCAGGCAATTGAGGATTTGGATTTATTAAATATTCATTGGTTTTACGTGGGAATCAAGTGCTTGATACGTTTATAAATCCCAAGGTAAAAGGAATTAAAGGGAAATCCAACTTTTCGTAGCAATTTCATTGCAAGGAAGAAGAATCGAGAGAGAGTTGATGGGGGTTCAAATAATTGACAAATAATAAAACAGTTATAAATGTTTAAGAACTGAGAGCACTGAATATAAATTTATCTTATATTGGCTAATATTGGTCAACTGACTTTGACAGCATCATGATAATTGTGGACCACTTTTCTATTTGTTTGAACAATAAAATATTTATGAATTAGCAGAATTATGAGACGAATAACATTTCCCTTGGGTAAAAAGTTTGACTTTGGTTGGGTGAACGCAATATTAAAGAGATAGTTGAGTTCTGTTGCAGAGGGCGCTACACAAAATAATTATTTTGTGAGATAATGAAAAACTGACTGTCAAATTTGAAAGAACATACAATTTAAATGACAAAATCGTCTTTGTTTGATTGAAATCAGTTCAGAGACGGCTGAAATATCCATAAATATAACGATTTCTAATACTTGTGTACCACCACAAATATTAGATAATTTGAACCAGCCGTTGAAAGCCGTTAAAAAAAAACACAAAATAGCGCCTTTTACGTTGTATTTCAGCCAATGCCGATGTTGGCTATTTCGTGTTGGCTATATTACGCACAATCAGCCGGCCCATGTATTGTTATAATCAATTAATTAATTAATTAACGGTCACCGTATTTTTTTAAAGTGGAGCTGAATCGGTAAGGCTAAATTTCAAACATGTTTGGGTCTAAAATTATCTTCTTAGCAATTTTAGGTCCTATAAAAGGGCACTAGAAATGTCATAGATAAGAATTAAGAGCAATAACCATGCACTTTGAAGGCATTTGCGATCTGAAAACAGAACTCAACTAGTCCGGCAGCCAAATCCAGATTATTGGCCTAACCTTGTTTTAGGGTCTATAGTTTTTTTTTCAATGGATTTTGATTGCCTAGACCTTCTATTTCAAGAATCCGATTGCTGACACTCTGTCAGCCTTGAGCAATTTAAGATATATGACGTCATACAAAATGGCCGCCAAAGTACATGATTTTCCTTTAAAAATGAATAATAAATATATAATAAGGATTTTTTCTACAATTTTTGGTAGCCAAATGTCTGTATCTCTCTAGGACCATCACTAAAAAAATGTTACGTGATGTTGCATGGCCATAGATGACCAGCTTATTTGCATATTTTGAAATAGCGCCCTCTATAAACATATTAATTTGAATAAAATATGTGTGCCAGCCAAATGCCAATTTCTTAAATCTATGTCACGTTGAAATCATATTAAATGCTTTTTTTGGGCAACAATTGCAGTTGTGCTGCATTAATCTTTCATTGTGTTTGGTACACATTTAGATAGGGTAGGTGTGGGGAATGGAAGACCCTTAAGCACATTTGCATAATTTACATGAACATGAACAATGTTACACATACAGATATTTTTGTATTCTCTTTAGTATTTTTTCTCTTTATTTGGTAACGAAATTGTGGTCATGATGTAACTGATTAATAAGATAACAATGATTAATGACGTCATCACCAAAGGTCTCTCATTACCTACATGTGTAGGTAATAAGGAACAGTTACAAATCAAAACATTTTAAAAACAATTTGAATGAAAATGGGATTGTTATAGTTAGTTCAATCACTTTTTGACAGAGATACATGCGGCCAATAAACTTACTATAATTTTGAAACGATTTTAAAACAATGTGGCACAAAATATTTCTGTAGATTTTTGTTTACAGTAATAAAGGTGCTCTCAATCATGTTAAAATACTTTCAGAATAATGTTCTGGCAATATGACTTTTACATTGATCAAACTCACAGCATAGAAACAACTTCTTAAAATTAAATGCATTCAAATTAGCATGGTGACACGTACAACCAAATATGTTTCATGATAGTGCCTTTCAACATGAAATGGACAACTAGGGAGAAGTAGGCCCCAATCGTGGACCTGGTGTCCCCCATTACCTACACACATTTCTGATCAGACACCATTCATAATGTGAATTGCAACACCCATTCACAACACACAATGGCCATAAGCTTTCTGTGATGGTTGGCACATTTCATAAACTTCCTTTTAAAACTAATTTTTAAGAGCCACCCCTAAATATATGCATACCCCACAACATTCAGTGAAAATTGTGTTTTTATATCAGAGCAAAATTTACGATCAAAATTGCTTATCTTGGTCAATTTTGCCAATTTTCTCGGAGAGAGAACGCATTGCAGTCTTCGAAATGAATTGGATATATGCAGTAGTGTTGTTGAAGGCCACATATGTCGCTATATCAATATTGGAGCCAACACAGACAGACAGTGATGCGTTCAAGCTTGGTGGTCTCCAATTCCCTACACCTACCCTACATATGTCAAGAAAAAAATGGCTATGAAAGAATTCATTTTTCATCAAATCGGTGAGAAGTGGTTTTACGGCAAACATTATTATTCAATTGATAGGCTTTATTTAGACCAGCATTGCTCCAACGTCAGTGAATATGGATAAAGCAGTTGACATCTATACTAGACAGATGCATAATTTTCAAAAGAAATTACCTGGTGGCACAATTTCCAAGAAAGTTCAAACCGTGGCAGCCATGAAGAAGTCAATGTTGGGGTACGAAAGTCTATGAAAAGTTGATCTACTCCAGAGTAATAGGACTGCAGACAAGTTCAAGAGAGGTCAATGTCAAGGACATTTTGTCATAAGAGCTTTCACCAGTCCCAACAGCACTTTTTGATGATTCTGGAAACGAGCACTCCCATGTCAAAGACGGACTTATAGAATTTGACAAAAGTTGAGATGTCAGCCAGGCATGAGACACTGGAACAACGTTGTACAGTCATTGATGGTTGTGCTCTGCTGTGGATGAAAATCTGATGATGTTTGCTTGGTGTTTGACAGATCCGAGAGTATCTAGAGGTCATAACGGGTCGAGAGTCTTCCAACTGAGTCCTGCGTCACTGCTGCCCTCCAAGAAACTATCTCTTACTGTTCGTCGTCGTCGTCGTTGTCATATAGATCATGGCTCACCATTGTGACCCGTTTGATGAGACCTTTTGATCGGCATCTGTCTCCTGCAATCCGGTAGAGTGTCTTTAGTATTTAGAGGGTGGCTAGTGATTTCCCTAAGGTCGTCAGTCCATCTGAGCTTGAGTCTTTCTTTGTTACGTGTTCCTTCAAAGGTACCTTGAATGATAATTTGTCAAGGTTGTCTCCTGATCTTCTGCTAACGTGACCAAACTATTGTAGCTTGTACTTGTCAATCCTGGTAGCAAGTGGCGGTTGATCTCCGATGATGGACATTAATTGTGTCCATTGGTGTTGTAATCTCTTCATGATATCCCAAGTAGCTTCCTCCAACACCACATTTCAAAGGCAGATATTGCCGAGCTTCCACCCTCCTTGACAATTATTGACCCAAGAACATTATATAAACTTGTCCACTTGATCAACTTCTTCTCCATCAACCACCATGCTCTGTTGCATGTAGTTAATTTCCAACAATCATGATCTTGGTCTTTTTCACATTGAGGTAGGGTCCAAATTATTCACTTGCATCCTTCACTCTCTTTTAAGGAGTTCTAGTAGTTCTTCTGATGTTCTTGTTATAAGTGTTGTCAGTGGCATACTGAGCAAAAACACTTAGAGGGGCAGAAAAACAATCTGCATCACCACCACTCATACATGTTACATGCAGGCCCCGCGGAACTTTTTTTAAAGCGGGGTGGGGGGGGGGGGGTGAAGTATTTACGATCAGGAAGAGAGGAGCGCAAATTGGTGTGGTGTTCAAGGGGCACAGCCCCGGAAGCTCAAGGGTTTCAGGCATTTATTTACTGTAAGATGAACATATTTTGATACCTCATTTCACCTCGGGTCACTTTCTTTCTTTCTTTCTAGTTCTCTTTAACATACTTTATACAAAAAGTGAGAGGGCTCGAGTCCCCTGAGCCCCGCTGTTCTGCGGAACCTGACATGTAGGCTTTAGGATTTGTCGTTTTCCAACATACGCTTAACAAATAATAATTTACTAAAAAGTGAGAAAAAACCCAGGAAATTCTTTTAATATAGCAACATTTGTAAATCACTGGTATCGAATATATAGAAAAAACAGTTTGAATTTTGTTTGGGGGTTCAACTGTCCCCCGCCCCCCACAAACCCTTCCCCATCAATACGCCAGAGAGTGTTTTATTGTCGGCGTATCTTAGGTTGGTGATCGTTCGTCCACCAACAGAAACTTGACCATAAAATGCCTTTCTCATGATGAATTCAGCATAGATGTTGAAAAGTTATGGTGATAGGATGCAGCCTTGACGGACAACTTGACCAATAGTGAACCTTTCGGTGTAGCCATTCTCTGTTCTTACTGTTGTTTCTTGGTATTGGTAGAGCGACTGGATGAGTTGAATTATATGTGCTGGAAAGCCCATCTAGCTCATAATCTTCCATAGGCGTTTATGTTGTACGCAGTCAAAAGCTTTGGAAAGATCAATAAAGCTAGGGAGAGAAGTTGTTGAAACGTGTCTCTAGTGTTGCTAACTTCACTATCTTTTCATGACAACAAACTACAGTTGAACGACATCATATATATGCGCGAGTCTGCAGGATGATTGGGTGCTCAGAAATAGGCAAAAGCACAAGCAGGTCATTACCGTCAAGATGAGGTTCCTGTTGAAGTGATTCCAGGCAGTGATGTCATGCCAAGGAAAGGTCTGTCCACAACATAGTTATGATGAAGCAGGCAACATCAAAGTGCAGCAAGCGATTTGAATTGATGCTAATGAGAAGATGTATGTTAGGGTCCTAGTGGATGACACAGACGTCTACGTACTACTTTTGCATCATTATCTACATGACGGACTTATAAAACGCCAATGACCATGGAGACGCCCCTTCACAAATCGAACTGTTATTGATGTTCCTGCCAATGTAGACAAGTTAGGAGATATCATTCCATCGATGTTGGCATGACATGTGTTGACGGGATGCGACACTCTTGGGGCATACTTTGGCATTGGATAGGGTACAATGCTGAAAGTGATGAAGCAGAAGATTCGACTCCCTTAGGACTCAGTTGGCAATGTTGATGCAGCATGGTCATATGTCATCACTCAACCTACTCAATGCTTTGCTTCATGTTATGGACAGTCAACAACCAACTGAATGTCAAAGGCTCGTATCAACGTGTGGCTATCAAGGGTCCGAAGACTAGGAGCTCCAAATACCCCCAAACCTTGCCTCACTACCTGAAACTACTGAAGCGTTTGTAGAAAATGTAAAGAGAGCTCATTTGCAAACATGCGTGTGGAAGCACGCATTACAGTCACAACCTCACTTTGCAGAATTAAGTGTTAAATGACACCCTCTTCCGCATGGAATATTTTAGGGTTCCCAACACTTTAGAGGCTTTTAAACAAATTTCAAGATTTTGAAGCAAACTTATAAACGGATATAGTCCTGTATCGTATTGGTAGTTCGTAATTTTTAGGTTAATTTAAAAGAATCTAGTACCTTAGAATACAAATCTAGTTTCTTAACGCTGTCACTGAAAATGGGCATTTATCACCATATGCCACCTCATACCTATGGGACAGAAAGCATAAAATTCAACCGTGTTTTCTTCGAGTATCAAATTACAAAATAAAAATAAATGTGCAGCACAATTTTTACTCACTGTATCCAGTGCATCTGACTCATGACATATGATAATCTCATGTTAGAAATTGGTATTTGGCCATCATTTTGAACTATGCAAGTTAATGTGTCTATAGAGGGCGCCATTCCGAATTATGCAAATTTGCATATCATTTGTGATCATACAGCATCGCAATTTTTATTTAGTGATGAATCTAGAAAAAAAATCAAGATATTTGACTGTATTTGATGTAGTAAAATGCTGTTAAAACTTTTTATATCATTAATTTTGGTTAAAAAGGGAATTTGGGCGGCCATTTTGTATGACGTCACATATCTCAAATTGCTCAATGCTGACAGAGTGTCAGCAATCGAATTCTTCAAATTGATGGTCTAAGGAACTATAATCCGAAGAAAAAAAAACTATAGACCCTAAAACAAGGTATACCGAGATGGCTGCCGGACTAAACTATCCCTTTAAAGAAAATATGTTCATATTGTGGACCACTTTCCTATTTGTTTGAACAATAGAATAAATATGAATTTGCAGAATTATGAGACGAATAACATTTCCCTTGGGTGAAAAAGTTAGACGATGGTTGGGTGAACACAACTGGAAATATTTAAGAAAATATGTTCAGCTCCCCCCCCCCCCCCCCAGCCACTCTCTCACACGCACACAAACTTTTGGTTAACTGCAATGTGTAAGTATGAATAATTTATTTATCTATCCTACATGTGTACAAAGTATTGGAACACCTCGCGTTATCGCTCATACATGTACAGTCAAAACCTACCTACAACGATGAGTCTCATTAGTCCACCCCTGGCCTCGGCTCTCGGGCCCTGTGCATGTATTTCGTAAATACCCTCCTGTGATGCTTGTATGGGATCAGCGAACGTGTATGCAATGTCTGGACCCCTAAAGAAGACTATACGAACTGACGAGCCATTAAAGCGCAACAGGTTGTAGTCTCTAACAGATGGATGGACCCGGTCGAATTGAATAGATACATTGACTTGTCCTGACGTCACAGTTTGTGTGAATCTTCCACCAGACGGTAAGAAATATGCTGAAAAGAGAAAATGTCGATAAGGACTTGTAAGAAGAATTAGTAGAAATTAGAAAAACAGTATTGAGAGAGAAGGGATGGGGTGACATCTACATATTGTCCATGAGTAGCCTGAATAGCAGAGTTACCATGTCGTGGTGCAAGGTAAATATGTCACATGTACAAATGTCAGAGGTTAGAATATCAGCAGTAAAAAATGTCCGAGTTTAAAATATCAGATATAAAAATGACAGAGGTTAAAATGGGAGAGGTAAAAATGTCAGAGGTAAAAAAGCAAATGGTAAAAATTGTTAACTGAGCAACGGGGCGCCATCGATATGCGTTTCCGAACAATCAGACGAATCGTGGAGGGGGGGGGGGGGGGGGGGCATGATGACTTTTTTCTTTCGAGTCTTGCGCAACTTTTAAAATAATTTTTTTGAAAATCGGAACTACGGTTACAAGGTCACGTGACCTTTTGTCTTTGCATGTCAGCCCGAAAATCGCTCATTTTCGTGATTTGTGTACAAAACATATGGAAAAGTCATTTTTCCTAAAAAGAGATCAAACATGGGTTATTGGGTCTTGTTTAAAGTTTAGGTGGTTGTTTTGGGGTCAAAATAGTTGAATTGTAGTTAGAAATGAAATAAAACAACAACAACATTAAAATACATAAGTTAAAGAAACATTGAAATACATAAGAAATTATCAAAACAACAGATAACATAAGGAATAAGCTGGCTCTTCCAATTGTTTTTGTCGTATTATTATCCAGAATGGTCTAATGAATATATGAAGTGAAAAAGAATTCTTAAATATGAATAATATATGATTTATGGGTAAAAATGTAGAAATTATCATAGTAGAAAATGAGAAAATATTAGGGGCGAATTAGACGATGAATAAGCGGGGGGGGGGGGGGGGTGAAGGTAAAATGTTGGTTACATTTTCCCCTTTTTTGCCAGGGTTGGGGGTCCGTCTAAACGCCCCCCGCCCCCCCCCCCCCCCGTGGATCCGCGCTAGGTATTAATAACGTGGAGAGTGACTAATGTGGATAGATGTCTTGCCAAATGATAATTAATGCTTGGGATGACATGTATCCGAACCCCGTATACCATGTGCTTGTTGGGGACTTCATAATGTCTAGATCACAACATCTCTACACATCCATGACTTACCGTCTGATCTCAGAAATATGGTCGGTACTACGGTTCTCATTCCATCTACTGACGATTCGCAGTAGAAAACACCATACGATCCATAAGGTTGAATCGAGATCAACTCTGTATGATGGATGACTGATGTTCGATCTTCGCTCAAGAATATCTCTGGATCTGGTGCAGGTTTGGCCTGATAATATGTATTCGTGAGAACATATCTTCCCGTGGTATTGACAGCATTTGGATTGCCTGGTTCTGTGTAGCAGTCAAAGAATGGATTGCCAATCTCTGTGCTCGTGAACCCTCGGCTGATTATCGTCAAGTAGTTAGGAGCTGCATCATCTGCAACATGAGGTAGACGTGATGGTAATAGTGTGTGGGTATGTGGGTGCGTGTGTGAGGGTGTGCGGGTGTGTCTCTACACACTCTAAAAAAAAGATACCCAATATTGGGTAAAATTTTACACTTTACGAGGGTAAAAAGGGAACATGCATGTTTGTTGGGTAAAATTTGACACAGGGGTGGTTGGGTAAAAATTTACACAGCAAATGTTTAATGTTTTACCCAACTGATGTGCAATATATTTGACCCAATGTAAAAGGTAAAATGTTACCCAACGACAACCATGTTCCCTTTTTGACACAACATTGGGTAATTTTTACCCAACTCATCCTGGGTACTCGTTTACTTTGTTCTTGTGTAATTTTTTACCCAAAAGTTGGGTAAAATTTTAACCCAACCTTATTGTATGATTTTTTATTTTTACACAGATTTGGGTAAAAAAGAGAATTTGTCCGAGGAGTTGGCTGGAAAAGTACATGCTATATGTAGTGTAGTGTATAAGTAGCAGACCTCTCTCTCTCTCTCTCTTGGCTAGACAGTCTTTCGCTTGGCGTGCTCGCAGTAGGTGACTGCATCGCGGATGACATTCTCCATACGAATAATGTGTTGTCCAGAATTATGAGGAATTTCATGTCCATATTGAGAAGATTTACACGCATTCGTGCAAATAAATGCTGCGGAAAGACACAAGTGCATGATCGTAGTCTATTTCGAACAAAGTCGTCCATCCTCTGTCGATCTTGAACACGATTAATTCGATGAACAGCTAATTCGGAACGACCGACCACGCTAGCGCTTCAATTATAGTTTTTAACATCAGTTGTGTCATAATACCAACGTTTAGGTGTCAAAACTTGTGTTTACCCAACGCGTGGTTCAAATATTAATCTGCATCGTTACTTTCTTACCCCGGAAATGCACGCAGTCGAATTTTGATATGACACTATGGCAAGTGTAATGAAATTTCGAAGGGACTTGGTGTTTGGCACAAGGTTGGGTAATACTTTACCCAACTTTTTTAAACAGCGATTTTGCACTCTATTTTTGAGTGAGTCAGAAAAAGATGTCCCACTTTTTAAAAGTTGTATTATTTGAAGTATGAATCACCCAGTAACTTGGCGCAAGTGAGTCTTGTAAAGATTGTCTGATGTTCAGTCATGCATGCAGAGATTCAAATGAAAATGGTACCTAAATATACTGGGAGGATAACTCTATCAAAATATATCATGAAACCAATGATTAAATATTCATACTTCAAACAATACAACTTTTAAAAAGTGGGACATTTTTTGTGACTCACTCTGTATAATATATTTTTTAAAATTTTTTTTTACTTACGGCCATCGATCTGATTCAGTTTGTATAAGGCGAAGACAACAAGCTGACCTAATGGCTAGGGCTAGACCAACTAACGTGGGACTATAACATTGGAAAGTAAATACACTATTTATCCCACAACCCACATATCATCAATCTTGCAACACAAATTGGTCCAAAAAGAGATCACATGAAAAATTATAGCTTTCATTATCTTGATGGCCGTAGTGATAGTAAAAAACATATGTGATGTACACGCTAGGAGCTAATTGGCCATGGTTTTTCAAAATACGCGTAGAATTTTGGATGTAGGTCCATAGATAAATAAAGTAATCGCTCATCGCGCAACGTATGCGCATGCATCGCTGAATATTATAGAACGCGGATATTTGTGACCTAAATTTCACTTTTCCGCTCGTCCGTAACTTTTTGTTTCTGTCTTCTAATCTAATATGCATATTCATTCCCATGTTAACAGCTGTCGAATCAGAAATCTTGATTTATAATCATACGTCTAGATTCAGCAAATCAAGCTCGCTTCATAACATATAATTTTTCAGTAATATTTATCGTAAAATTATTCAAAAATTAACTGGATTCAAAATGACCATGTTTGCCATATAATCGATTCCTAACATTATGGTTTTGTTTCGGTTGCCATGGAAATTGTTTCTCCTATTTAGTTAATACTTTCATGAACATATTTTGATTATCCATCATTCAATCTTCAAATTGTCATTCGTGTTTGCAAGTCTTATTGGCTAGTTTTCGAACGATTAGAAGAAAGAAAAAAAGTACGGACGCGCGGAAATATCCTCAAAATGGCCGCGATCTGCAATTTCCACGAGGTCCACGCTCTTGAAAAGAGGTGCGCATCGATCTGCGCATTGTAGGCCTGTAGTAAGATATACTTATTTTTGACTTTCGTGTTCCTCATCCATCATCTCTTTCGAAATGTATTGTCCATGTGTGATAGAGAGCAAACAATCACCTCCTTTACTTTGGCGTTTGAAACCTGATACGTTTTCATGAATAAAAGAATTGTACTTTTTGTAAGATTTGCTGTCGTTGTCAATTTGGGGACTCCACGTTAAACAACAATCTATTACTACTCCAAGTCAAAGATAATTAGGACTTTGTTTGAGATTTTGGGAGAGGTTGAGCGTTTGGTTGTTTTGGGTTTAGTTTTGGTTAGGAATTCAGTTCGTTTAGAGCAATTGTCGCTGGACCATGAGTCGTACACGAGTCCTTCAGGATTACTCTTATTAATACACACGCTAAAGTACAATTATTTAAAGAAACACGAACAATATTGAACCCATGAGCGAATAATGATACGACAAGAATACTTTTTATTACGTGTCCTCAGAAATACAGAAATTAAGTATATTTAGATATGGCGCATTCATTATTAAATATACACATGGCATACATAATTATATAGGAAGATTGTTACATGGTAATAACACAACTACACAGAAATGATGGAGTTAGACTCACCAATGTGACATACTACAGCTATTATCAAAAGAACATTTGCTGCATGATGTGATAAGGAATACATCATGGCGAGCGAGCCTATGTTACGATGTCAGGAAATATTTTACGAGTGCCTCAATATTCGATTACATTTTAAATTTGCTATCGTATTTCCGCGTTTAAGGGTTAGAACGAAGTAAACGGTTCATGTTTTCCGTATGGTGCAAAAAATGCATGCAGAAATCAAGTAAAAGTTAAATAATTCCTATTCCAGCGAACACAAATGACGTCCCTCATTTTGTAGAATCGATGAACAAATACGACAATAATAATGATAATAATAATAATAACTTTCGATTTATTTAGTGCATAAAAATGAATAATTAATTATGCACTATGCATTAAAAGAGTATGCTTTACAATCTACATCAACATCTTTTATAAGAGGATAAATAACTTACTACATGCTCACCGACACATTAAAACAAGAATTGAAACACTACTGTAAGAAAAGATGTGTCTTTAATTCTTTCTTAAAGATATAGACCGGTAGTGGTAAACTTGCGGTTCAAGGGTTTTGGGTGCAAAATATACATTCAATATTGTTTAAATATTGCCTTCAGAGGTTAAGTTGGCAATACTTCAACCTAAATTCGCAAAAAGCAGAAATATATGTCCAAATGTTTAATGTTGAAGTGCATTCGCGATATCTATCCAGGCCAGATCAATATGATAATTTACCAAATATATCAATTAGTAGGCGGTTTCCTGGCAAAATTTGTATCATCACGTATTAGTCAAAAGATATTCTTTCACATGATTGGTAATAAGAGCTTCCATTTTATTTTTTGACAGGGGGCATTTCCAAAACTGATCTATACCTTTAAAATCATTTAGGGAAGATGTATTCCTGAGTCGTCAAGGACAGAGACTTCCACAGAGCTGGAGCCGAAACCGAAACCACAAAGGATCGGTCTCCATAACTGATGTAGTGTACGTACTGGATTATGCTCACGAATTAGATCCGACGTAAAAGATGGAGCAAGATTATTTTGTGCTTTTTATTTAGGCTCCCCACATTTTACATTGTATTACCTTACTCGTCATATCTATATGTTGTGAAACTTTGTACCTATTTTCCGTACATTATACTTGATTTGAAATCTTTAAAATTGTGTGTAATCTATGCTTATACGCTTGTATATATAAAACAAAGTTGTTTTTGATGTAAACGTGGACAAAATAAACTTCAAACTTCAAACATGATGAGATTTAGATTGCAACACGTTTTTCAATGGGCAACCAGTGTAGTTTCTTTAGAAGTGACGGAATCTATTGAACGAGCACCACCATTAACTTTGTTGCTGTGTTTAAAATTCTCTGAACCCGGTATAATTCCCTTTTTCGCAAGGCCAAACAACAATACATGATAATAGCAGATGTTTTGTGTGTAAACAGACAGTCATCAAGACCACAATTTCATTATTTTTTATGCCTCCGTTACGAAGTAGCCGGAGGCATTATGTTTTCGGGTTGTCCGTCCGTCCGTCCGTCCGTCCGTACGTCTGTACGTACGTCTGTACGTACGTCCCGTTCTCGTGATCACGTTATCTGAAGAACGGATCAATGGATTCCTACCAAACTTTGGTCATATATGTATCTAGCAAAGTCGATGAACTGATTAGATTTTGGGGTCACGAGGTCAAAGGTCAAAGGTCACAGGGCTCATTATGTATGCAAAAACAGCTCGTGATCGCGTTATCTGAAGAACCGATGGATGGATTCCTGCCAAACTTTGGTCATGTATGTATCTTGTAGAGTCGATGAACTGATTAGATTTTGGGGTCACGAGGTCAAAGGTCAAAGGTCACAGGGCTCATTATGTATGCAAAACGGCTCGTGATCGCGTTATCTGAAGAACCGATAGATGGATTCCTGCCAAACTTTGGTCATGTATGTATCTTGCAGAGCCAATGAACTGATTAGATTTTGGGGTCACGAGGTCAAAGGTCAAAGGTCACAGGGCTCATTATGTATGCAAAAACAGCTTGTGATCGCGTTATCTCAAGAACCGATTGATGGATTCCTGCCAAACTTAGGTCATGTATGTTACTTGCAGAGCCGATGAACTTATTAGATTTTGGGTAACGAGGTCAAAGGTCAAAGGTCACAGCGCCCATTATGTATGCAAAAACAGCTTGTGATCGCGTTATCATTAGAACAGATTGATGGATTCCTGCCAAACTTAGATCATTTATGTATCTTGCAGAGCCAATGAACTGTGTAGATTCTTGGTTCATAAGGTCCAAGGTCATGGGCTCATTATGTATGCAAAAATAGCTTGTGAACGCATTCTCATTAGAACTGACAGATGGATTACTATTTAACTCTGGATATCTTGCAGAGCCAATGAGCTGAGTAGATATTAGGATCATGAGGTCAAAGTTCAAAGGGTCATATATGTATATGAGAAATTGTTTGTAATCACGATATTCTGAGAACCTGTTAATGGATTACAATTGAACTTGAATTTGAAAAATTTCTTCTGTTTTGGTTTGTAAAATTGCTCTATGACGGAGGCATCATTTTCGACTGCGCGCAGTCGAATTCCATCTAGTTTCAAATGACTTCCCTTTCACTGCTGTTATATTTCCGCGTTATAAGGGATATAGCGAAGTACACGGTTTCTGTTCTCTGTATATAGGGCCAAAACTGCATGAAGAAATAAAGTAAAGGTACAATGATTCCTATTCCAGCGACAACAAATGTTTTTTGTGTAAACAGAACAAGTTGAACTGTCTCTGAATTGGGTTGTTGGTTAACAAACTAGTTAGAAAAAAATGCGAATTAGTTAGAATGGGTTTGGACGTATTGTGAATGAGTTACAACTAGTTAAAGGGCAATTCAACCCGTGTAATAACTTGATTTGTATGCCAGCGGGAAACTAACAGAAACAGAAGGGCAAAAGTTTGAAATGAATCGGACAAATAGAAAGGAAGTTATGAATGTTTAAATAATGAGATCACTAAGTCTATGCTAATCTCAAATTGGCAGTTCGGTCAGTAGATTGTGACATAGGACGTGGATAACTCTCCCATGTGCCGTGTACAAAAATATCATTAATTTCAGTTTTTTGGAGTCATTCTATATAAATTATGTTGGAACAGATGAGAAAGTAGTCCAGCGCTACATCACTTTGACATTACCGCTTCAGCCAATTTGAACTGCCCATACGTATAGTGATTACAACTTTCAAAAATCCATAACTTTCTTAATCTGTTTAGTCAGATTTAATTGAAACTTTATAATTTTGCTTCTCCGATTTTTTTGTTTTCTTTTAAGAATAATTATGTATTGGGGTAAGATTTCCCTTTAAGAACATGTTTAAACTGACTTCGGACGGGCTTGGAATGCTTGGAAATGGAAAATTTACCCCGATCTGAACTTGATTATGAACTGACTGTGGACGGGGTACAGACGAGATGGATGTATTGAGGTCTGTTTATGAACGAGCTAGGATCGTTCATAGACATTATTTACACATTACACCCCGATCACAACCCGTTTTACGATTATCTAGGACAGTTCCAGATCGTAGTGAGAACAAGACTAGTTTGATATGATGGTATCTCCTTGGTGTGATGGGGGCTTTCATTCCCGCTCTCAAAACCTCGGTACGATTGCGGTCTTCGGCAACGTAACTCTCCTCGCTTCCCTTGCGATCGCACGCACAGTGGCGACAAGTCTTGCGTGCGCACGTACTTCTTACCCACAAATCGGAATGAGCAAAAATCGACCGTTTTTTAAGGTTTTTTGTCCAGTAGTGTCAATGGCAGTCCAAACAAATCTACGATTTTTCTAAAAGGACTTTTGGATGTGTAAATTGGCCTTTTAACAGCAAACATTATTTTCGTTAGAATATCACTTTTTGACAATTGACAAGGGGGATGCGGTATATAAACCAAATATTGACGGATTATTTTTCAGGTAACAGTTAAAAAACTATAGCTCATCGGTGATTTTGCGAGACTTCTTCTCGAGACAAAGTTTCGCGGCACTGTTCAGTTTTGAGATCACCTAGGGCAATAGTTTTAACCGTGCCCTTCAAAGCAGTCAATATTTGTATGAAGTCAAATTTTTATCGAAAGTGCTTGATGGTGTTTGCTTGACTATTAATGTTAGTCGAGCGAGATGCGTAAATATTTACTAGCACATAAGAGATCACGTTTGAGATTTTACCTGGAACTTATCCAACTCCATGAATCTCATCACGTTGTCGGCTATTGTGATTGCTAGTGCTATAGGGTTAGACCTGTCTATGTACTAGGTGGAAAGCTTGACGACGTCTCCCTGATTTTACTTCTCCCATTTGCAAATTTTTCGCGCTTTTCAGCTAAATTAAGTTCGCTAAATTGCGCCTTTAGGTAAATGTGGTCTCACATTTAGCTAAAAAATTGAGTTGGGACCCTACATATTTGCTTGGGGACCCCTCATTTTTTATTTTTATATAAGAAAAGGAACAAGTTACTAATCAAAAGATTTTTCAGTCTTCCCGTTATGAAAATGTGCTTATAACCCCATCAGGATTGGGTTTTTCCTCTTTAATAAATGTACTTTTTCGCACTGCGACCTCACATATCTTAAATTTTTTCCTCGCTCGCTCGAAAATGAATCTTCAGACCATCACACCAAACTGCAAAGTATGATGCTTAAGCAATAACTTGTATAATGAATAACGAGAACAAGTTTAAAATCAACCCTGATATTGTAATCACAATGTACGGGTATATACCAATGTCTAAAAAATTGCATATTTTCGCTTTGAGATTTCCCTTTGAAGGTGTCCTTTTTTCTCCTGAAAGTGCCCTTTTTTGTTGGTGCCCCCCCCCCCACTTTGGAAGTCGCTCCGCCGCCCCTGGGTCCATGGGCGTGAATGCTGCAGATTTCTGAACATGCTAGTGCAGTGACCCCTAAGTTACCACAATATTGATTTAGATATCCGGCCATCGGTATGATTCGCACAACCTTGTGTGCTATACAGAAAATCACCTCAAATTTCCCCAGATCTTTTGAACACGCGGAGATCGAACTCCCAATATAGCTTCGTGCCTATAGAAATATTAATCACAGCAAAATTGATGTATATGCTGCATGAATTCGTTTGGTACTTTGCCCTCTAGCTAACCCTTGAGAACAATACTTCCAGTAGTGTATGAAAGGATGAACCATCGGTGCATAAACATGATGAAATGAAAAATTATTGTGTACATTTGTACATCATCCGTCTCGATTGGTTTTACCGTTTAGTACACGATGTTTATCTGCCCATGTGATGATAGCTAGTACCTCGAAAAATTCTGATTAAATATCCTACAAAACAACGATCTATCTGTAAAAGCCGAATGGTTGACATATTAGTATGATGGCGCTGTGGACAAGCGCGGCCCTAGTCGCAGTGACTGCCGTGGCGGTGTTGTGGTTGCCTGGCTTCTTTCGACAGCAGCCTCCTGTGATCGTCGACGGGTTCGTAGCAAAAGGATTCGAAGAGGTTGAGGAAGCCTTCCGGTGAGGATATGACACACATTGTGATTTTCTCCTTATTTTAGTCAGAGTATAGTGTGATTCATACGAAAGAACACTTTCATGATCACAATAGTGAAGAACATTAGACCTGTTTTTAACTTACATGTATTTAATGTCATGCAATGTCTCTCCCCAATGGCCCTTCATTAGGGTCCACATGCGAAACAAATATATTTAGTGGAATCTCTACAGATATAATTCAATTTGCATATGTTAGCTGTTGCTATGTATGGCAAGCCTCTGAGTTTTTAATTGATACCTTTCTTCAATTAGAAGAAGGCCTATATGCACTTAATCAGTCAACAGTCTATAGAGCGCAAGATAAGCCATGATCGAATTACGTAAATATTTTAATAGATCTGGCGGTGTTTCACAAAGACTAAAATCGACTTTAAGTTGGACTTAAAGATAAACTCCAGTTCTGGTAAAAAAAAAAAAAAATAATTCTCACAGAATCAAACGAAACTGAATGTTTAAGATTACAAATAAATGACATGTGCCGAACAATTTTGGAAGAAAATGTATACTGGCTGAGTAATGAGCATAGAAAGACAAGGAAATCAAGGTAGTACTAGCCCCCGACACCATGTGTGTTGTCCCATATATAGCTTTCTGTGTACAGTGCTTGTTACTTTACCAAGACCCGGTCAAATTTATTATGATTTTGATGACTCCAGAACATTACAGTGCACACCAATACTTACATGCTACATGATCAACTTTTTTCTGATCCATTCCTCACCTTTTCTTTCACAATGCAATAGCATTACCAGTACTAAAGTTTATCTTTAATTGTGACAAGCCATTCATGCCACCGGTTGCTCTCACTATTCGTCTCTCAATTATGATCTTTAGATACTATTTTTGTCCTTCAATAATGATCTATCAATAAATGTAAATTCTGTAGATTTGTGACCACGATTTAAACATCCCTTCAGAGACCAATGCCAGTAAATGGTAAGAGCAAACAGTGGCATGAACTGCCTGACATAGTTAAGTCGAAATTAAAGTCGATCTTAGTCTTTGTGAAACACCCCCAGTTTACTAATGTATTTTAATGTTTACAGGTTTTTTCCCCTAACCCCTGGTTATCAGTCCCACTCATATGCTATGAATAACCATGGCACCTCTATTGGTGGAATTAAATTTGCAGCATTTGTTGTTACCATGCTGGGTAAGCCTATGGCAAACTTTTCAGTCGTCACGAAAAACCTGTGTTCAAAGTATCAGTAAACAAGTATATTGCCGCCGTTTATGTTCTTTATTGAAAGAAGTTGCGATTGTGTTATATATCATTATACACAAGAGTAACATTGATTAATATATGAAATCAATCAATACATATCTTTGGACTAGCCTGTATTATGAAATCCGCCAAACCTGTGGACATAGCCCCTATGATAAGCTCAGAGAAACCGAGCGAAGTTAAGGCATAGGACAACCTCATGCATGCGAGAAATCTTTGAAAAACACAAATAGAGTTTGCAGTAAACACTGTACTCTAAACCTATTATATTGATTTAACATGTCGTATTACATTTTCCCGAATTTATAAATACGTACGCCATTCCCTCCGCTTTCACCTCCTGTTCCTCTTCCTCCCTCTCCTTCTCCTAATCCCTCTTTGACTATTTCTCCAACTCCAACGCCCCTCCAGAGTTCTCTCCAAGTATATTTCTGTTTGTGCTTTCTATGACGTTTTATCATAAAGAAGGTCACTATTGCCTCGTCGATGTTTAGTATGTTTGTTTCTTTCTGCCATCATTGACGAAATCTAGATCTGTTTGTCCGTGGTCTGTCAGTCTGTCTGTCAGTCTGTCTCTCATTCTTTCTCTCTCTCCTCTCTTCTCTCTTATTTCATGATAATCGTCGTCATCATACTTGAAAATATGATGAATCATTATCATCTCTTTCATTTTAGTTATTATTATTTTTGTTAATATTATCATTATTATCATCATCATAGTTATAATTATGATAATAATGATAATACTAATAATAATAATTATTATTCTTTCATTATCATTGATATAAGTAGCAGCAGCAGTAGTAGTAGAAGTAGTAGTAGGAGTAGTAGTAGTAGTAGTAGTAGCTGTAGTAGTAGTAGTAGTAGTAGCAGTAGTAGAAGTATAAAGCATTAGTAATAGTAAAATTAGTACATGAGTATCATTATCATCATTTACGAGTCAAATCACCATTTCTCCCCCATTGCAGGAGAACCTATGAAACAAACTTAAACCCTCGTGAAGGGGGTTCGGCCTTTTCAGTCTACTACAAGGGAGAGAAGGTTGTAGA
This sequence comes from Strongylocentrotus purpuratus, assembly GCF_000002235.5. Classification (NCBI taxonomy): domain Eukaryota; kingdom Metazoa; phylum Echinodermata; class Echinoidea; order Camarodonta; family Strongylocentrotidae; genus Strongylocentrotus; species Strongylocentrotus purpuratus. The sequence goes on from NW_022145601.1 coordinate 4,610,929, forward strand.
CATCTGGGGAGGCTATGCCGACTTCGAAAGCAGACAGGAATGGAGAAGAGATACGATATCAGTTTTCTTCTCTTCAACAAAAGGTTAATAATAATAATAATAATAATAATAATAATTATGTTTAATTTTTATATAGCGCTTAATACAAATATCTCTAAGCGCTTTACAAATATACTATTACCCCCGGTCATTGGATTCAGTGCTTGCCCGCACACACTGAGTGCACAATCTCCACTCCCTGGGGAGCATTCCAGCCAGGCGTTACATGACGCTCAAAACTGTTTGACCAACAATGACGGTCGCATCCTACAGGGTACCCATTTAACACCTGGGTGGAGAGTAGCAAGTGCAGGTTAATATATTGCCAAAGGATATTAGTGCCGTGTCGGGATTTGAACCCTCGACCTTTGCATCTCCAGTCAAGCGCCTTAAACCACTCGACCACGACACTCCTACTCTTTTTATTTATTGTAATGTTTTCTCTATATTTGCATCAAGGTGTTGCAGCCATCTGCATCGCCATGTTGGTAGAGAGGGGTCTCTTGGACTATGATAAACCAGTATCTCTATACTGGCCAGAGTTTGCTCAGAAGGGCAAGGGGAATATTACCGTCAGACAACTTTTGGAACATCAGGTAAAATTTGTAAATTTTTAAATGAATCAGTAAATACATTTGTTTGAATTTTTGTTTATTTGTTTGTTTGTTTCTTTCTTTAGTTAATTATTGTAATGCATTCATTCATTCACTCCTTTATTGATAAGTTTATGAAACTTTTTATTTATTCAAATAATTAATCATTAATTAATTATTAACTTATTGACATATTAAACCTATTTATTCATAGTAATATTAACATCTGGACAAGTAAGATCTAGACCTCTGATGGATTCCAGGCCCTCTTTGATAAATGTAGAGGGAGTTTGGGTGAATAGTTTCGGGTGACGTAATTTTGAAGTTTTCACATGTTCTTATAGGCCTGCAGAACATCCAATATCATTTTTTTTTTGGCTGCTTATGTTTTCCGAACAGGAATATTCTATCATCATATGAATTCAACAAACTTCTACATCGCCTCCTCCCTCCTTCTCTCTCTCTCTCTCTCTCTCTCTCTCTCTCTCTCTCTCTCATATATCTTTCTCTCTTTCTCTTCGTCGCACTCTTATATCTCTCTCTGTCTCCTTTTTCCCTCCTCCTCCGCCTCCTTGTTCTTATTCTTCTTCATGCTCTTTCTCTTTTTGTCTCTCCATCTCGATGAAAGGCAGGTCTCGTATTGGCCGCACCTCCCGGCTTGAGCTTCGACCTCCTTAGCGACGTCGCCAAGGCAGGTGATCGGATGTCATCGACCGAGCCGTTGTGGGATGTCGACGGGAAGACTCACGGTTATCATGCGATCACCTTCGGTCCTCTCACCAATGAGCTTCTCCGGAGGGTCGATCCGAAACACAGAACTATGGGTCAATTCTTCAAAGAGGAGCTGGCACAACCGTTTGGTAATAGTGCAATGATAATCAAAAATAAATCTTCATTCACACCGCCCAAACAACTAGAAAACAACCAATGTTTGGCCCTTTAATGCAATCTACGATGTTGCCAATAAAGTTGCAATATTTTTTCTTGCCTCCTTTTATGAAATGATTGTGACAACATGTCATTTATTTTCTCGACAGATAACGTTTATATATTCTTTGAACTGATTGATCAATTCCCAAGACAGATTGATCAATACAGTTCTGAGAAGATATTGGGTGGTATCCTCGAAAGCGGCCTAAGTTAAATCCATGGACTAAACCTTGTTTAAACCATGGATCAGTTAGTCCACCTTTCGAGAAATGAAAATGACTTAGTCCATGGACTAAAGTTAAGCCTGGCCTAACTAATCCACGGACTAAGTTAGGCCAGGTTTAACTTAGGCCGCTTTCGAGAATACCACCCATTAACTTTATCTATAACGAAAAAGAAATCGTATTATCACAATCGTTTCATTAAAAAAAAGGAGGTTAGAGAACAATATTTAAACTTTATGGGCAACAGTGTAATCTGTGTGCGGTCCGCCGCCGATCTGGCGTTTATATTTGTTTTCTTCTTTTCCCTTTCAAATTACCTTCCTCATTTGATAGTGGTAGGGGCGGGGGGGGGTACGCTAATTGGTATCGTATTGATTACATATTCTAGGTTCGATTCGACGGTTTTTATCTGAAGTTGGTTAGGCCATACTCTGACCATTATTTGCCCTAATTCTTTTGATGGAAACTTTTATGAATGTCTAAGACAATTGCAAACAGAGCTGTCCGTTGTATGACCATATGGGATTACACTTCCCCTAGATCACATATGATTGCATGACTCTTAAATGTTAATCTATAGCGTTGTCCGTCATTATAGTAGGAACTTTTAGATTTGCGTGGACTGATACGTGTGACGTCCATTCAAGGCAGTGCATTAACAGGACGTCGATCGTAGCAATCCACGTTGTCGTTGTGCAAATCTAAAAGTCCCTATTGAAATGAGCGGACATGGCAATGACGTAATCTGAACGTGATTCCTATGGGATGTAAAATAGCGTGATGAAATTGCACTTGGCTTGATTTCTCGAAAGTCTTTACGGTATAAATAATTTTAGATTTATTTCGATGAGAAAGGAAGACTCGGTATAACTTGACTTATGTTTTCCCAACAGGTCTTGACTTCTACATTGGTCTGCCTTTGGAAGAGAACTATCGCACTGCGAGATTGTTGGGTGGCGGTTCAAACGTGATAACAGATCTGCTTCAAGGTATAAGCAGCCCTACAAACAGACAGATAATACTCCACATGATGCAAAGTGATCTCTTAACGCGTATTATTGAAAACTCGGGCATTGGAAACGTAAGTCATGCAATGGCATCGCTAGACCGTAAATGGTAAGGGGAGGGGTAGTACGATTCAAGCTTCTGAGACAAATCCTGCATCAACCGGATTCCTAACTTCAACCCTTGACCGATCATTGTACCTAACTCTAACCCTTAACCTAAACTACAATACAATTGCAACCCTAACCCTATAACCCTATACTTTTGACAAAATTAAGCCCTGAGCAATGTCTGATAGCCCAAGGGGGGGGGGGGGGTGACAAACAAAATAAAGTGTCAGTTTGCCGAAAATCTCATAAAAAACACCAAGGCACCATCTAATTTTCAAATTTCGTGACATAAATCTTGAAAATGGCCGTCAGAATTTTACCAGACGGGAGCTATCAGTACACACTCCTTCTCCTTCTCCTTTGGTTCAAATGATGAAGAACAATACTTGATCGGTGTAATATTTGTTATCGTTGCCTTTTGTTTGTTGTTTTATTTTTCAGATTGCCGTTTTAAACAACCCCTACAACAGACAAGTGGAACTGCCATCAGCTTTGGGCATAGGCACTGCAGAATCGGTTGCCAAGGTAACAAAACATTAACAGCATTTAATGATAAGCCGGGATGGGATTCAAACTCTGAACCTTTTGATTGAGAATCAAGTAAATGAACTGTCCTGTCATTTCCACCTAAGTACGTCAATAAGTATTCATGTCTTTATTAATATCCTAAAACTATTACCAATTATTGCGAATGTTCCTCTTTTCGTTTATCGCCTTTGTCTTTCATTTTTCTCGATTATTTAGAAAGTAATTATTGCCTATTCTTGACAGGAACTTCGGCGGAAATAGCACGGCATTCCTCCCCCCCAATAACTATTGAGTGGTTGTTTCTTTACTACAGTTATATGGTATTCTAGCAGCAGGTGGGGTGGATAGCTGGACGAACCGCACTCTTCTGACCAAGCCCATTCTTAGCAAACTATTCACCTCGACCCCGCCCACTTTTGACAAGACGCTTGGCGTACCGATCGCATTTAACTTAGGCCTCATGGTATTTGACTCAGTGGTAAGTATTGGCCTAACGTGCAGGCCCGTAACCACGAGCGGGGGGGGGGGGGGGGGGGGGGGGCACGTGCCCCCAATTTCTTTCCAAGATCAGTTGAACTTTTTGAGACCCTCCCCATGACGTCGATCAAATATATGTATGTGCCCCCCCCCCAAAAAAAAAAAAATAAATAAAAAAAAATCAAACTCTGGATACGACCCTGCTAACCTGCAGTGGCGGGTCCAGAAAATCCAAATGGAAGGAGGAGGGGGGGGGGGTGATTATGATAAATGTAGAGGTGTCGTGGTCTAGCGGATACGTCTTCGGACTGTGGGTCATGTGGTTGGCGGTTCGAGTCCTGCTGCGTGCGTAACTAATTCCTTTGTAAAGATATTAATCTACATTTGCCATTCTTAAACCCAGGTGTGCAATGGAGACCAATAGGAAGGAATTCCTTGAAATATTTAAGCACCGAAATGGGTAGCCTGGCAAAGCCGGGGTACTATTAGAGCGCCTTGAGCACTTTGTGATATGTGCGCCATTGAAATATCCATTATCATTAATAATTAGGCTTTATAAACACGAGTTAAATTCAGGCTCTCACTTACAGAGCGTCCCCTCTTATACAGCGTTTCATTTGACTGACATTTTGGGTTGTGTTGGGGGATAGGAGTAGGGGGCAACATTTTGACTGAAATCTTGGTACCGGTGGCATAGTCTGAATCCACCCATCAAGCTTACGACATATAGGTAAACATTTGCGCAAAGCTGGTTGCGTTCAGGTAAAGTTTTTATGGGGGTTAATAAATACAACTGCGCAAGCACCGATGGAAATATCGGTTCCACGCAATATAAGTTTGTCATTTGACACTTATCATCACGTTTTCCTCACATAAAAGATAAGACCCTTCACAGAATACGGTCCTAGAACTCATCGTTATTATGACGTCATTATTCATATGCAGGAAGGGGAGATACTGTATGGACATCCCGGTGCAAGAGGACAGATAGGGTTCGCTGACCCCAAGAATCAGCTCGGGATGGGGTTTGTGAGCAATACTATGTCACCTTTCTTCCTCCGTGACGACCCGAGGACTGGTGCCCTGCTGTCCGCTCTCTACAAATGCACGCGAAGAATCGAGAACAAATAATGATAAGAATTGAAGAACGTAAAAGTTTGCTGATACAGAAATAGAAATTACCTTATCCTCACTAAAAAAGCAAGTTGAATAAAATCTTTTAAAATTAATATTTTGGACAGGGAGTTGGAAAATTAAAAGCATAATATTATCCGAAATAAAGATGGCAATGAATTATATTGTGTTTATATTATGTTTATTGATACGGCATTGTATATGACAGCCCGTCCAGGTCTAGAAATAGCTTTTATGAAACAGGTGGCCGTTTCTCGGTACCGTCATAAGTCTAACTTCTCGGACATCCCGTTCAAACGTGTGTAAAAGAATTAACATGCATTTCTATGCGATGTCCACGAACTAAGACTTATGACGATTTCGAGAAACTGGCCCCAGGGTCCTAATGGAAGCCTGCTGCAGCTGGGCCTACCAATTGTCACATTTTTGTGTTGCTTGTCAAGTACGCATACAGTAGATTAGAATCAATGTGAGGTGCTGTTGAAATTGTACATAATAATAATAATAAGTTGTCAATGTTCTATGGGTAGAATATAGAACAGCAGGTGACGTGTAGCTTGGGTGAGACATATAATATGGTTTGATGGAGTATGACAAACTTGGAGTTGTATACACGGAAGTGAGATAAACATGTAAAGCGAAGTAACAGGAGTATGTGGGTAGACTTTATAGACGGAGGTGATTTAAAAATGTAAAGCCAAGGAACGGGTGTAATGTGGGTAGAGTATGTACTATGGGGTGTATGTATAAGTTTGCGGGAGAGAGTGTTCAAGGCAAACATGAGGAGAAAAGAAGATATCATATATTCTAATGTGAATGAAGTAAAATGAAGCAGTATATTTTACTTCTATATGTATATATATATATATAAACTCAGTCTTTAAAGCAAAGTAAGAAGTAAATATCCCCCTTCTCTCCACCCCTCTCTCCCTATTTCTCCCTCTTCTCGCTATATCTCTTTTAATACGTCTCTCTCTCTCTCTCTCTCTCTCCCTCTCTCTCTCTCTATATTCCCCCTCACTCGTGTATACATGTATTTTTGATTATCTAGATTTTTCTACAAGTTAATGGCATAGAAAACGTACTGTATGTATGTCGATTTGTTTTCTACATACAGAAACCAATAAAATAAATGTATAAACACTGGTGATATACATGTATCTCAGGGGTGGTGGAGCATCTTTAAAGAGAGAGGGGGCGGGGCGGGGTGCACCAACAAAAAGGGCACTTTGATGAAAACCCATAAGGTGTGTATACACAAAGCAGGATTTTTTTTTGGAGACATTGAAACTCAAACATGCCAGTTATTACGTTATCAAGAATCATCCTTGGTATTTTGGCAAGAGTTAAAGTATGGATGCCATGCATTACCACAAAATGCCATCCAAAGTTTAAAAACAAAATCTGATAGTCATAGTCATAGCCCTTTAATAATTTGAAGCGCACATGTTGAAGTAGAGGAACTGCAAGATCATTGTATAAACAGCGTTCGGTCAATAGTTCGATTTGCGAACTTTGTATGTACAGTGTACGTTGTGTTGGGACTTTGGACCTATAGAGCGTCTCCAAACCCGAGTCACATCAACAAAGCCGACACCAGACCGATTACAAACCAAACAAAAGATAACATAACGCCGGATGGACAAGGATCGCTCGGTGTGGACTCTGAGTTGAGTTCGTTTGGCGATTTGTCTGGGGCATCGTAATAAGCTCGGTCATTTTGGCTTACTCACGCTCATGAAGCGGATTCATCTTCACTCTGGTTCTACAAACTCCAGGGCCTGGAACCATTCGCAATCATGTCGCTGATACAGAATGCCATCTTGGTGGCCGTTACAGCATGCCTTGTTGCCTTCCTGCCAGGGTATTTCCAGAAGGTACCACCCATAGTCATCCATGGAGAGGTTGCCAAGGGGTTTGAACCCGTTCTCGCGAAGTTCAGGTATGAATTAAACATCTGTAAACTTAGTGATCTTAATCTGGAGGTGTGGTATATGACTAAGGCATTGATTGGGCAGTATTACTGTATTTAAGGATTTAAATCACTAATTGAAATGGGCATCGCTACTGAAATGCGCGAATGCGATGTTCACTGTACTAGTTCTTAATTTGTTTTGTACAGCACTTACCCATATGGTTTACATATATGGGGAAGGAGGAGGTACACGATTTCATAACTCTTTTAGCATTCATTTCCATGGCATGGTTTAGCGGGATGTTCCTACTTCTGATATAGGGGCCGGCCTAGCTGTGAAGTATAAAACATCATAATAACCACGAGTCAAAATATTGCTCGTTCGCTTTGCTGCTAGCTCATAGTGTAGAGTTGATATTCATCCAAGAGAGATTCAACCCCGCATGGAGAAGGCTGAACTTACTAGAGGGGGGTTAATGATCGATTGCTAGAGTGTACATATGCATGCAAGGGAGAGAGAGAGAGAAAGAGAAAGAGAAGGGAGAGAGAGAAAGAGAGAGAGAGAGGGGGAGGGAGGATGTTGGATGGGCGTGTAATCCCACAAGGTTAGTGAACATGGACCTAAACATTTGAATTCGTTATTTTACTAAATTACGTATATACTACCTGCAGAAACTTAGCAAACACAAGAAAAACCTAATCAGCTAACTAATCAATCAAACCACACACAGGAAAGATATTAGTTGATCTCACATCTGAGTCATTCCCTTTTCTTTCTCTTTTGGTCGAAAGAGAGAATTTTGAAAATGGTGCAGACTCCCGATACGGAGGATCAGCATTGGCCGTGTATCATAAAGGCAAGAAGATCATAGACATCTGGGGAGGATTTGCCGATGTAGAGAGCAACATAGAATGGCGTCAAGACACAACGACGGTTGTTTTCTCTGCGACTAAAGGTGAGATCCCGGTAGTGTCACTTCGGTGAAAACCCACGAGAGCGAAAGCCCACTATAATAGACCAATCGGTCCCGTGGGCCTTTTAGTACCCTTTTCGGATGGCTCACTAGAACCGACGGTCGTCAGGGCCGACAGTCTACAAAACCAACAACTGTCGGTCGCATGAGCGTTAAAGTCACATTTCAGGGGGCTCACCACACAAACGGCCCCGAGACCGACAGCTCACAACGGCGACAATTTCCATCTGTCGTATCAATTTCTTTGTCTTGTTGGTCTGATAGCTTGTCGGTCTAGTGGGATGTTGGTCTCGTGGGTTGTCGATCAAGTAAACGCCTTTTTTTCAAAGCCGGTCTCATCCCTAAGCTGTCGGTCTACTGGATGACCTTATCACTTTATTATTGACTCTGTTTATGCATATTAGAAATGTAGCGTAAACCTTGGGGTGTTTCACAAAGACTAAGATCAACTTAAAGTTAGACTTAACTAAGGCAGGCTGCTCAAGCCACTGTTTTCTTTTATCATTAACTGGCATTGGTCTCCCAAAGGACTTACACATCATCATGGTCACAAATCTACAGAATTAACATTTTTGGATTATTCATTATTGAAGGATAATAAAATATCTAACAATCATATTGGTGAGAGCAAACAGTGGCATGAACGGCCTGCCATAGATAAGTCCAACTTAAAGTCAATCTTAGTTTTGGTGAAACAACCCCAGGTCATTTTCGGGGAATGTTCGTGGCTGAAATGTTTTTGGATTTGGGATACGTGTACGTCTTTTTAAAGGGGAAAACAATTCACGAAAAGGGGGTCACATTTTTGCAACTTTCGCAAACAGGAGAGAGCGTATGCACTTGCTTTCCTAAAGTGTGGTACGTTTGTGAATGTGTCTCGATAATCCCATATAGGGCGATGTCTAGAGCTCTCTTTTACTTGTTTTTACGGAAAAATAGGGTCAGGTTTTGTGGAGAATGTTCTAGAAGTACGCATAATAGGGGGTGATTTTAGACTCCGCTATTTATTATGATGCAATATCACCGAGATTGAGATCCTTCTGTGGTATATTTGAACTTTGTTCGGATGGCACTTGTTGTGTCAACAGATCGACATTGACAAAACTTTTGCTCCGATTCTGAAACACAAAATCCTGGATTTACCTCTGCTATAATGATAATTATGAACCTGTAGGTCAGTCAGGAACCCCATGACTTGTACAAGCCGATCGCCTGTCTTATTATCAAGATATTTATGGTAGGAAATCGAAATTAAATTTTGCGTTTTCCTAACGGTTTTCATAACACTACAGTCTATCGGGGAAAATGAGTATATGGTAAAACTTGAGATTTGACATTGTTAAGCGATGCCTTTAAAGATAAAAGTTATATATCAATAATGGTGGTGATAACACATTGAGAAGCAATAGGCTATTTTCGTAATGTAACCAAATGCTATGCAAACGTCTTTGTGAAGTGCATAATACGATTGATTTCATTCCCTTGTTAAAGATAATTGCACCTCAATAGGCAGAATGCTTTTGCATAATTATACAAGTGTGTTATATTTGTTGGTATAGGACAAACAATATGGCTTATCCCACCTAGCAGTTTGCATTCTGACTATTGAATACAATTATTCTTAACAGGTGAATGAAATAATTTAAATTGAGGCAATTCCCAAAGGCGTATGTATTAAATTGGGTTACCTTACAAAAATTGCCTTATTAGGAATGGCTTATTATACAGCACTCAGGTATAAGAGATTGCTAAAAATGGGCAAAGATTGCCCCTGTATATTCAATTCAATGGAATTTGTCATTATTTTGATACATCGATTAGTTCATGATATCTAACTTCACAATAAAAGGACACTTTGTAGATTTGTTCGCTGAACTGATGATTGGACGTCATACAAATACTCGCATAACCCAATAAAGAATTACTTTCATGTGTGGAAATCACTCCTAAAATACGTGTGGGGGCGCATATTTGAACTCTGTGGGGCTTTTTTCTGACAAGAAAGGGTCATCGGGTTTTAGAATGATTTTTTTCCTCCAAAACTAGATTGGCAGAACAAAAGAGAAAATAGTTGGGTACATATTTTGTTAGGCTATGGTGCCCCCTTTCCAAAGTCGTGAAAGGGTCTTCCTCCTTGTCCCCGGGATTTCAGCTCGTGCTAGCTCTTAACAAGAAAACATTATAAAATAATTCTATCATTCCTACACACAGGTATAGCATCAATCTGCATCGCCATGTTGGTGGACAGGGGTCTCTTGGACTATGATAAACCAGTATCTCTATACTGGCCAGAGTTTGCACAGAAGGGCAAGGGCAAAGTGACCGTCAGACAACTCATGGAACATATGGTCAGTTCAGAATTATTATTATTTTTATTATTGTTATTTTGAAACACGTTTTAAAAATTTAAATGAGTTAGATCTTAGTAGGGTTTGTTAGAGTCCTGTTCTCTATTCAAAACAAAACAAAACGTAACACAAATTAATTTTCTTGTTAAAATGGACGTGATTATCAAATAATGTTGTTTAAACAGAGATTAATGTTGTGTAAGAGATTGTTTAAACAAAGTTGTAATTTTTGAATGGCTCAGCCGAACATACACTACGTGCATGTTTTGTCATATTAACATGACTTATTCACATAACTGCGACTTAATCAATATTTTCCTATTGTCATTACCGTTTACTAGGTTAATGATATATGTTTATTTTGCAAATGAGTATTTTTTTAAAAACTGTTTTGTATAAACGTTATAAACGATGTAAATATGTTCATGTTTATTCAGGGCCCCATGGAAGACCACTACTTGTTGGTGGATGGGCTACCCTGTCAAAAGATTAGAAATAAATAAATAAAATAAATGTGATTGATAAGAGCAAGTCGTTAGTGTTCATCTAAACGCATAAATTGGACCATTTTAAAGGTACGTATTACAAAGTTTTGGTATAGGGTCATGAGTTTGGTTCAAATTAACATATTGGAAGCATATGCGTTCCTACAATATACATTGATCGTTGTCGAGGTTGAAATCGAGTCTAAAGTTATGAAATTATAAATAATAAACTCTTTATGTTGTATAGCTCCCTCTCAAGGTCAAGATATTAATTTAGCTATGAAACGATGTTTCTTGACTGAAATCGACCGATTAGCTATTCTCGTTTGGAAATTATATATCTCAACTACATATTCTGAGATTTTCATGGTCGTAGCTACGATTGTACGGCCATAGGCGCTATTTGAAATTTATCAAAATTTACCGGGAGCACCGGTAAATTTTTATATTCAATTTTTCTCGAAAACAGAAGTGTTTTAGGGGCTAATTTTTTTAGTGCTTATAATACATCCACAGGGGCATCCAAATATATCAAAATTGTAAAGATTCACTATCCACCCAATTTTCAAAATTTCCCAAAACTTTGTATTACCTTTAAACAAAACTTTTCGAAGACTGTGGCCGAAATCTTTGTAACATTGACTGACCTTGATAGGCCGGCCTGACCCTCATGGCTCCACCGGGGATGACCATCGACACCCTGCAGGATGTAGCACGAGGGGGAGAACTGATGGCAGCAGCTGAGCCTCAGTGGGAAATAGACGGGAAGAAACATGGTTACCACGCCCTAACTTTCGGCCCGCTCACCAACGAGCTCCTGCGTCGAGTCGACCCGCAACACCGCACCATGGGGCAATTCTTTGCAGAAGAGATCGCAGAACCTTTTGGTAAATAAACTAATATATGTAACCAATGCCAATTGGCACAGTCCATTGTGTGACACACGTGCCAATCGCCTCAAAATATAGACACTACTGACTTGTACAATATAGTCACACAAAAGCTTTGCAAAATTACCAGTATCAATCTTGATTTAATAGCTTCATGGCAACTTTCTCATACTCTCGAATAATCTTTAAGCCATTTGTATGAAAATACTATATTTGAGAGACCGGTACTCAACTGGAAAAAGAAGAAGAAGAAGATGATGACCCCCTGTGAAAAAAAATGTAGCGCAGAGCGGTCATTTTTAGTTGCTTGACACATAACGAGATGAAGGAAGGTATACTGTCTATGCGGAATCGTATTAAACGTAATAATCGTATTTGATCAGGTTTTGCTAATCATGATCTTAATCATGTTTGTTGTGCTATCATTTTATATGATCAGAATCGGTCTTACCTAATTTTAATGAGTGAGTATTCAGTCTATCACTGCCCTCATAAAACACTGACAATTTCACTCAGTCTGATTTGAAATGAACTATATATAAATACATGATGATGATGATTTTGGACTTGTTACTAATCAACATTATCATTATTATCGTCGTCACCATCGTCGTCATCATCATCATCATCATCACGACGATCATCATTTTCATCATCATCATCATCGTCGTCATCATCACCATCACCACCACTATGTTCATAATCACCATCATCACCACCACCATCATCATCATCACCACCACCACCCTCACCACCAACACCATCACCATCATCACCACCACCACCACCTTCATCATCATCACCACCACCACCACCATTATCATCACCACCATAACCATAACCACCACCACCATCATCATCACCACCACCATCATCATCACCATCATCACCACCACCACCATCATCATCACCACCACCACCACCTTCATCATCATCACCACCACCACCACCATTATCATCACCACCATAACCATAACCACCACCACCATCATCATCACCACCACCATCATCATCACCATCATTCACCACCACCACCATCATCATTATCATCACCATCATCCTCCTCCTCCTCCTCCTCCTCCTCAAATATGACGCGGCAAAACCGCGGCGTTTTTTGACATGATGACGTAGTACGTAAAGTGTAATGCGCTTCACATTGCCCATCTCATCACACTGAGCTGAAATACGCGTAGGACCTTAGTTCCGCGCAGTTGTCATTCATTTACACATACATAAACCGCTGCGGTTTACCGCGTCATTTCTGAACAAGCCTCACAGCGTGTCCACACACAATTTTTGTTATCCTGAAACTCTATAACGAAACGTCGTATAAAGAATCATCGTATACATTCCAGGGTGTCCACACAAAAGAAACGTCGTTTAAAGAATCATCGTATAAATTCCAGGGCGTCCACACACACAAGAAAGTAATCCTGAAACTCTACAGCGAAACGCCGTATAGGTGCGCAGTTTGCTAATTAATGCGGTCATGAAACGGAAGCGGAAATGGGACGTCAGGTCTCCTTTCGCGCGCGGTCACGTTAAGCCCCGCCCAGTTATACCATTCTAGTTGACCAGTTATACTAGTTACATACACACACAACACATTCCGTGATTCTTTATCGAGTTTTAGTTCAAAACGATGCCCAGACCCGCGTTTCGTTATACGACGTTTCGTAAATACGACGTATCGTTAGTAAGCGTCCACACACACACACACACAGTTTTATCGTATAACTATCCCGAAACGGTATAACTCTACCGTTTCGGGATAGTTATACGATGAATTTGTTGTGTGTGGACACATGGTCAGTTGTGTTGTGTTTGTCTGACAGGAGTGGACTTCCACATTGGACTGCCATTTGATCAGAATTATCGAGTAGCTAGATTGATTGAAGGAAAGATTGGTCGGCTGTGGGGACTCGACGATCCTCTCATTCGCCAGATGACATTACATTTCCTAACGACTCCATATTTCAAAAACATCCAAGAAAACCAAGGGGCAATCATGAACACAGTAAGTAGTTTGTCAATTCATACAGTTGCTCTAGGCCTATAGCTAATGGTAATCAGTCCCCGTCTTTTTTTGAAGGGGGGGATTTAGGGGCGGTCTGGGACTAACATTCGGTTGGGGAACTTTTGTGATACAAGAACAATCAACATAGTTATAATTTTGTTTATACTGGCCCTCAGACCACAAATCAACCAGCCCTCAAGCGACAATATTGAGCGCCCGAGGGGAAAAACTCATAAAACTCATCATGAAGTGTCAGCACTTGTGGGCATACGTAAATAAAATATCCTTTTCATTATTACTGCATCAAAATCAAGCTTGATATACTTTTCCTTTCATTTTGAATGTACTGTTATTGAATATGTTAGAGTTTTCATATAATTATAGGACTATGTAAGAAAAGAAAATGTATACATGCATGTATCATGATAGTGTACTGCATGAACAATGTTGCCTATACAGTAGGAACAAAAATCGTACGTCTTTTGATGAAAATAGTGAGAATGTGGTCTATTGCCCTATAGATTTCGTATATGATTATCTGTTGGAGTAAAAACACTAATTAAATAAAAAAAGATTTCATTTTTAGTGCTCACTACCGCCCCCGCCCCGCCCCCACCCCCTCCCCCGGTTGAGCGAAAACAACGGTCTGCACGATTTTCCCTGTTGAGCGAAAATAACGGTCTGCGCGATTTTCACATTTCCAGCCCCCCCCCCCTTCCCCCCCCCCCCCCCCCATTGGAAAATCCAAGATTCGCCACTGATTGAAGTCACTACCTTATGACCATTTCCTCTCATCTGAACAATGTTACCAAGTCCCTTTAATTTCATTATTATTGTTTTCATCGTTATTATTATTATCAGTATCATCAGTACATGTACCTCTTTCTTTTGGCTAGCTGATGGCCCTAAACAGTCCCTATCTTCGGGCTGTCGAAGTGCCCTCTGTCAATGGAATTGGGACAGCCAGAGCCATCGCAAAGGTAGGATTCACTTTTTACTTCATGAAGCTAATATTTATAATAATAATAATAACCTTGTAAGTTACACAGGGAAGCCTCATTAGCTTCAATGCTGATCTTCCTGAGGGCCCTGCAATTATTATTACCCCAAGCGATTGCAAGGTACCCATTTCCACCTGCATGGAGAGTGTCCAATGTGGATTACTGTCTTGCCAAAGGACGTTAGTGCCGGGCTGAGATTTGAACCCTCACACCTTGGATTGAGAGTCAAGTAAATGAACCACTTTACCACGACACCTCCACATCATGAGTGTGCTCAGCTAATATGTCAAAAGCCCAAATGGTGCCATGCCCATGATGCTACCCCACTGGTAAATGAACTACATTAGCCCATTACTGAGAGAATTCAACACCGTATACTTGTCAGCCACAAACTCATTGCATTTTGGAAAAAAATGTACTTCACTCGACTTCTTTAATAGATGAAGAAAAAGATCGTTAGATATACGTCTACAAATCTGAATTCGTCCTTGACTAAGGGACAGTACCTTGTATCCTCTGGAAAAATATAAGTTTAAATATAAATGCAACTATCATTGTATATTATGCTTCATCTTCTTCGTCGTCTTCTTCTTCTTCTTCTTCTTCTTCATCATCTTCTTCTTCTTCTTCTTCTTATAATATCATTGTTATTCATTAATTCATTAATTGATTAATTAAGTAATCAAATAGTATTTATACGTAGGGTAAAAAAACCAAGTGAGTTTTATTAATATTACTCTTCCTACTGGCCCCACACTTATTATTATTCCTGATTCAATATTGTTGTTATTATGATGTTTTTCTTATTCTTTTAATTATTCTGATCGATATTTCAACATCATTACTATCAATATCATCATTACCTTCCTTTTTTCCCATCATTAATATAGTATTGATATTATTGCGAAAAAATATCCAAAGAATAGTAGTGCAGGGCAAATTCATTGAATTTCCGTTATAACTACTACAATGAGCGTTATGATTCATCATGTCAATTGTTACTGTCATTATCTTTTTAATCATTGTCACATCATTATCCTGGTGGTTATGATTACAATCTTCATATTATTATCATTGTGGCGATTAACATCATTTGGTCGGCACCCAACTTCGAATGAGGACCTCGCTGCTCGTTGTTAATGCGTTAAGATTGCTTACGGTGTAAGACTTTAAGTAAAATTGAGGTTTCGAAATGAAAAAAAGCGTCGGTAAGGTCTTTACCAAAAAGACTACCTCACAGAGATAAAGTTTATGGACTCCTGTAAACCTGGCTTCTGATTCTATTCTTAGGTTTACGGAATTTTAGCGGCCGGTGGCGTCGATCCAGAAACTAAACTGAAGTTGCTATCGAAGGAAAGGATTAATGCATTTATGAACGCCAGCACTGTAACACAGGATGAAGTGCTAGGATTTGACTTATCACATACTTTAGGGATGGTCACAACGAAGTATGTCATGGTGAGTACTAATGATGATAGTAAAATTAAAGACAGCATTGATTATTTTGTAGTGCGCCATCGATCTAGCAGTTGCATTTTACAGTCGTTTTAAGACAAAAGTTCGGAAGTACAATCATACTCATAGTTTAAGTTTCCCCTAAAAGGTGTTGCTCTTGTAATGCCCTCATCTTTTGATCATTCCAACTGAGTACACCCTTTTTAATGTAGAGCACAAAGATCACAAAGACTTACGAAAGATCAACTTATACTGGCCTTGTCCATCACCTTCTGAAATGTGTGAACACCCCCCCCCCTCCCCCGAGTTGATGCAGAATGTTTCTTTCATGATGTAATGGCATGTCGAATAATCAATTGATCTCTTAATATCCCTCATTTCTGCTCTCTTCAGAACGGTTCGGTTATGGGATTCGGTCATGAGGGTGCAGGCGGTCAGAAAGCATGGGCAGATCCGAAGAATAAGATCGGTTTTTCGTTCGTCAGCAACGCCCTTTCACCTTACACGCATAACGGAGATCACAGGAGTCAAGAATTGACCGAAAATCTGTACGAATGCTTAAGGAAAAAGTAGTAGATGTGGACATCTTCTTTGTAATGCCCTTGTTGAACCTTGTTCAGATATGCAGCGGTAAACCGCGGCGTGTTTTTAAATGATGACGTCACGTATAAAACGTTTCACATTTCTGTATCTCATGAAACAGACGTCAGTGAATGCACAAAGGACCCTTTTTTGCCTGATTATCATTCATTTATATATGCATAAAAACCCAGAGGTGGTATTTGTTAGCCACGGTAAACCGCGTCATATCTGAACTGTAGTTTTATAAAGTAGTTTAACCGGAGTTTAGAATATAGCTGCGAACATGATACCTGCAAAGTGACCGTTTTATATCGCTATTCAAATCTAATTCAATCTATTTCCAATCCAATAGATCTGGTATAGTGTCTTTCCTAGTAGTTGCAGATCTAAAGCGCTGAATAATTTGCTCCAAACACTATTGTTACGTTACTTAAAGTTAAAACTTTGCTTGTGATATTGACTTTTCTGCTTCGCTACCCCTGCCCCAACCCCCTCTCTCCCTCCCCTCTCTCTCTATCTTTTTTTTCCTCCCTCTATGTTTCTCTCTCTGTCTCTCTCTGTCTCTCTCTGTCTCTCTCTGTCTTCCTACCACTTTCTCTCTCTCCTCACTCTCTCTTTCTGTCTCTCCATGTCTCTTTTTCTTTCTCCCTACCCCTGTCTCTCTATCTTTTTGTTTCTTCATGTCTCTCTATCTTTCTCTTCGTCTCCCTACCCCTATCTCTATCTCTTTCTCCATCCCAAGTCTTTTTTTTCTTCTTTTCCTCCCCTACATCACCTCTCTTTCTTCTACATTCCTTTTTTTCTAATATAGTCTTAGCTTTGTCTTGTCTTCATACGCCCTTTTCTCCACTCCCCCCCCCCCCAAACCGAGTGGAGATTGGCGTCGTTCCGTAGGTTTCTCCATATATAGTTACTCGCATGATGTAAAGACAATTACTTGAAATTATTAATTTAAAAGTGCTTTTTAATTATGCAATTAGTATACAAATATTTTATTCAATTGTTCTTTGTATAATTTAGTTTCTTTACCAACAAATCAAGCTGATGTATAATTATAATGTGCAAACAAATAAAAACAAAGGAAATAAAGTAAAGTAAATAGTTCCAGAAAAAAATGGTCGACCTTTTTTTCCTTCTAGTTGATACACCGTGAAATATTCATTATCATGAAACCATTAGGAAAATAATGTATAATACATTTCAGTAGAGTTTGATTGATATATATCTAGACCTGACAGACTTCCAAACCAACACCGGAAAGACTAGGCCTAATCAAATGCAAACTTAATGAAATATTTGGAGAGCATCAAAGGGATTGGCTATATTTGTCTCAGATTCTAAACAAAATCCTGGATTTAGCTCACGCTGTAATCTCAATTATACACATTTAGGTCAGTCAGAAATCCCATAACGTTTAAAAGCCGACCGCCCGTCTCATTATCAAAATATTTATGATTGGAATTCGAAACTTCAAAAACCGTTTTTCCAACGGTTTTTATTACACTACAGTCTATAGGGGGAAATTATTATTGTATTATTATTTATTACACCATATCACAGACGCTGATAACACGTTGGGCCATGCATCTCAGATTTGGCATTGAAACATCACATCCTTATTAATTGAAAATAGCAATATTAACTTGAAATTTGGTGTTGTTAAAATTGTCGGACATTGTTTGATGACTTTGAAAGGTCCACGGATTTTCATTACATTTACATTATACCAATATGACGAAAGAGATGAACAACATTCTTAGGTTCTACACAAAATGAATTAACTTGTAAAGGAAAAGTTGCGGAATGATTTAAAAGTATTCTTTTCACATTCCTTTCCCTTCTTCTTTTTCATTTCTCTCGTTGAATATATGATAAGGGAGGGGGCTCGTGCCCGTTAGGCTACGCCACTAATATTCGGTGTCTAAGTTAAATTTTATTGAAGTAAAACTTGGAACAGCAGAGAGATGCAGCAGACGATTGGCGAAAACAGCACAATGGCGTCACCCCCTCCTGTGGTCGTTGGTTCAGTTGTCATTCCGTCTATAGCACAATAAAGAATAGAATAAACAAAATGAAATTAAAAATTGTTGCGAGTTTTAAAAAAAATGGATAAATAGACAGGTGACGAAGCAGGGAATTAAGCAAGGAGTAAAAAGAGACCCCCTCTCCTCAAAAAAATAAAATCATGAAAGAGATTTATTCTGCGTTCTGATATGAATAATGGATTATTGTGAACAGAAATGTAAATCACATAAAGGATCCTACCTATAATTATGAGCCCTATAAGCTCTTTAAATATTATTATTACTATCATTATAGTATCCGACATTCTCGGACACGGGGGTGTAATTGCTTTCAATTTATTATTCTGCTCCTTGTGGAAATGTTAGACTAAAAATGATAATAATTGAAAGTGCAGTGTATATTACTGACGAAGCCATATTCCACTAAGCAATTTTTTTTCTCCTTCTATACCTTCAGATAGGATAGAGGGTACATATATCAATATCTCTGCATTTTAGAAATACTTGAAATTGCGTATTGGTGTCAACTAAACCTGTAGGGAATGAGTCGTCATAAACTTCGTAGAGAGATATAGTCCCACTGACTGTACCCGTAACCATCAACATGGGTACTCCTGTCACACTCATAGATGCAGGGATGAATCTTTAACAAAGAATGAGTTAACACATGTGAGAAACATTTTTTATAAGTTTAATTTATTTTAAGAAGGTATAAGATCCGAAAAGAAGATATTACACAATGATCACTTTCGCAATTACTTTGACAATTAATCTTATTTTTCAATGGCTTTGTACGTCGTGCGAACGTAACATAAATATACCATACTCAAATGTCCCCTGAATACTTTTTTGACGTGGTTGAGATCGTGTTATATAATCGTATACAAAAGAATTATGGACAACATATCAAACCAAAAGCCAAACAAACCAGAACTAAATTATTTCGATGTAATGTAATTTCATTCTTAAAGGAAGTAGGCTTATCATTCAAATCGAGACTTCAATCAATCTGGGCAAAAACCTGTGCTTTCCAAAGATGCACAAATTATCGCTAAAATAATTTAGAATTCTTGAGTAATTTACCGACAATGTGGGTTTCCTATATATTAGGGATATAGGCCTAATACAAGTCACTAAAAACAAATTCACGTGAGTGTCAAAATCGTGACCTTACTTTAGATCTTCGGGATCAAGGTCACCCAGGTTACGATTGTCCAGAAGATTCTGGAACGTATCATTACGACCGCCAGCACGGTACACGCTTTCGAACGTCGGTACGACCTCGCCAGATTCGAGAGAGTAGATGAGGATGACCGCTGTACGATCAACACCGACGAAAATGATGCGACGTTCATCGAGTTCGCCGATCTCCACCGATTCACACTCGGGACCCTATACATGTGTGAGTGGGATAAGGGTGTAAATTACGATGGGGAAGACACAATTGCAAAGACTTTCGAGAAATAAAATCTATGGTAATGACAATGACCTTATTGATCCCCTTTTAAAATCACTTTACATTACAGTGACGTATTACCTAATCCAAACATGATTTCTTTAGGATATCCAATAGAGAACTGAAATTGCCCCCGAGATAATTTTTCGAATGTAACTGGGATCGTGTTGAATCAATAATATCATTTTATCAAAGGGGCAAATCGGTTGCTTATTCACCATCAGTCTAGAATTCCAAAACGCCGCATGGTTGACGACCCAGAAAGAAATTATAATCTATACAACCCGATTGCAGAGACGTATGGCAAACCTATGATAATTACATTAACTGTATGAGTCATCTATTGAATCGTATGAACATTAAAATGATGTATTAAGTGATACGAACATGACGTCTGTTAGCAAATTAATGGGATATTGAATTGCCCTCAAGTTGCTTTTAGAACAAGATCATGAAGCCTTTCTGTAATCAACCCATACATACAGTTTGTATAGCCTGCCATCACTTTCTGAAATGTGCACACATATATGTGATGTTCTACGTTTAATCTGAACATAATCAAAAGTCTTCACGGTTGTTTTACTGGGTAAATTTGAGTAAGACAGTAATAATCATATACCTGGTTATCGGAGCGTTTGTCAAAGAAATCGTCTGGTTTGTCGACTTCGGCATCGTCTGGCTTGGTGTCGCTGTTGAACACGTCAGGATAAAACTTGGCAATCATCTTCTCCACCTCGTCGCCACTGTCATAGACGAGTGTGATGTCGGAGGCCTTGAAGATGGAAAACCCTCGAGCACCGAAGAAATAAAGCTTCTCGAGTTTTCCCGTGGCATCCAAACCGTCGACTTTGCTGAACATAAGACGTCCTGTTTTGTACAATAGATAGATGAATGGTTTTAGCATTATTGTTCCAGTTACTGGTTGGGGGGGGGGGGGGGGGGAATGGTGATCTCAAGGTATACCCCTCCCCAACCAAAACAAATCTGCAATATCTTAGGTACAATGCAATATTTAAGGCAACCTCTGTCGGAAGATACTCATGTCCGAACGGAACGTTGAATTAATATTTCTGGATGGGGGACCGTGTTTCTCAGACACCTTAGATTACAGCACAATGTCATTATTAAGTCTTTTTGGAGCCAGAAACGGCATCATCTTGGTGTTAAATTATTCGAGTTCATCATTGGCATACCATGAGTTCCCCATCGCTTTGGAGGAGGTGGTGGTGTTCGTGGGGGGGGGGGGGGGGGGGGGGGGTCGTCGATCTTTCTTGGACATCGAAATGCGAATTTACAAGGCCATTGATGAGAAGGTGGTGCAGAAATAGTACAGGTGTCTTTATCCCCTTCCGATCCCCTTCCCTCTCCTTTTTGTCTTGCTTTATTTTTGTTTGACTTCTCTAATTTCTTCCATCATTCCATGGGGGAGGGGGGGGGGCCTGGCCCTTCCATGCCTCCTGAAGCGACACCACTTTTAGCTCAAATTGAATTTCCTTGCAGAATATATCAACTCACCAAGAATATCATTGTCACTCACGTTCGCTATCAGCTCAGTGTTAAATGCAGAGGAAAAATCTCCTGCAAGTCCAAAAGATATTTAGAGAAAAGGTTGAGTTCTTGGAAAGGTCGGATATAATTTGAGAGCGTTCACATTTTTAAAAATGCTATCGTCAAAAAATAGCAAAGATATTTTCCGCAAACAGAGTGACTCTTAAATTGCCCTCATATTTGAAATATGACAAGAAAAATGTTGAGTGTTTTGGACTAAACTTCCATGTCACATGTTTGTGTAGTCCCATAAATTCACATTTCCTGGATTGAATTTGAATTCCAACAATGCTGATTCAACTTCTTGTCCGATGTTGATGGTTGCAAAACTTTAGTATACACCAATTTTTTATAATATATAGGCACCCTTTTTTCCAAGACTTCTAAAAAGGATCAAGCTTGGTAAATAACTGATACTTGTTATAATATTATCTTAACTATTCTGGAGAAAGTTTAATATTATATTCAGGATCTTTCCTCATTTTAGCATTAAACAATAGTAAACAAAATGAGAAAAAGAAACGTAAAGGAAAAAAGTAATGAATTATTTCACAATAATGCATGAAATCAAACATTAATGAAGGATTATTTTGATGTCATCAGAAAGATATCAAACTTCCTACCACTGGTTTACACATTATTTGTGTATGTAAGCTTTAAACATTTGAATATAAAGCATTGTTCTTGTCATTTAAAAATCTTGAAACAGGCAAACCCCTAATTTTCGGTTTAACTTAAAAAAATTTGGATTGGACTTATTATTATCATTATCATTATTATCATTATCATTATCATTATCATTTGGCTAGAAATTAGAGATTAATTCACCCGTAGTAAAATCGTTTCCTCTTTGGGCTTCACCCCACTCTTCCTCGCCGAGTTCATAATCAAGACTCCCGCCCTCATTGGTTGTGATTATATAACCGACTCCATCCACTTCAAAATACTTGATGCCGTCGGGCTGATAGAAACTGAAGATGTTGCTTCGTCGGAAAACTATTCCTGAAAACAATTTCAAGGAAAAATGTGGTGTATTTATCTCGGAGAGAGGGCAGGATTTTACGGGATTTTAAATGAATACATTTGTATTAGTATGAATTACCCATGTATGAATAGGCTCCTGATATGCCTGAGCGCTAGTTACTTTGACAGCTCGGCTACAGACAGGGTAATATGTGTATAGCGCCACGAGCGTCTGAGATTCTGGCGAATACCGGCGCTTTATCAATATCCATATTATTATTATCATTATTATATATGTTGCCATTATACTGAAATATTGCCTATTGCCTACTTTAGTTTAAAAGCTGGTTCACAAGCAAATCTAAATACAACCTCCTTTTTTTGTATTGAATAAATGTTCGATTCTCCGAAAGCCATGAAAATATTTTTTAGGGAGCATCCCTTTGGCTGGGAAGCACTCAATAAATTGTTGTATGTGCACGAGCGAGAAATATCATTAACTTTCTTTGCACGGTATATACAAGAAGTCTGAAATAATTAGGTAAAAAATTTTGCCTTCTGTAAAGAAGCAATGATCTTACCGTCATCTTTGTCGCTAGCATCAAGGTCGAGGTTATTCCAGCTTTTTTCACCGAGCGGATAGATATCTTCTACTTCATCAGTAGTCAAATCTATAACAGTGATTGCATTGTTTTTCTGTAAAGGTAATCATTGATATTGGACTTGTGAGAAACAATACGCCCATTTGACATACGAAGAGGGGCAGCCGCTAGAGCCGGTCAGGATCCGTACCTTTACAATTTCGCAAATATTAATATTTGTAATAACTATTTGACATGTGTCAAACGATTTTGGTAGAAAAGGTATAGAGGCTGAGTAATGAGCGTAGAAATATAATGAAATCAAGGTAAGTAGGCCCGACACAATGTGCTTAACACAGGTTATTGAAGATGATTTCCAGCAAGTTTTTTGTTTGTTTTACTGGTTCAAACAATCAATCTACAGCAGGATAAACAATCCAGAATGAATTATAGCCATGTTCTCTCGACATACGATTCCCATAGCATAGCTCAAGATTAGCTTTACGAGACTCACCAGCAAGGCAACGAAGGCTTTGGTATCATCATAGTTATAGGTGATGTATTCAGGCTCTAGATTTTGTGAGAATGTATGATTAACACCGTCCAGCTGCCCGCGGTAAGAATAACGAACTCCTCTCGCCACATAGTCATCGGCTCTGCAACGGGGAAAATACGGGTAATTGGAGGGGTAAGGGCATGTAAATGATGGTAGGTCAAATGCTTCTTTTCATATTACATTTTTGTGTACAACTAATCCAAAACGATTGTGATTCAAATGAATAGACTATACATGTACATTTTTAAACAATGTAATAGTGCTCGGGTGACGACATTATGGGAGCTATACTACTTTCGGCTCAAGCACACTACCATGACTAACCTCGATATCACCTCAGTTAGTTTTTCCTGCCACCCTTACAGTCGGCGATTGTTTTTTTTTACTATCGAAAAACGCATCGTTGTTTATAGTGGATATGACAACAACATTACAAATTATAATCAGGGTTTATATGTAAAGCGCTTAATACAACGACCATATCTCTAAGCACTTTACAGTATATCGTCCCGGTCTATCAACGGATTCAGGCTGGCCCGCACCACAATGTATGCACGTTCCCCACTTCCTGGGGAGCATTCCAGCCAGACGCCTTTTTACAGACGCTCACATTACTTAGCAAGCTGCAATGACTTTTACACCATACAGGGTAACGATCTGACACCTGGGTGGAGAGTGGCAAATGTGGATAAATGCCTTGTCAAAGTACGTTGGTGGCGTGCTGGGATTCGAACCCTCAACCTGGTTCGCGGTTCGATTCTCAGCTACGGCACTTACGTCTTTTTGGAGATACAATGTGTATTAATCTACACTCCCACTCACCACCCACGATATAATGGACACCATTGAGGAAAGCCAATGTGACTGCCCTTGCCTTTGCTCTACATGCATGCATAATAATAATGCAAACTGGCCGAAATACTTTCCTGGGGATGTGTAATGGTGAACACCTGGGTGCTGGCTTCAAAACCAGTTACCCAGGTAATAATAATAACAATAATAACATTGTAAAGAGCATCATAGTATTCACACTATGTTAATATAAAAGACTATATTGGGTTACTTGGGTATATCATATTTATCATGGTGTAATATCTATCTAAGCTTTGATCATGATGATATCTATATTTCTATGATATTTACGTATGATGTGTCATGCTTAGTTTTATACAGAATGTAAGCAAACTTCCTTAGGACTATACAAATTAAGTTGAAATTGAATCGAATTGAATATACCTATCATTGAACTCAGTAAAGTTGCGTAAAGTCGAGTTGTAGGAGGAGCCGTCTGAAGATAGTCGAATGATGGAGATCGTTCCTTCCGGATTGATCAATTCTGTCATGTCAGCATTTTCTTTCGCTATTCCCTTATTAGCAACCAAGATGGTGAGACAATCGTGCGAGAAATGTAGCATGTCGGGTTTACTGCCGACTAGATTCAAAATAACATAAGAAAAACATTAAATGTTAGGGAAACTTCAAAACAATATCTGATTTTACAATTTTATGCTATCATCATACTTAATACGCACTGTATTTAATTGTCATGAACACTGCTGCTATGTTTTGTACATACAAACAATTCCTTTTCCCAATAGTTGTTTTTATTGAACACCCCTTCCACAAACAAACACTTACACACATATGTTTAATAGCCTTATCTACCGCACATGTATATTCACTTGTCTTTATACTCCCCCGCCCCACTCTCTCTCTCTCTTTCTCGCTCTCAATCCCCCGACTCTCTCTAATATTAGATACCATAAATCTACAGGTTTAAAAATAAAATAATAATCTCTGGGAATCTGATATTCATGATAATATGAATTATCCTCTTCTCACTCGGTATTTCATGCAGTTTAGACCAGTTCCCAGCAGCTTTATCATAAAGACTGTAAATTTGCAGAGTTCCAGTATCTACTTTCGTAGGGCCTTCCAGGACAAACCCGACAAAGTCCCCGCAGGTCTCGATGTCATTGCATGTAAAGTCGATGGTCATTCGATCGAGAATGGTGGGTATGGTCACATCTGACCAATCAGTGATGTGTATATAATTATTACCTGTAAAAAAAGGGACATGCATTGTGAATGCATTGGGTAACCAATAGGAAGAAGGCGATAGGGTTCTTGTAGCTGTATCATGACAGAAAATATTAATCTACCCTTATAAAAGGACCTATTTACAGTAATCGTCGCTTAATCCCCCAACCAATATCGTAAAGCAGGCTGGGACTATAAGGTCGGCCCATGAATATGACTTCGTTACTTCACGTAGCTCTGTCAATGAGCAAAATGGATAATATTTTTGATAGTGATGGTTATAATATTGGAACCAGTGATTATTAAAGATATGGACCGGTAGTGGTAACATTGCGGTTCAAGGGATTTGGGTGCAAAATATCCGTTCAATATTGTTTAGATATCGCCTTCAGAGGTTTAGATGGCACTACTTCAACCTAAATTCGCAAAAAAGCAGAAGTATATGCCCACATGTTCAACGTTGAAGTGCATTCGCGATATCTATCCAGGCCGGATCGCCATGATAATTTATCAAATATATCAATTAGTAGGCGGTTTCCCGACAAAATTTGTATCATCACGTATTATTCAAAACATATTCTTTCACATGATTGGTAATAAGAGCTTCCATTTCATTTTTTGAAAGGGGGGGGGGGGGCGTTTCCAAAACTATACCTTTAAGGCATATGAAGATGAAATGAAATTAGACTTAAAAGAGTAAACAATTTCAAAATAATTATAGGAAATAGAAAGACAAAATCATTTACCTCCAGAATAGGCAATTTTGTTGGTCGAATCATAGCCAGTCTGTTCTGAGGCGCCTTCATCGATGCCATACAAACCCTCACCTTCATTATAGCTGTATGGTAAGTAGATAGTGGATACTGGACGGAGAGTAACCACTGCAGAAACGACTGGTACCAAGACCAGCAAAGTGGCGAGGAAAGGGACACGCTGCTGCATTGTGGATGGGTTTTGGGGAATAGTTCTATAATGTAGAGGATTAACAAAAGAATAGTGTTACTACTCGTTAACCTTTGATTTGCCATGAGTGTCAATGTGCACGGTCACCCGTTTGCCACACGTAATATGTGGCACAAAACAATGATGCACAAGTTGACAGAAGGGTTGCTTTGTGCAAGACGATGAATTTGAAAAAATGCCCACTACTGGTATTGGTTACCTCATTTAACGTCTGTTCAGATGATTATTCGTGCACTGGAAAAAGTTAAATAATCATGAAACTTTTGGTAAATCTACCCATGATAAATACAATGTGTCACAGGGAGATTAATTGTATGGCTAACAAAGAGTTGATTCAATTTCAACAAATTGTGAACGGGTTTAAAACTTATTGAGCACGATTTCGCCAGGTGGGTGGGTGGGGGGGGGGGGGTGACGTTCCTTGTCAGAATATCAAGTTGTCCATGATTAGATACATATTTTTTATTAATAAGTCAGCACCGGTTCTACGTCACTACGCCATGGCGGCACTATTTACTGTGGTCAATTTTATGGTAACCAAATTCCATCTTTCACCCCTATAACAATTCACCCCATTAAATGACATCATTCAATCTCCTTTGACATCTATTTGCTACTTTTATCGTGTAGTCTAACATTTGTCGCGAAAATATTATTAACATTGCTCACCAAGCCTGTTTACCGAAAAGAATGAATTGCACAGTTTTTGCGTGTGACCTCATTCGTAACATCATGTACCACACACATGTAATACTGTGTAAAAAGAAAATACCTGATCGTTATGAGAAGTGCAAGTCATACCATACAAATTCTAAGTTTCCATAATAACAAAAATGGGCCAGACTCATGGATCCGGTTGCGGATCCAGGGTGGGGGTACTGGGGGTTGGCCCTCACCCCTGGCAAAAAAAGAAGTAAACCACAAATTTACCTTTTCTTTTTTTTTTGCTCAAGATTGGGGGTGGGGGGGGGGGGGGTGGTTGAGAGCAAAAATTGCTCCCCCTATCCCCCCCCCCGCTTATTCGACGGCTAATTCGCCACCAAATATTTTCACACGAATTGGGCCCCCACCCTCGCCGCCGGCTGGATCCGCCCCTATCAGCGATATTTGCATACCTTATATTGACTCTGAATTGGACTTTTATGTTGTGGGTATGAATAGAAATAAAAGGATTTTCATCAAGAATCTGACTGACTCATGCCGTCCTTATTTTGAACTGAGAGACGAACTATGGTTTCTCACGGAATACACACACACACACAAAGAAAAGGATTTCTGCTTGAGCACTCACGCGGATAAAAGCAGTAAAGAAAAGCATTTTATCCAATGTTGATCGTTGGATAATATTGAATATAATTCCACATACTTACCGGGTCAAACGTACCCAGAAGTGGGCAAGGGTTGCCAATATATTGTGTTAATCCTTTACTCGACGAATAATCTTGTTCCCTGCATCACCCAATATTGGGCAAAATTTAGCCCGCTCTTAACGATTGTATAGATCTCTATAGTATACTATCGAAATACCCGTATGTTCAAAGACATTAAAACCCTCTTTGAATACTTATCTGGTCTATACAAGAAAAACACAGACATCGAACAATGTAGGAAACCATACTAACGGCATTGTATGCGGATTGGCTTTATTGACGGTTATTCAAACAAGTTATCATGATAGTAATTAAAAGATCCAGGGTCGAATAAAAAAAATTAAGAAGGAGAAGAGCCACATTTTTTAGAAAGACAAATCTCTGATAGTAAAACTAAAGTAGAAAAAGGAGAAGAAGAAAAAGAAGGAGAAGATGGAGAAGAACAAAGTACTCAAGGAATGCGAGATAGGGCTTAAAGGAGGTACAGCCTGTTTGTGCCCTTTAAATCCGCCAGTGAAAGGTTATATAAATGGATTTTTTTTACTTTAATAAGGAATGTATTAATCAGTCTAAAATAAGTCGCAACGAGATTCATTAATTCCAAAATAATTGATGTGGGGCTTACTGTCCGGGACTCCCGTCCATATTATTGTGTAAACCGCACGAAAAGTTAATTGGCCTGGAAAAACATGATAATTCTATTGCCAGATATCAATGGACAGGAACCCATACATTTGGATCACTTTAAAGGGATCGTTTAACAATGTTAAATCTGAGATGCACGGCCCTACGTGTTATCAGTGTCTGTGATATGGTGTAATATTGAAGCCCTAAAAAATAGCGCTTCAAAATGATCAAGAAGTGCCTCACAAAAGTAAAAACCTTTGAGTGACCGGTTTTACCATACTCGTTTCCCCCAATAGACTGTAGTGTTATGAAAACCGTTTGGCAAACGGTTTTTCAAAATGTGTAATTCCAATCATAAATATCTTGATAATCAGACAGGCGATCGGCCTGTAAAAGTCATGAGGTTCCTGACTGACCTACAGGTTTATAATTATCATTGCAGCATGATCTAAATCCAGGATATTGTTTCAGAATCTGAGACAAAGTTACCGGATCCCTTTAAACTCCTCTAGCACCGTAATGGCATCATTGCTAAAGCCAGGCTAATAATCGAGAGCGCTAGGAGTGTCGAGTCTGACAGTTATGAGCGCTTTACAAGAACCCATTATGATTATTATGCATGCGTAAATAGTTTTACTTTGATGTTTAGGCCCTATTTCTATTTCACATCATATACATTTAGATTCAATTTTATGACGAATTTGACTATACACTCTGTATGGTGGAAAATTATTGTTATCCTAAACGTAGCCAACTTAAATTTTCTTGGTTCTTCAACCTATACATTCACATTTTAGTAACATGAAAATATAATTAGGTCTATCGTGAATTCTCAAAAGAAAACATTGTCTTTACGGGTAAGGAAATATTTGTATTGCTGGACAGATAATCCCGACGTGTGTAGTCCTCTTCGATTGCTTCCCAATGGGTCATATAGATGTAGACACACTCATTAAGACATGCTGATCGACACTGTGTTTCGCCTAGGAAATTACAGCGTATTTTATGTTTTCGAATAATTGATTTAGAGGAAATTTGTATTAATCATTTTTCTCATAACAAGCAATATAATCTAAATAAAACTCACAGCTGTATTACATGCGCTACTCACAAGTGGAAACTGACAGAGAAAGGAAACGATGGTGTCAAAGAAACTTACCAACTTTACAGGTATCTTGAACTTGGGTTGTTCTTATACTTGTCAGTAGTAAATCCTTAGGTGCCAATGAGAATGGTACATAACAGAGCGCTGACACAGACAGGTATGTATGCGGAAAGTTACTGAAGGGAATTTGTTGACATTTCTAAATAGTGTCACACACACACACACACACACACAAACACACGCAAACACACCTAAGCATGCATGCAATACGCTTCGATATGTTATTCTTTTTATCTGCTTCATTCAGATTTCAAGAATGATTTTGGGAAATTATCGTCGAGCTGTATTTCCCTGATTTCAGTATTAAATTCCTCTGATTACGATAGCGATATATTAACACATGTATGGCACTTATATTAACGAAAATCGAATTTGAAAATTCAAAAGAAAATAAAACAGTGACTGGAAAACCAGAGCCTGACATAACGTTAACCCACATAACTAAAATAACATGTTTACATTTGCAAACCGAAGATTTGGAATGATCTAGATTCGCTAGTATACCAGATTTCAATCAATGAATTGTGGGAAAAGTACTCAAAGGAGCTGGCAGATGATATATATTTGAAACACCTCCCCCCCCCCCCCCCTCCAGCCCCCCAAAAAGAAAAGCTTTCTACCTAGGAAGAGACTCAAGGTTTGCATTTGTTTGAAATGCCCGCTACGCCCACTATATATGACGTGATTAGATTTGCACCACAATGCCCATCAGGACCAAAGAAGTGTAAAATACCTATTTTATAGTTCTGTGATCAGGACCGACTCACTGAGCGAGAGATATGAATTACTTTGTTTGTTTTGTCAGCTCTTGATGTGTGAATTTTCCTCTGGTTTCGTTTTTGGACCACTTGGCTCGACTGACGTGCACCAGCTGCCTGCTTAGAAGAGACCTCTCATGTCACTTGTTGCCAGTTACTTTTATTGGATATAATTGGATAAATATTTCTGAGGAGAGGACTCGACGCCTCATACCACGATTTATTTCGTATTGAGCAGGATCTAGGCAAACAGTGAGTATGATTTTGTTGATCCAACCAATAGCCACTACATAAGTTCATCAGAATAGAGTTATATACAATCCATGTATATCTCAATTCTTAGTAATTATCATAAACAATTTGAATAAATGTTTTAGTATCTTGAGAATGCTGAGAAGGTGGACCATATCCACATTTAAGCAAGACTTAAAGCCACACTGTACTACTTGTAGCTACTTACTCCCTCTATATAGAAACTAATGCCTAATCAGTGACCATTGGTCCCCCATGATCCTCTTTTTCTTATGTTAATTGAGAGCTAAGTTGATGAGATAAGTGTACCTGTCCAGGGACCTTTCATGGTGGTCTTATCCCTCCTATAAACTAGTAAAGATAAGCTTTAAAGATACTCTGTCCCTTTTGCAGTCAACATCATATTCTGTAAAACTTTGAAGGAATTATGAATATATGTCATGCATGTCCTATCTGTGAAATTTAAACGTTTAATAGCAGTGTCCTAATATTCAAATTATGCAAGGAAATCTGTTTACTTGCTAGACTCACTGTCAGACACTCACTATATTATTGAGTGACTGACTGGATTTTTTCTTCCTTGGTATTAACATACATACAATGAGCTTTAAAGGGTAATGAGCATTTGTCTACATCAATAACCCACTTCTTGTAACGGCTAAAATTAAACTGATTGAATCTTTGCGAGGCATAACACGTACGACCATTCGGTACAATGGTCTGAAAATCAGACTATTACTTACTGGTTCTATAGCTGTTAAGTCGATTTGACAACTAATCGTCGTTTTTCCCCACTTAAAGACATCTTCAAGCCCCTTTTATTTTTAGGGAAGTTCTAAATTAGTATTTACTATCAAATTCCGTTGGAAATTAACCTTTTCATTTTTGGGGCCTGCAAATGGGACATAGTACCTTAAAAATGACTCGGTAGCATTGTTGAAGGTTGATGAAAAAAATGTTTAATTTTGTATAAAATATGTAATTTTTGTATTAAATGTTACTTATTATATTCCTTCTACTGTACTAACCCTCTAACAGGCAAACAATCCTGAAAAAATTCTCAAACCACAAAGATATTTCTAGTTTTCTATGAAGGTGTCACTGTGAAATACTTTCGAACAGTGATTAGCAGTAAATTCTCCCAACCATTTTTGAATTTTCCCAACCGTTTTTCCTTGACAATAAGTCATAAAACAGACTATACACAATCTTTCAACACTTGCATGTCTGGAATGGTATATAAAGCCAATTCATTGCTCTGCGACGATTTACATTCACCTAAAATGTAATTAAATTGTAATAATATAGTTGGGAGAATTAAGGAATCAATCAGATCAGTTTTCCCCAATTTAATCGTAAATAATGGTCCCTTTTCACTCAAACTTTCAGATTATCTTTAATTGCACATCTAGCATTGAATACACTACCTTAGCACCTTTTTCTCTCATCTTAACAATATTATTAAAGTCCCTTTAAGGTTACCAAGTCTATAACTGGGCAAGAATAAGTCATTTTGGATCTGGTAACGTTTGGAATATCATCTTGCTCGAAACGATTCCCCCCAAATTCCCGGTAGGATAGTGGACTTTTCATTTAACCTAAGAAAGGTCTTTCCGATGAAGATGTGTTGATGTTTGTTGTTGTTGTAGTTGATAATCATGGTGGTCATTTATGACATCTTGTCGGTAGAGAACTATTTACACATTCGGGAAATGTCAGGCAATTTGCATAATTTGCATAGATTTTGTATTCCAATGTTCCATGATGATGCATGATAGGCGTGTTCCCGGCTTCTGAATAGGCCCAAATCTAGATATTTAAAATAGATAAATACAATTTGCATTCTTCTCCTTTGGGTGCTGAGAGAATGAATATCATCTCTCTGGTTCTAGGACGCCTACCCCCTAAACATCCACCCCCTGATAACCACCCCCAGTCAACTACCCCTAGGACAACGACCCCCTAGGGCCACCACCCTCTAGGACGACTACCCCCGGACAAGTAACCCCAGACAACTACCCCCTAGGACAACTACCCCGGACAACTACCCCCCAGACAACCACCCCCTACAACAACCATCCCCTAGGTCAACTACCCCTCGGACAACTATCCTAGGGGGTAGTTGTCTTGGGGGTAGTTGTCCAGGGGTAGTTGTCCTATGGGGAAGTTGTCATAGGCGGTAGTTGTCTGGGGGTAGTTGTCCAGGGGGTAGTTGTCCTTGGGGCATGGGTGTCGATCCCGGGGGGGGGGGGGGTGGGGGATATATCAGGTGGGGGGGGGATGGCCTGTACAATCATCTCTCCCCCCCCCCCACAATAATGCTCCATACAAAAAATGAAGAGAAAAATGAATGATGAGAGCCCGATGAGAGTAGTTAATGGTTATTACTCGCAAGATGACCATCAATATACACATTTTGCTATCTCATTTTCATAAATTCTCGTATATTATTGTAGCAAGGAATGTTTGTATCAAAACGGTACGAAGGAATACCCAAATTTGGACATGCTTACACTTCAAATAGTTTTCCATTGTAATTTTCTCTTTAGAATCTAATCGACAAACAAGTTTTTGAGCTTCTAAGCACCCACGCTCCTCGGGTTATGTCTGTCTGAATTTTCTCGTATATTGTTTTAGCTTGGGAATGTTTTTATCAAAGCGGAACTGAAAAATACCCCAAATTGGACAAAGCTTACACTGCAAGTTCCCAAACCGTTTTCCATTGCAATTTTCTCTTTAGAATCTAATCGACAAACAAGTTTTTTCGAGCTTCCAAGCACCCATGTTCCATAGGTTACAATCAGTGACCATAATTTCTTTTAAGTAAAATCTACCAGCGTGAATATCATTACACAATGATTTCAATCAAGGTACGTTTCTTTTCAGAATATTCCTTTCAAATGTGTTTTTCTTTCTTCTTTTACACCAGCCGCTGGGCCTAGATTTGTGTGGTTTGCAGGTAGAGTCACTCTTCTGTATGTCTCTCTCTCTCTGTCTCTCTCTCTCTCTCTTTTGTGTCGAAAAAGCCAAGGTCCTTGCGTAAACCCATATCCTTTATATACTCTAAACAAAGAAGCAGAAAGAAAAGCAGAACACACATAACACATTCCCTAAACCACAGTTGTTTTCAATCTACAGAAGAAAATTCGTTAGGCAGCGAGCAAGGTAACTTGTAGAATCGTAAAATGTCGGGTAATGAATGACATAATTATTTCAATGGCTATACTGATTTTAAAAATCATTAAAATAATCCCAGTCAGACAATGTCGTACATATACCTTAAGCACAATCAAAGCAGTCTTAAGTGGTTGCACTCTCCCGCTCAAGTCAATGAATTAATTACCCACAATGTCGTTGGCAGACTAATATACAAATAATGCTAGAGGGCGCTTTCAGAGGAGATGGTAGGGGATTTAACCCTCTTGCAAAATTTGCGATTTTTGCCATCTTCTTGGTTTTCTTCTACCACTTTTGTCACTTTAAGTCATGTCAGTGTGCAATATTTGTCACTTCTATTCGTTTGTGATGAGATTTCCATCGTGAATAGGCAAGAACTCCGACATTTTCAACCGCATATAATACAGAGTGAGTACGAAACATATACGTTATATATAGGGCCTATAGGCTATAGACCTAACATTGTACGTTGCGCCGTAGACACACGCCAACTATACAATTCGTCGTTAAACTCCATTGTCACTTGCCGGATATATATTCTTTACAATCAGTGGAGCGATGACATTCAGTATGTTGTACTACATGACTTTACTAGGCATATATATGCTATGTAATGTCACCGGAACCAATGGCCGCCAATTTACAATCCCTACAATCCATGAAAACCAATGGCGTGAACTCAATCATGATTTATCGTCACTACTAGCACCGGCACACTTTGATCTTTGTAATGGACTCATAAACCCAAAACAGGCGGGAGATACTTTTTCGGAAGTGTTAACAGAATTTCTCAAATCAGTGCCAGAAATTTCAAATAAGCAATCTGATAAATATATATCTCACGAACCTAAGACACTAGCGGCAGCACGAAAAAAGAAGAATGCCCTCCGAAAGAAAGCATTCTCGAGAAATGCAACAGCAGAGGACAGAAAGGCGTTTAATGATGCAATTAAAGCAGTTAGCCATCTAAAGCGACTAGAAGAAAAGAAACGAGAAGGAAATTCGGCGAGTTCCCAAGAGATGCAGATCAAAGACAACTTTTGGTCTTTTGCAAAGAAAGCCGCAGAGGGGAATTTATCAACAGATCCTGCACGTCCCTCTTTTTCGGCAGAGTATGCCAATCAATATTATCCCCAGAAATATTCTAGCAGCACGCCACTGGATGTTACAAAGCTTAATTGGTTCCCATTCATTCCGACCGACAGACCTACCCCGTTTGACCTCAGCCCTGTATTGCCGAAACATTTGAGATCGCTATTAAAGAAGAAGAAACCACAGTCAGCCCCTGGTGATGACGGTATCCTGTATGGACTGCTTCGAAGGCTTCCATCAACCCACCACTTCTTGGCAACACTGTTCTCAAAGCAACTCCACTTCCGAGATCCACCAGAAACATGGTCTCATTGTAGAATATCATTGATTCATAAAGGTGGGGATACCACCGACCCTTCAAATTTTAGGATGATTAGCTTGACATCATGTGTATCAAAGCTATTTCATCAAATTTTGGCTGATAGAACTATTGAATATCTTATCGCAAATAAACTTATTGACAATGAAACACAGAAAGCATTCCTGCCTGGAATAAGCGGATGCGTAGATCATACTTTATTTCTTCGGGAGATTATTGCGCATGCTCGCCATGTCAAGCGGACTGCGCATATATTACATTTTTTGACTTAGCGGATGCATTCGGTTCAGTCAATCACGAAATGATGATACATACCCTCGAGAGAAACGGAATCCCGCCCCCTATAGTCAACTACGTGACCAATCTATATAGCCGTCTCTCAGGCTATGTTCAAGGACCGGATTGGAGATAGGATAAGTTTCGTTTTGCAAGAGGAACTTTTCAAGGTGATCCTTTTTCCCCGATATTATTCATTTTGGTGTTTAACCCAATTATAGAACGATTAAAGCAATACGAGAATACGCATGGGTATATGCTTAATGGTCACAAATACATTACACTCCCCTATGCAGACGATTTCATTCTGGTAACCACGGATAAAAGAAAGCATCAAAAGCTCCTGAATGAAATTGCTCAAATTACAGAGAGCATGAATTTTCAGCTTAAAATTAGCAAATGTAAATCGATGTCTATCTCGGGTGGAAAACCAAAGGATGTGAATTTTACAATCAATGGAAATGTTCTTGTCAATGTTAAAGACTCGCCAGAAAAATTTCTAGGTTCATTCATTACCTTTAAAGGTACATCTCAGGGGGCGTATGACCTTATCCATGACAAGGTTCGAATAATGCTTGAAAATGTACAGTCAACTCTTGTGAGACCAGAACTTAAGCTCAAGATATATGATAAATACATTTTGTCATCTATTAAATTTCTCTTGACGGTACACGACCTCACCAAAACTCAATTGTTTAAACTAGATGCTCTCAGTAGCAGGTACGTGAAAAAGTGGTTAGAATTTCCCCCACGCGGAGCTACGCCTGCAATAATCCACAGTCCAAGTGGATTAGATATTCCCCAATTGTCACAGGTATATTTTGAATGCCACTGCATGAGCATAGCTCATGGTCTTACAAGAGCCGACACAAGGGTCCAGGCTGCTGTTGAACAAAACTTGATCGTGAGTTAAGTTATAGTAACAAATCCTATGGAAATGTAGAAGCGGCCGTCGTTGTAGAAAAGGTCGTTAGTTCAATGTCAGATAACAATTGGAAAATGTTGAGAAAGGCAGTGAAATCCGACGTCAGGGAAGAAAGGGATAAGAAGTGGGTCAGTAAAACCCAAACGCTGGTGGTTCAAGGGCAATTACTAAACCTGTTAAACGAACAAAATGCCGATATATCATGGAAAAGCATAATATATAATCTTCCCAGAAGAGTGTTAAGTTTTGCCGTTAGGGCTTCCATCGATGCACTCCCTACATTCCGTAATCTACAAAGATGGGGAAAGCGCCTAACAGGCAAATATGATCTTTGCAATAATACGCAAACCCTACATCATGTATTAAACCATTGTCAAACGATGTTAACTCAAGGCCGGTATACATGGCGGCATGATAGTATTTTGAGCTACATATGGCAAGTAGTGCAATCATCTGAACTGGTATCAAACGAGAGCATACGTGTAAACGTCGATTTACCAGGTAGCATGACAAGTAACAGAAGTACTATTCCCGTAAACATACTACCAACATCAGACCGCCCTGACATGGTCCTTTTTCGCCCACATGAAAAAGAAATATTCATCTTTGAGTTGACAGTTCCATTTGAGAATAACATGTAATAAAATTGTACACTATGGTGCGTAGAAATTGGATCAAGGGGATACATTTCTGAAGAAAATAGAGCAGCATTAAAAGGAGGATCGTTTAACCATGTTAAATCTGAGATACACGGCCCTACGTGTTATCAGTGTCTATGATATGGTGTAATATTGAAGCCCTAAAAAAATTGCGCTTCAAAATGATCAAGCAGTGCCTCAAAAAAGTAAAAATCTTTGAGTGACCGGTTTTACCATACTCGTTTTCCCCAGTAGACTGTAGTGTTATGAAAACCGTCAGGCGAACGGTTTTCAAAATTCGTAATTCCAATCATAAATATCTTGATAATCAGACAGACGATCGGCTTGCAAAGTCATGGGGTTCCTGACTGACCTAAAGGTTTATAATCATCATTGCATCATGAGCTAAATCCAGAATTTTGTTTCAGAATCTGAGACAAAGTAACCGGATCCCTTTAAAAGGAATGTTAAAACTGATAATGGTATCAAAACAAATTAAGCATGTCTGTCAGACGCTTAGCCGACTAGCCTTAGTTACATCTTACGGAATCTACAAGCTCAGAAATGAACCACAGTGGACTGACACGGGGTACATGTCCGTCCCTGACTCCCAGGTGCTTAAATAGTCACCCCCTCCCCTGAACATGTTGAAGAACCCGTCCTATTTAGAGGGTCGTTGCATTTTGTATACAATTAATCTTACAAGGAGGAATAACAGTGCATGTACGAAGAAGATGTACTTTCATTTATTTACTTTTCTGCAAAATATGTATAACTATAATACGACAATGCTCGAATGATGTTTACAACGATGCAATACCTATTATGAACTTATATATCATGCAATTCTACTATGAACAAATCTAAAAATGTTTATATTTAAGAAACCATTTAATATTTAAATACTCCATGTATATCACTCTTCGTTCAGTGTAAATAATATAAGTCTCTGACTCCCAGGTGCTTAAATAGTCACCCCTCCCCTGAACATGCTGAAGAACCCATCCTATTTAGAGGGTCATTGCATTTTGTATACAATTAATCATACAAGGAGGAATAACAGTGCATGTACGAAGAAGAGGTACTTTCATTTCATTATTTTTCTTCAAAATATGTATAACTATAATACGACAATGCTCGAATGATGTTTACAACGGTGCAATACATGTTATGAACATATATATCATGCAATTTTACTAAGAACAAATCTAAAAATGTTTATCTTTAAGAAACCATTTAGTATTTAAATACTCCATGTATATCATTTTACGTTCGGTGTAAATAATATTTATCCGAGTATATAGAAAAACAAGCAAGCCACAAAATGATGGTGTTTATATCATGACCCACATTCGTAAAACAAACTAGTATTATTATCAAAATCATGGTAATAAAATACATGCCAGAGAAACTAGTGCATTATCGCAAAATCAAGCATAATGCACTTATTCATGGTTACATTTCTACTATTTATACTGGTATTTAAGATCGCCAAAGATAGAATCGGATTGCCTATTACCGTTGAGGAATCTCAACTTCGTACTTCTCTTTCCATTATGTTGTTAACCACTTTCTATATATGCTTTATATGTTTCCTATGTTGTACATGTTGTACTTGTCTTGTATACCCTGCCAGTGACACAGTTGTGTATTGTATACTACATTGTGTCATGGACCTGGGTTCAAATGTTTATACTTCTTTGTTTATTACGCTGAATAAAGATGAAACATATATACAAATAATGAATGTGTTATGAGTTCAATAGAACGTTAATCTTTCAACGAATACAATTATTTGCATTATTAAACGAATGAAAAACATTCATTATTTGTTTTATTTAAAATCTAATATATATCCCACCTTCATATAACATCAAATGTTGTGCTGCAGTGCGACATCACAACTACGGCAAATGACATGGGTCGCATGTAACCAAAAATGCACGCTCAATGACGTAATCGTTCAATAGATTATATTTTGAATATCATGTGACCAGCAATCCTCCAATCAAATTACAAGGATTGACTTAGATGTTATATCAAATATGATAATTAGTCGTGTAAGAATTTCCCTCTTGAAAAGAGTGTCAAACTTGTTTTAATGTCAGTATTTACAATCAATTAAAAAACCGTTTGGCTCGGGCTATTTTTCTTCTGTTAATACGCTTTAATAGAGATTTTGATATCCATGGAAGTGTAGAGCATGTTTTGATTCAACCATTATGTTGGGGAATTAGATTAATAGAATTATAAAAACGCAAGAGTATTTCCACCCAAAATCATCAAATTGATAATTAACATCACCCTTGCCATATATATTTCTGATCAGTCGACCGAGTAAAGTGCAGATAAGGTATTTCATATCTATACAATAGATGAGAAAGCACATCCAATTATAATACACGCGCATACACATCGTCGGTAAAATATGTCATCCTAGTATATAAACAAAAGCAACAAAACAAATAATCACATAAGGTATTATAGGAAAATGTCGGTCTCATGGGTCGTAAGTCTATCTAACCCTTAACCAAGTTGTCACATGGCACAAACCTCGAAATGGTCGATTCTGTAGAATGTATCCTTAACATTATGAAATATTGAAAGATGTTGTTAAAACGTATTTATGTGACAGGCACAGTGAGAGTTTACAAGTCTCTAAAAAATGAAATTCTTTAGGAATAGACCGGTTCTGTCATATATTCAAATGTTATGCATACTTTGTAAACAAAGGCTGTGCTTGACAACCTAAGAGCTTGCCCGAGGCTGACCCGACAAAGCAACACATAATTCAAGCAGGCTTGATTCTAAGTACTGTAGTTCATTTATTAATAACACGTTAATGGAATAACTCATCACTAGGTCCCCATGAAAGAAACATCTACATGTATAACATTTAATTTTTGTTTAATAATAAACCAAGCAATTTTAAGGACCTGTGCCTCAGGAGAATATTGAACTGCCATATGGTTGACTCCATGTTTGTGACTATGTGTCATTTATGTATCTCTATTTCTCCTCAGCCTGGACACCTTCACGATGGGAAAGACACTTTCTAAAAAAAGTAAAAAGATTTATGAACCCCCGAAGGATGACAGACCAAGTACGAGGTACAGATATGTTAAGAATAAGTCCACCGTTATACATGTATAATTGTTGAAATTGCAATGGTCACAGAATGCTAATGACTGAGTAAGATCATTTATCACATATAATTTCCAAAAAAAGTAAAATGTTTTCTATGTGATTTCAAAATTTCAAAGTACAAAACAATTCAAAAGTGGTATTTAGGCAGTAGCTTGTAGACCCAACCTTTTTTCCGATTTTGAGTTTTGTGTTGTTTGTTTTACTTATACCACCCTTGCTCATTTTGATCTCCAATCACTATAAACCTAAGGGTGCGTTTATGCTCAACTTTTTCAGGCCAGAATAAGACTTTTGTTACGCGTTTTTTTGTTCAAAACTTGGTTGCGTCCTTTCTCATTTTCGTAGAATCACCGATAAACGGCGATCGTTATTTCACACAAAGGCGCGTTTTAAATCGGCCTTTTTTTTCTCCAAAAAGACGGTTTCTAGGGAAGTATAAACGTACAATCATTTGTAAGTGTGTTTAAATGACGTCATCATAAACGTGTTTCCGGGTCACGTGAAAATCTATAACTAGCAAGACCCGTGGAAAATCCACGGTATGGGGGGGGGGGGGTGTTAATATATATTATATTAACATTAAAATATACGTTTTTTTGGTGAAGCAATGTGTGTTTGAAAGGACCTCAACTGCTCGTCACATATATTTACGTGACAGACGCAGTGAGAGTTAATAACAAGTCTCTGAAAAATGAAATTCGTCAGGAATAGACCGGTTTATTAACATATTCAAATGGTATGCATACTTCGTACGCAAAGGTTATGCTTGACAACCTAAAAGCTTGCCCGAGGCTGGCCCCACTAAGCAACACATAATTCAAGCAGACTTGATTCTAAGTACTGTAGTTCATCATTAATAACACGTTTAATAGAATAACTCATCATTAGGTTCTCAGGAAAAAAACAGCTATAATATTTAATTAGTGTTAGTGAACCGGTCATTTTTCAGAACTGGTGCCCCATGCTGGCAAATCTTGAACGACCATATGGTTGACCCCATGTTTGTGATTATTTATCATTTATGTTTCTCTATGTGTACGTTGACATTTCTTCTCAGCCTGGATACCTTTCGGAAACTTTCGGAAACTGAACCCCCGAAGGATGACAGACCAAGTACAAGGTACAGATATCTTAAGCATTAGTCCACCGGGATACATTTCTAGTTGTTAAATCTGCACAGGTCAAAGAATGCTTACTACTGTTAGACTATCTCTCACATTTCACATTAGTCAAACGACGGTTCCCTTCAATCCAATCAAAGCTTTAACACGCAAGTACATATTTAGCCTTTAGAATTTCCTAAAAGAATATTCTTTTTGACTCTATTCTGGACTGTTTGCTTGATGTCGTCCCAAAGCTGTTCGATGTGAATTACATGCAGGGGTTTCTTGATTGCTACTCCATGAGCTCGATCCCGTTATATTCCAAGTATTGGTTGGCAATTTTGGCAAGGTGTGCTCGAGCAACATCGTCCATAAAGACAAAATCCCTTGCAATGACAGCTGCGTATAGAATCATATGTGGCTCCAATACATTATTGGTGGACCGTTATGCTGATAACCAGCCTGGGGATGTTTCACAAAGACGAAGATCGATTTTAAGTTAGACTGAACTATGGCAAGCTGTTCATGCCACTGTTTGCTCTTACCATATACTGGCATTGGTCTCTGAACGGACGTATAAATCGTGGTCATACATTTACATAATTTACATTCGTTGATAGTTCATGATTGAAGGAAAATATGTTATCTAAAGATACTATTTTAGAGACAAATAGTAGGAGCAACCAGTGGCATAGATGGCCTGTCATAATTAAGTCCAACTCAAAGTCGATCTTAGTCTAGGTCCGTAATGCCATTGGTTCTTAATTCACCACACATCATATTGTTGTGTATTGTTTTTCATAACATTAACAAACAAACCTATTCAGAGTAATATGGTTTTCACCCATTTATGTAATGCGATGAGATTGAGAGCTCATAGGCAGCTAACAGGAGAACATGTATCTAATTCATGTCTTTTAAATTTGAATAAAATGTCCA
The DNA here is from genome assembly GCF_000002235.5 of Strongylocentrotus purpuratus. Taxonomy (NCBI): domain Eukaryota; kingdom Metazoa; phylum Echinodermata; class Echinoidea; order Camarodonta; family Strongylocentrotidae; genus Strongylocentrotus; species Strongylocentrotus purpuratus. Next base: position 4,653,555 of record NW_022145601.1, read on the forward strand.
AACAAGCGATTTAAGTTCTAAGAAGTATATGAAGTTATTCAAAAATAACAAGTAAGAAACATTTTAAGTCTTATTGAAATATGTAATTTAGTGGGATGAGAGATAGAGCCATCGGCGCCATAAACGCTTATAACCCATTTTAAAATATCATTGGTACGCATATACTATGAGTATTTTCCAGTATTTCCCGGAAATTTACAGACCCTGCATGCATTTCCAGTATAATAACCTAGAAACTTTTTCTAAATGCTCTTTTTATGTTTAGTTGGTCTACTACAATGATTTCTTGACCAGGTACCAATATTAATGTACATGTACTAATAATTAAGACACCAATATTTGAAAGGGTGTATGTATATAAGAGAGCACTAATTACAAAGGGAACGTATTCTATATCCTAAGAGAACGCCATTGCAGTTGAACAAATAGAATACTTTTCAATCTTAATGTAAAGGAATGGTTAAGTTCGAATATTTCATATTTCTTTTTGATTGAAATTTACCTAACATGACTATAAGTATTTTTGAAGTCTTGAAATATATGTAGTCATTAAAGTTAAGAATACTACTAGCTCATATACTGGTATTTTACGGAAATGAACGAAATGTTAACTCTGTTTAATAATGAATCTCCATCATGGTGACATGAAAAATCAAGCATGAAGGAATTGGAAATTTACCAGGACGTTTCGTTACATTAGTCTCTTGTGATTAGTAATTCATGATATCCAATGAATAGAAGTCTTGATCAGCTGTGTAGTATAACTTTACATATATATTTGATCTAATTCTATGCTTTTTATGTATTATAGTGGTCAAACGTCAATTCAAAGAAATGGATTCGATGACGTCATCATCAAAGTAGCAGACGCCATTTCAGAAGATTGTGATTTAAGGAGACTTGGAGTTGAGCTGGGAGTCCAGAATCCTAATATCAACAGGGCATTGGAGACGAATTGGGCTGGAGGTAAAAAGACCAGTAATGGAAACGTGATGATGCTTCAGAACTGGGCAGAGACGGTCAAATTATCGGAGCAACTCCCAACTCTCAGAGCAGCTCTCAAAAAGGTGGGCTTACTAGAGGTGGAAGAACAATGTTTCACAAGCAGCTGCAGCGGTAAGTTTCGCTATATAAATGAAATTGTAAATGGAAGTACTTGTAAAGCAACTTGATAACTTATCATATGGGAAAACTATGTCCTTAGTTTGAGTACAATTTTCCTTTACAAACTACATTGTATATCCACACCCAAAAACAGTTTCTATTATAAATTAGTTCAACGAGTGTTGCATTTGTATCCTCTGATATTTTGAAAAAACATTCTTATGCACACATAATTACAAGAACGTGAAATAAATTGTTACACATAATTAACACAAGAGCTTAGTCCTTTTACGTGTCATTTAAGTTAATTTGTGTGCTGTAATTTTCATACTATTTATGAAATGATAGGAAATATTTCTTTCCTTGATGTGCTTGATGTTGACTATTTAATACACAGAGAATCACGAAATAGGGTTCAACATAATATTACAGCATGGCTTATGCATATTATAGCATCTTATGCACATAAATTTTACTAGAACACGTGAAATAAAATGTTATACAGAATTAAATATTATAGATCATGTTCATCAGTATTTAGGTATTTTTCTGAAAGATCTATTATATTTCGATAAACGGAAGATAGTTAAAATGAAATTATGCCAAAATGTATTAGATTCCTTCTAAATGTTGCGTTGTGTGATTGTGTCAGTATACATCAGGGTGTACATGACATGTAAGCCAGTGGCATATCCAGCTAGAATTGATAAGCCAAGGGAGGAATCCCACCCAACTGATAAACAACAAGAACTTTGGCAGCCAAAGACAGCCCGGCATACCACCTGCATATTTCACGCCATTGGTGTTAGAGGAAGGGGGGGGGGGGGGTTCAAACGCACGGATATGCGTCCATAGGCCGGGTTTATCCTCTATCCCCAAACAGAAACAGCTGTACGATTTCAACCTACTCGGCAGTAATTTTGAACCAAGTTTGCATTTATTTTTCTTACTTACATTAATTTTTTGCAATATTGCTCTTCTCTATTTCCTCAGGTGACGGTGAGGCGATGCCAAGTGACATAATGAAGTTGAGAGAACAACTGAAAAGTAGATATCGCAATAAATTTGGTCAGATCAAAACATCGCCTGTGAACCCTGAGTCATGGACAGGGCTTCAACACATCTATGTCAGTCTCGTCCTAATGTTGGGGTTGCGAGGGGAAAAGGAGGAGCCAATAGATTATGATGGGTTGTTTAAATTCCTCAAAACTGACACACCGACAGGTTTTGTAACACGATTAGCTTTCATTGGAGAAGCTGGTGTAGGGAAATCGACGCTGTTTGCTAAGATAGCTCTTGATTGGGCTGAGGGTAAAATTCTTCAAGAAATCAATCTGCTTTTTCTCGAATCATTTCGAGAGATTCAAGAGAGCGGATTCTTCGGGGATACTGTCATGGGCCATTTCCCAGATGATTCGGAAGTAAAGGGGGAAAGGGTTGATGAATATATCAGGAAAAATCAGAGAAAAGTCCTTATCTTATTGGACGGACTGGACGAGGCACATATCGACATCAAAAAGCCAAATCGCAATGACGCTATCGTATCGATCGTAAGAGGAGAACGTTTCATTGATACCCCAGTCGTCATCACAACCCGTCCTTTTGGAGTAGATCAGATCAAGAGCATCACGGCGATTAATGACCATTACAGGTTCGGTAAGGTTAAGGGCTTCACAAAGAAAGACATGGCAACATATATAGAAAACTATTTCAAAGATGATTCTGATTCTGCTTCGACCCTTATCAACTTCATTAACACAAACCAAATGGTTTCTGAGTACATGGCACCCTTCCCAATATTCTGCAGTATGCTATGTAGCCTGTGGAAAACGCCATTTGAACGGGACAATATTCAGACAATGGAAACATTCTCGCAACTCTTAAAGCGTCTAGTCTTTTCACTTCAGGAGCAATACTTTTCAAAACCAAATGAATTAGAAGACTGCTATGGAAGCCGCATGAAGAAAGCTAGTGACATTATGAAAGATATTGGTTGTATCGCGTTTCAAGGTCTGTTGGTTAAACAGCTCATCTTCGATGAAAAGGCGCTGGGCTCATGCACAGAGGCTGCACTTATTGCATGCCAGGTCGGTATTCTTAGCAAGGAAATAAGGCCGGCACCCTTGCAAATCAGAGAAAGTCAGCGAAAGCAATTCATCCAAGAATTTTCTTTCCCTCATAAGTTACTGCAGGAGTACATAGCGAGTTTCTACCTTGCATCGCTGTTCCACGAAGATCGTCAAGAATTCAACAGAATCCTGGCAGCCACTCTTTTAGAAGACTACGAGGAATTCAGATATGTCTTGTACTTCACTGCAGCTCATGGAGGGGAAGTAGGAAAGTCAGTCCTGGAAGCACTATGCAAGAAAGTTCATAACGTGAGGTTCATCATTCAGTGTGCATTTGAATGTCATGATTCAGAAGCCATTGATCCCGTCAGGAACCTGTTGAAGACGAAAACAGATCTTACGTTACCTTATAGTCTTTCATTCGCCGCATTTCTCGTCGCACTTGAACCAATAGGGAAGGAAGTAGTAAGTTTCGTGAATAGAATTATTGACGTATCTAATTTCCATTCATCTAATTGTAAAATTTATCATATTGAGGGAATACTATCATCTGTTGAGATTTCATTAATTACATATGCAAATTGGCTAAAAACAAAAGAACAACTACGCATCATACCGTCTGTTATTTTTGTTTCAGCCTTCTGACCCATAATCATTTAGAACTGCCATGTTGGCATTATATAATGTATGTACTATATTGGGCTGTATTCAAATGTATGATCAGTCTAACATGAGAACGATAATCGTGTCACCATTTGCCTCTTCTTCATATATAAATGTAAAGGACTTACTAAGGAAGAGAATAACAATATACGGCTCTTTGAGAAAAAAAGAGAAAAGTTTAGGCCAGCCAAACAAACTATACAAGAAAAAAAAAGATCATATTAATTCAATATGCCTCCATAACTATTTCAATAGCCACCCATTTTCCAGGTATATTTATTTCACATAATTAACAAAGACGATAAGTCTGAATTTGATTTGTACTGTTCATATCATTTTCCATAATTCGTGAGGATAAAGAATTTCTGTTTGTGTCCATGCTATTTACATAATACATGCTGTCAGAATCTGGCGCCATGGTGAAGACACTAAGAAAAAAATGTATAGGTGTGTCTTTTTTTCTTTTTACAAATGATTGCCTGCTATACAAATAATTGCACAAATTAAACCATTAACATGGTATGTTTGATTATAATTATTGAAAGTATTATTGATAGAGTGAGTGCTAAAATTCATTTGCTGTACAGGTAAGGAGAAGTTCCTCGATTCGTGAAACATTGGGTGTTAGCGAGTCCTTCGAAGCTAACGCAGCATCGTCTGATGTAGCAGCAGCAGCAGTAGGACTCTTCACATTGCAGAACTTACGAGAGTTGTCCATTGAAACCAAGCATCTGGATGACAAATTCTACACAGGAATGTCTGCTGCAGCTCCACAGTCCATGGTTTCTAATTATTATATTATTGTTGATGAATCCTAAATCATAATTATCGTTATTTCTTAATGGATGCATGCTTTTTGTTGCTTAATAAGGTAAAGAAAAGTAAATTACATTCACGAACAAAATTTGGTTATTTGCACTTATCTTTTCGGTCATTTCTTTTCACAAAGGTGAGAGGTCTAAACATCATGAAGGGCTTCCCCTTCTCTTCCTTCAGCTTCGCCCACCTTCTCTTCATTTTCATTTTTACATAAGTTACATGTATAATCGATATGTATCCTCTGTCATTTTCTCTCTGTCTCTATGTGGCGGCGCTTGGGACATGAAGGAAAATCTGACCCCAGTTAAATACAATGTATCTGCCACCCTCCAATATAGGAAGAAATCATTTTCACTTCATCTTTTTCTTCTTGTTGTCCTTCTCCATCTGATTTGTTTATTTTGGTTCATATGTATTGACTCTTTTTCCATAGGGATAACAGATTATATTTGCACTTTACACACTGTAAGACGCAGGGCATTTTCTCACTCTGAATGGGGAGAAAATTAATGTTCCGTTGACGCTTTTCCTTGCCGCCAGTGCGCCCATACACTTTTACAATTCTCCTTCCGCAAGTTCATACACACGCATGCAAAATCAGTGGCGTACGTAATGAGCCAAACATTTTGAGGGAGCTGAGCCAGAAAGGGCTCCGGTGTCAATCCGTTTGATGGCGGGAGGGGGGGGGGGGGGGTACATCCGCCCTTTCCTGAAATAAGAAGTTAATGCGCATATTCCATTCCATAAACATTTCACAGTATAGCAACTCCGTTGGTTAATTACATATTTTATTTAAAAAATGTCACGCTTTGAACTACAGAACTGTACCTTATCCTTTTTATTCATATTGGATAGGCAGCGTTAAATATCATTTACTTTGGGCGAACTTCCACTTTCGGGGAAGGAGGCTCAGTCCTCTCAATCCTTTCTAAATATGTTATAACAACGGCTCAATTTTTTTCATTTGTTTATTTTACAGTCAAATTATTATTAATAGTAAAACTTTTCATTCTAGCCGACCTCATAATCTAAATATTGTGTCACATCGTTTTGTAGAATTTTAACTCATTATTTATATATACAAATAATGCTCATTTAAATGTTTTTCAAAAATAATTATTTATGGGAAGGGAGACCGCTTACAAAACTTCATGCAGATATGCCCCATAGTCTACCCGGAATCGCCGCATCTTTTTGCAGTAATATTTCACTCATCTTCCCTCAGTTTGGAAAGATGATATTTCATAAGCCTATAGTGAAGGTAGGGTATGAGAGGGGTTCCCCTTTTCTTTTCAGGAAATTTTGATATTTGAAAACAAAGAGTTGCAATCAGAAGACATAGGAGAGGAGAGTTACTATGAAAATTTAGCCATTTATATGTTTTAAGAAACAATTTTTAGGTCCCCTGTACATATTACACAATAGGACTTACAAAGTAGTTGGATAATGGCTTGATTGTATATATTATAATTACGTCATAGTACCAAGCGTATCAATATCAAAGAAATTTAAAGGGGTTGACCAAAAAATAACACCAACCGGCCCCTCGCCGAAATTAGAAGACTTTGCATGTTACATGATATCAAACTTGCATCATAGCGACCCCCCCCCTTTAATGGTATATAGGGTAGGTGCAGAGAACTGGAGACCCTTAAGCACATTTACATAATTTACATAAACATGAAAAATGTTACACATACAGAAAGTTTTGTACTATCTTCAGCAACTTCTTCTCTTTTATTTGGTAACAAAATTGAGGGCATGTAACTGATTAATAAGATAACAATGGTTAATACAGTCAGCACCAAAGGTCTCTTATTACCTGCATGTGCAGATAATAAGGGAAAGTTACAAATCAAGACATTTTAAATACAATTTGAAAGAAAATTTGATTTTTATGGTTAGTTCAAACACTTTTTGAAAGAGATAAATGCAGCCAATGAACTTAGTGTAATTTTGAAACAATTTTAAAACAATGTGGCCAAAAATATTTCTGTACATGGACAATTAACCAACCAGCATCGGGTCATTGACTGTCCTCGGCATACTCGACATTCACAACAAACGATCCCCATCTCTCTCTCTCTCCCTCTTTCTCTCTCTTCAAACTTCTCTCCTTCTTTTTTTCTGTTACCCTTCCCTTTCCTCTCTTCTAGCATGTACTTGTATGATTATTATTGTTGTCTCGCGAAATCTGACTCTCTTAATTTTCATTAATGTATTACATGTAACTGGAAATAATATGTTTATTTAATTATGACCATTCCATTCCCTGCTCTCTCACTCTATATATCTCTCTCTCTCTCCTTCTTTCTCTCTTTGTACATCCCCTTTTCTCCCACCCCCCCTCTCTCTCTACTCCATTCGATTTATCACTCTCACTTTCATGAGCCATATACCTTCCCCTGCTCTTGTATATCTTCTGCTAATACATCCTATCACGTAATGTACATAAACGAACACAATATAATTCTGCTGTATTGTCTTTATGTTACAGATTTATTTACTATGTTTCGTAATACTATTGTACATGTATATACATTACATCACTGTTCCTTTGTAAATTGACCCTCTCAGCCTTGTGCTGCTGGTCGATCATTATATACCAATAAATGAATAATGATAATAATAATAATAAATCTTGGACCTGGTGTCCCCCATTACCTGCACACATTTCTGATCAGACACCTTTCATAATGTGCTGTGCAACACCCATTTAGAACATACAATGGCCATAAGTTTTTTTGTGATGGTTGCCACACTTCATAAACTTCATTTTAAAACTACTTTTTAAGAGCCACCCCTAACTATCTGCATACATCACAACATTCAGTGAAAATTGTGTTTTTATATCAGAGCAATTGGTTACCTTGGTCAATTTTGCCAATTTCCTCGGAGAAAGAGCACATTGTAGTCTGTCTTCGAAATGAATTGGATATATGCAGTAGTGATGTTAAAGGCCAAAAATGGCGCTATAGCAATATTGGAGCCAACACGAACAGACAGTGATTGGTTTAAGCTTGGTGGTCTCCAATTCCCTGCGGTCTCCGATTCCCTGCACCTACCCTATACCTTATTTACGTTTTCTAATTTGAAACTTTGCATTAAGAACTTTTTTTGGCCTCACAGGTAATTAATCAAAGTCTGACCTCAATGTTCACACCTTCTCTCCTATCTCATGGCGATACTCATTGTTAATTAACCAAGTAGATAATTATTCTGATTTCGGGGGAATGCACCAATTCGTAAAACATGTTATGAATGTATTCATGTGCAGGGGAGCAGCAGCGCCGAGCTCTATGAATTTCTAACCGAATACATGAATGGCTGTTTCTGTTTGGTTAGGAATTATTAAAGGTAGTCAAATAATTGAGTTTTGAGTATTTTGTCGCAAATTTTCTAACGATTTAAAAGCCAAACTTAAAAATTATAGAGAAGAGGCAACTGGATTTGCATCTCTTGATAAATATAAATCCCAATATAAAATGCTGGAAGCCGTTCTTATGTAAAACTGGAAAGGCGGTCTTTAATTATGATCATGATTGAACATAATTACCCATCATTTACAGCTGTATACCAGTGTTATTACAACATTGAACACGATGAGCAAGTAACAGTCTATCATATTGAAATCATATAACTGTAACTGTCAAATTAACAAGGGGGAGAAGGTAAAATAACAATCGCCCACCGTCCTACCCCACCCCCGGCGACGTAAATAAGTGTCAAAAAGAGAATTTCTCGATGAAACGCATGGATCACCATTGCCTCAATAAATATATAATTATATATAAATAATGTTGTCGATTTTATGAGGTTGTTCAACATACAATTAATTAAATTAAATAATTATGGGGAGGGTGTGCTAATAATAGATTACATCGTAAATAGTATAGTAGAATGTGCTTGTTTTATTCTTCACATGATCTTACAAAATATTTTGATCAGCCAAACCTCGGAAAACATAATTGATTTGGCATCAGTCCAAAATCCCAACTGTCCGTGACAGGTCCGCCACTGCACTCGTTATTTAATAACTGGCAAATGCGAAACGGTACTGTTGTGCAACTTACTTCTACAATATTGACGAATGAGAGTTTAACTGGAAAAGTAATCAATTTAACTGACAATGTACCAGGTTATGCATATTGAGAAGGTCAAGCATTATGATCAATACCTACATGTATACAGCATAGTAACTAATGAATACATAAATATTCACCTGAAAATAGGTTCATAAGATAAGGAAACGAGAAAGAATTTTTCTGCTGTGCATAATGTCGTAAGTAAACTGAAAAGCCATTTATTTTTCTCCCTTCAGAGAAATGTCATATCTGAATATTTTACTTCAGCATGTTGTATGAAGTATAATTAATTTTTTGGTCTTTATTACTACACGTCGATTTTGTACTTTTGTGAATCATCTAGGTTTTTTTAATCGTATTTCTCGACATGGAAATACATGGTTTTGACGCTAACGTAACCGGCACCAGTGACGGCACCACTGCCGGGAGCTCCGGCGCGGCCGAGAAGGACCAGCGGCAGAAAAAGGGCCGTAAGAACGGCGATATAACCTGACTGACTGAGTAATTGAAGCATTACTCACTAGTTGAGTTGGAGCGATGTACTCACAACATTAGGCAAAATAACTCAATTATTTAAAATACTCATTTGCCATGTCACTATAATGTCAAATTAACAAAACTCATTCCTGTGCGTTATTAATATCAATTTAATGAGTTAATTCATTAAGTTAAGTGTGTCACTATAGTGTCAAAGTTGATTTGCCTATTTGAGTAAGATTACCCAAATATTTTTTGTGTGTGTATATGTTCATTGTAAATACACAGATATTTGTATTCTGCTTGATCTCTCTTTTCCAATAATCTATAGTTCATAACATTTATTTGTCTTTTTATCTACATGTATCAGTCAAGAGCACTCTCAAATTAATGAAAATAGTTTGGTTATGTTGACAATGAAAACAAGACCGGTGAATTGAATGAAATTTCGTGTCATAATGATATAAGAACATATAATAGCGTGTTTTAAAAGCACGTAGTCTACAAAGAGTTGTTCGCATTATATATATATATATTGAAAATGTAAATTTTGTCAATAGCCAAAGGAAATTAGTTCTTCATGTGCATGGTAAAAGGAAGGATATAACACTTTTATTTTGCTTCAACAGACACGGTCTTTCTTTTCCAACTACTATCATTGATGGCATTTGTATGTCTTTCTTCATCTCGTCTTTCGTTTCACTTACCACACAACTTGCCTTTTAGGTCTTTTTTCTCTTCATCTCTCTCTCTCTCTCAGTATGTCTCTGTCCATGGCCCGGTCTCTCTCTCCCACTCTCTTCTGTTTCTTTACCTTGCTTTACAAGTCCAAGTAGAGGAATAATGATGTTACATTAATGACAATGGAAAATATTGATATTAGACATGTCGTCTCTACTTGATAATACTATTCCCTCCATTCAACCTGTCTTGTCACATCACCAGATTAAGAAGCTAATGCACCAGTACACAGATCTTGGTTCTCATGCATCCTCTCATTACGCGAGAGGTCTCTGCTCCATGCCAAATCTTCGATCACTGTATCTGAACGAAGTGAAGCTGAGTGATGAGTTTTACTCAACGATGGCCCCTGAGGCATCAAAATCAAAGGTATGCCAAACATGATTTATATTCAAAATGATTTTTGTTTTGCAAATAATTTTGCATTGTTCAAATTCCACATATGGAAACAGAAATTACACATTTTCATGAATTACGAGGACTCTCATATCAATATTATGAATAGTTTGGCTATGCTGACAAGGAAAAAAAGACTGGTCAATGAAATAAACTTTGGTTTCATAATGATATAAAAGCATATAAAAGCGGGTTTTAAAAGCACGTATTCTACAAATAGTATTTCACATTCTATATTGAACAATTATTTAAATTTTGTCAATAGTCGCATGAAATTAATTCTACATGTCCATGGTAAAGAGACGGATATAACACTTTTATTTTGCCATAACAGACACTGTCTCTCTTCCCCTACTATTTATAATTAATGGCATTTGTTTGTCTTTCGTCATCACATCTTTCCTTTCCCTTACCACATCACCTGCTCTTTGGGCCTTTTTTCTCTCTATCTATCTCTGTCTCTCAGTATGTCTCTGTCTATGACCAGGTCTCTCTCTCTCTCTCCCTCTCTCTCTCTCTCTCTCTCTCTCCCTGATGTTACATTACTTACAATAGAAAATATTAAAATTAGACATGTCGTCTATACTTGATAGCATTATTTACTCTATTCAACCGGTCTTGTCTCATCACCAGATTGAGAAGCTAACGCACAGGCACGCAGATCTGGGTTCTTCTGCATCCTCTCATTACGCGAGAGGTCTCTGTTCCATGCCAAATCTTCGATCACTGTATCTGTACGATGTGAAGCTGAGTGATGATTTCTACTCGACGATGGCCTCTGACGCATCAAAATCAAAGGTATACCAAACATGATTTCTATTCAAAACGATTTTTGTCCAAATAATTGTTTGCATTCTAAAAATTCCACATATAAGATAACTGTTTGTTCATATTTGAATTTTTTTTTTTTTACATATTTTCATTAAGAGTTGAACAAATATCCAGTTGTCTCGCGAAGTGTAATAAGAAAGAAATCTCACGGCGTTTCGTACGCTGCTGCTGTACTTCGTCAGGTGACAAATATTTTGGTGCGCGGTCGCAATTTATACTTTTTACTAACAGTAGTACCGGTATTGATTTTATTTCCGCGATGGACAACATTTTTCGATTTATTTTCATTAGTTAAGAGCACTCTCAAATCAATATTATATCGTTTGGCTATGCTGACATGGGAAAAAGACCTTTTAATAGAATGATCTTTGGTGTCATAGATATATTATAGCATATCAAAGCGTGTTTTATGAGCACGTTTTCTACAAATAGTATTTCGCATTCTACATATTGATTTTTTTAAAATAATGTTGTCAATAGTCGCAGGAAATTTTGTTACATGTGCATGGTAAAAATACGGATAAAACACTATTATTTTGCTTTGACAGACACGGTCTCTCTTTTCCAACTATCTATAATTGATGTCAATTGTTCATCTTTCTTCATCTCGTCTTTCTAATACCACACCACTTGCCCTTTGTGCCTTTTTCTCTCCATCGCTCTCTGAATCTCAGTATGTCTATGACCCGGTCTCTCATTCTCTCTCTCTCTCTCTCTTCCTTCTCTTTCCCTTCCTTTAAAATTCCAAGTAGAGGTGGATAATGTTACATTAATCACATGAAGAATATTTTAGTCAGACATGTCGTCTAGATACTTGATAATACTATACACTCTATTCAACCTGTCCTTTCACATCACCAGATTGAGGAGCTAACAAACATGGACGCAGATCTGGGTTCTGCTGCATCCTCTCATTACGCAAGATGTCTCTACTCCATGTCAAATCTTCGATCACTGAAGCTGTCCGCAGTGAAGCTGAGTGATGAGTTCTACTCAACGGTGGCCTCTGAGGCAGCAAAATCAAAGGTATACCTACATGATTTCTATTCAAAACGATTTTTGTTATGCAAATAATTTTGCATTCTGCAAATTCCACATATATGGTAACTTTTTTTTTTCTTCATATTAAATTAAAGAAAATAATTACATATTTGTATTAGTTGCGAGTACTCTCATATCAATATTACAAATAGTTTGGCTATGCTGACAAGGAACAAGAGTCCTGTAAATAGAATGAACTTTGATGTCATAATGATATAAAAGCATATCGAAGTGTGTTTTAAAGGCACGTATTCTACAAATAATATTTCGCATTCTATATTGAAAAAACATTTGAATTTTGTAAATAGTCGCATGAAATTAATTCTTCATGTGCATGGTAAAGAGACGGATAAAACACTTTTATTTTGCTTCAAAAAACACTGACTTTCTTCCAACTATTTAAAATTGATGACAATTGTTTTTCTTTCTTCATCTCGTCCTTTGTTTTTGCTCTAACCACGCCCATTTAGTCCGGCAGCAATCTCGATATACCTTGTTTTAGGGTCTATATATATTTTTTTGGGATTATAGTTCCTTAGACCATCAATTTAAAGAATTCGATTGCTGGCTCTCTGTCAGCATTAAGCAATTTGAGATAAGTAACGTCACACAAAATGTCCGCCAAAATCCGCTTTTTAACCAAAATTAATGATATAAAAAGTGTTTACAGCATTTTCTACTTATACATTAAATGGTAGTCAAATATCTTGGATATGAGGTGGCATTTGATAAAAATGCCCGTTTTCAGTGACAGCGTTAAGAAACTAGATTTGTAGTTTTAGGTAATAGGTTCTTTTATATGAACCTAAACATTACGAACTACCAATACGTATACAGGACTATATCAACTTTAAGTTTGCCTCAAAATCTTGAAATTCGTTTAAAGGTACTATGTTCCATTTGCAGGCCAAAAAATGAAAAGGTTAAATTCCAACGGCATTTATTAAAAAGACAATACTAATTTAAAAACTCCCTCAAAACAAAAAGGCTTGAAACTTGCTTGTATTTGGAAATAACGACCATTAGTTATCGAATTGACTTAAGTTATTGCAATCATCTAAGTAATAGTCTGATTTTCAGACCTTTTTTATCAAATGGTTGTACGTTTTGTACTGCACAAAGATTCAATAAGTTTAATTCTGGCCATAATAAGTTGTGGGTTATTAATGTAGACAAGTGCTCATGTACGTGTTACTCCTCATTTTACATTCACAGTAACAAAATGAAACGGAATACGTTTTTGCGGGTACTTGAGATTTAATAGAGGACGGAATCTTGTTACCCTGAATATCAACATCATGACAATAACGACAACTACGACACAAACTTTCCCAACTGAATATAGAATACTCTTACTTTAAACGTTACACTGCTCCAATCCGCCCCAGGGAAGGACCCGGGTATTACTTTCGAAACTTTGATCAATTTATACAAGTATCTGCACCTGAAAAAACTGGATGGAGCCGGCTTGTCCAATCCAAAGTACTCTCTGCATCAGGGCCACCAGCAGACAAGAACTTGTGTACAACCCCCACATCCCGTAAATTGGCGACACTGTTTCCTGCATTAAAGATGGCGAACAGAGTTAACTTTCTCATTTGGAACTGTGAGTACCATAAAGTAGGCTATACGTATAACGCCTCTGCATACAAAGAAGGCAAACAGTTCCACTGCATTAGACAGGCGAACAGATGCCTAATTTACAGGTGGGTGCATGTTATAAATAAACGACTGGACGGAATGCTTGTTATCATCGGGGCCCAAACCGGAAACCAATCAATATTGAGCTCTGCAAGATACAATGGCCAATTAAAATAATCCAATTCGTGTTCTCAAAAACACAACCTTCCCATAAGGTATTTTGCAGCAGTGTGTAATACACATAATAACCTTTATATGTATACACATACACACATATATGCGAAGATGCAAAAATGACAATTTCCCAAACCAAAAGGGGAAAAGGAGTTTGGACGAAGAGTTGTCATAGTTAATCTATGACAACCCCGTAATCGGTACCACCATCGATTGCGCCCCAGCCCGGGACGGCCCATCGTCACTCGCCATGGACGAGTTCGGCCAACATAAAGAATCGCACGCCCTCTTTCGAACTGGCATCCTAAGTGCGACGAAAAAGCCGCCGCGGCGCTAGTGCGGAGACGAAAGAGGTCCCGACCCTTACCCCAGGATTGGTTGAAAACCTGCTAAAACTGCAAAGCGGGAAAAAATATCGCAGGAAAGCTCCAACCTGCCAAGCATTGCTTCGACATCAAGATTTACTTGTCTGAGGTCGATAAACGATTAATAATAATCTGTATGTTAATCACTTGACGCACTATTAATTTCACTGACCACTTAATATTAGTAAAACATACGGTCGAATACGCTTGGTAAACGTAAGGAGGTGGGAAAACAAATGGGTCAATGTCGCTATTCATAAGGACCGCTATTCATAAGGTCCGCTATTCATAAGGTCCGTTATTCAAAAGGACCGCTATTCATAAGGACCGCTTTTCATAATTTGAGAAAAGGGTCATTATTCATAAAGTTCGTTATTCATAAGGACCGCTATTCATAATCAGAGAAGAGGGTCGGTATTCATAATATGAGAAGAGGGTCGCTATTCATAATGCAAAATCGGGGTCGTTATTCCTAAGGGTCGCTATTCATAATAGGAAATGAGGGTCACTATTCATAATGCGTACTGAGGGTCTCTATTCATAAGGTTCATTATTCATAAGGGTCGCTATTCATAATAGGAGTAGAGGGTCGCTATTCATAATACGAGAAGAGGTTCGCTATTCATAATACGAAATGAGGGTCGCTATTCATATTACATAAAATGAGGGTCGCTATTCATAATATGGTCCCTATTCACAATAGGAGTAGAGGTTCGCTATTCATAATACGAGCAGAGGTTCGCTATTCATAATAACAGAAGAGGTTCGCTATTTATAATAGGAATAGAGGGTCGCTAATCATAATAGAAGTAGAGATTCGCTATTCACAATACGAAATGAGATTCGCTATTCATAATATGAAATGAGGGTCGCTATTCATAATAGGAGTAGAGGTTCGCTATTCATAATAAGGATATATTGACTGCTTTGAGAGGCATAGTGGTTTCTATAGGGTCAAGGGAAACTCACAACCTGCTATGACCACAAGGCGCTTGGGTCATAGCAGGTTGTGAGTTTCCCGAGACCCTATAGAAACAACTATGCCTCGAATATTAAAAGCAGTCAATATATATTTTATATACCGAGAAAAAGGAAAATGTTGACTCACCCATTTAGGTTTCCATCTCTTTGAAGTCATGAATATTAACACCAACAATAACTTGTGTACAGTATGAAATCCAACAAGCTGTGCTCCAGTAGAACAGGGAATACCAAACACGTTTACACGAACAGTAACTTTTGTGACTAGTACACAAAATGGCGATCGGTCGTCTGCGCTGCGTGGATCGGTAGATTCGTCGCCTGAATGCAGCGACCAAAATCGAATTGCACTCAAACACCGTTAACGGTATTGCGCATCGGTCATCGCACAAAAGAAACTTATACGGTAACACGTAAACCAAAATGGGGATCGCAGCAAAATGACGTCACGTTTCACAGCCATGGAAAAAGTGCTATGAAAAATGGATATAAACCGGTAGAGCCGGGAAAAATGACTATGAATTTCAATTAGCGGGCATGGTTAAGAACATGACTGCATTTTCAACCAATCAGAAGACAGGATTAGTAAAGAATCTTAAAATGAGGTATATAATATGAAATAAGGGCCGCTATTCATAATAGGAGTATGGGGTCGCTATTCATAATAGAAGTAGAGATTCGCTATTCACAATACGAAATGAGATTCGCTATTCATAATATGAAATGAGGGTCGCTATTCATAATACGAAATGAGGGTCGCTATTTGTAATACGAAATGAGGGTCGCTATTCACAATAGGAGCAGAGGGTCGCTATTCATAATATAAGTAGGGATTTGCTATTCATAATAGGAATAGAGGTTCGCTATTCATATTAGAGTCACTATTCATAATACGAAATGAGGGTCGCTATCCATAATATGAATAGAGGGTTGCTATTTGTAATATGAAATGAGGGTCGCTATTCATAATATAAGTAGGGATTTGCTATTCATAATAGGAATAGAGGTTCGCTATTCATATTGGGGTCACTATTCATAATACGAAATGAGGGTCGCTATCCATAATAGGAATAGAGGGTTGCTATTTGTAATATGAAATGAGGGCCGCTATTCATAATAGGAGCAGAGGGTCGCTATTCATAATAGAAGTAGGGATTCGCTATTCATAATAGGAATAGAGGTTCGCTATTCATAATAGGGTCACTATTCATAATACGAAATGAGGTTCGCCTTTCATAATAGGAGTAGAGGATCGCTATTCATAATACCTATCATAGTTATTTACGTGCACGCCGGTTCTAACCCTCAAACCAACGGATCCTGCTTAAAAAGTTAATCTTATCGCATTATACTGGACCAAACATTGGCTAATCGGTGAACTATCATCATCATACCTGCCAGAAGTGATTTGGAGAATATTTTTGAGCTAGGACATATGTTTTCTATGTGTGCGATCATACTCCGTACGAACCTTGGACACCACCATAGTCCCATGTGTACACGGCATGGAACACTGGACTCATGACGACCCATATTGGCAAATTGCAATGGTGAGAAATAGCTATATGACTTATCGATCAACTTTTGTTATATATATATTTTCATAATAATATCTATAATGTTCTTTCGGTAACTGTGTTAATTTATTATGGGCGTTCCCAACTCAAGCTACGCTTTCCGGGTTTTCGCCTCCTTCCGTATCTGAATTAATTACTGTATACTCTATGTTGAAATAATTGTTACATATATCATGTATATATACATTGTGTTTTATATTGTGCTGTTGAGAAGGAAATAAATGTTAATAAATACAAATACAAATATATATACTCAATCCTGTTTCTCTCCTTAAACGGATATAAAGTGATATCAAATGGCCAAACAACTGAAGATGAACTCGAGTAAAGGTATTCCTGGTCATACAAACTTCAAATATAAGTTGCCTAAGGCGAGGCGTCAAAAATAAATATACCAGCCAGCGGCAGCTAACTGCACTTGTGCGTCCTGGCTGCATTTTTTTTAATTAGCTCAGCCGGCTACCGCTGGCGGTAGGAAATGGCATTCAAAAGCATGCGCCGGCTGCCGCCTTTCGAATGGAAACCGAGCCTCAGATCCCAGCCTGGCGCAAGCCGGCTGGGTTAATAAGTGAAAAATAATTGCCCCAGCCAGGCTTCGGCCGTAATTGCAGCCTCGATGCGCCAATACGTGAGGCGGCAGCCTGCTGGTATCGATATTTTTGACGCCTCGCCTAAGTATATCACGAAGACAAGTTTGACAATAGCCATATATCACATTCATCAGTCGTATAGCATTATACCTCGGAAGGTCACAATTGAATCTGATTTCATTGAAAATGAATTATCCCGAATTATGCCAAACGTACAAAGGAAAATTTGCAGACATTTTGCTCTTGTGACTGATATTGATGAGTAGCCATTGGATGATTTGTTGATGGAATGTGAAGAGGATGACGACCGCCATCTTGAAAACGATGACAGTCTTATTGAAGGCCTGTGTGATCCACAGACCAAAGAAATCTCTAAAGAAGGGGAAACGAAAGATGACACACAATGCATTTGGTGTGGCTCGCCCACTGACAGTGACTATGACAAACCCCTATGTCAAAGCTGTGTTGCCATCCCTGACAGATTAGGAACCATTGAATGTAAGCTTAACTCATTAACTGATCACAATAATAGCACCTATCAAATAGTCAGTTCTCCTACTGAATGTCGCAAGGAAGAGAAAGGTACAACAATCCAACCTTTCAGCCATGATAAAGAAAACGCAGTCACCATAAAGGCTAATGACCTTTATACCACTGGAGATATCACTGGAGATACCCGACAAACTACGGACAGTACCGATCAACTTGAAAACGACAATGACAATACTGAGAAGGATCAAATATCTACTGATCAGTCCGAAACGCAAAAGCTCAGCGTCCAACTTCGTGCCTATCGACAAAAACAAAGAACACGGTTCAATAATCCAAAACAAAAGACCGATGTCGTAATTATCGGAGACTCGATGCTACGGAAAGTCAAGCCCCGAAGACTTTCAAACTTCAAACGTGTGATCTGCAAAACAATCCCAGGTGCCAAAATTGAGCAGATCTGTGACGTCACTGTTCCAATCCCCAACAATCTCGAACCTGAGGAAATAATTCTACATGTTGGGACCAACAATATAGCGTCAAATGAACCACAGGGGATCGTGACAGTGGTTGAGTCAACGGGGCTCCATCTGATGAAATCTTGCCCATCAGTCAAACGACATAGCTGGAGTTCAATAATATCAAACAAATCATGTCCAGAACAAGCTGTGAAAATCAAACAAATGATGAATTCTATGCTAGATAAGCATGAATGGAGAGAAATCGATAACGGCAACATTCGTCCAGATCTGCATGTTGGCCGTGACGGCCTACACTTGAACGAAGATGGAGTTCGGTTTCTTGCTAGAAACCTCATCAGTCACCTGAGGGAAGTGACATCCGCAGCAGATGACTCCGGCATGCCTAGAACCGGTATCCATCGACCCATGCTAGATCGCAATCTCTATAGCGACATAGTGAGAAACGAGACACACCCACCACAATACGCCCTACAAACACAAACTGAAGATTATTCAGGTTGCTATAATTGTGGCTAAATGAACCACAATAGAGAACACTGTAGACATAACACCATGATCCAATATCGTCAATGTTTTCTATGGGGACATAAAGCCAAGTTCTGTCCAATTGTCTACCAATATTAACATCTCGGCCAGGAAGAGTGTGCCGGTTCGGACTCTGAAGCACTTTGCCCTGAAAACCACCATCTCTTGGAAGACATTGAACAGGATAAGCGAAATGAACCATCCAAAACCCCAATAAATGAATACACTGATGACGATGAAACAGACTACCATGTAAACGGCGAATATGCTAGCTCGGACTGAAACAATACCTCAATATCCGACAACAACGAATATGATATTTGTGTAAAACAAACTTAAAAAATGCAACGGCCTAAATTAGCTCACTTAAATGTTTGTAGTATGTATAGAAAATTGGATGAATTGCGATTTCTTTTGATGAAAATTAACCTTGATATACTGTGTATTTCAGAAACATGGCTATCTCAAACTACAAGTGATAATCTGATAATCTGATCCGGCGGGATAGGGAAGATGGTCGCCGTGGAGGCGGTGTTTGTATTTATGTAAAAAAAACACATTATCATGTATTGAACGTTATGATCTCAGTGATACCTTATTGGAGGCAATATGGATTGAGTTAATGTTACCCTCATCTGAGTAAATATTATTTTGTTGCCTATACAGACCAACTGACTCGAATATTGAATACTTTAATAACATGCTAGATGCATTTGAAAAAGCAACTGATGAACCATCTGATCTACTGATATTAGGGGACTTTAATATTGATTATAAAATGGACGGATCACTCCATGAAAACCAAATTAATCTCATAGAAAATCTTTTCCTTCTAATACAAATGATAAATGAGCCAACTAGAGTAACCACTTCATCATCAACTTGTATAGACCATTTGTTAATTCCCCTGAAGCACCTTATATGTGATGTTGCAAACATTTCCATGAGTGACCATTATAACACTATCACGGAAAGGAAGCAACATAAATCTCGTCGTTTTCTTGATTACAAATCATTTGATGAAAATCGACTTATTGCTTCTATAAAATCAGCTGAAATATTTCAATTAACTAACGATGTTCCAATTGAAGTAACATGGAATACTTGAAAAGAAACATTTTTGAAAATAAGTAACGAATATGCACCTATCAAAACAACTAGGGTAAAAGACAGATTTTTTCCTTGGATGACTCCAGAAATTGTAAAACTTATGTACAACAAAGATTTTCTTAAAAGAAAGTCCGTGTCTTCTCCTGATCAAGATATTCGAACAGATTTTGATAAAAAGTATAAAAAAAAAAAAAACAACATATTATCTGTGTCATACGAAAACAAAAACAGGAATATTTTCGGGATGTACATAATAAACATAAGAATAATTCGAAGAAATTATGGACAGAATTGAATAAGATTTCAGGAGTGACAAAGTCTAAGGACCAGAGCTGTAATATTGAATGTAATGAAATGAACGATGTTTTTATTAATACAGGTAACAATATCTCTAGATCATTTGTTAAAGAAAAACTGAAATGGAATCATCCACATTGTATTTAAGAATTTTATTTTCAATCAATTGATAGTTCCAAGATTCTAAAACATTTAAATAACTTAGCTTCAAATAGCAATTTAGATGTCTTAGACTTTGACACGAAATTACTCAAATTAGCTGCACCATATATTGCTCAATTTCTATGTGTCATCTTTAATGCAAGTCAGGATACGGGAATAGTACCTGATGATTGGAAGATTGCACGTACCACACCGATTTTCAAAGGGAAAGGCTCAAAAAATGAAAAAACAACTTATCGACCAATTTCGGTTGCTAGTCATATTCCCAAAATTATAGAAAAAGAAGTACAATAAAAGTTACTTTCCTACCTCCAAAAACATGATATGATTAATGTCGATCAATACGCCTTTCTTCCAAACCATTCAAATGTAAAATGCTTACATCGTGTCATATTTTTTTTTAACCCGAGCTACGATAGCACGCCGGAAGTCATCGTTCTACACGCGGGGAATTTGATACTCATTCTATTTTGGTGCGATCTGAATCTGAATCGGTACAACTCAACACTCCGGGTTTGTTATAGCGCGCGAAATCTTTGACCGCTCTGACCTCATGACGTCACGCGTCATGGCAACAGGACCTCTCAAAAAAGGGGGTGCTACGATAGACCGCGCTATCTCACTGCGGTGTGGATCCAGCGAATGCCAATGGGAGCACCGTGGGTCGCGCTACGATAGCGCGATCCACGGTCCGCCCACGGTCCCCCTTGCGGTGTGAACACGCCCATAGACGACTTCTACGAAGCCTTAAATACGAAAGAAATGGTTGGTGCATGCTTTCTAGACATCTCTAAATGTTTTGATTGTGTTGATCACGAGCTCCTTCTATTCAAAATTGAAAAATATGGAATAACTGAAAACAGGCTCATATGGTTCAAAAACTACTTAAGTAATATGAAGCAAGTGGTATACTCCAAAGGAATATTATCTGATACAAGAGAGCTTTCTATCGGAGTACCACAGGGCAGTGTTCTGGCCCCAATTTTGTTTCTTATATTCATAAATGACATATCTGAATGTATAACTGAAGGCGTCTGCAACATATTTGCTGATGATGATGTAGTCATTGTTGCAGATAGTAAGCTAGATGATGTTACAAAGACATTACAAAAAGATATTAATGCTCTGAATAATTGGTATAAACAAAATCGATTACGCATTAACACAAGTAAAACCAAAACAATGTTAACAAAATTAAGTTCCTCTGATGTATTAAATATATACATACAAGATGAACTGATCGAACAGGTAAAATCTATAAGATATTTAGGTATAGTGATTGATGAAAATTTGAAGTGGAATGTATATTTAAATCTATTGCCTATACAATCTATTCTCTAGGAAAGCTGAGTAAATTCGTAATCCAAGAACTATTGAACACCCTTTATAAGTGTGTAATCCAACCCTGTATAGACTATGCAATATCTGTAGGGGGAAATTGCCCAGCAAGCTACAAGCTGCCCCTTCAGAGATTACAGAAAAGAGCTGCTAAATATGTAACTGGTATCTTTGACTATGAACTTGCAAGCGGCAACACATTGATAAAAAAACTGTCCTGGCAAACTATTGATCAGCGCGGGATTATTTTCTGGCTATGCTTATGTTTAAATGTATAAGGGGCATTGCTCCGCCTCGTTTATCAAACGAAATAGAAATGTATTTCGACCGCCATGGCCTAAATACAAGAAATGCAAACTCTCTTAATATAGTATTGCCAAAACCCAACGTAACCTTAATCAAACAATCTTTTAAGTATGCTGGAGCGGTAAATTAGAATAAGCTTCCCAATGATATCCAAAATGCCAATTCAGTAGAGACTTTTAAATACCAATATAAAAAATGCTTCTTTAATCGATAAAATTTGTTCACTGCCGTTTCTCCTCACTACTACAACATTATATGCAATAACTAAAATGATTGCTAACCCAATTACCTAGAAATTTCATATATCTACATTACGTCCTAAATTTGATATTTATCTTTTATAATTATGCAAAATAAACCATATTCATAATTCATTGGGCTTAATCTGGACATAAAATGTTTACTAACTTCATTGTTATATATAATTCGAATGTAAAATGTCATAATGTAAATGTCATATTGCACTATTTTATCTTTTTTTTCTCCTCTTTTTGTTTTCCCCTAATCTTATTGCAATGACCACCTTCGTCATTGCCTTGTTTTCTTTCACATTCTGCCCCATTAATATTTTCCTCCTTGTTTTCCTTATCGTCAGGAAATCGCATTCGTTTTACACATGGTGCTTGTTATTCCTAGTTAGGTGCTTTCCTCATGTCCTTTTCCTTTTAAATTTCATAGGCATAATCTCTAACATCTCATTCGAAATTACTCATACATAACCGTCCAGGCGCCATTTTGTCAATTTCTGGTCCATCTTAAGGCCTTTCTTTCTTCCTTTATAACTTCACTATCCTAGATCCTACAAACTGTTAACAAATTCCTAAAGATAGTCTAGGAGGCTGTTCACACCGCAATGAGATAGCGCGGTCTATCGTAGCACCCCCTTTTTTTCTAGCGCGCGCAAGACCGCGCTATCTCTGGTGGACCACCCCCAAGAGGTGCTCCAGTGGCACGCCGTTTTGGCTCGCCGTGGCTCGCTGTTGGGCGGACCGAAACGACGTTGTACCTTCTAAACCGCAGGGATAGCGCGGTCTAGCGCGCGCTATCTCTGCCGGTGTGAACAGCCTCTAGGAGATGTTCTTTTATCTGCGACGTATAACCTGACCTTCAAAATGCCATCTTCATACTCAAAATTCAAATCTGAAACCAACTCCGTCACAAATCTTTAAAATTCTTGAAAAATGGACCCCTACAAATCTAAATATTGCAATAATTTTCTTTTACCAATTCCGTTTCGTCTCATCTTCTCGCAGTATCTCTGTCTCTTAATTGCACATAGCCATGCCAAATTTCACGCTCCAATGGCTATGCAAAATATAAATACCGCCCTCTAAAGTTCTGGGAATTGGCTTTCTTTCTGTGGCCGTATTTCCATTATGGCTTCGCAGACCCGTACCTTTTTTTTAATTTAGATACTTGAACATATGCCCTTTCCAGCCATATAAAAAAATGATATACCCTAACACTGACTGACTTTGCCAAAAATGCCCTCCAAATATGCAGTTTTCAAGAAAATTGCGGAATAACTTCAACTTGCTCTAAAATTAGAATCTTTATATGTACGTCAATGAAATTTGCAGATACATGTATCTATATACGTGACAACTGTCTGCCAAGTTTGGTAAATTTGAATAACGTCAGCGCAAAGTTATCGCCAAAACCAATGAATTTGCTATGCATTACGTAATAGCGCCTTTAATGCGTGCATTACATTGCGCGCAGATGACAATGGTGTATTAAAAACTGACCGCAATGAAGTGCCCTTTCGAATGATACCAAGTATGGCATATGTTCACGCAGAAGATTTTGAGTAAATCACATTTGAACAAGGGTCACTATACGAATTCCGCTGAGTTTCCGCCCAATTATAACACGTATCGGCCATGACGTCATTTTTTTTTCAGACTGCTTTTCGCCCCCCTAAACGTCCTTTTCTTTCCTTGAAATTTTGCAGTGACATTCCGAGTTGCAATACGCAGGGCACCTTAAGGCCGGATTATTAAAATTGGTCAAGGGGGCCATTTAAAAAGCCATTTTTTTCATATAAATCTATTTTAAATCACGTGTTTGATAAGATTATCATAGAACAAAAGAGAGTTGTTTACAATAACAACCATGAAATTTTCTTTCCAATGATACCAAATACGTCCGATAAAAGACATAAAGAGAGAGAGAGAAAAAAACACATTTAAAGTCCGGTCATAATACAGATCCTGTACGTTTTCCGCCCATGTATTACACGCATTGTATATGGAGCAAATCGGGTTCACGCTTCTGAACCCCAGAACGATCTTTGTTTTTCTTGAAATTTTACAGGCACATTCTAAGTGGCCAAGTGTAGCGCACCAAGAAGCCGGATTTTTTAAATCAGTCAAGCATGACATTAAAAGCTACTTCATAATCTGCATAAGTAGTCCGAAAGACGCTCTTTCGTTTGACACGTAAACACATGGCGTCATTGCACGCACATCCTTCTGACACGATTGCATTTCTAGTTTTTCCTATTTGTGTTGTTTTCGTTTTTTACCATTTGTATAAAACTTCTTTTTGTTTGTAACTACTTTTATTGTCAGTTTGTATTTGTATTTTCCATCCTTATGCAGGACCATTGTGTAAAACAGCCTGCGAGCTGATCAATGTTATCCTGTTAAAAGATGTTTTAATGAATAAATAAATAAATAAATAATAGGAGAAGAGGGTCGCTATTCATAATACGAAATGAGGTTCGCTATTCATAATAGGAGTAGAGGGTCGCTAGTCTACTCCTATTATGAATAGCGATCTTGATTGCGTATTATGAATAGCGACCATCATATTGTATTATTAATAGCGAACCCCATTTTGTATTATGAATAGCGAACCTCATTTCGAATCATGAATAGTGAACCTATTATAAATAGCGACCCTCTATTCATATTATGAAAAGAAATCCCTCTATTTCTATTATGAAAAGCGACCCTCATTTCGTATTATGAATAGCGACCCTCATTTCGTATTATGAATAGCGAATCTCTCCTCCTATGATGAATAGCGAACCTCATTTCGAATTATGAATAGTGAACCTATTATAAATAGCGACCCTCTATTCATATTATGAAAAGCCACCCTCTATTCCTATTATGAATAGCGACCCTCATTTCGTATTATGAATAGCGTCCCTCTTGTCGATTTATGAATAGTGACCCTCTCGTCGTATTATGAATAGCGACCCTCCCGTCGTATTATGAATAGCGAACGTCTTTTCCCATTATGAATAGCGACCCTCATTTCGTATTATGAATAGCGACCCTCTACTCCTATTATAAATAGCGACCCTCTCGTCGTATTATGAATAGCGACCCTTCCGTCGTTTCATGAATAGCGACCCTATTCTCCTATTAGGTATTATTTATCGTAAGCCCAATACTGATATTGATCAATTTCAAAACTCCTTGCTTGTAACATTAGAAAGATTGAAAATTGATAAAGCAAATGTAGTTTTACTTGGAGATTTTAACATTAATGTACTACACAAGGAAGGAATAGATATGAAAGCAGAACAATTTTTAACTTGTTTACAATGTTTGGGTATGCAGCAACTAATCACTTCACCAACAAGAGTAACTAAAACAACTTCCTCTCTTATTGACCATGTGTACACTAATGTAACAATTTCTTCTATTCATGCTGGAGTTATAGAAACTGATATATCAGATCATTTCCCTATCTTTGTTGCATTTGAGCATCTTAGAAAGGCAAGTAAAACAAGCCACAAAAAGTCTGTGTTTCGTACCTTCAGAAATTATGATATTAATAAATTCCATGATGATCTAGGTAAAGTTGATTGGAACAATGTAAGTGGTTGTACAAAATTAAATGAGTCGTACTCTTTATTTTACGACTTGTTTACGCAAGTCTGTGACAAGCATGCACCAATTATATCATCAACTTCGAAGAACCTAAAAAAGGGGGAAAATGCTGGGAGAAAACCATGGATGACTAATGCTATTTTAAAATCAGTCAAGAAGAAGCACAAGTTGTATTTGAAACTAAAGGCATCAAATTTCCAACAGAAAGACGAGGAAGAATACAAGAGGTATAGAAATGTTCTAACTACAGTTCTACGAAATGCAAAGAGACAATATTATAGTAACCTCTTCTTCATTAATAAGAATGATAGTCGTAAAACGTGGAGAACAATTAACGAGTTGTTGAGTGGTGGAAATGTCAAAAATAAAGTGACCAATGTAGAGAAATTATTAAGCTCAGGTGGTGGAGAAAATAGAGTGATAACTTCTGACAATGAAATAGCTAACGAATTTAACAACTTTTTTGTAAACATAGGTCCAAAGCTGGCAAAGGAAATACCACCAGTGAATTCTGACTTTACAGAATATTTAGGATATAGAACAGAAAAATCACTATTTTTAAAACCAATAACAGAGAATGAATTGAAATGCCACTTACAGACTTTAGATACAAAAAAAGCATGTGGCTATGATAATTTGCCGGCAAGATTGTTGAGGGATGCTGCCCTATACATTTCAAGCTCATTAACATATATTTTCAATCTTTCCATAGAAAGAGGTAAATTTCCAGACGCACTGAAAGTAGCAAAAGTGACACCTATTTATAAAAAGGGGCGAAAAGATCTAGCTGGTAATTACAGACCTATTTCAGTTTTACCTATACTGGGTAAAATCTTTGAGAAAATAATAAATAATCGTGTAATTGACTATTTGGAAGCAAATAATATTTTGTTTCAACACCAGTACGGTTTCCGTAAGAAACATAGCACTAAGTTATCTTTGATTAATCTTACAAATACACTATTGAAATACATTGATGAATGTAGAACAACAGTTGGCATCTTTATTGACTTTCAAAAGGCATTTGATACTATAAACCACAGCATTCTCCTCAAAAAAATGTCACACTATGGAATACGTGGGTTAGCCTTGCAATGGTTTGAAGATTATTTGTGTAAACGATCACAGTTTATACAATATAAAGACAAAATGTCTTTGAAATTGAATATAACATGTGGTGTCCCTCAAGGCTCCGTTCTTGGACCAACATTATTTTTACTATATATAAATGACTTACCTAACTCCACAAACTTTTTCAATTTCAGATTATTTGCTGATGACTCAAATCTTTTTCATACTTTTAATCCTAGACAAAAAGAAATTGATTTAGAAATTGTAAGTGAAAATTTAATGAAGGTGCAGGAATGGTGTAATGCAAATGAAGTCACCATTAACTTACAGAAAACAAACTATATGATTATGAAATCCAAAGCTAGATCAGTAGACAAAAAGGGATCTGTGAGAATATCAAGATCAAATATTAAAGAGGTATCTGTTGCATCATTTGTAGGAATTGAAATTGATTGTCACCTTTCATGGAAAGAACACATTCAGACGATAAACAAATGCATAAGAAAGAAAGTAGGTATTCTGTTTAAACTGAGACATTTTGTTCCCAAGAATATACTTGTGTTATTATATAAGGCTTTTATACAGCCTCACCTCTCTTATGGAGTAGAAGTATGGGGGAGCACTTACAAAAGTAATCTAAATTGTATATATTTAAGTCAAAAAATGGCAATGAGAGCAATTACATTCAGTCCACTTAGAACAGACTCCAAAGCTCTTTTCCAAAGTCTAAACATTTTAAATATTTTTCAACTACATGAACTTCTTGTATCAACATTTATGTACGATTTGGTAAAAGGTTTTTTACCACACTCTTTAGTGGATTATTGTCAGATGATACAGCATAGATATGCAACTAGGAGAAAAGAAAGTGGCTTACTTTATCAGCCAAAATGTAAGACAACGCAAGGGCAATTTTGTATTTCGTTTGTAGGAACAAAGCTGTGGAATGATCTGCCAGATGAAATTAGATTAAAAACATCAAGGTTATCTTTTCGGAGACATCTTTCCACCTACCTTCTATGTAAATGACATGGGCTCAATCCCACCCCTTCCTTTTATATTACTTGTCTTCCTTGTCTTCCTTTTATATATGTATACACTTATATCGGCCTTAAGCTTTTACAGGATTTGTGCATGTACGTACATGAGTATGATTATTTTTATTAATACATCCTTTTCATTTTTATGAACACATTGATGATTTTATTTCTTCAAAGATTTGTTTTCTTTCATTATAATGCTTTACGCTTAAGCTTTGTTATTTTTTATTTTTTCATTTTAGTAAAGAAAAAAAGTTACATGATATTGTATTATTTTGCTGTATATATGTAAATACAAAACAAACAAGTTTTACATTCATATGTAAAAACAAATTAACAGAAAAAAACTTGCCAAAGAATGGAACTAGGCTCGACTAGCACTTGTGCTAACTTCTAGTTCCAATTAACAACTTCACCTAAACATAGTAATATGCATATTTAAGTATATATCTTTTGTACATTTAATAGTATGCAGATGTATGTCTACAAAATATTGTTTTAGAACCATTACTGTTCAATCGACATTACTCTTATGTTATGTATACATGTATCAGTATTATTATTATTATCTGTCATTATTGTGATGTGTTGTTGTTAATAAATTCAAATTCAAATTCAAATTCAAATTCAAATTATGAATAGCGACCCTTCTTTCGTATTATGAATAGCTACCCTTATGAGTAATGAACCTCATTTTGTATTATGAATAGCGACCCTCATTTCGTATCATGAATAGCGACCCTGATTTCATATTATGAATAGCGGTCCTTACGACCAATGACCCTTAATATGATTTATGAATAACGACCCTCATCTCACATTATGAATAGCGGTCCTTATGAATAACAAACTTTATTTATTTATGAATAGTGACCCTCTTTTCCCATTATGAATAGCGGACCTGCAGGTATGGAAAGTTCCACGTTATGAATAGCGGTCCTTATGAATTGTGGTCCTTATGAATAACGGTCCTTATGAATATAGCGAATAAACCCCCAATTATTAGGCTCTAATACTTTGGAGACTAGTATACTGAAGCAATTATTTTTGCAACGCCTCCCAACCTATGTACAGCTGATTCTTGCTTCGACAAGCGATTATGTTAGCTTGGTTGAGCTGGCGGCATTAGCAGACAAAATTGTTGAAGTTGCTGGTCCGCCTATTATTTCTCATGTTTTACCTAAAGAGGTACCAGCGCAGACTTACGCTTGCGCCATTCCCAATGACTCTGCAGAAGTGCATCGACTTTCTACCCAGGTATCTCAACTATCCTTGACTTGTTCTCTACAGGAGTATCACAGAAGTCGCAGTCGACAGCGAGGCCCGAAGATTTCCGGACATCGCCAATCAGCTTCCCGTAGCCCGAATCGGCATGCTGGGGCTGAATGTTGGTACCACTGGAAGCATGGCAAACAAGCCCAGAAGTGCATAAGTCCTTGCTCATACTCTGCAGGACGGAGCCGCCCTGGATATGTCAAGGGAAACGGGCCCGCCAAGGAATAGCGGCGACTAATTCACTTGGCACTATTCAACCCAGTCGCCTTTTCTTTGTTCACAATAAACAATCAGGCACACGTTTCCTTGTTGATACTGGGGCCGAAGTTAACAAGTCACCCATTGGCCAAAGACCTTTCACTCTTGATCTTGGGTTGCGGCGAGTTTTTCGTTGGATTTTGTTGTCACGGACATACCTACACCTATCTTGGGAGCTGATTTCCTTGATAACTATGGACTATTAGTCGACATCAAACATCGACGGCTGATAGACACCACCACCACTCTTACAGTACAGGGAGTCGGTACATACACAGGCATCATTAGCCCGGTGTATGTCAAGCAAGATACTTCGGAGCGTTTCCACTCCCTTCTTCGTGAGTATCCTGACATCACCCGGCCAGTATACAAGCACTCAGAAGTCAAGCATACAACCACCCACCATATCCACACTCGAGGCCCACTTGCTTCAGCCCGCCCTCGTCGGCTTGCTCCAGATCGGCAGCAGATTGCCAAGGCAGAGTTTGAACACATGCTTAAACTTGGCATTATCAGACAATCTGATAGGAACTGGTCAAGTCACCTGCACATGGTTCCGAAGAAGACACCAGGGGACTGGCGACCTTGTGGAGATTATCGCATGCCTAATGCTCGTACTATTCCTGATAGATACCCTATTCCTCATTTGCAGGATTTCTCTGCGTCACTTAGTGGCAAGATAATCTTTTCAAAGATTGATCTCATCAGGGCACATCATCAGATCTCAGTCGAGCCTAGCGATATCCACAAGACAGCTATAACCACTCCTTTTGGATTATTCGAGTTTGTAAGGATGGCGTTTGGCCTCCGCAATGCAGCTCAGACATTCCAAAGATTAATGGATGATGTCAACCGCGGTCTTCCTCTATGTTTATCTAGACGATATTCTGGTAGGTAGTACTACCAAAGACGTGCATGAGACACATCTCCGTCTACTCTTTAACCGCCTGCAAGAGTATCGAATCATTCTCAACCCCGCCAAATGTCAGTTCGGAGTACCTTTACTATCCTTTCTAGGACATACAGTTGACTCATAAGGAATTCAGCCACTTAGTGACAAGGTGAAGATCATCCGTAATTTTCCGATTACTACATCACTTACCAAACTACGAGAGTTTCTTTGGCTGATCAATTTCTACAGCGGTTCATTCCACGGTGTGCAGAAGTACTCCAACCTCTCACAGATCTGTTGAAAAAT
This sequence comes from Strongylocentrotus purpuratus, assembly GCF_000002235.5. Lineage (NCBI taxonomy): Eukaryota > Metazoa > Echinodermata > Echinoidea > Camarodonta > Strongylocentrotidae > Strongylocentrotus > Strongylocentrotus purpuratus. The sequence goes on from NW_022145601.1 coordinate 4,684,508, forward strand.
AAATCGAAGAAGAACCAACCAATCACCCTAGGAGAACAAGAACTTTCTGCTTTCAATCAAGCTAAAGATCAGTTAGCTAACGCTGCAGTTCTAGTTCATCCTAGAATTGATGTTCCTCTATGCCTGTTGGTTGATGCATCTAGTGTGGGAGTCGGAGGAACTATTCAACAGCTGGTAGATGGTATTTGGAAACCATTGGCTTTCTTTTCTAAGAGACTACAGCCTGCCGAGACTAAGTACAGCACTTTCGTTCGGGAACTATTAGCAGCCTACCTCAGTGTAAAGCACTTTCGACATCTACTTGAAGGTCGCACATTTACCATCTACACGGATCACAAACCTCTCACCCATGCTTTGAATTCAAAGCCGGACCGACACTCACCTCGTGAAATCTGCCAGCTTGATGTCATATCTCAATACACATCTGAGATACACCACATAGCAGGAAGGGAGAACACAGCGACAGACGCTCTCTCCCGTCTGTGTATCGACAGAGTTGATGACGGTGAAGTATAAGACTCCTCGCTTCAACTCAAGTCTATATCGCTTCCTGGTTCTCTTACTACCATGCTATGTGATGTTTTGACAGGTGTTGCTAGACCCATTGTTCCAGTCAAACACAGACGAGCTATTTCTGACGCCCTCCTTGGACTTTCCCATCCTGGAATCAGGGCCACTCAAAAGCTCGTGACGGAACGTTTCGTTTGGCCAGGTATTAATCATGATATCAGGAAATGGGCCAGAACATGTATTGAATGTCAGAGATGCAAAAGTTCCGCTTGGCACTTTTACTTCACCTGATGCACGTTTCTCTCATGTGCACATCGATCTTGTAGGCCCAGTTCCTACTTCAGAGAGTAGCACGTACCTTCTTACTTGTGTAGATCGTTACACCAGATACCCGGAAGCTATACCTATCCCAGATATCACTGCGGATACTGTAGCGCGTACTTTTGTGGCCATATGGGTAGCGGTGTTTGGTGCTCCAACTACTCTTACTACAGACAGGGTAGACAATTTGAGTCAGCACTCTTTCTTGTTCTCACTAATCTTACAGCATACCATCTGACAGCCAATGGGCTTGTTGAGCGTTTTCACAGGCAACTCAAAGCCTCTCTCAAGGCGCATAACACAGTCCATTGGACTGAGGTCCTTCCCTTGATATTGCTGGGTATACGTACAGCTATCGAGTCGGATCTGGGATTTTCCGCAGCAGAACTCGTCTTTGGTACTACGGTCATGCTACCGGCCCAATTTGTGTCTCCTTCACAGACTGACTCTGCTGGCGATCCAGCTAATTATGCCCACATACTGAAGAGACTGATGCGTAAATATTTTAATTAGAAATGTGGTCTTTAATTGACAATACTATTCACTCTATTCAACCTGTCCTGTCACATCACCAGATTGAGAAGCTAACGCACATGCTCGCAGATCTGGGTTCTGCTGCATCCTCTCATTACGCGAGAGGTCTCTGCTCCATGCCAAATCTTCGATCACTGGATCTGAACAGCGTAGAGCTGAGCGATAAGTTCTACTCAACGGTGGCCTCTGAGGCGTCGAATTCAAAGGTATACCAAACATGATTTATATTCAAATCGAATTTTGTTTTGCAAATAATTTAGCATTCTTCAAATTCCACGTATGAGGTAACTGTTTTTTCGAATCAAATATAAAAAGATTACACATTTTCATGAATTACGAGGACTCTCATATCAACAATATAAATAGTTTGGCTATGCTGACAAGGAAAAAAGGACCTATAAATAGAATGAACTTTGGTGTCATTATGATACAAAAGCCTATCAAAGCGTGTATTAGAAGCACGTATTCTTTAAAAGTATTTCACATTCTATATTGAAAAACCATTTGAATTTTGTAAATAGTCGCATGAAACTAATTCTACATGTGCATGGTTAAGAAACGGATATAACACTTTTATTTTACTTCAACGGACACTGTCTCTCTTTTCCAACTATTTATAATTGATGACAATTGTTTCTTCATCTCGTCTTTCTTTGCTTTAACAACACACCTATTTCCATCGGGTTTTTTCTCCTTATATATTTTTCTGTCTCTGTTTTTTTCAGGTCACTATATATATATATATATATATCTTTCTCTCTCTCACCCTTCTCTTTTCCTTGCTTTAAAAGTCCAAGTAGAGGTGGATGATGTTACATTAATGACAAAAGAAAATATTCAAATTAGACATGTCGTCTATACTTGATAGCATTATTTACTCCATTCAACCGGTCTTGTCACATCACCAGATTGAGAAGCTAACGCACAGGCACGCAGATCTGGGTTCTGCTGCATCCTCTCATTACGCGAGAGGTCTCTGCTCCATGCCAAATCTTCGATCACTGACTCTGGACCGTGTGAAGCTGAGTGATGAGTTCTACTCAACGGTGGCCTCTGAGGCGTCGAATTCAAAGGTATACCAAACATGATTTATATTCAAAACGATTTTAGTTTTGCAAATAGTTTTCATTCTTCAAATTCCAAATATGAGATATCTGTTTTTTAATATTAAAAGTTAGAAATTACACAATTTCCATGAGTTACGAGGACTCTCATATCAATAATAAAAATAGTTTGGCTATGCTGACGAGGAAAAAAAAGACCTGTAAATAGAATGAACTTTGGTGTCATGATGATTTAAAAGCATATAAAAATGAATTTAAAAGCACGTATTCTACAAATAGTATTTCGCATTCTATATTAATTTTTTAATAAATTTTGTCAGTACTCGCAGGAAATTAATTCTACATGTGCATTGTCAAGAGACAGGTATAACACTTTTATTCTACTCCAACAGACACTGTTTCTCTTCCAACCATTTTTAATTGATGACAATCGTTTTTCTTTCTTCAACTTGTCTTTCTTTGCTCTAACAACAACCGGTTTCCTTCGAGTTTTTTTTCTCTCTATATCTATTTGTCTATCTCCAGGTCACTCTCACTCTCTCTCTCCCTCTCTCTATCTCTCTCTCTTCCTTTCCTTTCTCTTGTCCTTACTCTAAAAGTCTAAGAAGAGGTTGATAATGTTATATTAAGGACAGTAAGAATATTTTTATTTAGACATGTCGTCTATACTTCATAAACACTATTCACTCTTTTCAACCTGTCCTGTTACATTACCAGATTGAGGAGCTTAAGCATTGGCACTCAGACCTGGGTTCTCATGCATCCTCTCATTACGCGAGAGGTCTCTGCTCCATGCCAAATCTTCGATCACTGTATATGCACGATGTGAAGCTGAGTGATGAGTACTACTCGACGATGGCCTCTGAGGCATCAAAATTCAAAGTATACCAAACATGATTTCTATTCAACAGGATTTTTTCCAAATAATTTTTTGCATTTTTCAAATTCCACATGCAAGATATCTGTTTATTCATATTTTAAAAAGAGTAATAACTCATTATCATGAGTTACGAGGACTCTCATATCAATATTATAAATAGTTTGGCTAGGCTGACAAGGAAAAATAAGACCTGTCAATAGAATGAACTTTGGTGTCCTGATAATATAAAAGCATATCAAAGCGTGTTTTAAAAGCACTTATTCCTCAAATAGCATTGCGCATTCTATATATTGATATATGTTTTTGTGAATGTTGTCAATAGTCGCGGGAAATTAATTCTACATGTGCATGGTAAAGATACGGATATAACGCTTTTATTTTGCTTCATCAAACACTAGGCTATTCAAAATTGGTGACAACTGTTTTTTTTTTCTTTCTTTATCTAGTTTTTTGTTTGCTCTAACCCTACCCGCTTCCCTCTGTTTCTTCTCTCTATATAATGTTTCTGTCTCTGTCTCTTTCCAGGTCTCCCTCTCTATCTCTCTCTCTCTTTCTCTCTCTCCCTTCTTTTTTCCTTGCTTGAAAAGTCTAAGTGGAGGTTCATGATTTTTATACTAATTACAGTAAGAGTATTTTAATTAGAAATGTTGTCTTTAATACTATTCACTCTATTCAACCTGTCCTGTCACATCACCAGATTGAGGAGCTAACGCACCGGATCGCAGATCTGGGTTCGGCTATATCCTCTCATTACGCGAGAGGTATCTGCTCCATGCCAAATCTTCGATCACTGTTTATGTACGATGTGAAGCTGAGTGATGAGTACTACTCGACGATGGCCTCTGAGGCATCAAAATTCAAGGTATACCAAACATGATTTCTATTCAACAGGATTTTTTCCAAATAATTTTTTGCATTTTTCAAATTCCACATACAAGATATCTGTTTATTCCTATTTTAAAAAGAGTAATAACTCATTATCATGAGCTACGAGGACTCTCATATCAATATTATAAATAGTTTGGCTAGGCTGACAAGGAAAAATACGACCTGTCAATAGAATGAACTTTGGTGTCCTGATGATATAAAAGCATATCAAAGCGTGTTTTAAAAGCCCTTATTCCACAAATAGTATTGCGCATTTAATATATTGATATATGTTTTTTTTTTAATTTTGTCAATAGTCGCGGGAAATTAATTCTACATGTGCATGGTAAAGAGACGGATATAACGCTTTTATTTTGCTTCATCAGACACTAGGCTATTCAAAATTGGTGACAACTGTTTTTTTCTTTCTTTATCTAGTTTTTTGTTTGCTCTAACCCTACCCACTTCCCTCTGTTTCTTCTCTCTATATATGTTTCTGTCTCTATCTCTTTCCAAGTCTCCCCCTCTCTCTCTCTCTCTCTTTCTCTCTCTCCCTTCTTTTTTCCTTGCTTGAAAAGTCTAAGTGGAGGTTCATGATTTTTATACTAATTACATTAAGAGTATTTTAATTTAATAGAAATGTGGTCTTTACTTGATAATACTATTCACTCTATTCAACCTGTCCTGTCACATCACCAGGTTGAGAAGCTAACACACATGGAAGCAGATCTGGGTTCGACTGCATCCTCTCATTACGCGAGAGGTATCTGCTCCATGCCAAATCTTCGATCCCTGCATCTGTACAGGGTGAAGCTGAGTGATGAGTTCTACTCGAAGATGGCCTCTGAGGCATCAAAATCAAAGGTATACCAAACACTATTTAAATTGGAAACGATTAGTTTCGAAAAGTATTGCATTCTTTAAACTCAACATATAGGGTAGCTTAATTTTTCACACTTTTTACAAAGACATTTTCTTTTCCATTAGCAACGAGCGCGCTCATGTTATTATGAACAATAGTTTGGCCATGCTGAAAATAAAATAAAACATGTGAATAATTTTTTTAACCCTAATAAGGCCGGGCCTTATTAGGATAGCTTAATACCATATAGGGTAGCTTAATTTTTCACACTTTTTACAAAGATTTTTTTTTTCTCCATCAGCAACGAGCGCGCTCATATTATTATGAATAATAGTTTGGCCATGCTGAAAATAAAATAAAACATGTGAATAATTCTTTAACCCTAATAAGGCCGGGCGGCATTATGCCTCCCCCCCCCCTCCCCTCCGCGATTTTCTGATTGTTCGGGAACGTATACGGATGGCGCCCCGACGCAGCGCGCCGCTCTCTGACTTTTCTCTTCCGAATCTTGCGCATCTTTTAAAACAATCTTTTTTGATAATCGGACGTACAGTTACAAAGTCACGTGGCCTTTTGTCTTTGCATGTCAGCCTGAAAATCGCTCATTTTCGTGATTTGTGTACAAAAGAAAATGGAAATGTCATTTTTTTTTTCCTAAAAAGAGATAAAACATTGAATATTGGGTCTTGTTTAAAGTTTAGGTGTTTGTTTTGGAAGTCAAAATAGTTGAATTGTAGTTAGAAATGAAATAAAACAACAAAAACAATAAAATACATATGAAATTATCAAAACAAGAAATAACATTAGGAATAATCTAGCTCTTCAATATTTTTTGTCGTATTATTGTTTCACTGGTCTAACGAATACATGTAGTGAAAAAGAATGCTTTAATATAAAGAATATATGATTTATTGGTAAAAAGGTGAATTGTATAACCTTATTTGCATAAATTACCATTAATATGCAAATGAGTGATTTTTTTAAACAATTACATTTACCATAGTATTCTATACACTTCACTCGACATGCGTGCACTTTTTTGCGGTGATCGATCGTTTCACGGCCGAGATCTATCCCCCCCCCCTCCCGCCGCATTAAGACCTCAAATAGCCCGGCCTTTTTAGGGTTAAAGAAATTATTTATGTGTTGTCAAAATTCTTGATGGGATTTTTATTGGGTAATGTCAAAATGTTAGACTCTAATAGACCAGCTATGAATGACCAAACATAATACCTCGGTGTTTATTTCTTCTATAAATAGATGAAGGTAAATAATCTATAAACAAATCATTAACATAAAATAATAAAATGAAAAATATTCCTAATTTATTCCTCCACTCATAGTTTGTAGCAGTAGATACACAATTCTTGTTATTTATGGATTATAATGTTCTTTTCCTTCACAACGCATTAATAACCGATTAATTTGATAACTTGATGATATTTACTGATCTTATCCGTAGTCCACATGACCAAGTTATCAACGACTATTGTCTAAGACTGTTCTCATAATTTTCTTGTAAAATAACCCTGATATAAACAATTTGGCTTGCACAATACCAACTCGCGTGCCTGTTCAGTGACGGATGTATCACATATCTGAAGCAATATGTATTCATGCGAGTGTCCTCTTGTATCTAGTGAATTTAGAAGAATTCATAAAAATGTTAATTATCCACTTTGGAGGAAACGGATACGATAAGCCTTCTAAAAAAAAGGTCGAACAAGTATATTAAACACACTCTCTTGAAGATATCATTTTGATGCAATGTCATCCCACCGATACAATACCGTTAGTACCTCTATTGAAATACATCATGCCATGTACATTGAAATGCTGTTTTTTTTTTAATTATACCATGTTGATTCATTTGAACTATAGCGGAAATAGAGACGAAATAATCAGACTTAGCGAATGATAAAGTTACTAAAACCCCGTCTTAATTGGAAAATAAAGTCGCGGACGACATATACCCCCTTCCAATAAAGACGCGTCAATCGGATTAACGTCCTGACAATATCGAGGTAAATCTCACCCTAGACGAGCTAGGGTGATATTAGGGATATTAGGGATTTGCACGTTGACAGCTTTGACTGCAACGTGTGACGTCATTTTAAGGCACTACGCATGCGTCACGTCGTCTCAGTCGGCGATTGAAAATGCGTCAACCTTGATTTTCCTAAATCTAGTACGGTACTATATATGCCGCGTGCGCATAAAATATACAGTTCCTCAGGTAGACAAAGGAACATCCCTTCCCTGCTATTATGTAAAAATGTGTATATTCACCTTCATTCATGAAAGGATGTTCTACCACAGCAATTGTTGAGGGTAGAATGAGGAACTGTATATTTTGTCCTCTTTCTTTGTCTGTCATGTTCATAGTGTTACTTCCTGCATGCACGTAAAATCGCCTAGTACAATCTAAAAGATTTCTGATTGTAGTCAACATGGCAGTTGAGTACGTTGACACGCATGATCAGTCGGCGTTCGTCGTGTTCTCGTCCACTCAATCTAAAAGTCCCTATTTACCCGGGTGACATTTACCCGGGTAAATGACGTCATCACCATGAACAAAATGTATACATGTACACAGCGCGCGCTAGCTGATCGCTGGGTGAGGTTTTTGCTGATTAAGACGGTGTCCAAAAGCTCAACCCGTGTTTTACGATCAGACCCCGCACTCTTTCTCATCCACATGTCGCTCGGGTGAGATCGAACAAGTTTTATAAAGACGGGGCCCAAATTCATCCAATATTAGCTGTGATGTTAGCAATGTTAGCATCGCGGATTTCACTTTGGTTTGAACTGATAAACTGTCTTTGCACAGATTCAGACGCTAAGTATGTGGAGCGTTTCCATAACTCCGTTTCAACTACACTCCATTCTCTCGCTACCACGCCTACAGTCACTCAGTTTGAGTGAATCCAGACCAGTTGACATGGACAATGGAGAGACACTGGTATGTATTTGTACTATTCCAAGATTGAAGTCAAAATCCTTCTTTTATTCCAAGCTCAAAAGGGAGGGGTTCAGAAAAACTAGACAGACCAAATATGAATTATAACGGTAGTGCCGAAAGAATAATGTATTTTGTCTTGAAATCTAGTTAAAAACGCCATATACTACGGGCTCTTTATTAAATATGTGGATAGTTTTATATGTGAAACATTTATACATGCACTGTTATAATTTTGTTAATTTGGGATGGAATTTATCCAAGCATTTTTTCTTAAAGCTCGTTAAATATCATTTAATGAATGATTGCCGTTTGCTATTTCCTATGGAGATTTTTGTTGCTTATGTTTTCATCATAAAAATGTGTAACTTTCAAAATTATGTAAAATCATTTGATTTTTATTTTTAATCTGGGTGAACGAATATCCCATTAAAAATAATGAGTACTACAATCTCGTCATCTTTATTTGATTTGATAAGGTTTTATTCGAATATTCAACAATACAGCTGGAGGCTGATACAAGTGAATTTACAAGGTAAAAATAATTCCATAGACATAATAATATAATTATATGCTTTAACACTGAAAGACGAGGATTAACCCTCGTTATTAAGTTGGCTTTGGTCTTATTGGTTGAAACGGATAAAATTAAGAAATATTTCAAGAAGGTTTCACAGAAATCCTGTATTAGCAATGCGGGCATGATGTGTTTTGTCGTACAGGGGGGGGGGGGATCCTCTAATTTGTTTGTTTTGAAAATACCGCAAATACCTTTTTCAGAGTATTATGATAGAGAAATACGTTTTGTAAAGGTAGGGCAGTACACGTTTAGGCCTAATGGGACATAATCTGCTGGGTCACTAAAATGAAAAACAGAGAGGTAATTTTAATATCTTTGAAAAACAAATCGGTTATTTTAGTTCATCAGGATCGGCATCGAATATGCCTGTAATGTCAATGGGAGATTCTCTAAATCATTTATAATCTTGGTATTCAAATGTTTAAAAATGTTGTATTCTTTGTCCCATTTTCCACAAAACTACGTGTTTGTTTATTTCTTCTTTTGTACTTTAAACTGATGAACACCCTTTAAATCTTATTATTGTACATTTTATGGAATATTTTCCAACCATGATATGAACAGTAAAAGTACTATTTTAATACAAAAATGAGTCAGGTTATGTAATATATTTTTTTTATTAGCGTTGGTTTCCATTCAAATCATATGTAGTGAACCTTTATGCATCGCTGTTTCATGTAGACTCGTCAAATAACCTCTGAGTCAGTAGATGAGCTATCTGTGGATGGTAGGCATTTGACCAGTCTGTGGAACCTTGGACTTCATACTTCATGTCCCAGAGTGAAAACGTTCAGGCTGGAATGGTCGGACAATGAAAATGTCTCATCAGATATCGTCACAATGGCCTGCTCTCCGTTCCATCATCTAACTCATCTTCACATCCACAGAAACATGGTGTATGCATCTTCTGTTACACTGAATGATCCCGTGTCATTCTGCAAGGCGGTTAAAACATCATGTCCCCTACTCACCAAGCTGTCCATTACCCACATTTACATGTACAACGGGAAGGCAGCTGAGATTATCAAACTCATGAAGACTCATGCACACCTGACAAACATAGAGTAAGTAGCGGAAAGCAGTTAAAATTCCGTAATATGAAATATTCAATATAATGGTCTTATTGGAAAATATGCATTTAAATACTTAATTCAAATGGGTTTTTTTTTCTCTTATAATGATGTATTTTAAATAGTAAGCGCAATTATTGCATTTTCAGAGACAACATTAAAGAAATGAAAATACATATTTTCATCTCTATATCATTTAATTGGTATAAATCCAGTGTTTAATGCAACGTTTTCAAAGTCAATGAAAAGATGAACACGTTTTTGAGTCAATATAACGATTAATGTTTGCAAAATGTGTAATAAAGCTTTTATTTATTTTTACCATTATTATTTTCTTAAGATAAATTTGAATTCCATACTTTTTTCTTTTTTTTCATCATTATTTGCATAGACTTGCTGTATCCTACATACACAGTTATGATACTATGGTTTGCAGTCATGCAATATAAATGCAGAGCAACATTATGCAAGGTCTGATGTGTACTAAATTTTCATCTATTCTCACATCATATAGCATAAATCTCTGATGGCTTTTATATTAAGAGAGTATCGTACGTCAGGTTAATAGTCCAGGAGTTCGTGAACTGTGCCCCCGAAATGTACTGTTTTATTATTATAGGTTAGAGCGGTGTAGTACCGACACGGATTTGGATCCACTGATTTCTGAGGTAAACAATGAAGGCAAGCTGACTGTCACCACGATACATGGCTGGGTAAGATATAACAATAGATTACATGCCCATCCTTCGATTGATTCTTCTCCCTCTTTCTGGCATTCCATCAATTCAAAGTAAGCTATTTTTTGTTATCCATATTTAAATCCGCCCTGTCGGTACCCAGTAATGAACAATACACATGATTTAAGCAGTCGTTAATGTGTTTATCCTGGCCTGATTAAGATGATCACGTCTATCAATATGTGTGTTCTTGATCTGTGTAATGATATCCGGAAACTGAAATATAACAAACATACAGAAAAAAACTTTTCACAACTATATGAACATTTTTAGTGAAAAAGTACTTTTCCTTCAAGTACAAGATGTATAAAGCTTCTACTTCGTCCTCTTTAAAAAAAAAAAGCGATATGACGTTAATTTCTGATAAAAGGACGAAATATTTCCGTTATCTTATCTAGAGCTCTACTTAAAGGAATTTGTCAAAGGATCATGTAGCATGCATCTCAGCCGAACAACTCTACTTTAGAACCGTGGCGAAAAGTAAAAAGATAAAACCTGCTTCTTACAATATACACCCTGTAGCAATATCCATACGATGGAATATACGAACGTATATTGGAAAGAAATTCTTACGGATCACAAAGCTTTTTTCAGAACATGTTTAAGGTGTATATGTTATTTGTGGCCTGCATTTTTTTCAATCAAACTGCCTGTTTATTCTTAATTCTGTAATAAAAACAACATCAAATAAAATTCCATAAAGAAATTATGTCATTAAGATGTGTGATAGGTACGGAGTGTAGGCAAATATGTGTCTCCTCTTCATCTACCTGCTACCTTGGTCATGATGGTGACATCATATATAGATTGCAAATCTTCCCTGCCTGAAATGTAATGCTTGTAGTACCTTTTTGAAAAAAATTATTCATCAATATCAAATTGCTTGCAAATAGTGGTACAATTCAAATCTAATTTTGGTTTTACTTAAACGATATCCTAGCATTTTACATAAATTTCTCACTTCTTCGAATGCAGACACGTAAATGAATTTATCGCCTTTTGATTGGAATTTAAATGTAAAAAAGCGGTTCTATATAAATGATTGTGAACTATTTACTCGATAGGTATCTGACCTAAATGAATTTTTAGCTCTGAAAAATCATTTTCAACTTTTAATATTTTTTAAGAATGTCCCTATAATTGTCATGAATAATAGCTCTCAAAAGGTGATTATTTATACATGCACAACTTGACATGATTACGTACTCTTCCTAATACTATCATGACTGTAACTTTTTCTCCCTCTCCGATCCTCTATGTCCCTTCTCTTTCTATGTTATTTAACAAGAAATCTTGCCTAACCTAACCAAATTGTTTATGCATTGGTTAATATTGTAAGTATCATTATTTTCTTTTTGAGAGGACATTACTTCAAGCTTAGGCTTATAAGACGACCCCTTTTCTGTATATGCCATGTCATCATCATACATCTAAATTAATAAGATAGTAAATATAAATATGTTGATGTATATGGAATGAATAAACATCACATGAAATCAAAGCAAAACCATCATTATATACATTTTATTTCTGGTATGCTTAAGTTTCAATGGAGGGTCTAGTGGAGGTTCTGAAGATAACGCTAAAGTACTATGTGGTTTGGCCGTCAAGCAACAACGCATCAACGTCAGACGATGACCCTCATTAGACCACGTGATGGCAGCAGACTACTGCGGACTTCAAAATGAAACTTGTCGAGTGTGGCGGTAACCAGGTTACCCGAATAACTAATTATACTAACTGAAGGATATTTCAAGTTAAAGTACATGGAATATCGTATCACAAACTTATTACTGCTTATGCCATGTCTCGATACTTTTAATTAATAACTTTATAATTATGTTGACGCATAATTATGGAGAAGGTCGATTTTTTTTTCAGGACAAATTTTTAATTCTTTGCAGCCTCTTTGAAAGTACTTTGACCATGGCAAAGGTTTTGTGCTTTATACTGCAAGCACATCATATTATATCATAGTAAAGAGAAAAAGAGATTGGATTTGAGTCGGCATAAATTGAATCTATCATTATTTATTTCTATATCTTAAACTACATGCCATGTAAATACAATACTTCATTACAGTGTTGTTCATGGATGTTAGCCTGAGAGTCTGCCGTGCTTCATGAACATAATAACTAGTTTGACGAAAATACAATGTTGTAAAGTATGATTACATTGTGCAGAGTATGTGTACGGCTAAATGTGACAAGATATAAGTTTTTCTACTCAATGTACTTTTACAATTCCATTCGAACCATATAACCATATGAACCATACACGTCGTGCTATTGTTGTTATTATTGTTATCACCCTTAAGTATTTTGTAATTTGCATCCAACTATAAATCATGCACGATCATATGAAATCTTTGATTTAATCTAGTCTAGTTCGTGACATGCATGCAACAGTTATTAATGTGGTAAAAAAGAGGAATTAGTCATCTTGATCTCGTTGTAATATTCTTATATCAAATCGTGATCAGATCGTGTATATGTACAATCTAGTTTATTTGTGAGATTTGTGAGAGATAGTGATTCTTATCTACAATGCTTATTTATTTTCGAGTAATATATTTCAAACATCCGATGCTCCTGTACATTGTTTTTACCGTTGTACATCTTTTCAACTTATACTCCATTATAAATTCTTTCAATTGATGTCTCTATTGTAATGTTCACTTTCATTAATGCCTGTGATGTAATGATTTTGTCAGTTGGTGTGTAATACACCTGAATAAGGGACAGTGAAGTGGAGTCTTGCAATATACGTTACGTAGTGAGAGGTGTATTCTCTTTGTTCGAGCTGTATTGAAAACATTGCTCTTCTTACATGCTCTTTGATTGCCTTGAGAAATTCTGGATTCAACTGAAAGCCAGTGAATTTATCTTTGAACTATTTCCCATGTTCATGGATTTGTAGGAATGCTGTTATGTGTTATTGATATCCGAAATGTATTCAATATGTAAATACAAAAAAGGGAATCAATTTGTATTCATTCATTCACGTCTTCCTACACACGTAAATTTATTTTGCTTATATACCTGAGAGTGTACATAATTGCATGTTAACAAAGTGGAAACAAAGAATACATATGAATATAACTTACTGCTGTAGGACTTGCAGGATATGAAATTTGTTGTAAGAATAACAAATGTTTGTAACTATCTCATAAGTAATTGTAGAGACAACAATTCCGTGTATTTATCTAAGCAGTAAGACTGTCATTTGATTTGAATAATTATTTTATCATGTGATAAGCTACTTATTTGGTTATGTCATAGACCTAATAGATCCTTGGCTATAGGGATCGTATATGCTCGTTGAAGTTGTGATGTTTTGTTTATAAAGGTAACACAGGTTGTTGTTAAGGTCATTTGGAAAAAAATATTTGTGTGTGCAGCTAGCTGTTCTAAGATTTAATTGATCCCTTCGACTTTTACCAACACTGACTATGTATCAGAGTTCAATTGTTTATTTTATGTGTGTACATAATCATAAATATATGCAGGTTCAGAGAATTACATACAGATAAAATGTCTTTGTACATATGTATACAAGAGAAAGTTCGATCTATAACTGATAAAAATCATGTGATTTTAAATGTTCCTGTTGTTGAGAGATGGTATAAAGGGGATATATCGCAAGAAATTGAATAAAATAATGATGAAATCCATTTACATTTCGAATTATCGCCTCAGAGCTTTATTCACGTAAACTGGAATAATTCGAATATGAGGTAAGCGACATGAAGAAAGACAGAGGGTAAAGTGCTTTTCATACAAAACAAGAAATGATTAGATTGGAGAGTGTATGACAGAGAGGAAAGGCGTGATGTAACTTGTAAGTAGACGCTGAAAGATGGAGACAGACCAAGAGATAGAGAGAGGGGGAAGAGAGAGACAGAGAGAAGAGAGGGAGGATAAATTGAATTGAATTGAATTGAATTGAAAATTGATTGTCCCTTTCGGGAAATTATTTTTTCACTGGTTTACAGTCTTTGTACATATATACATAAAACAGGAACAATACATAATACAATAATTATCAAATGTACATCGTTACAAACGTAGTTACATTCTGAAAATAATTGTTACAATGGAAAACGGAACAAAACGAATACATGATTTCAGTATAACATAAACATGGCATTCCAGGTGAAAAATTCGAACATTAAGCTTGCTGTTTATTTGAGAATATAGGTGTGTTTAATATTATGAGCCCTAGCGAAAATTAAATTCAGAACAAAGTATAAGTTGAGACCAGTATTTACGTTTGAGTTCCAGACCTCCGGGCTTGTGCATTGAAGTGGTGAATGGCGTTGGGAACAAAAGATTGCCTGAAACGGGTTTTCTGTGTGCGCGGTGCGCACAAACGTATGCCTGAACGGTTAAATTTAAAGTTCTCGTTGAGTGGGTGGGTGGGGTCCTGCATAACCTGTCTTAATTTGGATGAAACTCTCTCTTGGTACAAATTATCAAGTAGTGGCAGGTCTATCCCTAGTATACGTTGAACTATTTTCCTGGGTTTATTGAGCTTCTTCTTGTCAATTTTTGTTGCATTAGCAAAGTAGCAGACTAGGTTATACGTCAGAACACTCTGGATTAGGGACTTGTAGAAAAGAACAATTAGTGTATTGTCTACCCTTAACTTTCTTAAGGTCCTTACAAAGTATAGCCTCCGATTTGCCTTCTTTTGAATTAGTTGAACGTTTTTTGACCAGTCTAGTGAATTGCTTATGGTTGTACCCAAATACTTATATTCTTGTACTTGCTCCACATCTTCCCCATGAATGGAAATTATTCTGTGTTCAGTAGCATTTCGTCGGAAATCTATTATCAGTTCCTTTGTTTTGGATATATTTAGTTTAAGGAAGTGATCGTCACACCATTTTACAAAGTTATCTATCGTCGTAGTATATGATTCGGTATTGTCAGATGCAATGTAACCGGTAATGACTGTGTCATCTGCATATTTTATGATGCTACACTCACTTGAGGAACATCGACAATCACTGGTGTACAGAGAGAAAAATACAGGAGAAAGGACGCATCCTTGAGGTCCTCCTGGGTTCAGAATTCTGATACTAGATTGAACATTACCCATTATCACTTTCTGTGGGCGATTGCTAAGGAAGTCCTGGATCCATAAAATAATCTGGGTTGGGACGTTGAATGATACCAATTTCTTCGTTAATATATGAGTTACAATAGTATTAAACGCACTGGAGAAGTCTGCGAATGTAGATCTAACATACGTTTTGCTTTTATCCAGGTGAGAGTACATCTTATGTAAGTATGTCAACAATGCATCATCTACCCCCCTCTTACACTTATACGCAAACTGCATAGGGTCCATGTGTGATGATGAGCATTTGAGAAGGTGCTTGAGCATCACCTTTTCAAAGCACTTCATCACACTGCAAGTAAGTGAAATGGGTCGGAAATCGTTTAGCTCTGTAGCTTTCTTTTTCTTTGGGATGGGTTTGATTGAGGACATTTTCCATTTCCGAGGAATAGTTCCATGTTCCAACGAGCATTGGAAAAGTTTGGTCAAGATACCTGCTAATTGATTTTTACACAATTTAAGAACTTTGTTAGATATACCGTCAGGCCCAGGGGCCTTGTTAGGACGGACTGATCCAAGTACCACCCTCACTTCATGTTCGGTGAGGTTAAACCTATTCTCAGAACCTGTTTCTCTAAGACTACTGGCAATAATATCATTCTCAACTGTAAAGTCCTGATCAAATCTGCAGTAAAAGTTATTCAGTTCTTCTACAAAAGTTTGTGTGACCTCAAAATCCACGGTTGGGGATTTCTGTTTATACCCGGTAATCATGTTCATTGTTTTCCACGCTGCAGCCGGGTTATTTCCACGGAAGTTTCTTTCTAGCTTTTCTTTGTATGAATGTTTACATTCACCAATCCGTCTTTTTATTGCTTTTTGTAGCTCTTTTACTCGTGTTTTATTGCCATCTGTCAGTGCAGCTTTCCTTTCTTTCAAAAGGTCCCAAGTTCTTTAGTTACCCAAGGCTTGTTGTTCGGAAAGACCTTAAATGTCTTACGAGGTATAATAGTGTCGACATTAAACTTGACATAGCTTGTGATTATCTCCGTGGCCTCTTCAAGTGATTCGGCTGAGTCAGACAATACATCCCAATCAGTGCAGTCAAGCGCGGCTCGGAGTTCCTCCGTCGCGTTGTCGGTCCAAGCGTACCGTTGCTTAGTAATCGGGCGGCAGCGTTTCAGTTTTTGTTGATAGGACGGCAATAATTGTACGTTTCGATGATCTGATTTCCCCAACTGATGACATGGCTTCGCCGTGTATGCCTTCGGAATGTTTCCGTAACATAGATCGAGTATGCTGTCGTTCCTTGTTGGAATATCAATGTATTGATCGTAAGTTGGCAATGCATTGTTCAGGCGACAATGGTTGAAGTCGCCCATGAAGAAAATGGGGGCATCGGGGGACGAAGATGCGAGTTGATTTGCTCTCTCTGCAAGGCACTCGCTAGCTACATTTATGTCTGCTCGTGGATGAATATAAACCACTGTTACAAAAATCTGTGGAAATTCTCGAGGTAGATAAAATGGTCGTAGTCCAACTGTTATGTACTCAATATCTGGCGTACAAACAACATCTTTCACAGTCCAGTTTTTACACCATTTTTTGATGATGTTGATGTTGATGCCGCCGCACTAATGTCCTTTGGCAAGACATTGATCTACATTTGCCACACTCCACCCAGGTGAAGTAAATGGGTACCTGGTAGGAATTTATTCCTTGAAATGCTAGAGCGCCGTATGGCAGCCGTGCTAAAGCCAGGGTAATAATCGGGAGCGCCAGGAGGGTCAAATCTGACTGACATGAGCGCTATACAAGAACCCAATATTATTATTATCAGGTGGGCTGTATATAGTACAGACCACCTTATAATTTCGTTAGAATTGCCTTTATTTATTATTAAATATTTTTCTTATTTCTAACCACTTTTTTGTGAACAAAATAACACAAAAATGGCTCAATCAAATGCCTTGAAATTTGGCACACATATGTATAGGCATATGTACGAAGCACAATAACGTTTTCAACATTGACCTTCACTGATGACGTCATCTAGGCGCCATTTTGTAAAATTTTACGAAAATCAACTCATGATCATATCTTCATAACCAAAAAGTAATTCTCATTCATATTTATCATGATTAAGGTCATTATCCGTCCGGTTAATTTCACCTCAAATAATGCGCGCGTGCCCGTACGTCCGCGCGTCAATGCGCGCGCAAAATTTTAAAATGCTCAAAATCGTCTCAAAATCATTTTGCATACGTTTTAGGCCATTCTAAGCATTTTATAAAAAATCGCGCACACGCCCATGCGCGCGCGTTTTCGCGCGTAAAACTATTACATAACATAGAATCACCATTTTTTTTCTTTTATAATATTCCACATATATTTACAAACAAATTGATACCATGTTTGTCTCTTTATGACTATTAATAACGGAATGATCGACCGTTTAACATAAATCTCGGTGCGCGCGAGCTCTTGTAATACATAGCATATATGGGCAAAAACATGCCTATACAAAATCCATTGTAGCTCTTTAGGATGCAAGGTGACCCCAATTTGTTTTCATATTTTGATAGAGTATGATTCGGAGATATTGTTTCATGTCACATTTGACCTTCAATTAACTCATGACGTCATTATAATGGCCTCCGAACTCAAAATTTCAATTTGCATATTATGACGTCAGCATATTTATGGAAAATTGATTGTATCTCTGTAAATAGTGATTGATTTTCTTCTAAATTTTGAAATGTTCTAGCTGAGACAATTTTCTACAAATGAAGTCATAACAATTGTTAATTTTGACAAAAGCATCATGGCGTATTTTTGTGATTAAAGGAGGCTTGTCAATTTTCACATTTTGCGTGTATTCTCTATGGGACATGATTTTTTCTCAAAACTCGATTCTACATTCCCGTCTTTCGCGAGCAATATCTACGTCGTTTTAGCTTCATTTACGCTGAACTTCGAGTATGTTGTAGCTGAGACAAAAAGCTATCTTAAATGTACCCTTTATTTTGTCTCAATTTTTTGTTGGATCAGCCCACCTATACTTGTTCCAAACAAGTATTACAAATCTAGTTATTATTATTATTATATACCTCCTCCTCTCTTTTTTCCAGACTCATCTGTTCTATCCCCTCTCACCAGGTCGAAAAAGGGGATTTCAACGATACTATCAGGGATACTTTCGTTCAGCCACGTTTCTGTAAAAGCAAGGAGACTAGAATCTCGGTATTCATTCATATATCTGGTTAATGTTTCAAGTTCCTCCATCTTGTTGGATAATGAACGTACGTTTCCAAGAACTATCGTGGGAAGGGGTGGTTTTGTGCCCCTTTTCTTTAGACGTGTTCTGATCCCTCCCCGCTTACCTCGCTTACGTAGCTTGATTTCGCGCGGGTAATCCTCATACCCGGCAGGCAAGTTTCCCGCCGTGGCGCCGCGAAGGTTGAGAAGCTCGGTCCGTGTGTATCCCAAGCTGTAAGGTTGTGGTACAGTTTCCAAAGTGAAAGTGGTCATAAACATAGTTCCAAGGACCAGAAATGTCAGAAAACTAGCCATAACTGTTCGGGGGGATGAGTATAGCATGTTGGCAGTCAAAGTGACAAAAATGAAGACACAGAATGAAGAGAGAAGGAATATTTAAGAATGAAAAACAAACACGCATTCAAAAGCAGATAAACATGATCTCACACATAAGTATACGCAAAACAGTATTCAATGATCACTCCACATTTCACAGACCAACGTTATAAACATCGATATAAACCTGTCAATTATAAACATGAGTCCTGAAGAAGATCATCAGGTATAGATAGAAAGCGTGACAAATTCAGGGAAACACAAACAAACGCTTTATACGATCGCGTCATAATTAGCTCCTCATCAATTATTTATGCATATAGGCCTATATGCCTTCCGAGTATGGACAAACCCACAGCCTTTTGTTCGGGGGTACATAACCCCCCCCCCCGCCGCCCTCTTCTCCTCTCTCTCTCTCTCTCTGTATGATGTATGCATACAATACTAACTTTTCATTTTTGTTTTGATGCCTCTGATTATCATAATAAAGCACTTTTATACTGAGGAACATCATATCTAAGGTCCATGTTGAGAGGAGCGTGAAAAAATTACTTTGAATAAAGGTTCTCTCTACTAATCTTGTTTTAACACAAATAAAACATGAAAAGGTTGCTTCAATCACAGATGAACAAACATGGGCAAAATGGCAAATTTTACTTGATTTAAACAAAAGATATGATTTTCTTTTTGTTAGAATCACAGAAATATCTTTGGATTTGTTTCGATTCATATCCAACAAAATACAAATATTATAATAATAAATATTATATTCCACATACTAAGAATCTTGCTCTACGATTGGTCAAAAGTAAATCACGTGATGAAAGATAGTTCGCCCACTATTGATGGGAGAGTCAAAAAGTTCGTTACACTGTGTAGATAGTACTACTATCTACACAGTGCAACGCACTTTCACTGAAGATTATCCAAAAGCGCACTAAAACAGGCGTAATTAAGCGCGCATTTACCAATGAGCGCAATTAAAACAAACACATGCGCGCTCCGTACCCTCAAGGGGTTGGGTTAAACTGTTTAACTTTTTTGGTGTGAATTTGGACATGGTGTCTTTTATGTTGATGCATACACGTCCTTTTCTTGTTGTAGTTTAATTGTTTTAGATGTGGAATATAAAGCAAATAATCACCTCTTGATTTCAGGCGATGGCAAACTATCACTTCCTCGTCGATCATAATGTATACGCTATCTTTCCTCAGCTTCGCTTCGGAAAGATAGTTACATCAAGATCGCCTCGGAAGTGATAATTTGTCCCATCACCTTCACCAACGGTAGTTATTTGCTTACTATGCCAATTTATACGAAGCATAATTACATTTAAAACAGAGAACAATCTATCAATTAATACCTTGAAAAAGAAAAAGTAGATTGTCTTTTAAATGAAACTTGATGAGGAAAATGAGAGATCCAGTGACAAGTTGAAAAAGTCTACTAAATTTGTTTAGGTTTAGGAGAATCATTCTATAGCTTAAAAGTCGTTCAACTGTTTAAAACTCACCCTTTTCACAGCTTTCATATTAATTGTATTTATGCCTGAGATCAATAAATATGAATACATTACTGTTCCATATGGCATTTTTAATATTATAATATGATTCATTATTGTTATGCTCGTGTGTGACTTTATTCTGATTTTGGTATGTTGAAGTCTTGATAATCAAAAAAATATAAAATTACTAGACTGGAACTCGTCACTGCTGACGATTAGGTGATCTGCAGAAGATCGATCTGAGCTGAATGACGAAAAAAAAAATCGCTCACCTATAAAAAGCCTCTCAGCTCATACTTATAAATTAATTTGCCCTAGAGGGTGTCCCTCCTTAAAAATAATGAAATAACTTTGAAAGGAACCAAAACAACAGAAGCATCTCGTTGAAATTCATATTAACAGATAAATGACCTTCATTTGCATCGTGTAACTAAAGCATATGCTTGTCGGGTCAAAAATAACATTTAGACGAAATTTGGGAGACCTGTTGTACATTCAAGCATTAATGGACAATATGTGCAACCGGCGAAAAAAATGACAGTATGCAATGGCCGCCTTAAAACGTTATCTTCACCTTTAATTTTAGGTTTAAATGTAGATACTGGAGAGGGGTGACAGACGGATCACAACGGAAACCGTACATACAAATCATGTTCGCAAGGAACGGATTAGTTGTTTAATGACGAAAGATGGCGCTAGAATACTTTTCTCTCTACAAATTCATTCACATAAAAGCATCTTGTGAGTACATCATGAATACGCTGATGAATAACTGGAAAAACAGTATAGCCAGGCGGAAATATCTTTTCAGATTGAACAGTCATATAAACTCTACAACAACAACAGCAATACTCGACGCAACCGTAGCCACTTGAACAAATAGGTCTCGCACCTGACCCAAGTCCTACCTTGGGTTCCGTGCGCGCAGTTTTATGTTATTCATTATTTTCTTCATACTCCTTATCCGCTGGCCAATATAAAGCCAGATGAAGTTGTTTTTTCAGGTTGATTTCATGCATCATAGCTGTAAGCAATTTAATTGTAGGTGATATGTGCATTTTATAATCAGTGTAGAAGACGGGCCTTTGGGTGACGATTGTATTTAATAAGTTTATTTCCCCTATATCAACCAGTGATCATATGGATCAGACCAGTAGAGCGTATAGCAGAAGACGATGATATATTTCACTCACTGTGAATCACCGCGGATCACATCATGAAAGAGATGGAGGGGGCACCAGTCGTTGGATGAAATTATCAGGGCAATTAGTTTAAGGGGGAGGGTGTGGGAAGATGTAGCATCGTCTCATTTTCCGTTCCATTTCTCGCACTCCCCTTTCTTTCCTATTTTCTATCCTTTTTGCCATTCAAAAAGGGGGTTGGGTGGGGGTGGAGTCAGCCCTTCATGGCCAGTGTATTTACTTGTTTGACGGGTAGATAGCGTCCGTTGCGATGCCACACATATTGTTGTGATTTCTGGCAATATTGATATAGCCATTCTCTCCCCACTCTTCTCCTGTATGGGGACAAAGAAGAGATTGGCGAAATACAATCATACTAAAAGCATATAATTGGTATTTATTTAACAATATGTTAGAAAAATGATTTCATGCAAGAAATATGTGATTGCAATCAAACACAGTAACAAGAATAAAAACATTCCCAAACAATATTACTTTATGACCTAAGCGTAGGAGTACAACCTTGGGATGGGTAGTTGTCAAATGGAGTGATTGGGGTGTAATGGTCCAAGAGGGTAATTGTCTTATGGGGTAACTATTGTCCAGGTGCTTTATTTCGGGGTCAGACGTCCTGATACGGTAACCGTGCATCTCAGTTCAAAGCTGTACATTTGCAAGTAATGAGTGGATTCTCTGGAGCCCACCGCACACTTTAAGATCTTCCTGCGATCCGAATTTCGAAGTAATAATAATAATAATAATAGCTAGTTCTTATATAGCGCTTTTCAGGACCGAAGGCAGTTACATTCGATTTGTAAACCTGAACAAACATAATCTTCCTGATTTAGGTTCAAAATAATGATCAGAATACTAACAACCGGAATTTCAGTGAAATTTCAGCTTTTTTGTCAGACTAAAAGTCAACTCATAAACGATCGCACTACCTTTCTAATGCCACTGCAAATTTGAGCCGATTAAGGGTTTCTTCCTTCTAGGAAGCTTGAAATTTGACATTGAGATTGTTTTATACAAATTGACTTTTTTTAGATCTGTGATCTTCACAATTTTAGACGTATGAATTGTTCACATCATATGCTATTCCAGATTCTTCCCAGATCGGGTCGTAATCAAATCGTATAATGCGTGGTGAGCCACTCGACTGAAATGTTAAATTCTTTAAGGTGATCCCCAGGCATTGGCTGGTGCTAAATATCATACTGTTAATGTTTTATCATTATGTCAACCATATGAGGTTGTCTATGTATTGTTTCATCTTGCCTGGAAATTAAATAAATTAAATATATTAAAATTGAATTAGAAACGCGTTACACACGAAGCGCCATTTTGGACTGCGTTAATATTTGCGCTAGTCAACAAGGTGAAACGTGTATCATCTATTAAAAACTTGGTTAGAAAGTTTGAGGGTTTTTTTAAAACTCGTTTTGTAAGATATTACCCTCGCGTGGCGCATTAATAAATACAAAAATCACTGACGCATTCCTACGTCAGGCAAAAATAACGCCTCGTGTGCAACGTATACAGTCAAGAAAGCTCACCCCATGTGTTCCTGCATATCCAGTACTCGGTCCCCACCGAAGAAACACCGTAGCCTACCAACAACAGGGAAAGATCTAATAGCGTCGACGAGCAGTTAGGATCACTGTACACGCCGCTGACGTATAATTGGAAAGACGGCTGACTTGCGTCTATGGCTACCACGACGGGTGTGAAGTAGACTGCTTCAGCGAGTGCCGATTCGTTACCTTGAGTTACGGACTTACCAACGTTACACTGAAGAAAATGAGTAAGACAATATTTTGGAAAATTTAGAGAGAGAGAGAGAGAGAAATATAAAAATAAAATGGGAATGTTCATTTTATTTTAAATACATACTTTATATTTTTGAACCAAAACCAAAAATCGGATGAAATCAGTTTTGAAGTCTCAAGAAGTTACTGTCTATCGTGCACATGATGTAGGGTATATGCCGTACAATAATTAACCCCCCCCCTCCCCCATCAAACAGGAAATGAAAGAAAGAAACACAGAGAGAGAAAGGGAGAGAAAAGAAAGAGAGCCAGCTAGAGGGGTAAAAAGAATATCAGCAAAAATTTACACGAACGACCCCCCCCCCCTCCCCTCTTCCTTCCCCTTCCCTGACCTTCTTAGGCAATTTTGTACCTGAATCAAAAGGCTATCGCAGAACATGATGGATCCTTAAAGGGGGAGGGATGTAGTCAGTGTGAGACCAAATTCACCGAAAAGTTAGCCGGATTCCCCCCCCCCCTCCCCAGCCTCCCTCTACCACCTGTCAACATTTTCAAAAATTGACCAAAACTACCTACCGATGCGACGGCCTTACACGATGCGTTATTGCAGACGTTCGGAGCAGAGCCAGAATGATAGGAACCGTCCAGACACAGCCCGTCGTGATCGTGCACGCAGTCGAAGACGTGAGGGTGTTCGAAGGGATCAGGAAGACAACAGTCAACCACCTCGTCGACGGAAAGTGCGTACAGGTAAGTCTGGTCGTAGATGGACGAGTAGCTAGCTACGGCATCTAAATGGAATATCAATATAGTGGTGTGATGGTTACATGCTGTTATCCCAAATGTTGATAATTATGAAGGTTAGTTACTCCTAGTAAGGTTCAAACTTCCAAAGGGTCGTGTCTTCAAAAATAAAAAAGGATTCGTAATTCCGAAATTCTGAAAGTGACACTGATAACATAGAACTCCGTTTTTATTTGTTTCGAAATTAGTATAACCTTTGGAATACCGTACACTATTTCGTTTTCTGAATTATGAATTTATACCGCAACAAATGACATCAACATGTTCAGGAATTATGAGCCCCTGCTCGGGGAACTCTTCGGAATTGATATGAACCTTCGGAAAAGGAGTGCCTCCAAGTATGCTAAGCAGGTGGCTAGTAGGGATGAGATGATTGCAGGAGATGTGTGGGTGATGTTAACAAATCACAAGTAATAACGGGGAGAGGAGGAGGGGTACAGCTCCACGCCCTTCACATCATACAACTATGATAGCCAGCAAACGCTTACCCTTCCTTCTACATCGCCATGTATCATATGCAAGGGTAAAAATGAACGCAAAACCCGTTACACAAGATTGCGTCAACAACTGATCCAGTCCCTGCCGTGAAATGTAAGGGTATCATCGTACAAAAATGATTGCAAATGAACGATGCGAACACAATTGACTTTAAATATTTCTAAAGCCTAATTCACACCGAAGCTGGACCCAATACGGAGGACCCCGGATTAACAAGAAACACCCCCGATCAAGAGATATCTTAATCCAGTGGTGATCCTGTGTGAATTTGAGTCGAACAACCCGGACCAACACGGTGTCAATACAGATCCCCGGACAATCCCGGATCAGCTATGAACTGTCCCGGGACCAATCACGGACCGACCTATGTTCAATCCCTGTTCGCAACGTCGATCGCACCGTGTTAGGTCCGTGTTCACCCGTGGTCATCTGTACTTGGTCCGGCATTAACTGTGTATGGTGCGGGGTGCTCCGGGGAGTCCAACACGACATGCCGGATCACCCAGGATCGCCCAAGATCAACACGGTGCCACTACAGACCTTCCCGGACTACTCCGTATTGAAAAATCCTCCCGGACGGTCCGGGCTGACCACAGCAATTTTAAACAGTTTAAAATTGCCGGGGTGGTGTTCCGGATCATGACAGACCATCCAAGACTGTCCCGGATAAGCCCGGACCCAACATGAATCTAACACGGATCTGACCGCGGATCGGCCAAATTTCAGTCCGGTACGCTCCGGGACAGCCCAGGAGGTCAGTGGGACAGGGACTTTACCTTTACAGGCTAGATATGAGCGCGGGTAATTTATTTTATTTATTTATTTATTTCTGATCTTTTGACAGGGTAGCCCATTCACCAGCAAGTAGTGGTCTTCCATGGGGCCCTGAATGAACATATTTACATCGTTTATAACATTTATACAGAACAGTTACAAAAATAATACTCGTTTGCAAAATAAACGTATATCATAAACCTAGTAAACAGTAATGTCAATAGGAAAAATATTAATTAAGTCGCAATTATGTGAATAAGTCATGTCAATATTACAGAACATGCACGTAGTGTTTATACGGCTGAGCCATTCACAAATTACAACTTTGTTTAAACAATCTCTTAAATGAATTGACAGAGGAAGCCGTTCTCAATGAATTATCTAGCTTATTCCATTCAAATATGGAAGAAACAATTGGGCTACACTTATAACAATCAGTGTGAAATCTAGGCACACGTAAACATCCACTGTCTATTTGCCTTGTATGATGCTCATGTACATCATTAGGATTGATTAAGCCTACCTGAAGGTAAGAAGGTGCTAAGTTATGAACGCATTTATATATCATCATAACACGACTTAACTCAAACCGCTTGTCTAGTGTCATCCATTTAAGACTTGTGAACAAATCAGCCGACGGTGTGTCATATGTCTTGTTCAATATTATTCTTGCGGCCCTCTTTTGAATTTTTTGCAGCTTAGTTGTATGAGAATGAAATCGGTTCGACCATACAACAGAGCAGTAATCTAATCGTGGCAACACTAGACTGTTATAAAGTAACTTTAAGGATTTTTGAGGCAAAAAACTCTTTGCTCTCTTTATCATGCTAATGTTTTTCTGGGTAAGTTTACTTACGTTTTCGATTTGTTTAGACCATTTCAATTCTTCATCTATCAAAAGTCCTAAGCATTTGGTGAATTGAACTCTTTTGATCAAATTGCCGTTTAATGAAATGGTGAAAGATTCAATTTTCTTGAGATTAGCAGGAGAGCCTATTAACATGACACAAGTTTTTTCAGTGTTAAGAACAAGACGATTTTCCTTAATCCATGCCATGACTCTGTTTAACGCAACAGTTAATTTTTCTTCCACAACAGTTGCATCATTTGCACTGACGGTAAGTGTCGTATCGTCAGCATACATATCTATGATACCTTCAGGAGTACATTCAGGTAGACTATTAACATATATTGAAAATAAAAGGGGACCAAGAATTGAACCTTGTGGCACACCTAATTTGATGGTTGATGGATGCGACTTGGCTCCTTTAAATTGGGTCACTTGTTGTCGATCCCCTAAATATGATTTGAACCAATAAATAGTCCTATTACTACACCCTATACAAGCTAGTTTATGTAGAAGTAGCTTATGGTCAACAGTATCAAAAGCCTTACGAAGATCTATGAAGGCAACTCCAGAAATCTCTTTGTTATCAATATTCAACGACCATTGATTTACAAGTTTTGCAAGTGCAGTAGCTGTTGAATGTTTAGGTCTAAAACCAGACTGATTAGGGTGTAATAATTGATTCACGTCCAAGAATTCACTGAGTTGTTGGTGGACGGCCCTTTCTATAATTTTACTCACGATAGGTAATATTGAAATGGGGCGGTAATTATTCAAAGAAGAAATATCTCCAGATTTGAATATTGGTACTACCCGAGCCTTTTTCCATTCACGTGGAACAACTCCTGTAGACAGGGATTTGTTAATGATATCACAAAGAGACTCTGAGATAACATTCTTCGTCATCTTTAAAAGTTTACAGCTGATGTGATCTTCACCAGTTGCTTTATCTATACTCAGATTATCAATCTGTTTCAATACAAAATCCTTAGTAATCAAATTTAAATTAAATTGCGAATGAGTTGGACCAATATTATTGTCCTCGTCTACTCTCAGTTGAGACTTATTCCTTCGCAGGTCCTTTGTAATCTTAGTAGCATTAGAAATGAAAAAGTCATTAAAAGCTTCAGCAATATTTGCATTGTCTGACACATTAGCACCATCAACATTTATGCTATTGGGAGATATAGGTAATGACTTAGGCACAAGGTTTCTCAAACATCTCCACATTTGCTTACTATTGTTATGATTTTGCGAGATCTGGTCTGCATTATATTCTCTTTTTCTTTTCCTCATGAGATGAATAACTGTATTCTTTAGATATTTGTAGGTGTCCCAAAGATCATCACTTTTGTTAGCTTTAACAGCTTTGAGAACTTTATCACGTTCCGTCATAAGCTTAACAATCTCGTCAGATATCCATGGACATGCCTTTTTTCTTATCCGCTTTTTACATACTGGTATGTGCTTGTTGATTATATTATTGAATAGAGTCAACCACATATCCCACGCAACATCAACATTATCTATATCTTTTATGACCTGCCAAGGAGTACTTCTCAATTCACTGTAAAATTTCTCCTCGTCAAGATTTTAAACGAGCGAAATTCTGCGTATTCAGATTTGTTATGGATCTTTGCACTAAAATCGCGAACCGTATACACCAAATAATGATCACTTATGCTAGTTTCAAATATTCCCCATTCATTGTAAAGTTCCTTGTCTGATACAAATATCAAATCAATTAAAGTAGAAGAGGTATTTGTAACTCTTGTGGCAGTATCAATTAGCTGACTTAGCCCGTACATATTTGTATAAAAAATTAACTTTTCAGCATTCAGATCAAGTTGGTGTGGCATACAATCACAATTGAAATCACCTAAAATAATACAGCTCATATCTTGCGAGAGAGCAGCGTCCATATTTCCGTCTAATTCTTCAAAGAAATCAACGTGAGAATTTGGAGGTCTGTAAAACTCTCCAACCAGGATGGGAGACTTATTTGGATAATGCAATTCAAACCAAAGGCATTCTAAAGTAGATGAAATCAAATCATCCCTTCTTTTATAATTGAACCTCTTGGATATATATACAGCCACACCACCACCATGTCTCGTACGGTCTCTACGTAATAAAATATAATCATCTATATACAATTCAGAATCATCAATCATGGAGTCGCAAAATGTTTCATTTAAACCAATAACATCAAATGATGCATTTCTCAGAAGTAATCTAAGTTCGTCAATCTTAGCAACTAAGCTATGAATATTCAAATGGGCAAATTTTAAGCCCCTGTTTCTAAACGGAGGAACTGAACCACCTTCCAACTGTTTAATGTTACTCTTATTCAGTTCATGAGATTGATCCTGAAGATTATGATGTAGTATGCCAGTACCAGAGACAGAGTTTAACAGCATGTTGCCATGACGAGACGTAGATGCTCGTGCCACCCCTGTTGAGCTTTTGTCAGTGGAAACATTGGAAGAGCAGGTGCAGACTTTAGCCTCCCTCTCGGAGCAATCATCTCGAAATCCTGCGTTGAAGATCCAACAACTTCAGCGTAGGACATTTGCTGAGTAGGTGTAGGTGGCCCTTGAGGTCGCTCAATAAAGTGGCGTAGATTCGAGGCAAGAACAGCTTGTCCTGCCTTATTGATGTGGACCCCATCTCTGCCAAGGTGCCTGTCACCTATGTTTTCGTTGTCAACGAAACCCCATCTCCTTTCACGGGCAGCTCTTCTCAATCGCCCATTAACCCCGTCGACACTGCGCCTCTGGTGAACCGATTCCCATCTGCGGTGTATAACACCAGATAAGCATACATCACAGCCTTTTGCTGCAATCACGTCTGCTAATGCTATGATGTCATCGGCGGTGGATGTACTACCATTACCTTTCGACAAGTCATTTGACCCGACATGTAGAATGACGTCTCCTTTCGCCTTTACACCCTCAGTAGCCTTCTTAGAGGAGATATCAGCCACCGTTGCCCCTGGGTTCGGATGGCAGACTACTCGATGTTTTCGGCTCAGGAGTCGGCCCTCGATGTGCTTGATCATCGAGTCGCCTTCGATGACAACATCAGGTAGCTCAGACAAGCGGCGTTGGCGATGCCCTTGTCGGAACTCATTGGTTTGGTCGCTCGTCGACATCGAAGTCGAAGGTAATGACGCATACGAAATGACGCCTCGTGTTCAACAGCCATTTGAGTTCAATAAGTTAACGATTAACTTTCAAATTTTGGCTGCGAAAACACTCAACGAAACATTTTATTTCATCGCGAGAACGGCATTGAAATAACAAATAATTACA
Source organism: Strongylocentrotus purpuratus (assembly GCF_000002235.5). Lineage (NCBI taxonomy): Eukaryota > Metazoa > Echinodermata > Echinoidea > Camarodonta > Strongylocentrotidae > Strongylocentrotus > Strongylocentrotus purpuratus. The sequence continues at coordinate 4,714,241 of NW_022145601.1, forward strand.
GGATATAGGGCACCGTTTCACAAAACCGTCATTGTTCAGTTTCACCGACATCCCATTGAAAAGTGTGCTAATTACAATGCGTCCGCTTCAATGGGATGTCAGCGAACTTGTACTTGTGATGGTTTCGTGAAACGCTGCCCTGATCAACTAACCAGCTACATTCATCGGCAGAGCTAAATTCATCTGGCCTTGGTTCCTGACAGGATTGACCTTGCCCTCCTTTCTCCAATCCCATGATGACGGTAAAGTCGATGACGATGATGATGTCCCTGACGACTTGCGCTTTCTTTCTGCATTGAGTAGGTTCGCTTGCACGTCAAACTTGTTTTGAACTGTACTCATATCCTGTAGCGATTGTAAATTTAAGAATAAGAATCTTCGGTAAAGAAAACTGTATGCAAACTTTAAGTTAGTAGTCAATATTGGCATGATTAAGTCAGAGAACAATGATTTTATTTGGTATTATATGCGTCATCCCAATGTCCCATAACACATTATTCAGGCGCATGCTCTAAATATAGTTAAACCGAGAAACATAACATATTGGGGAATCATTCAACAACAATTTTTTTTTTTTTAAATTCTACGTTAATTAAGGATACCTCGTAGACAAATCGAGCTTGATATTGGTTGACATTTATGAGTTAAATGTCGATAAAAAGCGTCACATAGGCCTATTTTATAACTCGTGCTTTCTACAAAATTAAGCATTTCCTCTTTTTGGTTGCCACGCTTAATATTTTGCACCATTACTTTAAACGTTTGGAGAACACCCCATGCGATCACGTAACTCTTTAAAAATCAGTCAGTGAAACAAACTAGTCAAGTTTTAGAATGTCATAAATAAACATTACCAAAAGTAATATGTAACGGTGTTCCCATCAGGAACATGTCCACTTCTATTGTTAATGGATTCATTACTATAGCATATCTTACCTGATCCGCTAAGTCGTTCATCGCCATCTTAAACGATCGTCTTCCCTCATCGTAAGCTCTGTTGTTCTCGTCGACGAGTCGGTTGTTCTTGACCCACGTCTTCCATCGGACGAGCTCCTCCTCCTTCGTTGAGTACCGTCTACCGTGCTGTGTCTTCCAGCTCGTCCACGCTGTCGACTCTGACGGGCGACCGTATGACTCATGGAGCACAACCACCAGCACAGCGATGATCACTAGACTTCTCGCCATGTTGAGTATATATCGCGTTTATGTTGACAATGCAATGATTGAACAATGCGCTTTATCATATACTCTAGCTTATTCAAATACTAAAATATCTACAATGGGTTTCCGTCAATCTGTTTTCTACGAATCCGTGACGAAAACACCCAAGAATACCTCACACTACACGGTGACAGCGTTTTTCTCTGTCAAATCCAGTTATCACCATGTCCACAGCACTTCAAAGTTAACACCAAGTAAAACCAACACCAAAACTTCGGTACCCAGTAGTCTGCAGATACCCCAGGTTATAAACTATATGATATCACATGCATATCATAACTTACAAAGTTCATGTTTATTGATATTATACCTGTATTTTAAACGTGACAGACTAGTCTTCTGTATAGGGCTTTTTGTTGCAGTCAAAATTATACTGCATTGATTGACATGAATAAGGAATTTTAATAATGGTCTTTATCAAGACTTCAATGAAGCTACTCGCTATGTACATTATATTCGTGCCATTTATTTGTACATACTTTTAACTTTGAAAAGAACATTATTTTGTTCTCTCGTTCTGGATAAAAACTTTGCAAATGTTAAACCCCACTTTTATTGAATTGGTGCGCTTTGTTGGAACAACTCGTGGTTCGTCACGAGGTTTTGTTTATTAGGGCATGCTTATAAAAAAAAATGTCTCGTGATGCACATGATTTGTTTTCCCTTCCCTCCAACAAACATTTTTTTTTAATTCTGGGTCTGAGTAAACAAGAAAAGCTACAAAAGCTACCGGCGTGCGCCTTTTACACTTCAGGAGGTCACAGTTCAAAGTCTATATATCGAGCAATAGTACATGTATGCCAACACTGAATTGATGCATCTATTAACAAATTGGACGATAGGGGCGGGGTCTACTTCTTTCTTTGCGTTGAAAAACAAGGTTCGGTACACAGATCATTAGAATAAGGAGAAGCACAAACGTACCAGGTGTAGACATAGCTAAATGATTGATAAAATAATTGATAAATTTAATTAAAAATTAATAATTGTATGAATAACATATTATTTTGCGAAAGAAAATGAGTTAATGGTCCTTGCAATACAAAACAATAGGGATTGGCTCGCCTCTAATCTGAAATAAAACTTGTGTTTCCTGTTTTAGAGATAGAAATTGGAAAGTATTGAACATATGAATTGGAAGCGAAAATGAATAATACAAATGATTTTATTTTAATTAAAATGAAAGCAGAAATGAGCAATGAATGGATATGCAAAATGTCTTTATTGCATGAAACTGTACTACGATGCATTTACACTGTACTTCGATAGGTGGGGTGGATTGTTTTGTTATTTTTCTATATTTGTGGGTGTGTATGGGTGTGTGTGTGTTTGAAATGTATAGATGTAGGAAAAGTGGGATAGCGGAAGATAAAATACAGAATAAAAAGTGAGGTATAGACACAGAAATAGATAGTTATTGAGTTATTTCTGAAAGTGAATAAAATACAGGAAGAAACTATTTTTTATTTGTATGTACCCGGTTAAACTCATAAGCAAACAATTTACATAACACAAATGAATAATATTGCTGTGACAAAGATTTATTCACAATACGACAGCAAAAGGCAAAACATAACCCTAACGAAAATATCCATCGATGTACACAGCTTCGAAATAGCATTAAAATCAATTGAAAGATATTTGCAGCCGCACGATAAGCTCCGCAACATCCTTTCTCTTAAGATTAGATTTTCACCATCATCTTACTATCTTCATCCTTCAATAACAATCGTTTAATGTGATTTTTAAAAACTATGATTATAATAATAAAGCAATTCAATAAAAATCTATCTGTACACTGAATACATAATATAATTCAACTGAAACCTTCGTAGTTTTCTTTATTAAACCTGAATACTAACTCTACAATGCACGTATGATTGTTTTTTCTTCTAGCTTTTCTTTTTTTCTATAAACATTGCACGTAATTTTCTCAAGAGGCACTTGAACTTGATCAGCAACATATTGAATCTATACATTAAAAAGGCAAAACTTAATTCATCCCTTTTATCATGAAAAACATGCCGGTATCTCTCGAACAAGTCATACTACAAGACATTGCACACAAATTATTTCACACATAAACAAAAGGCATTTTCTATTCCGTTTGGTAATAACTAGCGTATAAAGCGCTTAAGGTGCTATACAGTTCCTCTCTGAAATAAATCTTTCTAACAAACATTTTCGTTACTACAAATCTTAGCATCAACACCGTATAAAACAGGACTTTGAGCAGCCACTTAAGCGATAAATTATTCCATCACTCATAAACGGCTTTGCATTTAAGTGTAGAAATAGTAACAGCACTGTGCATCAGCGACAGTTTTTATGCGTATTGACTGCGTGAAAGAATAATATTAAAAATACCCTGTTGACTGGTTAGCAGGCGAAAGATAAAACGCTACAATATAATCTGTCATAAATGAATTAAAATCGTTCCTTAGCAGCATAATTATTGTTTTCATTATAATTATCATATGAAATGTAACTGAACCAACACCCAAATGTAGATGATCTAAATCACTCGGTACTAAAAAGAGATGACTCATAATTACAATCTTCACAATTTTAATCAGTTATTTAGAGGAATACAAATGAATTCAATCAAGAAACAAGGGGAATGATATGTCTAATTAAAAAAATAAACTCGAAAGCTTACATACAAAGGGTGAAGAAAAATATAATTTAAACAGTAGTGATTCAAAAATAGATAATGATGATGATTGGGACGATGATGATGATGAAGACGATGATGAAAACGCCCACCATGCCAACGATGATGACGACGATAGCGATGATGGAGAAGAAGATAATGAATACAACCAATGACAATAATAATGATTAGCAATATTAATCCTAACAGTATCAAAACTGTTGAATACCATTATCATCATTATAATAATCATCATCATCATCACTCATAATTTACCATTCTCATCATCATTATCATATTATACAGATTATCATTTACCCCATACAAAAATTATATAATAACTCACTTTACAAATCCATGCACAATAAAAGATTACAACTGTCGCTGTTACTACCAACATAATTTCGTGTACTTTAAATTTCTCATCATAAAAAGCCGGTATGACATTTCAACTTTTACCACTGACGTATTTTATTGCATCCAATTCCCGATATATTTCTGACACAAGCTATCATGAACTGCCACATGCAGCATTAGATATTTTAAAAATAACATCCCTTGTACCAAAAATGTCCTTTAAAAGTGGAAATGGCCTGCAACTTTCTGCAATCAAACGCAAATATTGTAATAGCCAATCAGCATTTAGATTTTCACGTTTACAATTTTGAAAGGTAGGCTCTGATTGGTCAAATACAGAGAAAGTTAAGGGGATAACATGGCAAATATATTTTTAATGAAACACAAATAAACTCGTAGTATATATCTTGTGCAAGCTAAAATGTAGATCTTGTGCTAGACGTTTGGAACTTTTTTTGTCATTTAATCTATCGACTGTCGATCCGTATTCAATATCAAGTAATAATTGATATTTCACTTCAACTTTATTTTCATTACACGTTTTGTAGGATTTCAAACAACAGACTGTAAAGGAACTCAATCAACGCTGACTACACTCTTTTACGGTTAAAGCCGCCATTTTAATTTACGGGTAAACATTACGTCATCAATGTTTTCAGATGCGCATGTATTGCTTCGTCACTGCCTGCGCTGTGCGCTCACATCATATTTACATGGGCGCCATCTTAAATTACGAGTAAATAACTTTGGCGCCCCTGGCTGCGCATGCGCACTCTTGTAACCGTGAAAGGGTGTATAGCCCATTGATAAAATAATATTCACATTAACAAAATCAATTATACAGTTGACAATTCATTGATACAGGTCGATATTAAAAATTCTTGTTGGTCCATAAGCGCGGAATGAACTTTTGTTTATCAATTAGAATTAACATAAAGAACATGCTTTGAGAGGTTTTCTTAATGTTTAGTTCTCGTATTGTATCTATAATTTCTAAAAACTACTATTGTTTCTTCAAGCAGAACAATTCAATGTATATTTGTATCTGTTTAGGGGGAAGTGATCGCGGCCATGTCCATCATTAATTCATTCTAGCTGTTCCAGACCCGATGATGGATATAGCGGGTTGGATCAAACCGGTTACCTTGATCTTCCTCGAGAAGAGACATTCCTTGGAAGAACCATCATAGAAGGACACTTTCCCAGCCTCAGCGTCTAAGAGAACACCAATAACATTGGACTCAATATTACACGACCTGGGACTTGAAGCCTTCAACGGTGCCCTGCTCGAGGTCTTCTTTGGCGACGACGTCGGAGACGGCAGTGTCAGCTTGCCCATGCAATGCGTGACGAATACGGTGGGATCCTGCAACGAAACCTCGTCGTCCAGTTCGTCGCTACTGTCATGCCCGCTGTCGCGATCAGCAATGGCGTCTCCGCCGTTGCTGCGGCTGAAGCGTTCGGCCATGCGCTCACTGGCAATGCCGACGTGGATAGCGAGAGTGGACTTGTCAACTTGGACTTCCCAGTAGTGTTTCCCCGTCGTCAGCTTCTTGTCTCCCAGTGTGGACGGGTTCGAGAGCGATGGGCGAGGTCGGGAACGAGCTGGAGTTCGAGGAGAACAATGTTGATGTTGGTGAGACGAGGACCTCCTGGCCGTCCTTTCGAACCTTTGATGATGTATGAGCAACGCTGGATTGGCACTGGATCCACTTGAAAGGCAGCACTGGAAACGAAAGACAATAATTATCGTATTTTAAAGTCCAAGCATGAACGTTACACATCTGAAACATGGTTCCTGTAAAATCTCTGGCTTAAATACTTGTTATTCACTATAGAGGGAGGCCATACAACGTCCTAGATTTAAAACATAAAAGTACTACCAAATATATATTTACCAGCATCATGAATCATTAGGAAAGAATTCTGTCACCCGGTTTGGGAAACTTGATTTTTTTAAAGAATATCTGATAGCTTGCTAATTTCATAGCCTCAAGTCTATTTGAGGTACATCAAAAACAATGTATCATATTGTATGCTTTTTACCGGAATCAGTATTACCTCATCCTTTCCAAGTTCCACTTTGTCTCCTGGGTATGGAGTGGGAAATTTAGATTCATGTGTTGTGAAAGGACATGTAATAGTGACTCATCATGGCCTGAAAGCCGACAAGTCTGTATTACATTTCTACCTCAAAATGGTAGACAGTCTTGTATATTGACACTGATTTATTGATCAGTAGGTTATTTGAGTTACAATTCATAAACTTCTTTTATTTAAGTTTTTTTGTTATGCCAAATAAAAATGGTTTCATACCTGGAGCTGGCGGTGTTTTCAAAAGTATACACTCGCTTGATTTCGTCCCCGCAGGATTAACAGCCTTCACCCGAATTTTATACGAAGAATTCATCTCAAGATTGCTTTGTTCATACCGACATTCCGTCAGTCCCGAAATCGTGGTCCAATCTTCGTCATTCTCGGATTCATCTAGGTCGTCGCTAGCGTTGTTGAGCGGTAGGCTGGTCGGTCTTTCTATACCTTCGTCTGTCGTCTGTTTGGTGTCGAGCTTTATGTACTCCACAGAGTAAGAGGCAACAGCGCCCCCATCGGTCGGTGGCGTCCATTCGAGACAGGTATAACGGTTGGATGATTTCGGCTGTAATACTGGCTTGCCAGGAGCTGCAAGATAAAAAGATATGTAATATTGTTTTTATCTTGACGTTGAAGGAAATAAATGAAATGCAATAAACTATCATTTTAATTTTTAAGAGAACGTTTCCGCGCAATATCGGGTATGCGACAGACGCATACCCAACATACTGTTCATTTAGAGGAGTGATTAGTACCATTATGGATCATCGTGTTCGACAATAAAAATACAAAATAATCAATGGAGCAAAAGTGAGATTTTATGTGAAAAAGGGAAATTAATCCTGACGAATTGGAAGAAGGTGAAAACGTCGACTTTCGTGTCCAGCAGTCGCAAAGTAACTTACAAATAAACAGTTTTAAAAACCTGGGTCGAGAGAAACAGTTGCAATTAAAATGCCCTGTCTGATGTGACTGAGGTCACATGAACCCGTAACCCTCTCGATTTAAAGTCCAGTGGATGAACGTAGAAGAAGAACAAAGAATCAAAATGTGGAAACAGTTGTCAGAGTATTAGCAAAGATGAAAAAAAGACACAATCATGTTTCAAGCGCAAGCAAGTGAAAGAAATTGGGAGTATACGAAATGGTCCGAGATTACCGGCAGATTACAATGCGGTTTAAAGAGTCGAGCAAAACTAGAAAATATACCTTTGGTGAAATCGAGTTCCTGGAAGGATTTGAGAGCAGCTGTTAAGTCGAGGGTGAAGTCACCAAAGGTTTCGTAGTTTTGACACATCTCCTCTGTCTGCTTGAGTGATCTTGCCGTTTGCACCAATCTGTAAAAATAAACATTATACCAATAATAATCTGGAGCGCCAGGAGTGTCAAGTCTGATAGAGATGAGCGCTATACAGAATCCAATATTATTATTATTATTATTATTATTATTATTATTATTATTATTATTCATACGTAAATAGTTTCAATTTACATTGCTAGCTTAACGCTGCGGAGTTACATTTGCTTAGTTCTTCAGCCCATACATTGACATTTTAGCAACATGAAAATTGTCTCCACGGGTAAGGACAAATGTGTATTGTTGGAAAGATAATCCCGAATTACTGAATTATGGCAAAAGTACTCAAAGGCGGCGGCAGTCGATATATATTAGACCCCCCCCCCCCCTCTCCCCAATAATTTGTATCTACCAGGAAGAGACTAATGTTTGCACTGGCTATGCGGAATGCCAACTATGCCCACTATATGACGTGATTTGGTTTGCATCGCAATCCCCATCAGGACCACAAAACTGTAAAATACATATTTTACAGTTCTGTGATCAGGGCCGACTCACTGAGCAAAAGATATTAATTATTTTGTTTGTTTGGACTTTGGACAGCCCTTGTTGTGTAAATTTCCTCTTGTTTGGTTTTTGGACCACTTGGCTAGACTGACGTACACCAGGTACTTTCTCAACGTCACAAAATTGTGAAATACGGATTATTTGATGTGGGTTCTTAGTCACATCTATATTTAAATCTGATGGAACGAAGCACATTTGAGCTAAGGATCATTTTCCTCGACACACTGCATGTTTTAGCGTTATAGATTATTTTCCTCGACACTGCATGTTTTGGCATCTGTGCAAAACCGGATTCATGACACAGAGACAAATTTTCCTCATATCAAGCGAAAGAGACATTGCAAACGCCTTTATTACGCGTTCTCCAAGAGACCTCTGATGTTTCTTGTTGCCAGTTACTTTTATTTGAACTGTTTAAAATTATGTGTGAATCCTTTTAGCTCGGCTACAATTGGATAAATATTTCTGAGGAGAGGACTCGACGTCTCATTCCATGATTCATTTTGAATTGAGCAGGATCTAGGCAAACAGTGAGTATAATATATCAATTTTTGACTCGTTACATTTAAATTTGTTGATCCAATCAATAGCCACTATATGTAACCTCATCGAAATAGAGTTACATACAATCCATGTATATATTGCAGAAACCCTAATCCTTAGTAAATATCATAAACAATATGAATAAATGTTTTTAGTTTTGTGGTAATGATGAAAAGGTGGACTATACTCACATTAGCATGTCTTAAAAGCATCCCTTTTGCAGCCATCATCAAATTCTGAAGAACTTTGCAGGATTTAAGAATATCTCACGTATGTCCAATCTATGAAATTTAAACGTTAGTAGTGTCCTAGTATTCAAATTATGCAAGGAAACCCGTTTTCTTTCTAGACTTCGCTTTTTGGATCTGGTAACGTTTGGAACATCATCTTGATCGAAATGATTACCCCAAAAGCCCCGGTAGGATAGTTAAACTTTTCATTTAATGAACCTAAGAAAGATCTTTCCGTTGAAGATGTGATGATGTTTGTTGTTGTTGTAGTTGGTGATCATGGTGGTCATTTGTGACATCTTGTCGGTAGAGAACAATTTCAACATTCGGGCAATGTTGAGCAATTTGCATAATTTGCATAGATTTTTTAGTCCAATGTTTCATGATGATGCATGATGGGTGTATTCCCAGCTTCTGAATAGGCCCAAATTTAGATTTTAAAAATAAATAAATATTTTATGTAATCTTCTCCATTTGGTTCTGAGAGAATGAATATCATCTTTCCGATTTTATACAACACCTACGTGGATCTTTGTCATTTGATTAGAGGATTGTTGGTCACATAATATTCAATAGATGTTCTATTGCACGGGCGTGCATTTTGGGTTAAATTCGCCGTGTATTTTTTGGTTATGCAGACTGTGTACCTCTCTGCCTTGCGCGTATCCATGCGTGTATCTGACGCGAAGGCAATCTGAATGTAATCGAGAAGTCTTGACTCCAACTTTAATTTATTCTTCTTCGATGTTGTATAAAACAAATAATGAATGTTTTTCATTCGTTCAATAGTGCGAATATTTGCATAAGTTAAAAGATTAACATTCTATTCAACGAGACGTCAGCCGAGTTGAATAGAATTAACGTTAATTTTTCAACTCATAACCATCCATTATTTGTATACTAAGACACCTATCCCCTGAACATCCATCCCCGGATATAAGATATAAGAGTGTCAAACTTGTTTTTAGTGTCAGTATCTACAATCAATTAAAAACAGTTTGGCTTGGGCTTTTTCCTTCTTCTGTTAATACACTTCAATAGAGATTTTGATATCCATGGAAGTCTAGAGCCTGTTTTGATTCAGTCAACCCAGTAGAGTGCAAATAAGGTATTTCATATCTATACAATAGATGCGAAAGCACATCAAATTATAATACACACGCATAAATATCGTCGGTAAAATGTGTCATCCTAGTATATAAACAAAAGCAACAACACAAATAATAACATAAGGTATTATAGGAAAATGTCGGTCTCGTGGGTCGTAAGTCTATCTAACCCTTAACCAAGTTGTCATGCAGGTATATCATTATGTTATATATGTATATATATATATATATATTGTGAGTGTTCGGAGTCAGTGATAAATGATCTCTTAAATCATGAAACCCCTATCTCCGCAATGATTGGAACCCGGGACCTCTCATACACTAAACAAGAATCATTCCTCATTCGTGTACCATAGTCCAATATTTTGTACATAATTTGCAGCTTTCTCAAAGATATCTAGAATTATTGACTCATGCACTAAACAGTGATACAAATGGACCACTATAAACGTTTATATTGTTGGAGCAATGTGTGTTTGAAAGGGATTCAACTGTTTGTCACATATATTTATATGCCCGGCGCATTGAGAGTTCAAAAATCTCTGAAAAATAAAAATTGTCAGGAATAGACCGGTGTATTAACATATTCAAATGGTATGCATACTTTGTCCACAAAAGCTGTTCTTGACAACCTAAAAGCTTGCCCGAGGTTGACCTGGCAAAGCAACACATATTTCAAGCAGATTTGATTCTAAGTACTGTACTTCATTCATTAATAACACGTAAGAAACATCTACATGTATAACATTCAGTTTTTGTTAGTGAACCAAGCAATTTTTAGGACTTGTGCCTCAGGAAAATCTTGAACCGCCATATAATTGACCCCATGTTCTGACTATTTATCACTTATCTATCTCTATTTATATGTTGAAATTTCTCCTCAGCCTAGATACCTACACGATGGGAAAGACACTTTCTAAAAAAACTAAAAAGATTGCTGAACCACAGAAGGATGACGGACCAAGTTCAAGGTACAGCTATGTTAAGCATAAGTCTACCGTTAAACATATATAATTGTTGAAATTGCACTGGTCACAGAATGCTGACGACTTAGTAAGATCATTTATCACATAGAATTTCCGGGAAATGGATACTGTTTTCTATGTGATTGCAAAATGTCAAAGTACAAAACAATTTAAAAGTGGTATTTAGGCAGTACCTTGTAGACATAATTCTTTTCTGATTTTGAGTTGTTTGTAGTTGTTTTTACTTACCACCCTTGCTCATTTTGATCCCCAATCACTATAAACCTAACTAAGCAAATGCTCTGATTCCTTGATAGGATAAAGGGCAGAATGGGCGTTATTAGTCTGCTGAGTTTGAGCACAATCTGATAAAAGATTCAAAGATTTTTCTATAGAATTTCGATTTCCTTTTTTTTTCTCCCTTGCACAAGACTTTAGAAGTTTAGACTGCGAACTTTAATCACCTTTTCTCTTAAGTAACATTTTATGTGACTGGACATTCTTTTCTTTTCAATGAAAAAGCACATCTAATTCTAAAACATGCGCGTAAATATCCTTGGTAAAATGTGTCGTCCCAGTATAATAATAATAATAATAAAACATCAGATTTGTAAGATGCCAAATCCACTTGACAATCAAATTCCCAAGGCGAAAATTGCACAAAAGATGCAATACATGATTGATTTACAAAAGTACAATAGGAGAGGTACGGACATGAAAGGTAATGGTATATAGACTGATAGAACACAAGAGCAAACAAACAAATAAATACATACGGAATTACATGCAGATTTAAAGTATGGAACGCACATGCAGGTATATCATTATGTTACATATATATATATGTATATATTTTAATATTTTTTCGTTTGTGAGTGTTCGAAGCCAGTGATAAATGATCACTTAAATTATGCAATCCAAATCGCCATAATTATGGAGGCCTTTTCGGGATTGGAACCCGGGACCTCTCATACCCCAAACAAGAATTATTCCTTATTTGTTTACCATTGTCCAAGATCTTGCACATAATTTGCGATTTTCTCAAAACTATCTAGAATACTTGACAAATGTTCTTAAAGAGAAAGTTGAGTTCTGGGAAGAGTTGAAAAATAATATGTGAGCGTTATCATTGTATTATGCAAGTGTGGATGAACATCATATACAAAATGTTCCCTGAAAAGCATTGCTCTTCAAATGCCTTAATAGTCTAAATATGGCACGTAACATCATAAAAATCGGGACGGATTGTAATGCTACATGTTCGTGTAGTCTCATAAACATCTTTTTGTGAACAGTGTTTGTATCTTTACCAAGACTGGGCCAAATTTCTTATCATGTTGATGATTCCTGAACCTCGCAGTACACACCAATACTTATATGCTGGATGAAAACACTTTGCGGATCGATTCCACAGCGTTTCTTTCACAATGCAATGGCATGACCAGAACTCAACTTATCTTTAACATTGATACAAGTTGACCGCCATTTACGTTTTCTTGGTGAAGCAATGTGTGTTTGAAAGGACCTCGACTGTTTGTTTCATATATTTATGTGACAGACGCAGTGAGAGTTAAAAAGTCCCTAAAACTGAAATTCTTTAGGAATATACCGGTTCTGTAATATATTCATATTGTATGCAAATTTTGTAAACAAAGAAAATTCTAGCGGAAAGCTTGCCCGAGGCTGGTCCGACATAACAACACATCAGTCATAAATAACAGGTTAATGGAATAACTCATTACTAGGGCCCCCAGAAAATAAAATTTGTAGGACTGGTGCCCTCCAGGCAAATCTTGAACCGCCATATGGTGGACCCCCCATGTTTTCGATTATTTATCATTTATTTATCTCTATTATTTTCTCCTCAGCCTGGATACCTTCACGATTGGAAATAATCTTTCTACAGAAACTGAAGAGCTGACTGGACCCCCTAAAGATGACAGACCAAGTACAAGGTACTGATTATGTTAAGCATTAGTCCACCGTGATACATTTGTACTTGTTAAATCTGCACTGATCACAGAATGCTAATGACTGAGTTAGACCAGCATGTATCATTTCTGATCTTGATACGCGTTTTGTTCAAAACACGGTTGCGTCCTTTCTCCTTTTCGTAGAATCACCGATAACCGGTTTATTAACATATTCAAATTGTATGCATACTATGTACGCAAAGGCTGTGCTTGACAACCCTAAAGTTTGCCCGAGGCTGGCCCGACATAGCAACACATAATCCAAGCAGACTTGATTCTAAGTACTGTAGTTCGTCATTAATAACACGTTAATGGAATAATTCATCACTAGGTTCCCAGGAAACAAAACGTCTATAATATTTAATTTTTGTTTAAAATAGTGAACTAGTCAATTTTCAGGACTGGCGCCCCATGCAGGCAAATCTTGAACCGCCATATGGTGGACCCCATGTTTGTGATTATTTATAATTTATGTTTCTCTATGTGTATGTTGACATTTCTTCTCAGCTTGGATACCTTCACGATGGGAAAGAAACTTTCTAAAGAAACTGAAGAGATGGCTGGATCCCCTAAAGATGACAGACCAAGTACAAGGTACTGATTAGTCCACCGTGATACATTTCTAATTTTTAAATCTGCAATGGTCACAGAATGCTAATGACTGTTAGACTATCTCTCACATTTGACATTAGTCAAACGACGGCCTCCTTTCAATCCGATCAAAGCTTTATTATGTAAACACGCAAATACATTTAGCCTTTAGAATTTCCTAAAAGAATATCCTTTTTGACTCTATTCTGGACTGTTCGCTTGATGTCGTCCCAAAGCTGTTCGATGTGATTACATGCAGGAGTTTCTTGATTGCTACTCCATGCGCTCGAGCCCGTTATCTTCCAAGTATTGGTTGCTGATTTTGGCAAGGTGTGCTCGAGCATTATCGTCCATAAAGACGAAATCCCTTGCAATGAAAGCTGCGTATAGAATCACATGTGGCTCCAATACCTCATTGGTGGACCGTTGGGCTGTTAACCAGCCTGGGGGTGTTTCACAAAGACTAAGATCGACTTTAAGTTGGACTTAACTATGGCAAGCTGTTCTTGCCACTGTTTGCTCTTACCATATACTGGCATTGGTCTCTGAACGGACGTATAAATCGTGGTCACAAATCTACAGAATTTACATTTTTTTTATAGTTCATTGTTGATGGAAAAATATTACCTAAAGATCATAATTGAGAAACCAATAGTGAGAACAACCAGGGGCGCGGGTGGCCTGTCATAGTTAAGTCCAACTTAAAGTCGATCTTAGTCTAGGTCCGTTATGTCATTGGTTCCTAATTCACCACACATCATATTGTTTTTATAACATTAACAAGCAAACCTATTCAGAATGATATGGTTTTCACCCATGTATGTAATGCGAGGAGATTGAGAGCTCATAAGTAGCCAACAGGAGAACATTTCTTGAATTCAGGTCTTATAAGTTTGAATAAAATGTTCAAACAAGCGATTTAAGTACTAAGAAATATACGAAGTTATTCAAAAGTAACAAGTAAGAATTTTTTTGAGTCTTATTGAAAGATGGAATTTAGTGGGATGAGAGATAGAGCCATTAGTGCCTTGATCGCTTATAACCCATTTTACAATATCATTAGTACGCATATGAGTATTGCAGACCCTGCATGCATTTCCAATAAAATGGCATAGAAACTTTGTCTCGATGCTCGTTTTATGTTTAGTTGGTCTACTACAATGATTTCTTGATCAGGTGCCCAACATATTAGAAAGGATGTATACATGTATACAGTATATATTTAATATATATATATGTATAGAAAAGTCTATTAAAAAGGAAATGTATTGTATATCCTAAGAGAACGCCATTGCAGTTGAACAAGTAGAATACTTATCAATGTTACTGTAAAGGAATGATTTAGTTCAAATATTTCATATTCTCTACGTTTCTTTCACCATGCAATCGCATGACCAGAACTGATCTTTATCTTTAAAAGGGAAAAATACACTTACTACAAGGAACACCTGTCAGATTAGGATAGGGACACTTATCATTGGTTAAAAGGGACATTCATGACAAAGAGGGAGGGGCGCCTATTAGTTAGAACATTTTCCCTAAGTAAAAAGGGCGATTTTAGGGTACTTGAAAAAAAGGGAAGCTCTAATTTTATTTCTCTCTTTCTTTATAATATATTTTAATTTCTTCTCTTTCTTTCTTACTTCTAACTCTTTCCTTTTTTCTTTCTTTCTTACTTTCTTTCTTACTAAATAATTTCAATTTTCTTTCTTTCTTTCAATCTTTCATGCTTACTTTCATTTTCTTTTTTTTCTCGCTCTTTTTTCTTTCTTACTTATGGCTACTTTAATTTTTCTTTCTTTTTTTGTTCATTTTTTATTGATCGAAACCTCCAGTAAAAAAACATACGTGGCATAGATGGATTCAACTTATTTTGCACCCAAACTTTTCCGGTGAAGTATCGTTTTAAATGTTTATTTTTCATTCCCAAAAGCGGAATATCATAGCTTAAAAATCAAAATTAAACACAGCATCAGCACAGACCAGGTTATGACATCCTAGGTCATAATATTAGAGGAAACCACGCGATATCCTGGCTCCACATACTTCCTGATGATTTCATTTGAAAGCAACAAGGAATTAATTCTACAAATGATTTCACGGATCAAGTATATACATTCTCACGTGCGATACAAAGGGTTAAAATTGTTTATATTCCTTAGTGAATATTATCTTACCAGTAAAAGGATGAGAGAAAGGTGGAAGGTAGGACTCTGTGAGACCCCTGCTCTTATTTTGGTTACTACACGACTGCAAGCCACAATCTTTTGGCACAAGAAAAAAGAAAAGAATAACAATTTTGTTATAGCTGAAACACATGGATCTTTTTTTATTCCTTTACGATATAGATATTATAATGAAACTTGAACCAGTGTGATGACGTCATGGTCATGTAATCCATTCAAGGAAACCAGTCTGCACGCACCGATTTGACACAAATCCTAAATCATTGAGCACAGTCAAATTCTTAATAATGACAAGCAAGCAACAGCAAAAGGAAAGGAAAGGAAAGGAAAGGAAAAGCGAAGAACGAAGGGCTAAAAAGTGAAGTGGACACAGGGCACTCAATTATCCGTATATAGGCCAAGGCCCCGCGGTTCAGCTAGCCAAGCTCCGAGATTTGGTTCGTGTTCAGGTCAGAACAAGCCCTAATTCTTGTTTTAGGTCTATAAGATTTGTTTTAAATGCCGATGATTGCTTTAAACTATAGGGCGTACAAGTTACAACGTCCAGAAGTATGTCAGGACTCAGCTTCAGGCGTATCCGGACACCTAACCCCTGGACATCCTTCCCGGATAACCACCCCAGTCAACTACCCCATATGACAACTACCCCCTAGGGCTACTACCCTTTAGGACGACTTCCCCATAGGACAACTACCCACTATGACAACCACCCGGACAACTACCCCTAGGACAACTACCTCCGGGCAACTAACACCCGGACAACTACCACCCGGACAACTACCTCCCGGATAAATACCCCCTAGGATAGTTGTCTGGTCCCAGTCCCTTTTTTTGGAAAAAGTTTGTTTGAAAGAAATAGCAAGAAACCAACCGAGGGCAAGGACCCCGCAAAAAACTCATTTTTTTCCCCCTGCAAAATGAAAGACCACATTTACCTACATAACAGCGCGATTAAGCGAACCTAACTCATAAAAAAAAAACGCGAAAAAATAGCAATGTGAGAAGTAAAAACACGGAGGCATTGTCAAGCATTTCGGCAAAGTTTCCGGGTTCAGCAGGTTGCGGAATCATAAAATCAGTTCCGCATAAGCGATCATAAAAGCCTAATTTGTTCAAAAAATTACATACTTTTATCGCCGGAATCTGGGTAACAACACTCCATTAAGTTGTACAGGTGCGCAGAAGACGAACTGTCAGTCAATTCTATTTTTAATCTGCGCATAATTATATGCAAATTATACCAAACGAAATTAGTCTCATGCACATCGTTTATTAGTGTCACAGATGGGTCGCAATTGCTACACTATACGGACAGATTAGATAGATGTGTAAATCACTAAAATTATAATCAGTATACGATGTGAAAGTTATTCTTCTCCGGCTTCCGGAAACCAACCTGGTATTTTTTGTTATGTCCTGCGGGACGCAATTACTCACCGCTTTTGCATTATTTGTTTTTGAGATTTGTCTTTTTCTATTAAGTGCCCCTTTTCTTTCATCTCTGATAGTGAGTGCCCCTTATTAAGTGCGAGGAGTGGAACATTCACAGTCCTAAGACCTGCAATTTAATTTGAAATTAGAGATTAGCAATTAGAAATATAACTTGCTATGTCAGACATGCTGTAGCATCACCAGGAAGACAAAGGCAATGATGATGTATTTTACATATGTATGGAAGCATCCAATTCTATTATAAACATGTGCTAAGCTGGGAAAATTACATACCATTGTCTATTCTAGAATATTAGTTTAGTCTGACATGTCTGACATAGCAACTTATATGTCGCTATTGTTTGTGGTATTGTAACAGGTGGTCAACTTTGGCAAAGTTACATGCCACTTTCTCTAGTTAGCTGATTGATGACTGACAGATGATGTCACATGGGGAATTACATCCGAAGGTTTTTTGGGTGGAGCTTAGCAAGTTTGAAAAACAAATATTAAAACAATATTTAAAAATCTATGAAACAAATTCAGAAGTTTACATATCAAAATATGAGATGTATGCAGGACTGCACACCAACAGAAACACACTTGTATTTCGATGTCATGGGCCCTTTAAAACTTATTGATATCACCAATGCTCACTAGGTTTGTTTTCTTGTAAACCTGGTGTGCGTGACCAGCGTAACGAATCATTTCCTTCAAGTGTCTTTTCTAGTACTATCGAAATTTTGTCATTCCTTTTATAACGAATATTTAAATCCCTTTACTACCCGAAGCTAAAGCTATGGTCACAAATCAGAGCGGCGACCGACCGATTAGTAGCCTGCTCGGTCGCCGCTGGAATTTAGGCATCGCCCAGCAATTTTTGGAGAATTCGAGCAGGCTGTAGAGCCCCAGCGATGCCTGGGGGTGCCCTGTCGGTTTCCCGTCGGTCGCCGGTCGATTTTAGGTCAAAACTGGGCGAAATCGCGGAGCTTTTCCGCGCGTTGTCCCGGCAGTGACCGACCGGTGACCCACCGATTCCCGAGCAGTCTCCCACCGGCCAGATGCCCTGAAATATTCGAATCTTTGTTTAAAAACTGCGCATTCTAGAGCATGAGAAACCAAAAAAATGTCATCATCTTACAGCAAAACTATCATTACATGTGAACATGTTTTTTGTGTCTCGTGAGTGCCATAATGGCATCGTTTTGCCCCAACTTGATATAACAGGGGCATCTACCCTCTACCCGAACTATGGAGTGAGTATGCTACAGGCACTTAGTAATCGACTGTAGGCAGGTTCCCCTTAAAATCCAAGTTCATTAAGATTAAGGGCCTAGATGTCTTTAAAAGAAGAAGACAAAAAAATGACTAGAAAAAAGAGAGTAGAAGAATATTGAATGGTTTCAAAAGCGATTTGATCTCTCTTTTTTCTGGTATGACCTTTCATCATCCACCGTCCTCTTCTTCTTCTTCTTCAAGATAATCTGCCTCCTTCAATACTGAAGATTCTTGCAGATGCCGTATACTCGGCCTGATTGGGGTGTGCAGGTGGACCATTACACCGGGGTTTCCCCCTTCTCTTATACGAACAGTGCAATGGGTTCTTAACGTGCAAGGGTGGTGACTCTCCTGTACACGGGGCCTCCATTTAACGTTCTATCCGAGGGACGGAGTGTTTTCCACTTGACATAACCTGCGTCTATGAACAAGGGAAGGGGCACGTTAACACACAACGCAGACTTCAGTCATCCGCCTGGATGGGAGTCGAACCCGGGATCTTTGGTTCGACAGGCAGACGCTTTACAGATATTGCACGGCGGCCGGCCAGTGATCGGCGGGGCTCCAAAATACGCTCGGTGCCCGGCCGTTCGCCGTCCGGGCAGCGAACTAATCGAGCGTTCGCCGCTGAGCGATTTAGGTCAAAAATCGAAGCCGCTAGGTCAAAGGCTGCCGACCGATTTTGGACTCGCCGCCCAGTGACCGACTGATCTCCCAGCGGCGACTGAGCGGCGACCGGGCGGTGACTGCTCGACAGCCTTTGACCTAGGGTGCGTTCAATCGAATTTTCGAAGCTAGAATCACAAACATGAATCACAAATCAAAACGCCGTTACAAAAAACTAGGTCACTGCGGTTAGCGTTCAAGCGATTTTTCATCAACTAATTCTAGCTCATTTCGAGCCCAGCCACTGCGCATCATACTCGCAGTTTGACCCAGGAAGTATAGGTCAACTTCGGCGCGCGCTTTTTTGAATTGTTTACGGCCGACTGTCGACTGCTGTTTTGAGCATAGATCGCAATAATAAAACAAAGAATGAGAAGGTGAGGAAGGAAAAACAAAAAATTACATAAGGAAAGACAAAAAGAGAAAATGATAGAGTTATTAAAACAA
This sequence comes from Strongylocentrotus purpuratus, assembly GCF_000002235.5. NCBI lineage: Eukaryota > Metazoa > Echinodermata > Echinoidea > Camarodonta > Strongylocentrotidae > Strongylocentrotus > Strongylocentrotus purpuratus. Next base: position 4,733,845 of record NW_022145601.1, read on the forward strand.
AGATTAACATAAGAATAGAAGGAAGAAACAAAGAATAACAAAAGAGAAAGTGATAGAATTATAAAAATAAAGAATAACATAAGAGAAGACGATAGAAGGAAGAAACAAAGAATAACATAAGGAAAAAAAAAAGAAAGTGATAGAGTTGTTAAAACAAAGATTAACATAAGAATAGAAGGAAGAAACAGAGAATAACAAAAGAGAAAGTGATAGAATTATAAAAATAAAGAATAACATAAGAGAAGGTGATAGAAGGAAGAAACAAAGAATAACATAAGGAAAGACAGAAAGAGAAAGTGATAGAATGCTTAAAACAAAGAATTACATTTAAAAAAAGCTTATAGAAGGAAAAAAAACAAAGATTAACATAAGAATAGAAGGAGGAAACAAAGAATAACAAAAGAGAAAGTGATAGAATTATAAAAAACAAAGAATAACATAAGAGAAGGTGATAGAAGGAAAAAACCAAGAATAACATAAGAATAAAAGGAAGAAACAAAGAATAACATAAGGAAAGACAGAAATAGAAAGTGATAGAATGATTAAAACAAAGAATAACATTAGAGAATGTGAGTGAAGGGAAAAAACAAAGATGAACATAAGAATAGAAAGAAGAAACAAAGAATAACAAAAGAGAAAGTGATAGAATTATAAAAAACAAAGAATAACATAAAAGAAGGTGATAGAAGGAAAAAACAAAGAATAACATAAGAATAAAAGGAAGAAACAAAGAATAACATAAGGAAAGACGGAAAGAGAAAGTGATAGAATGATTAAAAACAAAGAATAACATAAGAGAATGTGAGTAAAGGAAAAAAACAAAGATTAACATAAGAATAGAAGTAAGAAACAAAGAATACCATGAGGAAAGACAGAAATAGAAAGTGATAGAATGATTAAAACAAAGAATAACATAAGAGAATGTGAGTGAAGGGAAAAAACAAAGATGAACATAAGAATAGAAAGAAGAAACAAAGAATAACCAAAGGAAAGACAGAAAGAGAAAAAGATAGAAGGAAAACAAGGTATAACATAACGGAACAGGCCACGATAAAGAGCATGGTATAGTAAACGCAAATTGCATGAAAAGCAGGCGCGCGCTTTTTGCCCAAACCGGAACAGGCTCCGTCATACAATCATGATTGAAAACTCCGTCCGTTTAATCGAATTTTAGCGACCGTGATTCTGCAGAATCATGATACAAAACGCATCTTTGTCAATGTTTCATGTTTGTGTTTTCAAACACGTTTATTTTTAAGACCGACGAAAAAATCGCTTGAACGCATTGCGTTTTAAACTAAACGTCTTTGAAAACCGTGATTCTAGGGTGAAAAAGTGTCGATTAAACGCACCCCTAGCGGTTTCGATTTTTGACCTTAATCGCTGGAAGGTGAACGCTCGATTAGGTCGGCGCCCGGGCGGCGACTGCCCGGTCACCGAGCGTAGTGTGGGCGGCGAGTGAAAGTGAGCAGGCGCCGCCCGAATTTTAACTCCGCGCTAAAACTTCAGCAGCGACCTAGCGATGCCTTAAAAACTAGCGGTGCCTGGGCAGGCTACTTCTGGTTAATATGACCATACCAGCAGCATTATAATATGTTTTATTCACCTACTGTATTGAGCATTTTAGCAGCAGACATATTGTATCGGTGCGTGTGGCCGTGCGTGTGCGCGAGTGTATGTATGTGTTTGTTTGTTCAAATTTCATGGACCTTGAAAAGGTCTTCTCTTGAAGATGTGTTGTTGTTGATGATGATGATGATGAAGGTGATAGCGATTTGTGAAATCATGTCGTTAAAGAACAGCTCGAACTTTTGGGCGACGTTAAGGAATTCGCATATGTTGCATAATCTTTTAAGCCCATTGTTCCATGATGATGCGTGATACCTGTATTCCCAGCTTCTGAGGGGCGTTGAATTGACTTTTAATGTTCATTTGCAATTGAAGGACAAGTTTAGATACTACAGGTCAAGTAAAGGTCGGACAAGTTATATTGAATATTGAGGTTGAATACTGTTGCTAGAGATATAGAAAAATATACATTGTTTCGTTCATTCGTTAGTTTATTCTGTGTTCCATGAACAAAATATTCTCTACATCCCATGACACTGCTTTACAATAGAGTACTGTACTACATAATAAAATTACGACAATAGCCAAATATTATTATACATAACGAAACAAAATACAAATCAAAATTGACTATGAAGAATCAACCGAAGGCATATTCCATATCCTTGTCCATTAACTTTTAGAATGTGCAAACATAGCAATGACGTATTTTTGGACGTGAATATGATTTCTATGAGATGAATACAATTTGCCATTGACATTATCGGTGTGCAGTGAGTTTAAGTATTTCGGATATTGAGCATGGGCCTATATAGCGACCATGTAATGACTTTATAGTTCCCAAATGAACACAGTTCTTATATTCCCTACATAGTTTAAGCATCATAATAGTGCATTGCTTTATTACTGTTCTTTTTATAGAGAAATCAGCTTGAATATGCCACTCCATCGATTTGCATGTGGTCGGTATTATGTTGTAGTGTTTAGACTATGGTAAACAGGCACTTCTTTATATCAACAAATAAATTATCATAATCTGTAATTTTCTACATTGGGATAGAGGAGCGTGAATATCATCTTCCTCTTTTCATTAAAAGTGTCATTAACAGAAAACTAGTTACTAGAATCACTTTCAGCTCTAAAAGAATATCGGATTCTTCTTGTATACTTTTCCTTTAACCCTAATAAGGCCGGGCTATTTGAAGTCTTACTATGGCCGGGGGGGGCATTATGCCCCCCCCCCTAAGATCTCGGCCGTGAAACGGCCGATCTCCGCGAAAATGTGCACGCATGTCAAATGAAGTGTATAGAACAATATGATAATTTCAATTTTTTGAAGAAAAAAATCACTTATTTGCATATTTATGGTAATTTATGCAAATAACGTCATAAAATCACATTTTTACCCATAAATCATATATTATTCATATTTAAGCATTCTTTTTCACTGCATATATTCATTAGACCATTTGGAACAATAATACGACAAAAAAAAATTGAAAGAGCCAGCCTATTCCTTATGTTATCTCTTGTTTTGATAATTTCTTATGTATTTCATTGTTTTTTTTAACTTATTTATGTTATTGTTGTTTTTTTTCTTCATTTTTTCTACAATTCAACTATTTTGACTCCCAAAACAACCACCTTAAAGGTATTACAAAGTTTTGGTATGGGGTCATAAATTTGGTTCAAATTAACATATTGGAAGCATATGCGTTCCTACAATATTCATTGATCGTTGTCGCGGTTGAAATCGAGTCTAAAGTTATGAAATTGTAAATAATTAAATCTTTATCTTGTATAGCTCCCTCTCAAGGTCAAGATCTTCATTTAGCTATGAAACAATGTTTCTTGACCAAAATCGACCGATTAGCTATTCCCGTTCGGAAATTATATATCACAACTACATATTCTGAGATTTTCATGGTCGCAGCTACCATCGTACGGCCATAGGCGGTATTTGAAATTTATCAAAATTTACCGGGAGTACCGGTAAATTTTTATATTCAATTTTTCTCGAAAACAGAAGTATTTTAGGGGCTAATTTTTTTAGTGCTTATAATACATCCACAGGGGCATCCAAATATATAAAAATTGTGAAGATTCACTATACACCCAATTTTCAAAATTTCCCAAAACTTTGTATTATCTTTAACTTTAAACAAGACCCAATAACCAATGTTTGATCTATTTTTAGGAAAAATGACATTTCCATATGTTTTGTACACAAATCACAAAAATGAGCGATTTCGGGCTGACATGCAAAGACAAAAGGTCACGTGACCTTGTAACTATAGGTCCGATTTTTAAAAATATTTTTTTAAAGATGTGCAAGACTCTAAAGAAAAAAGTCAGCGAGCGGTGAGGCGCCATCCATATGCGTTCTCGAACAATCAGAAAAATCGTGGAGGGGGGGGGGGGGGCATATAATGCCACCCCCGGCCTTATTAGGGTTAAAGGTAATTCAAAGTTTTGGAAAATTTTGAAAAATAGCTGGATGGTGATTCTTTACAATTTTGATATATTTGGATGCCCCTGTGGATGTTCTATAAGCACTAAACAATTTAGCCCCGAAAACACTCCTGCTTTTGAGTAAAATTAAATATAACAATTTCAACTAGCGCTTATGGCCATACAATTGTAGCTGCAACCATGAAAATCTCAGAATATGTAGTAGTGATATATCATTTTCAAACGGGAATAGCCATCGGTCGATTTTAATCAAGAAACATAGTTTCATGGCTTTATTGTTAATATCTTGACCTTAAAAGGGAGCTATACAGCATAAAGAGTTTAATATTTAACATTTCATAACTTTAGACTCAAATTCAACCACGACAACGATTACTGAATATAGTAGGATCGAATATACTTCTGAACCAAATGCATGACCCCATACCAAGACTTAGTATTACCTTTAACCTTCCATGTTAGCATCAAGGCAGAACGGAGAAATATGCCCAAATTTGGATATGCCTGGATTTCACATTTCCGTAGTTTCCATTGAAATTGTACTCTTTAGAATCGTTTCCGCTATTAACAGTGTTTGAACGCGATATCACCAATGCTCACTAGGTTTGTTTTGTTGTATATAGACCTAGTGTGCGTGACCAGCGTAACGAATGATTTCCTTCTAAGTGTTTTTTCTAGTACTACCGACATTTTGTCATTCCTTTTATAATGAATATTTCAATCCCTTTACTACCCGAAGCTAAGATGTTTTATTCACCTACTGTATTGGGCATTTCAGCAGAAGACTTTGTATCGGTGCGTGTGTGCGAGTGTGTGTGTTTGTTAGTTCGTCCCCAGTGTTTTATTAGTTAGTTTTCAAATTAATAGTTAGCATCATCTTTGTCATCTTTATTTCTCACGAGGCGACCGAGGAGAGTGCATGTAAGGTGTTTAATATCTATACAAATATATATGAAAGAGCACATTCAATTCTGATACATGCGCATAAATGTCCTTCGTAAAATGTGTCATCCCAGTATATAGACTGACAGTGCACAAGACAAAAAAAACTAAAAAACAAAAACATAAGGAATTGCAGGAAAATGTCAGTTAATCTAGCAAACCCTCAAGAAAGTTGGCGCATGGCACACAGCACCGACATTGTCGGTCATGTAGAATTTAGCCTTACAAATAAAGAACATAGAAAGAGGTTGTTAATTTTTTTTTCGTTCTAAAGTTCGTTCAACTCTTACGGTGCCAAGGGCTTTTGCTTGTTTCAAGAATTTACCCAAACACAAGCAATGTTGTGTGCCAACGTTATAGGAACTTTATAACGTTTCCTTGTGATACCAAGAGTTAGTTATACCAGGGACCTGATCATGTCCCTGGTAATACGAATGGAAATTATTTTTAAAATATGGATGAGTTTCCTCTGTAATGATCCTTTACGTTTATGTTCATTATTGCTGACCATTGTTAAATGCTACAATTGGAAAAGATCCTGTACAAAATGTGAAATTCTCTCAAGGAATGTTTATAGTTGCATATAACCGTGTGAAGAATTTACTTTTTGTTTATGCTAATTGTGTAGGCATGCACACATTTTAGTGAAACAGAGATCATTAATAAACACAAATCATGGCACATAAATGCAGGTATATAATTGTGTTTATATATGTAAAACATAACTTGATGTATGTAGTTTTTAATTTCGTTCTTGAGTGTTCGAAGTCAGTAATAAATGATCACTTAACTCATAGCCTGCCATGAGGCTGCATGCACGCTACCTATTGAGTGCCATGAGCGTGCGTGCACACTTTCGTAGTAGCAGTTATTGTTCATGCTCATTGGGCTGTGCTGTGTGTTTTGCACTCGCCATTCATAGAACCATCGCGTTAATCAGATTATCTCCAAAACAACCTGGCACAATGGGGATTAGCCCAGTGGCACGATAAGAGTTAACCCGTTGACTACTGAATTATCTAATTCCCATAGACTTAACACAGGGTCCACCAGGTTCCAGTAAGCAATGGGTTAAATCATTAAACCCTTATCGACATAAGTATGGAGGCCTATCCGGGATTGGAACGCGGGACCTCTCATACCCAAAACAAGAATCATTCTGCATTCGTTTTCCATTTTCCAAGATCTTGAACATGATTAGCAACTTTCTCAAAAATATCTAGAATACTTGACTCATACTCTAAACAGTGATATAAATTGATCGCCATATACGTTTTCATCGAGGAAGCAATGTGTGTATGAAAGCACCTCAACTGTTTGAAACATATATTTACGTGACAGGCACAGTGAGAGTTAAGTCTCTAGAAAATGAAATTCGTCAAGAATAGACCGGTTTATTAACATATTCAAATTGTATGCATTTTTTTATACACAAAGGTTGTTCTTGACAACCTGAAAGCATGCCCGAGGCTGGCCTGACAAAGCAACACATAATTCAAGCAGACTTGATTCAGTACTGTAGTTCATTCAGTAATAACACGTTAATGGAATAACTCATCACTAGGTCCCCAGGAAAGAAACATCTCCATGTATTACATTTAATTTTTGTTAGTTAACCAAGCAATTTTTAGGAATTGTGCCTCAGGAAAATATTGAACCGCCATATGGCTGTCTCCATGTTTGTGACTATGTATCATTTATGTATCTCTATTTCTCCTCAGCCTGGACACCTTTACGATGGGAAAGACACTTTCTAAAAAGACTAAACAGATCACTGAACCCCCGAAGGATGACAGACCAAGTTCAAGGTACAGATATGTTTAGCATAAGTCCACCGTTACACATGTATAATTGTTGAAATTGCACTGGTCACAGAATGCTAATGAATGAGTATGATCATTTATCACATATAATTTCCAAGAAAAGTATAATTTTTTCTATGTGATTTCAAAATTTCAAAGTACAAAACAATTTAAAAGTGGGATTTAGGCAGTACCTTTTTTTTCTTCTGATTTTGAGATTTGTGTAGTTGTTTTTACTTACCACCCTTGTTCATGTTGATATCCAATCACGATAAACCTATAGACTAAGCATATGCACTGATTCCTTGATAGGATAAAGGGCAGAGTGGGCGTTATTAGCCTGCTGAGTTTGAGCAAAATCTGATAATACCTTTACAGATTTGTCTATATAATTTCAATTTCCTTTTCTTTTCTCCCCCCTTGCACTTGACTTTAGAAGACTAGACTGCGAACTTTAATCACCTTTTCTCTAAAGTAACATTCTATGTGACTGGACATTCTTTTGTTTTCCATGAAAAAGCGCATCTAATTCTAATACATGCGCATAAATATCCTTGGTAAAATGTGTCGTCCCAGTGTAATAACAATAATTAAAAAAACATAAGATTTGTAAGACGCCAAATCCACTTGACAATCAAATGCTCAAGGCGGAACTTGCGCAAAAGATGCAATACATGATTGATATACAGATGTAAGATAGGAGAGGTACGGACATGAAAGGCAAAATATATAAGGAATTACATGCAGAATTAAAGTATGGACCGCATGTGCAGGTTTATAATTATGTTACATATATATATATATGTATATATTTTAATATCTTTTTCGTTCGTGAGTGTTCGAAGCCTGTGAAAAATGATCACTTAAATCATGAAATCCAAATCGCCATAATTATGGAGGCCCTTTAGGGATTGGAACCCGGGAACTCTCAAACCCCCCAACAAAAATTAATTCCTCATTCGTTTCCCATTGTCAAGGTTGAGTTCTGGGAAGAGTTGAAAAAAAATATGTGAGCGTTATTATTGTATTATGCAAGTGTGTATGAACATCAGATAAAAAAATGTTCCCTGAAAAGCATTGCTCATCAAATGCCTTAATATTTTAAAAATGGCATGTAACATCATACAAATCGGGACGGATTTTAATGCCATATGTTCGTGTAGTCTCATATACATCTTTCTGTGAACAGTGCGTGTATCTTTACCAAGACTGGGCCAAATTTCTTATCATTTTGATGATTCCTGAACCTCGCATTACACCCAAATACTTATATGCTGGATGAAAAAACTTTTCGGATCGATTCCACAGCGTTTCTTTCACAATGCAATCGCATGACCAGAACTCAACTTATCTTTAACATTGATACAAATTGACCACCATATACGTTTTTTGGTGAAGGAATGTGTGTTTGAAAGGACCTCAACTGTTTGTCACATATATTTATGTGACAGACGCAGTGAGAGTTAACAAGTCTCTAAAAAATGAAATTCTTTAGGAATAGACCGGTTCTGTAATATATTCATATTGTATGCATACTTTGTAAACAAAGAATATTCTTGGGAAAGCTTGCCCAAGGCTGGCCCGACATAGCAACACATACGTTAAGCAGAATTGATTTTAAGTACTGTAGTTCAGTCATAAATAACAGGTTAATGGAATAACTCATCACTAGGGCCCCCAGGAAAGAAATTTGTCATTTTTGTAAGTGAACCGGTCAATTTGTAGGACTGGTGCCCCACAGGCACATCTTGAACCGCCATATGGTGGACCCCATGTTTGTGATTATTTATCATTTATTTATCTCTATTTCTCCTCAGCCTGGATACCTTCACGATGGGAAAGAATCTTTCCAAAGAAACTGAAGAGATGACTGAACCCCCTAAAGATGACATACCAAGTACAAGGTACAGATATGTTAAGCATTAGTTTAATGTGATTTGTAATTGTTAAATTTGCACTGGTCACAGAATGCTAATGACTGAGTTAGACCAGCATCTATCACTTCTGACATTAGTTCAGGTTATTATTTTTTTACAATTTCATGCGAATGATCTTTTGATAGTAATTATTAACGATGGTCGACACCTGCTGTGAAAAAAGGGCGTTCGATCGGTGAAATGAAAATATGCCGTTATTCGATTTTCATCTCAGAGGGAAATAAATAATAAACATGAAACCTCCAAAATACAAAATTTCTTATTATCAGTACAATAAAAACAGATAATATTCTATAGGCCCTACAGTTGACCATCATAATGCAATCAAAGGTTTATTATGTAAACACGCAAGTACATATGTGAGCTCGCCCCACACAACAACCCAGAAGTAAAGGTTTTCAGTCAAAGCTAAAGAAGGTGTATTTGTTCAGGATGGCCAAATTTAGCATTTAGAATTTCCTGAAAGAGTATAGTATTTTCTATGTCATTTCAAAATCGAATTACAAAACAATTTAAAAGTGTTATTTATGCAGTACCCTGTAGACCTAAGTTTTTTTCTGATTTTCTGATTTTTCTGTAGTTGTTTTGACTTATTTACGATCCTTGCTCATTTTGATCTCCAATCGCTATAAGCCTAAGGGTGCGTTTATGCTAAGTTTTGCAGGCCAGAATGAGGCTTTTGATACGCGGTTTGTTCAACACACGGTTGCGTCCTTTCTCATTTTCGTAGAGTCACCGATAACAGGTTTATTCCAATGGTATTCATACTTTGTACGCAAAGGCTGTGCTTGACAACCTAAAAACTTGCCCGAGGCTGGCCCGACAAAGCAACACATAATCCAAGCAGACTTGATTCTAAGTACTGTCTAAATACGTCATTAATAACACGCCTAATGGAATAACTCATCACTATGTCCCCAGGAAACAAAACGTCTATAATATTTAATTTTTGTTAGTGAACCGGTCAATTTTCAGAACTGGTGCCCCAGGCAGGCAAATCTTGAACCACCATATGGTTGACCCCATATTTGTGATTATAATAATAATAATAATAGTGAACATTTATAATGCGCCATGTCTGTCAAAAATGACACTCCTGGCGCAGTTGTGTGGAAGTTGTATAATTGTGGGCAAGAATTCAAGAAAGAAAGTAAAATACACATAAGTTACAGTCTAACAAACTTCAGGACATAATTTGCAATAATACAATTATACAATACAAAGCATATTACAGTAAATCAAGTTATATATTAAAGGGTAGTACAATGTAAGACATAATTAAACAAACTAATATGTTGAGAACAGAAACGTTTTTAACAAAGACTTGAACTGTGAGTAGGAGTTCTCATTACGGAGGTGAGGAGGGAGTGAGTTCCACAATTCAGGGCCAGAACTTGAAAATGAACGCCTTCCCCAGGAGTGCCGTGAACGTGGGATGCAAAGAAGTTGGGTGTGAGCAGAGCGGAGTCGTCGTGGTGGTTCATAGAGGTGTACTAGGTCTTGTATGTATGAGGGTGCAGTGCAGTGAAGTGCTTGATAGACGAGAAGAATGACTTTGAAGATGATGCGTTGGCGGACAGGAAGCCACTGCAGTGCCTGAATGATGGGTGAGATGTGAGTGGTGCCTTTAGTGAGCGTTACAAGTCTGGCCGCGGAGTTCTGGAGTTGTTGGAGGCGTTGCAGCTGGTAGTCAGGAAGATGTATCAGAAGAGAATTGCAGAAGTCTAAGCGAGAAGAGATGAGGGAATGGACCATGGTTTCAGTAGCCTTACGTGTCAGGAATCTTCGGATGTGCGAAAGATTGCGGAGTTGGAATCTAATGGCTTTGCATGTGTGAGATACATGATGATTTAGAGTCAAGTTTGAGTCGATGACAACACCAAGGTTCCGGCATTTAGTTGTGGGGCTGATCTGATCATCACAAACTGTAATGAAACTTTCCGGGATCTTGTTCAGCATGATCTTTGCGTCATCCACCCACTGATATCAACAACACATTCTTCCAGGCGCTTGATGGCGGACATCAAATTGTGACCACATGGAGGGAAGGAGATAAAGAGTTGGATATCGTCTGCGTAGGAGTGATGGCCAACGTTGTGACGCTTGATCAGTTCACCAAGTGGCTGGGTGTATATGGAGAACAAAAGCGGGCCACCAACAGATCCCTGTGGGACACCATACGTCAGAGGCGTTGCGTCGGATTTTACACCATCGATACACACGCGCTGAAATCGATCACTAAGGTAGGATATGAACCATCTGAGGGCGGTTGACGTTACTCCAAATTCTTTAAGCCGGTCAATCATCAAGGAGTGGAGAACGGTGTCGAAAGCAGAAGATACGTCAAGCAGTACTAACACTGTTAGATTGCCTTCGTCCATCTGCTTGAGGAGATGATACGTCAGGCTAACAACGACAGTTTCAACACTGTGATGTGCTCTGTACGCTGATTGATGACTGTCCAGGATTTCATTGTCCAATAGATGATCTGTCAGACGCGAAAAAGCTGCACGTTCCATTACCTTGGAAAGGAAAGGGAGGTTAGAAATTGGGCGATAGTTCTGCATTGCGTTCTTGTCTAGCCCTGGCTTTTTCAGTATTGGTCGAATATTTGCGAGTTTAAGAGAAGAGGGGACGGTCCCGGATTCAAAGGTGGTGTTGATGATGCTGGTGATGGCAGGAACCACTACTGGCAGACACTGCTTCAGTAGACGAGTTGGGATGGGGTCTAAGTTACAAGACTTTGTAGGTGACTTCAGGATGATGGACATCACTTCATCAACTGACACAGGTCGTAAAGAGTCAAGTGCATCAGTGACAATACCAGCTGGAATTGGACGCCTCACACCAACATGGGCCTCAGAAAGATTAGAGCATATGGTCTCCACCTTGTTTCTATAAAACAGGCCAAAGTCCTTTGCAAGTTTCAGGGAAGAGTCATGATCAGGCAGAGAACAATCATCCTTTCTGTTCAAGAGTTCGTTTGTTAGGCGGAACAATCGTCCAGAGTCGCCATGGCAGTCTTCGACAAGCCCACTGAAATACGTCTGCTTGGCAGCTCTGATAAGAGATTTGACTTTCCCTCGCTGAGCAGTGTATAGTTGGCGATGAATTTCGAGCTTGGAGATACGCCATTGTCTCTCTAGTCGTCTCCGCACTTGCTTCTCACTAGCTATTTCTTCATTGTACCACTTTTTGTTAGGTCGGATTCTCACGACTCTGGTTTCCAAGGGGGCATGGCAGTTCAGAACATCCTCAATGGTATTTATTTATCATTTATGTATCTCTATATCTATGTTGACATTTCTTCTTAGCCTGGATACGTTCACGATGGGAAAGAAACTTTCCAAAGAAACTGAAGAGATGACTGGACCCCCTAAAGATGACAGACCAAGTACAATGTACATATATGTTAAGCATTAGTCCATCGTGATACATTTCCAATTGTTAAATCTGCACTGGTCACAGAATGCTAATGACCGTTAGACTATCTCTCACATTTGACATTAGTCAAACGACGGTTCCTTTCAATCCAATCAAAGCTTTATTATGTAAACACGCAAGTACATATTTAGCCTTTAGAATTTCCTAAAAGAATATTCTGTTTGACTCTATTCTGGGCTGTTCGCTTGATGTCGTCCCAAGCTGTTCGGTGTGATTACATGCAGGGGTTTCTTGATTGCTACTCCATGAGCTCGAGCCCCTTATCTTCCAAGTATAGACCATTTCATAGTTAGCACATAGGCCAAATGACCCCAAATATCCACAGATCTTTTACTAATGGAGAAGTCCCACTCTGTGTATTTAAGAATAATCAACGCCAAAGTCATGTATGTGCTTCATGAAAAGCTTTTGATTGTCCTCTTGTATCATAAGAATGTACCGTAGGTGCACACATTAATAATTATTACATAACATGAGCACATATTCCTTTTTTTTTTATTATCTGAAATTACCTTTATCTGCCCATGCGCAGATAGTATTTACGAAAAAGGTTATTGGTTGGTGATATAGGCACGATGTGGTCTAGCATTAGGGACTTTTAGATTGAGTGGGCAAGAACACGACGAACGCCGACTGATCATGCGTGTCAACGTACTCAACAGCCCATGTATGTAGGCTACAATAAGCGACTTCGTAATTAGGATTTGCGCATGGGCAGATAAAGGTCATTCGTACCCAAATTGTAAAACCATTGAGACGAATACTCGGATCGTGCTCACGAAAGTTATGTAATCAGTATTCATTTATGCACCAACAGTAAATTTATCTGATACACAGATGGAAGTATTCTTCTCAAGAGGCAAACAAAAGGTATTCATGAAGCACCTCCATCACTTTGGCAGTGATTATTCTAAAACGCACAGATGGGAAGTATCCATCGTGTCTAAGATCAGGGGATATTTTGGGGTCATGCGTTCCAGAGCTATTTACGAACTGGCTTATTAGAGATCTTTTAGATTTCACTCGACGATATACATGCATGTAGGAAGTAAGCGTGCAAGCGCGCGGACGCGGCATACAAGTACCGTACTAGATTTAGGAAAATCAAGGTTGACGCATTCTCGATCGCCGACTGAGACGACGTGACGCTTGCGCAGTACCTTAACATGATGTCACACGTTGCAGTCAAAGCTGTCGACGTGCAAATCTAAGAGTCCCTATTATCGCCCATAAAGACGAAATCCCTTGCAATGGCAGCTGCGTACAGAATAACATGTGGCTCCAATACCGTTGGGCTGTTAACCAACCTGGGGGTGTTTCACAAAGAATAAGATCGACTTTAAGTTGGACTTAACTATGGCAAGCTGTTCATGCCACTGTTTGCTCTTACCGTTCACTGGCATTGGTCTCTGAACGGACGTATAAATCGTGGTCATACATCTACATAATTTACATTTATTGATAGTTCATGATTGAAGGACAATATTTTATCGAAAGATAATAATTTAGAGACAAATAGTGGGAGCAACAAGTGGCATGGATGGCTTGTCATAATTAAGTCCAACTCCAAATCGATCTTAGTCTAGGTCCATTATTTCATTGGTTCTTAATTCACCACACATCGTATTGTTGTGCATTGTTTTTATAACGTTAACAAACAAACCTATTCAGAGTGATATGGTTTTCACCCATGCATGTACTGCGATGTGATTGAGAGCTCATGGGCATGTCTTTTAAATTTGAATTAAATGTCCAAACAATTCTAAGAAATATATGATGTTATTCAAAAGTAACAACAAAGAAATATTTTAAGTCTTATTGAAAGATGGAATTGAGTGGGATAAGAGATAGAGCAATTAGTGCCATGATCCAATAGTCCAATTTACAATATCATTGATACGCATATGAGTATTTCCCAGTATTTCCCGGAAACTTGCCGACCCTGCTTGCATTCCCAATAAAATGACATCGAAACTTTTTGTAGAGGCTCTTTTTATGTGACATGAAATATCAAACAAGGACGTTTCGTTATATTTTTCTCTTATGATTTGTAATTTATAATATCCAATGAATAGCAGTCTTGATTAGCTGTATAGTATAACTTTAAACATAAATTTGATCTAATTCTATGCTTCTTATATTTTAGTGGCCAAACATCAATTCAAACAAATGAATTCGATGACGTCATCCTCAAAGTAGCAGACGCCATATCAGAAGATTGTGATTTAAGGAGACTTGGTCTTGAGCTGGGAGTACAGACTCCTAATATCAACAGGGCATTGGAGACGAATTGGGCTGTAGGTAAAAAGACCAGTAATGGTAATGTGATGCTGCTTCAGAACTGGGCAGAGACGGTCAAACCATCCGGGCAACTCCCAACTCTCAGAGCAGCTCTTAAAAAGGTGGGCTTACTAGAGGTGGAAGAGACATGTTTCACAAGCAGCTGCAGCGGTAAGTGTCCCTATATAAATGCAATTGTAAATGGAAGTACTTATAAAGCAACTCGATTACTTATCATATGGGAAAACTATGTCCTTAGTTTGAGTAAAATTTTCTTTTACAAAGTACATTGTATATCAACACCCCAAAACAGTTTCTATTATAAATTAGTTCAACGAGTGTTGCATTGGTATCCTCTGATATGTTGAAAAAGACAATCTTATGCACACACAATTACAAGAGCTTGAAATAAATTGTTACACATAATAAACACAAGAGCTATAGTCCTTTCACGTGTCATTTAACCTAATTTGTCTGCTGTAATTTTCCTACTATTTATGAAATGATAGGAAAAATGTCTTTCCCTGATGTACTTAATGTTGACTATTTGATACACAGAGAACCACGAAATAGGAGTCAACATGATATTACAGCATGGCAATATTATGCACATATATTTTACATGAACACGTGAAATAAAATGTTATACAGAATTAAATATTATAGATCATGTTCATCAGTATTTAAGTATTTTTCTGAAAGATCCATTGTATTTCGATAAACGGAAAATAGTTGAAATTAAATGATGCCAAAATATATTAGATTCCATCTAAATGTTGCGTTGTGGCTGCATTCATCAGGGTGTACATTACATGTAATAACTACGTAGTTATTTCATACCTGAAAGACTTCATTTTCAATAGCTTCAAGTGATCTACAGGTTCAATTTACCCGTCGGAGAAATTGCGCTTTTAAAAGCCAAGTCTCACGATCATACTGATAGGGTTTCATTGGTGTATACGCATATAAATTTGAGCCAATGGAATACCCAGCTTTAAATAAGAAATCAAGGGAGAAACCCCAACCAACTGATAAACAGCAAGAACTTTGGCAGCCCAAGACAGCCCGGCGTACCCAATGCAAAATTCATGTCATTGGTGTTAGTGGGAGGTGGTTCAAACGCACGGATTTGCGTCCATATAGGCAGGGTTTATCCTTTGCCGAACACTTATTATCAGTAGAACCTGTTGAAACAGAAACAGCCATACGTTTTCAACTGCCTCGGCAGTGATTTTGAACCAAGTGTGCATCTATTTTTCTTTCTTACATTATTATTTTTGCAAACGTGCTCTTCTCTATTTCCTCAGGTGACGATGAGGTGATGCACAGTGACATAATGAAGTTGAGAGAACAACTGAAAAGTAGATATCGCAAGAAATTTGGTCAGATCAAAACATCGCCTGTGAACCATGAGTCATGGACAGGGCTTCAGCACATCTATGTTAGTCTCGTCCTAATGTTGAAATCGCGAGGGGAAAAAGAGGAGCCAATAGATTATGAGGGGTTGCTTAAATTCATCAAAACTGAGAAACCGACAGGTTTTGTAACACGATTAGCTTTCATTGGAGAAGCTGGTGTAGGAAAATCGACGCTGTTTGCTAAGTTAGCTCTTGATTGGGCTGAGGGTAACATTCTTCAAGAAATCAATCTGCTTTTTCTTGAATCATTTCGAGAGATTCAAGAGAGCGGATTCTTCGGGGATACTGTCATGGGCCATTTCCCAGATGATTCAGAAATAAAGGGGGAAAGAGTTGATGAATATATCAGGAAAAATCAGAGAAAAATTCTCATGTTATTGGACGGACTGGACGAGGCACAAATCGACATCAAAAAGCCAAATCGCAATGACGCTGTCGTATCGATCGTAAGAGGAGAACGATTCATTGATACCCCAGTCGTCATCACAACCCGTCCTTTTGGAGCAGATCAGATCAAGAGCATCACGGCGATTAATGACCATTACACGTTTGGCAAGGTTAAGGGCTTCACAAAGAAAAACATGGCAACATATGTCAAAAACTATTTCAAAGATGATTCTGATTCTGCTTCGACCCTCATTGACTTCATTGATACAAACCAAGTGGTTTCTGAGTACATGGCACCATTCCCGATATTCTGCAGTATGCTATGTAGCCTGTGGAAAACGCCATGTGAACGGGAGAATATTCAGACATTGGAAACATTCTCGCAACTCTTGAAGCGTCTTGTCTTTTCACTTCAAGAGCAATACTCTTCCAAACCAAATGAATTAGAAGAGAGCTATGAAAGCCGCATTAAGAAAGCTAGTGAAAGTATGACAGACATTGGTTATATCGCGTTTCAAGGTCTGTTGGTTAAACAGCTCATCTTCGATGAAAAGGCGATCGACTCATGCACAGAGGCTGCAATGACTGCATGCGAGGTCGGGATTCTTAGCAAGGAAATAAGGCCAGCACCCTTGCAAATCAGAGAAAGTCAGCGAAAGCAATTCATCCAAGAATTCTCTTTCCCTCATAAGTTACTGCAGGAGTACATAGCGAGTTTCTACCTTGCATCGCTGTTCCACGAAGATCGTCAAGAATTCAACAGAATCCTGGCAGCCACTCTTTTAGAAGACTACAAGGAATTCAGATATGTCTTGTACTTCACTGCAGCTCATGGAGGGGAAGTAGGAAGGTCGGTCCTGGAAGCCCTATGCAAGAAAGTTGATGACATGGAGTTCATCATTCAGTGTGCATTTGAATGTCGTGATTCAGAAGCCATTGATCCCGTCAGGAACCTGTTGAAGACGAAAACAGATCTTAAGTTACCTTCTAGTCTTCCATTCGCCGCATTTGTCGTTACACTTGAACCAATAGGGAAGGAAGTAGTAAGTTTCGTGAATAGAGTTATAGATGTATCTCATTTGCATTCATCTAATTCACGGGTGGCCAACCCGCGGACCGCGAGCTCTTCTGGTGCGGCCCGCGAAGCATTGAAAACGTAATTATAAACATAGTTCATGAAAGAAATACGGGCCGCATAGCAGCGATGAAATATATAGGGTAAACTATTTGTACACAGCTATCTCTATTTCCTTAATTTGTTTTCATCATTCACAACATATTGACTCGTTACGTGGTTGATACAAAACTCCTCAAATTCCCTCTCATTACATTAACGACACTCACTCGCCGTGTTTATTTCAGTTTGTAATGTCCGCATGCAGTAACGTTTGTATACAAATGTTGCGAATCGAGAAATATGTTTGAAATGCCATACTTGTCTTGAAACGTACAACCCTTTTCTCCCACCGTTGAATTTTCTCATGAATCTTAATCGTAAACTGGATAGTCCCCTCCCCTATACACCGCATACAATGAGGTGTACAGTGTTCAACTAATAAAGTTAGGATATTTGTTACGCTGTGTCCTTGATTTTGTTTGAAATAACAACCAAAATGGCATCGACTTTATATACCTGCGAAGAAAAGGAAACTTGTTGATAAAGGCAGAAACTTTAAATCAGATTGGCCTCTGAAGTATTTCTTCATGGAAGAGAAAGGTAAACTACTTTGGCTCATTTGTCACAACGAAATCACATTAAACAAATAAGCCTGATTTTGGTTTCCCACTGATTTTGTTGGTTGCCTGTTGTTTTTTGCAAAATTGCAGGTGTTTACACGTATGGCATGCGTGTGTGGTGTGTGTGTGTGGGGGGGGGGGGGGAAATAAGACCCCTGGGGGGGGGGGGGTACTCATATATGAGGACATACAGGGGTGTGCCGCTCTAATGGCTCACTTTATTCACAAACAAATCCCTAAACATGAGTCCCACTTAAACAAAATATCATTATAAATTGTTGTGTGTTTGCCCCTGTTACACCCCGAAAAATACCAGAAAATTGTGGAAAATTTGTTTTTTTCGAGAAAAGTGAAACAAAATTACCCCTGAGAATGGGTAGGGGTTTCGGGGCTTAAGCGGCACACCCCGTCCAATCCAAATCTCAGTCTCCCCCTCCCCCTCCCCCGAAGCCGATCGTTAACTGTGGCCATCCGTGATCTAATTGGAGAATAACGTTGAAAAGAGCCATACTAAAGCTTCTCGACTTGCAGTCATCGGAGTAAAACGCAAGAACAGGAAGCCGAAATCGGCCAACATAAACGGAAACTAAACATTGATCGATTTCGGCTTTCTGTTTCATTCTTGCGTTTTACTCTGATGAGTGCAAGTCGAAATGCTTTTGTATGGCTCTTTTCAACGCTTTTCTCCGATTTTGTAGTACCAATAACCTTTTCAATTCATCTTATTATAAATGTTATTATTTGCGGGAATTCTGTCATCTATTGAGCTGTCAGTAATTACATATGCAAATTTGCCTACAAACAAAAGGATAACAACACATTATACCATTTTTTTCTTCCAGCCTTCTGACTCATAATCATTTAGAACTGCCATGTTGTCATTATATACGTACTATAATGGGCTATTTTGCAATGTGTGATCATTCCACGTGAGCATGATAATCGTGTCACTGTTTGCCTCTTCCTAATATAAACATGTAAAGGACTTACTAAGAAAGTAAAAGAGTAACAATGTACGACTCTTTCAGGATAAAACATAGAGAGAAAAAGCTAAGCCAACCAAACGAGCTATAGAAAATATAGGTCATTCTTTATCCCATATACCCTCCATAACTATCTCAATAGTTACCCACTTTTAAGGTATACTTATTAAACATAATTAATTGAAATGACAAGCCTAAATTTAATTTCTCCTGTTTAAACCACCTTTCATAATTCGTGATGATAAATATGAGTGTTTTTATCCATGCTATTAACATAATACATGCTGTCAGAATATAGCCTAATTGTGAAGCATGGACCTACTAGGTCCATGGGTGGAGACACTAAGAAAAATGCATTGGTGTGTCTTTTCTCCTTTTACAAATGATTGCATGCTATAAGAATTTATGCACAAATTAAAACATAAGCATGGTATGTTTGATTATAATTATTAAAATTATTATTTATGGATCAATTGCTAAAATGTATTTGTTTTGCAGGTAAGAAGAAGTTGCTCGATTCGTGAAACATTGGGATTTAGCGAGTCCTTCGAAGCTAACGCATCATCGTCTGATGTAGCAGCAGCAGTAGGACTCTTCACATTGCAGAACTTACGAGAGTTGGCCATTTATACCCAGCGTCTGGATGACAAATTCTACACAGGGATGTCTGCCGCAGCTCGACAGTCCATGGTTTTTAATTACTATATTATTGTTGATGCATCCTAAATCATAATTATCATTATTTCTTAATGGATGCATATTATTTGTTGCTTACTAAGGTAAAGAAAAAAAGATTACATTCACGAACAAAATTTGGTTATTTACACTCATATTTTGAGTCATTTCCTTTCACAAGGTGAGTAGCCTAAGCATCATGAAAGGCATGTAGAAAACCACCGTCTAATATTTTCATGAAACGCCCCCAGGTCTTGCCCTCCTCTTCTTTCAGCTTCACCCACCTTCTCTTCATTTTCATTTTTACATAAGTTATCATCGATATGTAGCTTCTGTCATTTTGCTCTATGTCTCTATGTGGCGGCGCTTGGGATATGAAGGAAAGTCTGACCCCCAGTTAACGTATCTGCCAACCTCCAATATAGGAAGAAATCATTTTCACTTCATCTGTTTCTTCTTGTTGTTCTTCTTCATCTGATTTGTTTATTGTGGTTAATATTTATTGACTCTTTTCCATAGGGATAACAGATTATATTTACATACAGTGTTCCGTTGACGCTTTTCCTTGCCGCCAGTGCGCCCATACACTTTTACAATTCTCCTGCCGCAAGTTGATACACACGCATGCAAAATCAGTGGCGTAATGAGCCAAACATTATTGAGGGAGCTGAGCCAGAAAAGGCTCCGGTGTCAATCCGTTTGATGGGGGGGGGGGGGGGGGGAGAGAGGGGGAGGGGGGATACATCCGCCCTTTCCTGAAATAAGAAGTTAATGCGGATATTCCATCCATACACATTCACAGTATAGCAACTCCGTTGGTTAATTACATATTTTATTTTCAAAATGATTTCAAAATGAAACGCTATGAACTACAGAAAATTAGGTCTTGACTTAACATGCACCATTTCCATTTTATTCATATTGGATAGGCAGCGTTAAATATCATTTACTTTGGGCGACCTTCCACTTTCGGGGAAGGAGACTCAGTCCTCTCATTCCTTTCTAATTATGTTATAACAATTGCTCAAATTTCTTTCTTTTTTATTTTACAATCAAATTATTCTGCGAGAAAGCATATCAATAGTAAAACTTTTCATTGTAGACGACCTCGTAATATAAATATTGTGTCACATTGTTTTGTAGAACTTTAACTCATTATTTATATATACAAATAATGCTCATTTCAATGATTTTTAAAAATAACTATTTATGGGTAGGGAGACCGCTTACAAAACTTCCTGTGGACATGCCCCGTAGTCTACCCGGAATCGCCGCATCTTTTTGCAGTAATGTTTCAATCATCTTCCCTCAGTTTGGAAAGATGATATTATATAAGCCTACAGTAAAGGTAGGGTATGAGAGGAGTTCCCCTTTTCTTTTAAGGCATTTTTTATAATTGAAAACAAAGACTTGCAATCAGAAGACATAGGGGAAGAGAGTTACTGCGAAAATTCAGCCATTTACATGTTCAGGAAACACTTCCTAGGTCCCCTGTATTTAATACAATTGACCAATAATGTAGCTGGATACTGGCTTGACGGTATTTATAATTACGCCAATGTACCAAGCGTATCAATATCAACGAAAGTTGAAGGGGTTAAACAAAAAATAAAATACCATCCCGCCACTCGCCAAAATTAGAAGACTTTGTATGTCACTGTGTACCAAATTTGCATCATAGCGACTCCCCCCCCTTTACATGGTATATATACCTTATTTACGTTTTCTAATTTGAAACTTTGCATTGAGGACTTTTTTGCCTACACAGGTAATTAATCAAAGTCTGACCTCAATGTTCACACCTTCTCTCCTCGCTCATGGCGATAATCAGTGTTAATTTACTTTACCAAGTAGATAATTATTCCGATTTCGGGGGAATGCACCTCTTCGTCTAAACATGCTCTAAATGTATACATGTACAGGAGAGCAGCAGCGTCGAGCTCTATCAATTTCCAACCGAGAAAATGACTTGCTTTTTCTGTTTAGTTAGGAATTGTTGAAGGTAGTCAAATAATTGAATTTTGAATATTTTCTCGCAAATTTTCTGGTGATTTAAAAACCAAAAAAGAGAAGGGGCAACTGGATTCGCATCCCTTGTAATAAATAAAGCCCAATTTATACAGCTGCAAGCCGTCCTTATTTTGGACTGAAAAGTCGGTCTTTAATTATGATCATGATTGAACATAATTATCCATCATGTACAGTTGTGTACTAGTGTTATTACAATATTGAACACGATGATCATATCTAAATCATATACCGTTAACTGTAACTGTCAAATTAACAAAAGAGAGAAGGTAAAACAATATCGTATACCGTCCTACCCCGACCCCGGCGACCTAAATGTGTGTCCACAAAGTAAATTTCTAGCTGAAATACAAGGATCACAATTAAATTCCATGCCCCCCCCCCCCCCGCCCCCACGAGACCGGCCCCGACACGAAGGATTTAGACGTTTCTGACGCATTTGAAGATATTCTTACAGCGTTTCGCGTAATATCTACAAATATACAGTGTATATATATATTTATATATAAATAATGTTGTCGACTTGATGTGGTTGCTCAACATACAATTAATTAAATTAAGTTATTAGGGGTGGGTGTGCTAGTAACAGATTACATCATAAATATGATAGAGAGTGGTAGAATGTACTTTTTAAAATATTTTTTTACATGATATTTTTTTACTTATATAATGTTTTGATCAGCCAAACCTCGGAAAACATAATCGATCTGCCATCAATCCAAAATCCAAAGCAGGTCCGCCACTACACTCGTTATATGATTAATTGGCAAATACGAAATGGTCCTGCTGTGCAGCTTACTTCTACTATATTGACGAATGAGAGTTAAACTTGGAAAGAATTTAATTTACTTTACTGAACATGTACTGTACTAGGAAATGCATATTGAGAAGGTCAAGTATTATGATCAATGCCTATATAGCTTAGTAACGAATGAATACATAAATATTCACATGGAGCTTTATAAGATAAGAAAATGAAAAAGAATGTTTCTGCTGTGCATAATTTTCTAGGTAAACTGAAAAGTAATTTATTTTTCTCCTTTCGGGGAAATTTCATTTCTGAATAATGAACTTCAGCATTTTGTATGAAGTGAAATGATCTTGGTGGTTATTTGGAGATCCGGTTTTCTCTTTGAATCCGACTGAAATTACATTTTGATTCATAATATGTGAGTAGTGCTCAAACAGACACTGTCCTCTCTCTATTGACATTTTCTGTATTTTCTGGCATGAATGGCCTGTCATAGTTAACTCCAACTTAAAGTCGATCTTAGTCTTTGTGAAACATCCCCCATGTCATTCTTCTACAAAATATGCAGCTGACATAACATCATGATGTTTCAATACTGACCATAAGTAATAATTCAGTTAAAGATGTTTATACATGTATTACTCACTATTCACTTTATTTAACCTGTTAACACACTACCTGTCGGATCTAAAAGCGTGTCTAAAAGCACTTATCCTCATATCAATATGATGGTCTGGCTACATGCAAACAGCATGAATCATGTAAAGAGACTGGACTTTAGTGTTATAAAGATATATATTTATATAAAAAATTGTTTTACGAGTTCGCAAACAATACAAAGTCGCTCGCATTTTCGTAGAAAATATTGAAATCAGACATGTTGTCTATGATTGGTAATACTATTCACTCCATTCAACCTGTCCTGTCACATCACCAGATTGAGAAGCTAACGCACTGGCACGCAGATCTGGGTTCTGCTGCATCCTCTCATTACGCGAGAGGTCTCTGCTCCATGCCAAATCTTCGATCACTGGATCTGTACAGGGTAAAGCTGAGTGATGAGTTCTACTCGACGATGGCCTCTGAGGCATCAAAATCAAAGGTATACCAAACATGATTCCTATTCAACACGATTTTTGTTTTGCAAATAATTTTACATTCTTTAAATTCCACATATGAGGTAACTGTTTTTTCATACTAAAAAAAAGAAGAAATTCCACATTTTCATTAGTTATGAGGACTCTCATATCAATATTATAAATAGTTTTGCTATGCCGACAAGGAAAAAGAATCCTGTAAATAGAATGAACTTTGATGTCATAATGATATAAAAGCATATCAAAGCGTGTTAAAAAAGCACGTATTCTACAAATAGTATTTCGCATTCTATATTGAAAAATCATTTGAATGCTGTCAATAGTCGCAGGAAATTATTTCTACATTTTGTACATGTGCATGGTAAAGAGACGGATATAACGCTTTTGTTTTGCTTCAACAGACCATGTCTCTCTTTTCCAAATATTTATAATTGATGACGATGGTTTTTCTTTCTTCATCTCGTCTTTTTTTGCGCTAACCACACCCATTTCCCTCGGGTTTTTTCTCTCTCTATATTTTTTTGTCTCTGTATTTTTCCAGGCCTCTCTCTCTTTCTCCTTTCTTTTTTCTTTGCTTTAACGGTCTAAGTAGATGTTCATGATAAAACATTAATGACAGTATGAATATTTCAAAATAAATGTGTTCTTTTTACTCTATTGAACCTGTCCTGTCACATCACCAGATTGAGGAGCTAAAGCTCGGGGGCGCAGATCTGGGTTCTCATGCATTCTCTCATTACGCGAGAGGTCTCTGCTCAATGCCAAATCTTCGATCACTGGATCTGCGCAGTATGAAGCTGAGTGATGAGTTCTACTCGACGATAGCCTCTGAGGCATCAAAATCAAAGGTATACCAAACATGATTTCTATTCAAAACGATTTTTGTTTTTCCAAATATTTGTTTGCATTGCTCAAACTCCACATATGAGAAAACAGTTTTTTCATATCACATATAAATAAATTAAACATTTTCACGAGTTACGAGGACTCTTATATCAATAATATAAATAGTTTGGCTATATGCTGATAAGGAAAAAAAGACCTGTAAATAGAATGATCTTTGGTTTCATAATGATATAAGGTAACTGTTTTTTTCATATTTGATTTTTTTTAATACACATTTTCATTAGTTACGAGGACTCTCATATCAATAATATAAATAGTTTGGCTATACTGACGAGGAAAAAAAGACCTGTAAATAGATATAAACGCATATCAGAGTGTGTTTTAAAAGCACGTATTCTACAAATATTATTTCTTATTCTATATTGAACAATTATTTAAATTTTGTCAATAGTCGCAGGAAATTAATTCTACATGTACATGGTAAATAGATGGATATACTATTTTTTGTTTGTTTCATTGAACAGACATGGTCTCACTTTCCAACTATCTATACATTGATGGCATTTGTTTGTCTTTCTTTATCTTTCTTTTCACTTACCACACCACTTGCTATTTAATCAAATCTACAATCAACATTAATATTTTCATACACATCATTCCAATCGAGAGACTCTCTCTGTATCTCTGTATGTCTCTGTCTATGACTCTCTCTCTCTCTCTCTTTCTCCCTTCTCTTTTCCCTTGCTTTAAAAGTCCAAGTGGAGGTTAATTATTGTCACATTGATGACAATAGAAAAAATTCAAATCAAACATGTCGTCCATACTTGATGATACTATTCACTCTATTCAACCTGTTCTGTCACATCACCAGATCGAGGTGCATAGCCACCGGCACTCGGATCTGGGTTCTCATGCATCCTCTCATTACGCGAGAGGTCTCTGCTCAATGCCAAATCTTCGAGCACTGACGCTGGGCAGATTGGAGCTGAGTGATGAGTTCTACTCAACGATGGCCTCTGAGGCATCAAAATCAAAGGTAAACCAAACATGATTCCTATTCAAAACGATTTTGTTTTGCAAATAATTTGTCATTGTTAAAATTCCACATATGATACACTGTTTTGTAATATTACAAATAAGAAATTACACAATTTCCATGAATAACGAGGACTCTCATATTAATAATATAAATAGTTTGGTTATGCTCACAAAGGAGAAAATGACCTGTAAATAGATTGAACTTTAGTGCCATAATGATATAAACGCATATCAGAGTGTGTTTTAAAAGAACGTATTCTACAAATACTATTTCTTATTCTATATTGAACAATTATTTAAATGTTGTCAATAGTCGCAGGAAATTAATTCTACATGTACATGGTAAATAGACGGATATACTATTTTATTTTGTTTCATTGAACAGACACGGTCTCACTTTCGAACTATCTATAAATTGACGGTATTTGTTTGTCTTTCTTCATCTCGTCTTTCTTTTCACTTACCACACCACTTGCCATTTAATCAAATCTACAATCAACATTAGTATTTTCATAACATCATTTTAATCGAGAGACTCTCTCTGTATCTCTGTATGTCTCTGTCTATGACTCTCTCTCTCTCTCTCTCTCTCCCTTCTCTTTTCCCTTGCTTTAAAAGTCCAAGTAGAGGTTAATGATGTCACATTGATGACAATAGAAAAAATTCAAATCAAACATGTCGTCCATACTTGATGATACTATTCACTCCATGCAACCTGTCCTGTCACATCACCAGATTGAGAAGCTAAAGCACGAGGACGCGGATCTGGGTTCTGCTGCATCGTCTCATTACGCGATAGGTCTCTGCTCCATGCCAAATCTTCGATCACTGACGCTGGACAGATTGGAGCTGAGTGATGAGTTCTACTCAACGATGGCCTCTGAGGCATCAAAATCAATGGTAAACCAAACATGATTCCTATTCAAAACGATTTTGTTTTGCAAATAATTTGTCATTGTTAAAATTCCACATATGATACACTGTTTTGTAATATTACAAATAAGAAATTACACAATTTCCATGAGTAACGAGGACTCTCATATTAATAATAAAAATAGTTTGGTTATGCTCACAAGGAGAAAATGACCTGTAAATAGATTGAACTTTAGTGTCATAATGATATAAACGCATATCAGAGTGTGTTTTAAAAGAACGTATTCTACAAATACTATTTCTTATTCTATATTGAACAATTATTTAAATGTTGTCAATAGTCGCAGGAAATTAATTCTACATGTACATGGTAAATAGACGGATATACTATTTTATTTTGTTTCATTGAACAGACACGGTCTCACTTTCGAACTATCTATAAATTGACGGTATTTGTTTGTCTTTCTTCATCTCGTCTTTCTTTTCACTTACCACACCACTTGCCATTTAATCAAATCTACAATCAACATTAGTATTTTCATAACATCATTTTAATCGAGAGACTCTCTCTGTATCTCTGTATGTCTCTGTCTATGACTCTCTCTCTCTCTCTCTTCTCTTTTCCCTTGCTTTAAAAGTCCAAGTAGAGGTTAATGATGTCACATTGATGACAATAGAAAAAATTCAAATCAAACATGTCGTCCATACTTGATGATACTATTCACTCCATGCAACCTGTCCTGTCACATCACCAGATTGAGGAGCTAAAGCTCGGGGGCGCAGATCTGGGTTCTCATGCATTCTCTCATTACGCGAGAGGTCTCTGCTCAATGCCAAATCTTCGATCACTGGATCTGCGCAGTATGAAGCTGAGTGATGAGTTCTACTCGACGATAGCCTCTGAGGCATCAAAATCAAAGGTATACCAAACATGATTTCTATTCAAAACGATTTTTGTTTTTCCAAATATTTGTTTGCATTGCTCAAACTCCACATATGAGAAAACAGTTTTTTCATATCAAATATAAATAAATTAAACATTTTCACGAGTTACGAGGACTCTTATATCAATAATATAAATAGTTTGGCTATATGCTGATAAGGAAAAAAAGACCTGTAAATAGAATGATCTTTGGTTTCATAATGATATAAGGTAACTGTTTTTTTCATATTTGATTTTTTTTAATACACATTTTCATTAGTTACGAGGACTCTCATATCAATAATATAAATAGTTTGGCTATACTGACGAGGAAAAAAAGACCTGTAAATAGATATAAACGCATATCAGAGTGTGTTTTAAAAGCACGTATTCTACAAATATTATTTCTTATTCTATATTGAACAATTATTTAAATTTTGTCAATAGTCGCAGGAAATTAATTCTACATGTACATGGTAAATAGATGGATATACTATTTTTTGTTTGTTTCATTGAACAGACATGGTCTCACTTTCCAACTATCTATACATTGATGGCATTTGTTTGTCTTTCTTTATCTTTCTTTTCACTTACCACACCACTTGCTATTTAATCAAATCTACAATCAACATTAATATTTTCATACACATCATTCCAATCGAGAGACTCTCTCTGTATCTCTGTATGTCTCTGTCTATGACTCTCTCTCTCTCTCTCTTTCTCCCTTCTCTTTTCCCTTGCTTTAAAAGTCCAAGTGGAGGTTAATTATTGTCACATTGATGACAATAGAAAAAAATTCAAATCAAACATGTCGTCCATACTTGATGATACTATTCACTCTATTCAACCTGTTCTGTCACATCACCAGATCGAGGTGCATAGCCACCGGCACTCGGATCTGGGTTCTCATGCATCCTCTCATTACGCGAGAGGTCTCTGCTCAATGCCAAATCTTCGAGCACTGACGCTGGGCAGATTGGAGCTGAGTGATGAGTTCTACTCAACGATGGCCTCTGAGGCATCAAAATCAAAGGTAAACCAAACATGATTCCTATTCAAAACGATTTTGTTTTGCAAATAATTTGTCATTGTTAAAATTCCACATATGATACACTGTTTTGTAATATTACAAATAAGAAATTACACAATTTCCATGAATAACGAGGACTCTCATATTAATAATATAAATAGTTTGGTTATGCTCACAAAGGAGAAAATGACCTGTAAATAGATTGAACTTTAGTGTCATAATGATATAAACGCATATCAGAGTGTGTTTTAAAAGAACGTATTCTACAAATACTATTTCTTATTCTATATTGAACAATTATTTAAATGTTGTCAATAGTCGCAGGAAATTAATTCTACATGTACATGGTAAATAGACGGATATACTATTTTATTTTGTTTCATTGAACAGACACGGTCTCACTTTCGAACTATCTATAAATTGACGGTATTTGTTTGTCTTTCTTCATCTCGTCTTTCTTTTCACTTACCACACCACTTGCCATTTAATCAAATCTACAATCAACATTAGTATTTTCATAACATCATTTTAATCGAGAGACTCTCTCTGTATCTCTGTATGTCTCTGTCTATGACTCTCTCTCTCTCTCTCTCTCCCTTCTCTTTTCCCTTGCTTTAAAAGTCCAAGTAGAGGTTAATGATGTCACATTGATGACAATAGAAAAAATTCAAATCAAACATGTCGTCCATACTTGATGATACTATTCACTCCATGCAACCTGTCCTGTCACATCACCAGATTGAGAAGCTAAAGCACGAGGACGCGGATCTGGGTTCTGCTGCATCGTCTCATTACGCGATAGGTCTCTGCTCCATGCCAAATCTTCAATCACTGGATATTGACCATGTGAAGCTGAGTAATGAGTTCTATTCGACGTTGGCTTCAGAGGCATCAACATCAAAGGTATACCAAACATGATTTCTATTCAAAACGATTTTTGTTTTTCCAAATATTTGTTTGCATTGTTCAAACTCCACATATGAGAAAACTGTTTTTTCATATCAAATATAAATAAATTACACATTTTCATGAGTTACGAGGACTCTCATATCAATAATATAAATAGTTTGGCTATATGCTGATGAGCAAAAAAGACCTGTAAATACAATGATCTTTGGTTTCATAATGATATAAAAGCATATCAAAGTGTGTTCTAAAAGCACGTATTCTACAAATATAGGATTTCTCGGTTACTTTCGTAAGCTTTTCATTCGTTTTGATACAAAGTTCATTCAAATTCGCGAAATAAAGCTGCCGGCGTGTAAATTTTATTCAAAATAACACTTTTTTCAATTGATTTACTAATTCGGTCAATGGATTAAGCACTTGTTTCATTCAATTTAACAACCGCTTACAAATGCGCAGTTTGCATTCATTTTCGTCAACAATGGCAAATCGGACGTCCGTACCATTCAATTTCACTTTGGGTCTTTCTAAATAACAAAGTTTTCATTCATATTCGCCTATCTTTACAAACCTATGGTATACATGGTATATGCACATGTTTCTCATCTAAATTAAACAAATGAGTTATATAACATGTTCTCTTTACGGACTTTATCGTACTCGGTCTTTTTTTGTAAGAGACATTACGTGAACAAAAATGATAATGTCATGCATGATGTAATTATGATCATTAAAATATATAGTATTTACCACAATAAATCAATGTATCTACCTATTATTTGCTAGTTTATCCAAACTACGCCACCTTCGAGAACACTCTAAAAAGTCACAATCGCGCATGCGCCCACCCCCATACATCGCCTTCACGTGCGCATCGCACGCCCGCCATTCATCCTCTTTCTATTCTCGCCCACCGAGATAGACATCGTATACAGCTGAGTCACATTAAAATCAAGGATCTTGTCCTTTTTTCGTTGGGCTTAGCTCTTTTTACGTATTGAATTCCGTTCTCATAATAAATGCTGTTAATATTATGGGGCGGGTTCCCTAGTCACATTTTTATTTTTGCGGAAATTTGAGTTTCATTTCTGCTTCGCATATTTCCTTTTTCGCGATCGTAAATTAAGACTTTGTTACGCCGCTGGTTAAGGCGTTGGGTCTTGGCGTTAAACGGCCGTTGGTTGCGTTGGCGAGTAATTTATTCATCGCCCTTTGTTCCAACTTGGTTCGTTTCGCTTCGTGGTTCACTGCTTCAGCGGTGCGGCCTTTTTGTTGCGTTCGTGATTGTTGGATTTATTTTTCGTGCATGCGTTGGATTTAGTTTGATATAAAAACATTTTATTTGAAACTGTTGGCTGGATAATTTGGTGAGCGGGGAGTTGTTAAGCTCGCTCGCTCCTTTTGTCTGGCGTTTCTCTTTGTTTACTTGCATTTTATTTGAAACTGTTGGCTGGATAGTTTGGTGAGCGCGGAGTTGGTTATTCTCGCTCGCTCCTTTTGTCTGGCGTTTCTCTTTGTTACTTGCATTTTATTTGAAACTGTTGGCTGGATAATTTGGTGAGCGGGGAGTTTGTTAATCTCGCTCGCTCCTTTTTTCTGGTGTTTCTCTTTGGTTTACTTTTTGTGTATTCAGGTTCGTGATGGATGCGTCGGAGCCTGGTACTCTTGTTTCTCCTCCAGCTGGTGCAGCTACGGGAGGGGTGTTTGTCAAGCCGACCACTCGTTTATTCAGTGTGGCGGCAGGTAAGTTAGGGAGCGCTACTAGCGTCTCTCGGACAGGCTCGTTTATAATTACCGGCTCGACTCTGTCGGGCTCGGTAAGACAGCCATTGTTGGGACCTGGTGTCCCAGCAAGGGGGCGATCGGTTTACCGATCGTTAGCCCCCAACGCACGATAGAAAAGGGCGTCATTGGTCTGCCGGCCTCTGACGTTCATGCTCTGGGGATGAGTGTCGCCATTGCGGCCACTGACACTCGGACCTTGGGGAAGAGTGTCGCCATTGCGGCCACTGACACTCGGAACCCGATCACTGGCTTTGCTCCCGCTAGTGACACGTGCAACAACTTGAGCGATTCCGCAGTCCTCGAGACTAGCTTGAATCCTCAGGGGCCGGCTTCCTCCCGTCGGGTGGAAGTCGTAAGAGACTTTCCGACCTGCCCGCTAGGGTACTGTCCGTCAGTCTCGAGTGTTTACTCGAGTGAATCCGCAGCACCCCGTGCCGCTTTGATCACTCAATAGTAGTACACTCTTGCTTGCTCTCACGCTCCCGTCACAGTCGGGTGCTTTTGAGACAAGCAAAATATATCCGACCGCCTGGTCGGCAGTGCCGCCCGATTTTCAAATATCCGGCGGTTATCTGATATCCGCCACCGGATACCGGTTGGGATAACGGTGTGAATTCGGAACCGAACCGGTTTGCCGATTCGGATCCGATTTAAGCCCTGAATGTCTCAGTTTGCCTTTTGTGCAGCTGCAGTCACTCAGAGTGTCGTTGTTTATGCGACCTCTGACACTCGGGCCTCGGTCACTGGCTACACAGTGACATGGGCTTTTTGAGAGATTCGGCAGCACTCTGTGCAGCCTTGGATCCTCAGGAGTGGGTTCCCTCCCGTCAGTCGGGTTGGGAGTCGTAAGAGACTGTCTGACCCTCCCGTCCAGGGTACTGTCTGTCAGTCTCGAGTGTCTACTCGAGTGAATCCGCCGCACCCCGTGCCGCCATGATAACTCAGGAGTACACGTGCAACAAAGATTCCGCGTCCTCGGGACTAGCTTGAATCCTCAGGGGCCGGCTTCCTCCCATCGGGTGGAAGTCGTAAGAGACTTTCCGACCGGCCCACTAGGGTACTGTCCGTCAGTCTCGAGTGTTTACTTGAATGATTCCGCAGCACCCCGTGCCGCCTTGATCACTCAATAGTAGTACACTCTTGCTAGCTCTTTCGCTCCCGTCACAGTCGGGTGCTTATGAGACGAGCTAAATATATTTATATCCGTCGCCTGTTCAGCAGTGCCGCCCGATATATCTGTATCAGTTTACCGGTTCGGTAAATTACGCAAATATACGCTCTTGCTAGCTCTTTTGCTCCAGTCTTTAGGCATGGAGTATAGCCATGTCTCATTCATGTCTCTTTTGAGTCGATGTCTGCCTTGGGCACACGTTAGGCTACGGCTGGGAGGAGGGGTTCGGCCTCGTTTAGACGCCTACCCTTCTCCGTTGCCATCGATCAGGCTGAGCCTCTCGATTATGTGGAGCTCTTTGCTGAGAGAAGTTGGCGGGGTAGTAACCCAGCCCTCTCGGCCGACCTCTGGTGGTACAGGCCTTCCTTTTTCGTGGTCGGCTCTGTCATGTCTTTGGACACGGGCGCCCAGGGCCTAGGTCCGGTTTTACCTCGGTGGCTTGATCTGATACCAGTTGCCTGGATAGTGTCCGATATTTTGGATAGCCCCTTCTGGTGCCCAGACTTGTTTACATGTTCTTGATTCTCAGGATCCTGTTCTCGTACAGGTTTGGTTCCCGGAGTTGCCCCTCCTATCTCAGTCGCTGCCCGCTGAGGATATTAATGTTTGTGGTTGCGTTCGCCTCCTCGGGACCAGGTTCTCGACGTCGTTGAGTTTGAAAGTCAGATGGGTAACTCTCAGTTACTAATCAGCGCGGCTCCCAAGCTCTCGTGGTTTGGCAGCCGACGTACAGACTCTCTTTGAGTCGTCATTTCCGGAGGCCTTCACTCTGGCTGTGCCAGGTGCGGCCAAGGCTTCCCATCTCCTTCCGCGGGAATACCGCTCATGGTGGTTTGCCAGTCCGGTGACGGGTATCTTGTGTGTAAGGAGGGTTCCCTTCTCCGGTGATCTCCTCCCGTTCTAGTTTTAACAGGGCGCGGCCCTAGGGTGGGTCAGTTATGTAGAAGTAATCGCACTTAGCTCCTCCTTTGGGACAAGCTTTGTGTCTTAGGGCTTTGTTGCGATGCAACGACTCGCCAATGTTTTGTTGATGTGGCCCCGGATTCAACCACGTCATGGTTTCATCCAGTCGTGAAACGCAAAGATCCCGGTCTCACGGAGGCTCTCGGGTCTTGATTGATGAGCCTATGGCGCAGTGGAGCGGGTTGGTCTCGGTCACACTGAGTTTATTTCGGGGTTTACGAAGTCTAGTATGGCCGCTATACTCGCTTCTTCTCCCGTATCTCCGGGTAAGAAGCGCAAGCGTTCTAACGTCCCGCTGCCGTCTGTGTCAAGGTAGAGAAGGCTGAGTTAAGTGTTACGTCACTCTGTGTGTTCTCTAGCCGCTCAGGCTGGGCTTCGTGGCTTCTTGGTGATTTTGGTGTCTGGGGATACCAGCCACCAAAGCCCCGAAAGGCATTTTGGGTTTGGCGGAGGCTCAGCTTCTGCCCCTTCCTGTGCCGGGCTGGTAATGAGCCAGCCCTGGTCACACCTGGCTTTGGGTTCGTTCAGATTTCGTGGGTGTTGATACTCCGGCATCCGAGACACTTTTAGTGTCCGGATTGCCTGGTGCTGTTGGCCTTCCACCATGGGCCGTCGGCCGGTTGGTGGGAGTTGGGCCTGTAGTTCCTGCCCTCGCGGTTGTCTTCGGCATCTGCAGCGGGGTTTCAGTTGAGTTCGCCACTCGACAGAAGGTTGTCAGCCACACGACAGGAGGTTGTCGACCAAACGTAAGCCTTTCGCACCATGCTCTTGCGGCCTCTGATGCTGTGAGGCGTGGTGGCCATGCTGGGCCTATTTCGCTGACCCTTCCAGTTTAGCAAGGCCCTAGAACAAGCTTCGTCACTCGACGCTTTGGCAAGGGGCACGAAGTTGTGGTTGGATTGTTATGATATTTATTGTGGCCTTCTAATGTCAAGTCTCCGACTGTGACTTAGGCGGAGAGAGCTGTGGTAATATTTAGACCTCAGCTTGCCTCTTCTCCAACCGTTCAGACTGGGCTTTGCGCAGTGTCTAAGTAGCTTGGTGGGCAACAGGGTTTACCCTGGTCTCATCCGGCTGGTCTGCGGCCCAGTTTTGCTGGTCTGGTGTAAGCCGGTACCCGTTTGGTTTGGGGATCGTCTTACCGAGTTCGGCCTCGAGGAGGCTCAGTTCGGTGGTTGGCATTTCTGCTCGGGCTTTTTGCCCGTTGGTGATGGTTAAGCTCTCTTCTCCAGGTTCTTTTGCTACACCTCCAAGAGAGGAGTGGGTAGCTGGGTCGGGACTCACCCTTCCCCTCTGGGGTTTGGGTTTTTTTCCTGTGATAAGTCTCATTGAAGCCTAGTCATGCGGCTGACCAGCCCTTAGGGCTGTGGTGTCGCCTTTTTCGGGGGATTTATCTCTTACAACTAGCCGAAATAGCTCAGTTGGGAGAGCGTTAGACTTAAGATCTAAGGTCCCTGGTTCGAAACCACCCGGAGAACTCGCATGAGTTCTGAACTGTCCCGGGTTTCGGCATGTTCCTTTCTGTTTTAATGACACAGTTCCCTAGCTCATTTGGAGGGTAATCAGTGTCCGTCGTTGATGTTTGTGGCAACGGGCTTCCCGGTGAGTTTCCGTTTCTGGCTGGTTTTTGTCCCTTTTGCTGTGGACATCTGTCCCCTCTCCCGCTGAGACCGGGCCTGTTCCAGTCTCTATCGGGGATTTTCTGTCATCGCACTGCGGTGCATACTCATTGAAGCCTAGTCATGCGACTGACTGGCTGGCTTCAGTTCAGTGTTTCTGGTTTCTGTCCCTTTTGCTGCGGACATCTGTCCCCTCTCTTGCTGAGACTGGACCTGTTGTCCCAGTCTCGTTCGGGGATTTTCCGTCATCGCCCCGCGGTGCATACTCTCTCTGGCCGCTGTGCCCAGGCGCGGATCCACGAACCCATTTCTACCGGCCCGGCTATGGCAACCCCTTTGTGTAAAAACTAGATAAACTCTGTTTTTCTCAGATAAACTCTGTTTTTCTCAGATAAACTCTGTTTTTCTCAGATAAACTCAGTTTATCAGTTGATAAACTGAGTTTATCATTGATAAACACAGTTTTTCTGATAAACTGAGTTTATCTAGTTTTTACACAAAGGGGTTGCCATAGCCGGGCCGGTAGAAATGGGTTCGTGGATCCGCGCCTGGCTGTGCCGGTCTCGGGGAGTACGCTAGGACTTATGGGCTCTCTGGGAGAGCCTCGCGGTTTATAGTTGTAGGGATTCCACGAGAACCCTTTACAACTCTCGTTTGGAGCCCTGCTCCATGTGGTGTGAAGACCTCGGGGTCTCACCCGTAGACTTTGATAGGTGTCATAGCTGGATTTTGGTTAATTTGTTTGGTGAGGCAAAGTGGTCTCGTGGAACAGCGACCACCTAGTATTTGGAAGGTATCGGTTCAATACCCTAGCTAGTGCTTTTAGAGGGTAAAGTCCTTCCGCTTTTTGTGGTTACCGTTCGGCCCTCGCCGCCTCTCATGTGTGGTTTCCGGACGGCTCGGGGGTTATCTTCTGTTGAAGTTACTGCGTTCTTTTCTGCAGTAGCTGGCTATCCCGAAGGTTTTGGCACAGCCTCTTTTGAGCCTTTGTCTAAGGCCTCACTTGACGCTGAAAACTTTTTTCCTTATGGCAATAGTTTCTGGACAGCGGAGGGGTACGTTTCATGCGCTGTCTGCCTCCCCCGGCCATATCAGGTGGGGAGTTCGGTTGGTCCCACGACCTTCCTCCGGACCGATTGATGTTTTTCCTCAGTCCTCTTTCGGACTTCTCAGTCGCTCAGGACAAGGTCTGGTGCCCCATTAGGGCACTCATGTGGTTTTTAGTTAGGACTAAGGTTCTTAAATAGGACTAAGGTTCATCGAAGGATGTCCAGTTGTTCCTCATTTCGCAGGAGCTCCTTTCTTCTGCGTCTCGTGAATCCATCTCCAGATGGATAGTGGACACTATTCAGGCCGCTGGTCCTGAAGCCCTTTTCGCAGAGGGCAGGGCCAGTGCCCATAATTCCAGATGTAGTGGTACTTCCTGGGCATTGTTTTAACCTTTTTGAAGGCCGCGTTTTGGCGGTCTCCCAATTCCCGTACATCTTTTTATCTTCGGGGAAGTCACCTCTGGGGAGGTGTCGTGGTGTTGTTTGCAACTGCGTCCCTGCGGGCGGTTTTGGTTGCCTTTGTTGCCTTTGTTCCCCAGTAATCTCCTTCTTGTTCGGGACATGCCTCCCGGTCCATTTGTGTGCTGGTCTAGCAAATAATAGGTAGATACATTGATTTATTGTGGTAAATCAGAAAAATCAGAACTGATTTTATTATTTACTATATAAATCTATGTATCTACCTATGTCCCTCCCTCCGTCTCCTCTCCTTGCGGGCAACATGTCCGAATCTATGTCTTTGGAGGCCCGTGAAAGAGGATGAATGGCGGGCGTGCGATGCGCACGTGAAGGCGATGTATGGGGGTGGGCGCATGCGCGATTGTGACTTTTTAGAGTGTTCTCGAAGGTGGCGTAGTTTGGATAAACTAGCAAATAATAGGTAGATACATAGATTTATATAGTAAATAATAAAATCAGTTCTGATTTTTCTGATTTAGTTTATGTCCACATGACATGAGTTATTGAGATGTGCGCGCAGTGAGAAAACAATGTATCGAACTCAATAATGATTGTGTAGCGTGATTGTGCTTGTTACTGTATGTTGATCGTGATCGTGATTGTAGTTGAGATGGTGATTACGATTGTGACTGAGATGGTAATTGTGACTGTGATCACGATCGTGATTGTGATTCAGTGTGATGGTGATTCAGATTTTGATGTGATTGTGATTGAGCTGGTACTCATATTGTTCTTAACATGTCCAATACAGACTAAATATAATTTACACAAATATAAATGGCTTCAAAGAGATTACGAACATCGAATAAATTATCAAAAACAAAACAAAACAAAACATTAAAAATAAATCAATGTAGGTCTATAGAGTATTGATACCCCCCCCCCCCCACCACCACCATTATGGTAAGCCATTCCAATAAATACAACAGTAGTCTGTAAACACGCACTTTGCATGCACTTATATCATTGCATATTCACACAAAAACACTCTTGCTTAGTTCCATGCTAATTCTATATTGATGTGGCTAGGTTTTATCTACTTAGCACATGATCGTTCAGTTGCTAAATGGTGATGATTTAGTGGGTATATATATATACACCCATAGTGAGGACAAATAACATGTTTGTTGCTTACCAACCCATACAATTTGAAATGGATTTAGCATGGAACTAAGCTTGCGGGGTTCTATATAATCATACTGGGTATGCTACGTTTACACTATGTTCTCGTCGGCCACGGCAACCCCGTTTCGGGCCACCGTGGACGAAACGGGATTGTTGTGACAGAACGCGGGGGACCGTATGGGAGAACGTGACAGGCCATGATTGCCGTGGATACCGTGTCAGATTTTTAAACTATCAAAAATTTTGCCACGGCAGTCACGGTGCGGATGAGAAACCAAGTAGGCCGTAGAAAAATGGGGTGAACGTCCTTATAGGCCGTAACAAAACTTGGAGGTAGTCCGTAGTGGGACGGGAAGCCCGCACATTCCCCGGCACCTTACGGTCTTTTCAGGTTTTGTTACGTTCTGCCACGTTTAGTGCGCGTTTTGTCACGGTTGCTTCACGGTTGCTGCGCATGTTGTCCCGTTTTGCCACGTTTTGCCAAGGTTTGCCCCGGTTCTCACGGCAGGCCATGGTGGAAGGTAGCCGTTTTGTCGCGTTTAATCACCGCGCATCCCGGCGTCTGACGGTTTACGGGAGCGGCGCGTTGCGTTCTGACACGGCGCACACGGTCGGGAGGTCGTATATAAAAGACGGGCGCGGTAGGAGCTTCATTCGAGTCTGAGCAATCGAAGACACATTACTGCATCTACAATACGAATAAAGGAGGTCAAGCTATGCCACCGAAGAAGCCAAGACGTTCGAAGGCCCTCCGTCCTGCACCATCCCCACCACGACCAGTAGTAGAGGAGCAGGAACAGCCTGAAGATCCTCGCCGTTCACCCCCGCCAAATGATGAGGAGCATATGCTGCTGCTGCTGACCCGGTCCCTGAACTGGCACCTGAACCCGAGGCTTAGGAGGCTGGGCAGGCTGAGGCGCACCAGCTAGGAGGAGGGCAGCCCCCAGTGTCGTCACCACCTTACGGAGGATGAGAAGGAGCTCATCATTGACTTCCTCCATTGACTTCCTCCAGCAGCATCCTACGCTGTACTTTATTGCTTGGGAGGCCTTCTTTTATACCGTGGGCACAACCGTGCTCAAAAGCTGCCCGGCGTCCACGTTTCATCTGTAGAAAGCCTTGACAGAACGTGAAAAACGTGTCAGACCTTGATCAGAACGTGAGAAACGTGAGGGACCCCATCAGAACGTGACGGGCCGGGAGGGAATGTACTGGCATCTGCGGTAGACCGGGGCCGAACCGTAGTGCGCCATGGAGCCTCCGGGACTCAGCAGCCCCTTTCTCCGCACGGCCCGTCACGGATACCGTGAAAGACCGTGAGAAAACTTGACAAGACCTAACAAAACTTGAACACAGAGAAAAATATTGCCAAAATCCCACGGCGCACTACGTTTCGGGGAAACGGGGCTGCCGTGGCCGCCGGGAGCATAGTGTAAACGTAGCATAAGATTTACATGTCTAATTTGTCTGCAAAACGTGTGAAACTATATGCAAAGAAACGAGTTTGAATTCACGGAAGACGCATTACCTAATCGCTAATCGTCTCGCTCTAAATTGAATGAACATTTTACGAAAAAGAAACACGTTTTAATTTGAATGAAAATTAAATGTTTTTGAATGATCGTTTTAGGAATTTAAATGCTAAAAAACGAATTTGAACGAGCAACAACAGCAGCGGTGACAGAATCGGCGAAATTGAATGAACATAAAATACATTTGTGTGGCCAACTTACGAAAGTCACCGAGAAATCCCAATTATGTCGCATTCTATATTGAACAAATATTTTAATTTCGTCAATAGTTGCAGGAAAATAATTGTACATGTGCATGGTAAAGAGCCGGATATAACACTTTTATTTTGCCTTAACAGACACGGTATCACTTCCAACTATTTAAAATTGATGACAATTGCTTTTCTTTCGTCCTCTCGTCTTTCTTTGCTCTAACGACACCCATTTCCTTCGGGTTTTTCCTCTCTATATCTATTTGTCTATTTCCAGATCACTCCTTCTCTCTCTCTCTCTCTCTCTCTCTCTTCATCTCCCTTCTCTTGTCCTTACTCTACAATTCTGAGAAGAGGTTGATAAGGTTACATTAAAGACAGTAAGAATATTTTATTTAAATTGGAAACCATTAGTTTCGAAAAAGTATTGCAAACACAAATATGGAATTAAGACCTGTCGTCTATACTTGATAATAATATTTACTCGACGTTGGCTTCAGAGGCATCACAATCAAAGGTATACCAAACATGATTTACATTGGAAACCATTAGTTTCGAAAAAGTATTTGACAATACAAATATTTAAATCCGTCATGTAGTCGATACTTAATAATACTATTTACTCTATTCAACCTGTTCTGTCACATCACCAGATTGAGGAGCTAACACACATGGGAGCAGATCTGGGTTCTCATGCATCCTCTCATTACGCGATAGGTCTCTGCTCCATGCCAAATCTTCAATCACTGGATATTGACCGTGTGAAGCTGAGTAATGAGTTCTATTCGACGTTGGCTTCAGAGGCATCAAAATCAAAGGTATACCAAACATGATTTCTATTCAAAACGATTTTTGTTTTTGCAAATATTTATGCATTCTTCAAATTCCACATATAAGGTTACTGTTTTGTTCATATTAAAACAAAAGAAATTACACATTTTCATTAGTTACGACCACTCTCATATCAATATAAATAGTTTGGCTATGTTGACAGGGAAAAAGGACCTGTCAATAGAATGAACTTTGGTGTCATGATGAAATAAAAGCATATAAAAGTGTGTTTTAAAAGCACGTATTCTACAAATACTGTGTCGCATTCTATATTGAAATGTATTTGAATGTTGTCAATAGTCGCAGGAAATTAATTCGTCATGTTCATGGTAAAGAGACGGATATAACACTTTTATTTTGCTTCAACAGACACTGTTTCTCTTCCAAATATTTATAATTGATGGCATCTGTTTATCTTTCTTCAACTCGTCTTTCTTTTCACTTACCACTCCACTTGTCCTTTTGACCATTCTCTCTACATCTCTCTCTCTCTCTCTCTGCCTTTCAGTATATCTCTGTCTACGACCCGCTCACTCTCACCCCCCCCCCCCTCTCCCTCTCTCTCTCTCTCTTTCTCCCTTCTTTTCCCCTTGCTTTTAAGGTTCAACTAGAGGTTAATGGTGTTACATTAGTGACAATAGAAAATATGGAAATTAGACATGTCGTCTATACTTGGTAATACTATTCACTCTATTCAACCTGTCCTGTCACAACACCAGATTGAGAAGCTTACGCACGGGAACACAGATCTGGGTTCTCATGCATCCTCTCATTACGCGATAGGTCTCTGCTCCATGCCAAATCTTCAATCACTGGATATTGACCGTGTGAAGCTGAGTAATGAGTTCTATTCGACGTTGGCTTCAGAGGCATCAAAATCAAAGGTATACCAAACATGATTTCTGTTCAAAACGATTTTTGTTTTTGCAAATATTTATGCATTCTTCAAATTCCACATATAAGGTTACTGTTTTGTTCATATTAAAACAAAAGAAATTACACATTTTCATTAGTTACGACCACTCTCATATCAATATAAATAGTTTGGCTATGTTGACAGGGAAAAGGGACCTGTCAATAGAATGAACTTTTGTGTCATAATGAAATAAAAGCATATAAAAGTGTGTTTTAAAAGCACGTATTCTACAAATACTGTGTCGCATTCTATATTGAAAATGTATTTGAATGTTGTCAATAGTCGCATGAAATTAATTCTACATGTGCATGGTAAAGAGACGGACAAAACACTTTTATTTTGCTTCAACAGACACTGTTTCTCTTCCAAATATTTATAATTGATGGCATCTGTTTATCTTTCTTCAACTCGTCTTTCTTTTCACTTACCACTCCACTTGTCCTTTTGACCATTTTCTCTACATCTCTCTCTCTCTCTCTGCCTTTCAGTATATCTCTGTCTACGACCCGCTCACTCTCACCCCCCCTCTCCCTCTCTCTCTCTCTCTCTCTCTTTCTCCCTTCTTTTCCCCTTGCTTTTAAGGTCCAACTAGAGGTTAATGGTGTTACATTAGTGACAATAGAAAATATGGAAATTAGACATGTCGTCTATACTTGGTAATACTATTCACTCTATTCAACCTGTCCTGTCACATCACCAGATTGAGAAGCTTACGCACGGGAACACAGATCTGGGTTCTCATGCATCCTCTCATTACGCGATAGGTCTCTGCTCCATGCCAAATCTTCAATCACTGGATATTGACCGTGTGAAGCTGAGTAATGAGTTCTATTCGACGTTGGCTTCAGAGGCATCAAAATCAAAGGTATACCAAACATGATTTCTATTCAAAACGATTTTTGTTTTTGCAAATATTTATGCATTCTTCAAATTCCACATATAAGGTTACTGTTTTGTTCATATTAAAACAAAAGAAATTACACATTTTCATTAGTTACGACCACTCTCATATCAATATAAATAGTTTGGCTATGTTGACAGGGAAAGGGACCTGTCAATAGAATGAACTTTGGTGTCATAATGAAATAAAAGCATATCATAGTGTGTTTTAAAAGCACGTATTCTACAAATACTATGTCGCATTCTATATTGAAAATGTATTTGAATGTTGTCAATAGTCGCATGAAATTTATTCTACATGTGCATGGTAAAGAGACGGATATTACAGTTTTATTTTGCTTCAACAGACACTGTTTCTCTTCCAACTATTTATAATTGATGGCATCTGTTTATCTTTCTTCAACTCGTCTTTCTTTTCACCTACCACTCCACTTGTCCTTTGGGCCATTTTCTCTCCATCTCTCTCTCTCTCTCTGCCTTTCAGTATATCTCTGTCTACGAGCCGCTCACTCTCCCCCCCCCCCTCTCCCTCTCTCTCTCTCTCTTTCTCCCTTCTTTTCCCCTTGCTTTTAAGGTCCAACTAGAGGTTAACTCTTTATGCGCCACTTAAAAAACCCCCCTGTGCCACATTCTTTTAGGGTCACACATTTCGAGGGAATCTTTATTGACTCTGCTGAATCAAGAGGCTATAACTCTTCACTGGATGATCATGATGAAAAATATTGTGCAGCAAAGTTGTAGACCGGAAAACGTGCTTTTCGATGAACCGTCATTTGTTATATTTTGAATTATCATTTTTATAATAATCATAATTATATAATGTTTAATTTTTCTTATTTACGGCAGTTTTTTATCCCTCTAGAATTTCTTATTTAGCAATGATAAGACATCTTCAAATCGAATCTATTAGAAAGGTGGACTTCTTACCTTTCTTTACATACCTTGCTCAAGTATTCTAACAATTCAGAAGGTTAGTATTTAGGTTGTTGAAG
Source organism: Strongylocentrotus purpuratus (assembly GCF_000002235.5). Taxonomy (NCBI): domain Eukaryota; kingdom Metazoa; phylum Echinodermata; class Echinoidea; order Camarodonta; family Strongylocentrotidae; genus Strongylocentrotus; species Strongylocentrotus purpuratus. The sequence goes on from NW_022145601.1 coordinate 4,776,515, forward strand.
AAAAGAAGTTCAATAGGGAGAGACTTGAAAGTACCCCGCTCAGCCACCCTTGACAATGGGCTAATCTGCCCATTGAAATCCCTATTACCCCAGGTTATTGTCAATGTCCGGTTTAGCGGGGCATGAAAAGGGACGTCGTGGGGATGTTTTTCTTTGTTGTGCCATGATAAGTCAATAAGAAATAAGAGAATGTTATTGATTTTGCCCACTGGTATGAGCATGTAAAAATGGTATAGGCATAATATATTATATGTGATATACATGACATAATCAGCATCTTATTGAAATGTCTCATTATGAATGTTCACCGCATCTGTTCTCTCACCTTCTTTACCCCTCAATAAAATTGATTTCAAGTACATTTATCACAGCCATAGATATACAAAGAAAGAATGAATCAATCTTAAAATATAAACTATATTGCATTGTTTTCCATTTACTTTATTGTGAGAGAGCTTATTATCAGAAATGATTGACGAGTGGAGTATGCAATGAATAAAATATGGAGAACGGACGTGAGAGACATTATGAGAGAGAAATAGTGATATGAAATGAAAGGACTTTACTGTGAATAAAGATTATAAGAGAAAGAGATAAAGATGACGGCAAGACAGGATACATATTGATACGAAAATAACAATAATAATGAGATAGAGATGACGGAAAGAAAGAGAGTAAACACTGATAGCATAAGAATGAATAAAGATAATAAGAGAAAGATATAGAGATGACGGCAAGACATAGGGTACATATAGATAGGAAAATGATAATAATAATAAGATAGAGATGACGGAAAGAAAGAGAGTAAACACTGATAGCATAAGAATGAATAAAGATAATAAGAGAAAGATATAGAGATGACGGCAAGACATAGGGTACATATAGATAGGAAAATGATAATAATAAAAAGATAGAGATGACGGAAAGAAAGAGAGTAAACACTGATAGCACAAGAATGAATAAAGATAATAAGAGAAATATATAAAGATGACGGCAAGACATAGGATACATATTGATAGGAAAATAATAATAATAATAAGATAGAGATGACGGCAAGAAAGAGAGTAAACACTGATAGCATAAGAATGAATAAAGATAATAAGAGAAAGATATACAGATGACGGCAAGACATAGGGTACATATAGATAGGAAAATGATAATAATAATAAGATAGAGATGACGGCAAGAAAGAGAGTAAACACTGATAGCATAAGAATGAATAAAGATAATAAGAGAAAGATATAGAGATGACGGCAAGACATAGGGTACATAATTATAGATAGGAAAATGATAATAATAATAAGATAGAGATGACGGAAAGAAAGAGAGTAAACACTGATAGCATAAGAATGAATAAAGATAATAAGAGAAAGATATAGAGATGACGGCAAGACATAGGGTACATATAGATAGGAAAATGATAATAATAATGAGATAGAGATGACGGCAAGAAAGAGAGTATTACACTCATAGCATAATAATGAATAAAGATAATAAGAAAAAGATATACAGATGACGGCAAGACATAGGGTACATATAGATAGGAAAATGATAATAATAATAAGATAGAGATGACGGAAAGAAAGAGAGTAAACACTGATAGCATAAGAATGAATAAAGATAATAAAAGAAAGATATAAAGATGACGGCAAGACAGGATACATCTTTCTTTCATTAGTTTTATTCATTCTTATTCTATCACTGTCTACTCTCTTTCTTGCTGTCATCTCTAGCTCTTTCATTAATTTTTATTCATTCTTATTCTATCAGTCTACTCTCTTTCTTGCTGTCATCTCTATCTCTTTCTTTCATTATTTTTATTCATTCTTATTCTATCACTGTCTACTCTCTTTCTTGCTGTCATCTCTATCTCCTTCTTTCATTTTTTTTATTCATTCTTATTCTATCAGTCTACTCTCTTTCTTGCTGTCATCTCTAGCTCTTTCATTAATTTTTATTCATTTTTATTCTATCAGTCTACTCTCAGGGAACACTTTTATCACTAGAGTCTTCGTCACTGCTCGATTCGTCGGAATCAGAGTCCATGCTCCATGCTTCCATAGTAACAAGATCTCGAGCCTCCTCTACACTAAACACACGTTGACGTTTTCCAGCAGGTGCCATCGTAACATCAGTAAAAAAAATCCAAAGAAAACCGCTAAATACACGGTAATTTCGAATGTAACACTATGAAGAAAAACAGTTTACCGGAAAGTGTGCGATGTATACAATGTAAACAATAGTAAACGCAACGCGTGGCTACACACTGCGAGCGGTATTATGAATGTCTAATTGACTCGTATACATCTGTGCAAAAATGCGAAGTTGGCACGCCTACGTCCGTGCAAATCGGCGAACAAAGCAAACAAAGAGTTAATGGTGTTACATTAGTGACAATAGAAAATATGTAAATTAGACATGTCGTCTATACTTGGTAATACTATTCACTCTATTCAACCTGTCTTGTCACATCACCAGATTGAGAAGCTAACGCACAGGCACGCAGATTTGGATTCTGCTGCATCCTCTCATTACGCGAGAGGTCTCTGCTCTTTGCCAAATCTTCGAACACTGGATATGAACGGTGTGGAGCTGAGTGATGAGTTCTACTCGACGATGGCCTATGAGGCATCAAAATCAAAGGTAAACCAAACATGATTTCTATTCAAAAGGATTTTTGTTTTGCAAATAATTTTGCATTGTTCAAATTCCACATACATTTTCATGAATTACGAGGACTCTCATATCAATAATGTAAATAGTTTGGCTATGCTGACAAGGAAAAAAAGACCTGTGAATAGAATGAGCTTTGGTGTCATAATGATATAAAAGCATATCATAGCGTGTTTTAAAGCACATATTCTACTAATAGTATTTCCCATTATATATTGATTTTTTAAATAATTTTGTCAATAGTCGCAGGAAATTAATTCTACATGTGCATGGTAAAAACACCGATATAACGCTTTTATTTTGTTTCAACAAACACTGTCTCTCTTTTCCAACTATTTATAATTGATGACAATTATTTTTCTTTCTTTATTTCGTCTTTCTTTGCTCTAACGACAACCATTTCCTTCGAGTTTTTTCCTCTCTATATCTATTTGTCTATCCCCAGGTCACTCTCACTTTCTATCCCTCTCTCTCTCTATTCTTCTTTCTTCTCTTGTCCTTACTCTAAAACTCTAAGAAGAGGTTGATAGTGTTACATTAAGGACAGTAAGAATATTTATTTTAGACATGTCGTCTATACTTCATAATACTATTCAATCTTTTCAACCTGTCCTGTCACATCACCAGATTGAGGATCTAGATCACTGTAACGTAGACCTGGGACCTCATGCATCCTCTCATTACGCAAGAGGTCTCTGCCTTATGCCAAATCTTCGGTCATTGTTTATGTACAATGTGAAGCTGAGTGATGAGTACTACTCGGCGATTGCCTCTGAGGCATCAAAATTCAAGGTATACCAAACATGATTTCTATTTAACAGGATTTTTTCTAAATAAATGTTTGCATTTTCCAATTCCACATATGAGATAACTGTTTGTTCATATTTTAAAAAGAGCAATAACTCATTATCATGAGTTACGAGGACTCTCATATCAATAATATAAATAGTTTGGCTTGGCTGACAAGGAAAAAAGGACCTGTCAATAGAATGTACTTTGGTGTCATAATGATATAAAAGCATATCAAAACGTGTTTTAAAAGCACTTATTCTACAAATAGTATTGCGCATTCTATATATTGATTTTTGTTGTGTGTGAATTTTGTCAATAGCCGCAGGAAATTGATTCTACATGTGCATGGTAAATAGACGGATATAACGCTTTTTTTTGTGCTTCATCAGACACTGTCTCTCTTTTCCAACTAGGCTATTCAAAATTGGTGACAATTGTTTTTCTTTCTTCAACTCGTCTTTCTTTGCTCTAACGACACCCATTTCCTTCGAGTTTTTTCCTCTCTATATCTATTTGTCTCTCTCTAGGTCACTCTCTCTCTCTCCCTCCTTCTCCTTCTCCCTCACCCTTCTCTTGTCCTTGCTTTGAAAGTCAGAGAAGAGGTTGCTAATGTTACATTAATGATAGTTAGAATAAATTATTTAGACATGTCGTCTACACTTGATAATACTTTTCACTCCATTCAACCTGTCACGTCACCAGATTGAGAAGCTAAGGCACTTTCGCGCAGATCTTGGTTCTCATGCATCCTCTCATTACGCGAGAGGTCTCTGCTTCATGCCATATCTTCGATCACTGGAACTGCATTGTGTGAAGCTGAGTGATGAGTTCTACTCGACGATGGCCTCTGAGGCATCAAAATCAAAGGTATACCAAACATAATTTCTATTCAAAACGATTTATTGTTTTTCCAAATAATTTTGCAATGTTCAAAAACTACATATGAGTTAACTGTTTTTTCATATTATTAAAAGAAAATTACATTTTCATGAGCTGCGAGGACTCTCATATAAATAATACAAATAGTTAAGCTATGCTGACAAGGACAACAAGACTGGTCAATAGAGTGAACTTTGGTGTCATAATGATATAAAAGCACATCAAAGTGTGTTTTAAAAGCAAGTATTCTACAAATAATATTTCGCATTCTATATTGCAAAATTATTTGAATTTCGTCAATAGCCGCAGGAAATTAATTCTACATGTGCATGGTAAAGAGACGGATATAACACTTTTATTTTGCTTCAACAGACACTGTCTCTCTTTTTCAACTATCCATAATTGATGACAATTTTTTTCTTTCTTCATCTCGTCTTTTTTTTTTCTGTAACAACACCCATTTCCCCCGGGTTTTTCTCTCCTTCTATATATGTCTCTGTCGCTTTCTCTGCCCGGTCTCTCTCTCTCTCTCCCTTCTCTTTTACTTGCTTTAAAAGTCTGAGTAGAGGTTCATGATGTTACATTAATGACAGTAAGAATATTTCAATCGGACATGACTTCTATACTTGATAATACTATTCACTCTATTCAACCTGTCCTGTCACATCACCAGATTGAGAAGCTAACGCACTGGCACGCAGATCTGGGTTCTGCTGCATCCTCTCATTACGCAAGAGGTCTCTGCTCCATGCCAAATCTTCGATCACTGGGTCTGCGCAGTGTGGAGCTGAGTGATGAGTTCTACTCGACGATGGCTTCTGAGGCATCAAAATCAAAGGTATACCAAACATAATTTCTATTCAAAACGATTTATTGTTTTTCCAAATAATTTTGCAATGTTCAAAAACTACATATGAGTTAAATGTTTTTCATATTATTAAAAGAAAATTACATTTTCATGAGCTGCGAGGACTCTCATATAAATAATACAAATAGTTAAGCTATGCTGACAAGGACAACAAGACTGGTCAATAGAGTGAACTTTGGTGTCATAATGATATAAAAGCACATCAAAGTGTGTTTCAAAAGCAAGTATTCTACAAATAATATTTCGCATTCTATATTGCAAAATTATTTGAATTTCGTCAATAGCCGCAGGAAATTAATTCTACATGTGCATGGTAAAGAGACGGATATAACACTTTTGCTTCAACAGACACTGTCTCTCTTTTTCAACTATCCATAATTGATGACAATTTTTTTCTTCCTTCATCTCGTCTTTTTTTTCTGTAACCACACCCATTTCCCCCGGGTTTTTCTCTCCTTCTATATATGTCTCTGTCGCTTTCTCTGCCCGGTCTCTCTCTCTCTCCCTTCTCTTTTCCTTGCTTTAAAAGTCTGAGTAGAGGTTCATGATGTTACATTAATGACAGTAAGAATATTTCAATCGGACATGACTTCTATACTCGATAATACTATTCAGTCTATTCAACCTGTCCTGTCACATCACCAGATTGAAGAGCTATCGCACCAGACCGCAGATCTGGGTTCTGCTGCATCCTCTAATTACGCAAGAGGTCTCTGCTCCATGCCATATCTTCGATCACTGGGTCTGCACAGTGTGGAGCTGAGTGATGAGTTCTACTCGACGATGGCTTCTGAGGCATCAAAATCAAAGGTGTACCAAATACGATTTGAATTGTAAACGATTAGTTTCGAAAAAGTGTTTCATTCTTCAAACTCAACATATAGGGTAGCTAAATTTTCACGATTGTTTAAAAAAAAAATTGTTTTCATTAGTTACGAGCGCGCTCATATTAATATGAAAAATAGTTTGGCCATGCTGACAAGGAAATAAATCCTGTGAAAAATTCTTTAAACAAAATATTCATGTGTTGTCAAAAATCTTACTGAGATTTATATTGGGTAATGTAAAAATGTTAGACTCTAATAGGCCTACTATGGATAACCAAACATCATACCTCAGTGTTTATGTCTTCGATTAATAGATAAAGGCAAATAATCTATACAAATTCTTCTTTTGTTTTAATTAACAAATATTCCTTATTTATTCCTCAACGTATACTTTGTAGCAGGAGATACACAATTCCTGTTACCATGAATATTTGGATTATAATGTTCTTTTCATTTACAACGCAATAATAATCGATTAAGTTTATATTAAACTTGATGTTATTTACTGATTTTATCCGTAGTCCACATGACCAAGTTCTCAGGTAACAACTATTGCTTAAGACTGTTCTCACAATTTTCTTGTAAAATATATCTGATATCAACAATTTAGCAAGCACTATGTCAACTCGGGTGCCTGTCCAGTGACGGATGTATCACATATCTGAAGCAATATGTATTCAAGCAAATGTCCTCTCGTATCTAGTGAATATAGAAGAATTAATGAAATGGGTAATTATCCACTTTGAAGGAAACGGCTGAGATAAGCCTACTGAAAATAAAGTGGAAAAAGTATAACATACTCTCTTGAAGATATCATGTTAATGTAATCATCCCACCGATTCAATACCTTAAGTATCTCTATTGCAATACATCATGTCATGCACATTGAACAGCTTTTTTGTTTATTATAACATGTTGATTCATTTGAACTATAGCAGATATAGAGACGAAATAATCAGACTTAGCGAATGGTAAAGTTACTAAGATACAAATTCATCCGATATTAGCTGTGATTTAAAAAAGTGTTTATGTTTATAGCATAGTGGATTTCACTTTGGTTTGAACTGATAAATTGTCTTGCACAGATCCAGACGCTAAGTATGGGGGAAGTTTTCATAACTCCATGTCGACTACACTCCATTCTCTCGCTACCACGCCTCCAGTCACTCAGCTTGACGGATATGAGACCAGTTGACATGGACAATGGAGAGACACTGGTATGTAGTTTTACTATTCCAAGATTAAAGTCAATATCCTCTTTTCGTTCTAAGCTCAAAAGAAAGGGGTTCAGAAAAGCTATACCGACTAATTATGAATGATAATAGGCCAAGAGCATTAGGTGAAAATAGGCTTAAACCTGGAAATTTTTGGTAACAAGCTGATTTTTTCAGGATAGCTCCAGGAATATGTCTAGAATAACATACTAAAAGTCCTCGTATATCTTCCTTGAGCGTTTTCCGTAATCCAAGATGGCGTCCAAAATGGCCGCCATTTCCTTATTTTCTTACAACTTTGGAACTAGATAACCCAAATACAAAATTTAAATGTCTAAATATATGTTTTTTAGCATAAGGAACTCAATAAAATACTTGTTGATCAATTTTGAAACACACAAGTAGCTATAAACCACTTTAGCCCTTCCCGAAATCCAAAATGGCGCCCAAAATTGCTGCCATTTCCTGTATTTTTTCTAACTGTGCAACTAGATAACCCAAATACCAAATTTAAATGTCTAAATATATGTTTTTCAGCATAAGAAACTCAACCAAATAGTTATTAACAAAGTTTGAAACACACAAGTAGCAGTAAAACCACTTGAGCCCTTCCCGAAATCCAAAATGGCACCCAAATGGCCATTATTTCCAAATTTATCTCATTGTAAGTAGATACGTAATGAATATAATCAAATGTCTAGACTAGAAAAGCACCATTGAAATACATATCAGTACAACAATCTTTTAATTGAAAAATACTTCTTATGCATAAAGTACACACACACCCACATACACATATGGCTGCTTCCATCATCCTCAACGATATCAGACTGACAGTGTGCAACCGTGAAGAGTACTCAACATTAGATGGAACTGAAAATGTAGACACATTAGTACCAAGGTCGCTAAAGCTTTTTTATACATAATGGCCCGAATTCACAAAGCAAGGTTTGAGCTCAGACCAAGCAATACCGACTAATTATGAATGATAAAGGAATTGCCGAAGGATAATGTATTTTGTCTTGAAATCAAGTTAAAACAACATACTACGTGCTGTTTAGTAAAACTATGGATAGTAAGCAAATAATTACCGGTGGTGAAGGTGATGGGACAAACTGTTACTTCCGAGAGAATCTGGATGCAGCTATCTCTCCGAAGCGAAGCTAAGGAAAGATAGCGTATACATTCAGATCGCCGAGGAAGTGATAGTTTGCCAGCGCCTGAAACCAACAGGTTATTATTTGCTTTATATTCCACATCGGAAACATTTCACTTCTTCCGTCATTTTAGAGCAACAAGTCATCAATTAACAGCTAGCAAACGGTGTACGATACGTACAGTGCATGCAGTATGGTGGACTGACCATAGTTTGCGCGTGACCAAAGTTCACCTTCTAACACTAAAAGCGCTTAAAGGTATTACAAAGTTTTGGTATGGGGTCATGAATTTGGTTCAAATTAACATATTGGAAGCATATGCGTTCCTACAATATACATTGATCGTTGTCGCGGTTGAAATCGAGTCTAAAGTTATGAAATTATAAATAAAAACTCTTTATGTTGTATAGCTCCCTCTCAAGGTCAAGATATTAATTTAGCTATGAAACAATGTTTCTGGACTACAATCAACCGATTTGCTATTCCCGTTTGGATATTATATATCCCAACTACATATTCTGAGATTTTCATGGTCGCAGCTACCATTGTATGGCCATAGGCGCTATTTGAAATTTATAAAATTTACCGGGAGCACCGGTAAATTTTCATATTCAATTTTTCTCGAAAACGGAAGTGTTTTAAGGGCTAATTTGTGCTTATAATACATCCACAGCGGCATCCAAATATATCAAAATTGTAATGATTCACTATCCACCAATTTTCGAAATATCCAAAACTTTGTATTACCTTTAAAGAGGAGAGCAATACTATCTTGTTGTTTGATTTTATTTTATTTTATTCGTCCACAATGTGGAAATATGCTTTCCACCAGCATTAATATAATACGAGAAACAGAGTTAAAAATATGAACATATGAACAATTAAGCAAACAATTTCAGAACAGAAAAGATCTCGTCATTTCACATAGATAATACAAAATAAGCCATCCAAAATTGTTAAACTTGATTTTTAGATGATTAGAAATATCTTTGAAATAGCTTTATGATAACAGTTTATAAATTCAAATAATTATGATCATTATTGCTATTGGTATTATTATTAATATTATTATTATTGTTATTATTATTATTATTATTATCTCTCAACGAATTGGTTGAACATGTGGATAGAGTTTGGTTTGTGCGTGGGACGTTTAATCGAATTCCAGAACGGTTGAAAGAATACTGGGTGTTGAGAGGGTGACTTTGATCTTTCATGATTTTGTTTGTTTTGGACATGAGTCTCTGTTCGAACAAACAGTTAATATGAGTCAAATCATGCCATATCACTCTCTGTGCCGCTCGCCGCACCCGGTCTAAGCGAGTCCGATTTGTCTGGGTCCCATTTCCCTAAAAGCAAATCACGTTGTATGCTAAAATGCTTTGTATTAATGACTGATAGAACAAAACCAGAATTGTTCTGTCAACGTGAATATTGTTCATCATTCTCGGAAAGTAGAGTCTTTTGTTTCCCTTTTACACAATGTTTGTGTGTTTTTAGTCCAATCTAGAGTGTTGGTAACTATGCTTTTTTTTTCCGAAAGTCAAACACCATTTCCTTTGTTTTAGATACGTTTAAGTGGAGGTAGTGCGCATCACACCACTCAATAAAAGCCTTCACCGTTGTGACATAGTCATTTACATTCTCATTAGTAAGATGTCCAGGGATTACCATATCATCAGCATATGTTATGATATTACAATTTTCATTGTCACTGATAATTTTACTAGTATACAGGGAGAAAAGGGCGGGGGATAAAACACATCCCTGCGGGGCACCTGTACTAATTACCTTGGTACAAGATTTAATCACTCCCAATCTTACTGCCTGAGGTCTTTCTAGCAAGAAATTGTGAATCCATCGAACAGTTTGGGGAGAAGCATTCATTTCCAAGAGCTTGGCAGCAAGAGGGTGAGGCATTATTGTGTTAAAAGCACTGGAGAAAGAGTGCCCTTACGAAACTCCCACCGACATCTAGGTGTTTATAAGCCCCATGAAGGAAACATAACACTGCATCGTCGACACCTCTGTTTTTGCGGTATGCAAACTGCAGTGGGCCGAGATGCTTATCGACCTGACTCATTAGCTTTTTCAAAACAATCTTTTCTAAGCACTCATGGCATTGCAAGTTAGGGATACAGGCCTAAAGTCTTTGTACTCGGTACATTTATTGCCTTTTGGTACAGGTATTATTGTTGAGGTTTTCCACAAAGTTGGTACGATGCCTAGATTTAACGTTGTTGTTGTTGTTGGGTTTTAATGTTGACCAATCTAAAACGATTATTTCTGCCATGCTCTTCTTTTTTTTTTAATTGTTCATCACTGATGATTAGATGGCGTTGTTTCTTTTCCTCTTCAGTGGGTATCATGTACTGTGCAACTTCCGTTTATTCGATGGTGCGGGCAATAATTGTAGGTGTCGACCATGAACAGGGTGCGAGTATTTACTTAATAATAGGGGTTAACTGTGCAGTGCTAAACTATACTTTCCCTTCCCTTCCTCTCCAAGAGAGTTAGTTATAACTCGTTAGCTATAATGATTGGTATCTACCTGTAGCTTTTATGAAAGCCAACAGAGTGTGCAGATGATCTTCATTCCCCAGTAAATTCTTTAAAGTTGATATTCTAAGACAATCCCAAATATTGAGATTATTACATCAATAAAAAGCTTTTAACCCCCAGAATAACACTAAATGGTGTCCAACTGACAATTCAAGTTTATAATGGTGAATTTATGCGAGTAAACTTTACCAAACTATCTATAAATCTGAAACCCGGAAGTGCATGTACAGTCGGGCCTCTATCCGTGACGTCACGAACGGGACTCATGGGCTCAGTGAGAGTGAATGCAGTGATATCCCTACGTAAATGCTATCCTGTCAGAGCTTAGATTTGTTGTTGTTAATGAGTATATTTGATGGATTTTCCGTTTTCATTTGAATGAAGAATAACGAAGCAACATTTTCCAGTCGCTGATTTCTTTTTATATCCTCATATTCACCTATTTGGTAGAGATTTAAGACGAGTTTACTGCTTGGGAAACAAGGTTAAATCAGACACGTATGAATAGGCGGATGCATTATCTTGTCATCAGATAAGGTACAGGAGCAGTTTTGTAAAACGAATAGGCCTAGAACTATGATAGTACTTATCATAGATGTGTGTGACTGCCTCAAAAAAGGATGCAGTACCAGTTAAACATGTTATGTTGTAAAATATCAAACTTGAACGAGATCGTGCAAGCGCGCTTCCTCTATTTTATTTTGACAACGTCTAGTGTTCGAACGATATTCCATCCGCGAGTGATGCGGCTCTTGCACGAACGTTCGTGAAGCGAGCAGAATCGGGAGGTAATAGACCAGGCCGCTGCTCTAGGCACGGCTTGCTTGTGATGGAACGTACGTGCGCTAGTCATATGTTTATCGGCAATTGCAAGAGAATGAAAACGACGTTACCAGCTAAGAAAAACAACTAACAAAGACCTGCTCCTCAGTGACTACCGGTATCAGAATTGCAGATCGCACAATGCACAGCATGGAAGAAGATGAAGGATCTTCAGGGCCAAGGAAGCTAGGCGAAAGACATGGGAAAAGGAAGAAGAAACCATCGGGAGATCGCTGTATGGTAATGAACTGTGCATGGGTGCACTTACCAGACAGGTACTGTTCACTCCGTGCCTGGGCCGATTTCAACACCAAAACAAAAATTACATGGTGAAAATATCGACTAATAGCACATCGTTGGCATGTATATGTCATAATTTTTAAAAGGGGAATTGATATTAATACTATGAAATATTAGGGGAAGGTAAAGATATTGTACATAGAATTATGATTTATTAGGATTTTCAGCCTTTGAAACAAAATAAGCAGAAAATCGTATATCTCTGCACATGCTTTCTATGGAACATCGGGTACGTGAATATTCTCTTTCCCGGACGTGATGTCATATATAGTAGACCAGCGCCGTGACTGATTTGCTATGCAAAGAGAGACAGATATTTTCGACACTTCAATTAAAGATTTCGAGTAGCCAGAATTTTGTTTGTGATATACTATGTAATTATAAAAACTTATAAATAACATATGCTTGCCGTAGGTACCAAATTAAGGGACATTTGTTTGCTTAGAATATCAGCTTTAAACTCTTATCTTTAATTTTCAACAGAGAAAACAACCTTTTCCTCCCTCGTACATATTTCTTACACACCAATAAATAATGTTCTATTGTTTCAGTTTCAGGACAAAAATCACAAAGGCCATTTTCATGTTTATTAATACTGAATTTGTAAAAGTTTAATTTGCATTTTCCATTCTCATTTGATGTAATAATCTTTCATCTTTTCTACAAAAGCCAGATAACTAAATAAGTCTCGCTACATAAGGATGGATCTGAAATAAGAATCTACCTTTGTCTATTGCTTCCAACTGATTTTGCCATAAATGCTGATAAAAATGACGCATGTGGTTAGGTAAAGTGTTATTACATTTGATTTGTGGGCGTTATTACATTTGTGGGAGTTATTACATTTGTGGGTGTAACAACCCCCCCCCCTTTGGTATTTTTATGTGTGTAAACCCCCCTAAACAAACTTAAACCCCCCCCCCCCCGCCCTTTGGATTTTTTTGGATTTTTTTTAAATTAAAAAAAAAAAAAAAAAAAAAATATGACCACGGCTAACCTAAAAAAGGTGACCTTACCCCCCCCCCCCCCAACGGAAAAATGTCAAATTTTCAAATTTCGAGACCAAAAAAAAAAAAAAAAAAGTGTCCCCCCCCCCCCCCCCCCCCCCCCCCCCCCCCCCCCCCCCCCCCCCCCCCCCCCCACTGAGCGACTTTTCGGCTGGCTGAGTCGTTGCGATTTTTTTTGAACTCCAAAAAAAAAAAAAAAAAAGTTGTCAACAAAGACCTGTCTACGAAACTCTGAGGGAGGCTCCCCGCACTCGACCTGAAGCGCTGCTAGTAATGTCAAGGGTAATCCTAAGAGCTTGGTATTGGATAGAATCATTTTTTTCTTCAACAGAGTATTTGATGCTGACCCATATGCTTCGCATCCATAATCTATAATAGGCCTGATAAGGCCTTTATATACCATTTGCACTACTCGGGAGTTGCATCCCCATTGCGTACCCGATATATAGCGTAATAAATTTAGACGTTTTTTGCATTTTTCAACAATAAAATCAAAATGAGTAGCCCAGGTTAATCTGTGGTCAAACCAGATTCCTAGGAATTTCTGTGAATTATGATGAGGAATAATGCAATCATTAATCTTTAGCTTGATTTCTTTTATTTCCCGTCTACCAAATAGGACTGTTTTTTACTTTGAAGATGGGACATAAACATCCCATCTTTTACACCAGTTTTCTATCTCTTTCAAAACCGTTTGAACTTTATTTATTGCAAATTTGAAGTTTCGGCTAGAGAACCATATACAAATATCATCTGCATATATAGAAACGTTGGTTATTTTGTTTACACAATCAAGATCATTCAGCATAAATGTAAAAAGCAGTGGGCTGATTACACTTTCCTGTGGGGTTCCTTGTAGTAATACTTTACTGTTTGACAGTGTACCGTCTACTCTAACTTGAGCCGTCATCCGGCTAAAAAATGCTTCTACCTATTTCAAAATGTTTCCTCTCAAACCCGCTTCGTACATTTATATATAATTCCTTTTCTCTACAGTACATCGTAGGATTTCTCTAAGTCTAGGAAGACTACGATTGTGTACTCTTTATTCAATAAGGCCTCATGAATATCGGTCTCTAATCTAATGATTTGGTCCATTGTGCTCCTCTCTTTTCGAAAACCCGATTGTAACGGGGTAATAACATCGTATTTTTCAGTAAACCATGTCAAACGGTTTTTGACCATCCTCTCCATAAGCTTACGGAGTACTGGGGATAGTGAGATAGGTCTGTATGATGAAGAGTTTGGTGGATCTCTTTCAGCTTTAAAAACTGGAATTAGAATGGAGTGCAATCCTCCTTTTTTCAGTGGAAAATGACGGGATTGTAGTACTCATTATCGCCTTTTTTATTCTGATATTCGTTTGGCTAGACTAAAATAAATCCTTCAAATAACTTTACATTACTGAAAGTTACACATTTGATGATGAAAACATAAGCAACAAAAATCTCTATAGGAAATAGAATACAGCATATATTCATCAATCGACATCAAACGAGCTTGAAGAAAATATGCATGGTTAAAATTCATCCCAAAGTGAAAAAAAATCATAACCGTGCATGCAAGTATAGACGTTTGATATATGAATTATATTCCACATAGTAAGAATCTTGCTCTACGATTGGTCAAAAGCAAATCTACCGAGTACAACGCACTTTCACTGAAGATAGTAGTACTATCTATACAGTGTAACGAACTTTTCTTCTCCCATCAATGATGGGCGAACTATGTTTCATCACGTGATTTACTTTTGACCAATCGTAGAGCAAGATTCTTACTATGTGGAATATAATTCATATATAAATTCCAATGGTTCAGATTATTAACAATTCCTTTCAAATCCATGTGATAAATCTTTTTTCTTTATGCCTACAAACTGTTTTGAAATCTTGAATATTATCAATTCATTGAAAATAAGTTATTCTTGTAGTCATGATGAGATGAGTACGCACTTTTTAAAACAAATAGCAGGAAGTATTGTAACGCCTCTAGTACACATTTGTAATTTATCACTTACAACAGGAGTCTTTCCGGACTCACTGAAAATAGCAAAAGTAATTCCAATATACAAAAAAGACGACTCTTCTCTAGTTTCAAATTACCGACCTGTTTCTATCTTACCAAGTATTTCTAAAGTCTTAGAAAGACTGACTTATAATAGACTGTATGATTTTCTAACAAAAATGAACTATTGTATGAAAATCAATATGGTTTTAGAAAATTTAATTCAACGGAGTTAGCATTGTTACAATTATTTGATAGGGTGTCAAATGCCTTAGCTGATCATAAGCATGTTATTGGAGTATTCATGGATCTGAGCAAGGCATTTGACACTCTTGACCATACAATACTTATACGTAAATTGGAATACTATGGATTGAGGGGTGTTGCTAAAGAATGGTTTAAAAATTATTTAACAAATAGAAAACAATATGTATGTTTCGAAAATAATATCACTAGTGATATTCGTTTGTCTCGCAATGTGGTCAATAAGGAATCTAAAAGTTCATGACGTTTCGTGCGCTATCTGCAACACTTCGTCAGGTGATAAAAACTACTGTGAATAGTACTTTACAACCTCTTCCATAATCTCTTCATTTTTGCTAACGATTCGACTATCATTTCCACGTTTTAATTGTGAAATTTCCTTTTTCTTTGCATTACTCTTTTCTAAACCAAAAAAATACTTCGTACTTTTCTCTCCTTCTTCCATCCACCTAATACGAGCTCTGATTCCAGCTCCTCTAGATTCATGTCTATAAATCTTCTCTAACTTCTCCTTTGTGTCGGTGTACTCTTGTTCTATTTATTTATCAGGTACACTGACATCAATTTGTTTTTCAAGTTCACACAATTTCTTGTCTAATGAAAATTTATCATTTTTCCTATCGAGTGCTTTTGTTCTACAGAATTGTTGTGAAAATTCACGAATTCTAATCTTGAACATTTCCCACCTTTTTTGTGAGGAAGGGTATTCATCTTCACAAAAGGAATAGATAATTTCAGAAACTTTCATTTTGTAATTTACATCATCTACATCATCTACAAGGCAAACTGAAAAATTCCATTTAAGAAATCAAAAAACCGCATTGGCTCTCAAATCCATAATACACGCCGGCCCAGACATCTGGAACTCTCTGCCCATTGTAATAAGAAACCTTAGGACATTGTTTTCATTTAAGAAGGCAGTTAAAACTATGTTATTGTCTAAGTATTGATCCTGTCGTGTGTAATTGTACTATATTCATGTTCGTGTGTACATTGACTGTATATTCAACAATGATGTGTTATCGTCCATGACCTAGCATCGTTTAGCCATTCATGAATGAACCTGCATTCAATCAGCAGATGTACGAGATTTATTGTATTATTACCAACGCTCCTTCTCTCCCCTTTCATTTTCTTCTCTGCAAGTCAGTCTTTTCTATTTGTATTTGTTATTGTTGTTGCATCTAAGTTGAGGGCTGCGGGCACGTCAAGCTATTTTGCTTATTTCTGTAGCCCTCCTGCATCTAATGTATGTTAATTATGCATTCAATATATTTGTTTAAATTCGTTTATAATCTGTATAAAATTATATACACTTAAAATATTGTATCAAACCATATTATGTTCATGAAAATGTATGATGAAAAATGAAAAAAAATGCAGAAACCAATAAATCAAATCAAATCAAAAGTTGGGTTTGGTTATGTTGGTGGGAACGGACAAAATAAAGAAATAATTTAACCAAGGTTTCAGACAAATCGGAAAAGAAGAAAAACGTTAAGGAATGTTAAACGTCGATAATGCTAATGATGTGAGAAAACTTGTATAGGCAATGCGGTCATGATGTCTTATGACATTCAGGGGTAATCCGCTAATTGTTATGTATCCAAAATACCGCTAACACCTTCTCTTGAGTCTTTTGATAGAAAAACCTATTTTTAGAGGGAGGGCAATACATAATCTGCTGTATCATTAAAATGGAAAACAGAGAGGTATTTTTAATATTTTGAAAAGAGAAATCGCATATAGTTCATCCGGAACGGCATCGAATATGACTTTAATGTCAATTGAAGATTCTCTATATCATTTATAATCTCGGCATCAAAAAGTTCAAAGACTTTATATTCTTTGTCACATTTTCAAAACTACACGTTTGTATATTTCTTCATACTTAAATCCGATGAAAAGCCTTTAAGTTTTATTACTGTATATTTGTTTACTATTTACCAAGCATGATATGAACATTAAAAGTACTACATTAAAAAAATTAAAAAAAAATCAGGTTATCTATTAAAAAATAATTTCTTACATTAGCTTTGGTTTTAATTCAAATAATATGTAGTGAGCTTTTATGCATCGCTGTTTCATGTAGACTCGTCAAGTTACCTCTGAGTCAGTAGATGAGCTATCTGTGGATGGTAAAGATGTGACCAGTCTGTGGAACCTTGGACTTCATACATCATGTCCCCGAGTGAAAACTCTCAAGCTGGAATGGTCGAGCGAGGATGTCTCATCAGATACCATCACAATGGCCTGCTCTCCATTCCATTATCTATCTCACCTTCACATCCAGAGACACCTGTTTTTTCCTACTACACTGAATGATCCCGTGTCATTCTGCAAGGCGGTGATAACATCATGTCCCCGACTCACAAAGCTGTCCATTACCTACATTGACCTGTTCAACAAGAAGACAGCTGAGATCATCAAACGCATGAAGACTCATCCACACCTGACAAACATAGAGTAAGTAGCGGAAAGCAGTTACAATTCTGTAATATGAAACATTTAATACTGTCTTATTGAAAAATATGCACTTAAATACTTAATTCAATTTTTTTTTTAATCTTATAATAATGTATTTTTAGATAGTGAGCACAATGAAAATATTTTCAGAGACAACATTGAAGAAATGAAAATACATATTTTCATCTCAATATTGTTGGGAATAACCAATTTATATAAATCCAGTGTCTATTGCAATGTTCTGAAAGTCAATAAAAAAGATGAACATGTCTTTGAGTCAATATTAGGTTAATGTTTGCAAAATGTGCAATAAAGCTTTTATTTATTTATACCAATATCATTTTCTTAAGATAAAGATAAGATTTCTTCATCGTATTCATCATGATTTTCATAGACTTGCTGTATCCAACATACACAGTCACTATACCATGGTTTGCAGTCATGTAATATAAATGCAGAGGAAAATTATGCAAGGTCCAATGTGTATTAAATTATCATTTATTCTCACATCATATAGCATACTGTACACTGCCCCCCCCCCCTCCCATGACAAAACAGCTTAACAGACATTTGTTTAAGTTTATGAGCTATAAGGCAAAACGTGTTCTTTTAAAAGCCTTTAGAGACTTTGTGACTGCATAAATTATGGTTAAACTTGTCTGAATAGACATTTGGCATGTCTTACAATATTCAATTATTTTTTAGAAAAATCTCTTATTTTACGCTCAAATTTTCTGTTATGCTGTTTTGTCGTAGTGTTACTGCTTTAACAATGGATGGGCAAACTTTGACGGAAAGGAATTAATGCAATACACTGTTAATTTAATGAGTTTTGATATTTAATATTATGTACATGTTCATTTAAAGTCTTCAAATAACATGGTTGTAGGTGTTTGCCTAAAACTATGTCAATTTTGAACGATTTTAAAACAAATTTGACGATTTTATATGAAATTGCCAAAATCAATCATAACCCGTATTATTCATTCATATTAATTGAAAGTTGTCAATTTCAACAACAAAAAATCACCACTTTATGTGTTTTTTTATTTTGGATTGTTGTAAAGAAAGTACACTGTATCCAGGATGTACTTGAGTGAAGCTCATTCATGCAGAAAATATGTCCATTCTGATTGGTTACTAGTGTCTCCTTGCACACTCAAGTGCATCCTTCTTTAGTGCACGGTGCTTTGTGATGTTAAGCTCTTTTGTCATGGGTTTATAAGAAGAACACACTGCTGTGCCATTTAGACATGCTAATTAATTATAAATAGTGACACTTTAAACATTCAAAAAATGGTTTAACATGTGTAATATGATGTATTGAGTACCAACAGCCAAAAAGAAAACGCAATTTGAAAAAATTGTATGTTATGCCGTTTTGTCATGGGGGGGGGGGGGCAGAATTTATTTATAACACCTCTGATGGCGTTTTAAAAGAGTATATATCGTACGTCAGGTTAGTCCAGAAGATAAAGTACTGTTAGTAGGAGACCAGCCTGTAGGTCCCGTGACCAATCTCTGGGAACAAAGGTTTGAAAGTGTTTTTGTGTTCCCTGATGAATACCGAACAATTTTGACTTGGGCTGCCCCCTTGAAAATCCCAGGCATTTTCGTGCGGGGTCAACAAAGGTCACACAAGGATATAAATTTTAATAGTTCCAATCGTGTCAATATGCATATTAAATTACTCGTCTGGTCATGAGGATTCCAAAAATGTATAGTTTGCTATACCTCCGACCTTAAATGAGGGCGCTAGGGTCAAAAACTTTGAAAGGTAAACACACTTTTGACTGGTGGTCAAAATTGTTCGGTATTCATCAGGGAACACAAAAACACTTTCAAACCTTTGTTCCCAGAGATTGGTCACGGGACCTACAGGCTGGTCTTCTACTATGTGTCCCCGAAATGTACTGTTTTATTACTTTAGGTTGGATTTGTGTCATACCAACGCGGATCTGGATCCACTGGTTTCTGAGGTAAACAGTGAAGGCAAGCTGACTGTCACCGTGACGCATGGTGAGGTAAGATATAACAATAGATTACATGCCCATCCTTCTATTGATTCTTTTCCCTCTTTCTGGCATTTCATCGATTCAATGTAGGCTATAGCGGTTTTATATCATCCATATTTGACTTCGCCGAATCTAAACCCAAGAATAAACAATACACACATTATTTTAAGCTGTCTTTAATGTGTTTATTCTGGCCTGATTAAGATGATAACCTCTAGCGAAAGGTTTGTTCTTGATCTGTGTAATGATATCCGGAAACTGAAATCTAACAAACATAAAGAAAAAGATTTTTCACAACTATATGAACATTCAGTGAAAAAGTACTTTTCCTTCATGTACATGATATATAAGGCACAAACGTTCATTCTACTTCGTCCTCTTTTTTTTAAAAAGCGATTTGACGTTAATTTCTGATGAAAGGACGAAATATATATATATATATATATATATATATATATATTTATTATATATATTATCTTATCTATAGCTCTACTGAATACAAATTATCAAAGGATCATGTAGCATGCATCTCAGCAAAACAACTCCATTCCGAACCTTGGCCAAAAGTAGAAAGATAAAACATGCTTCTTAAAATATTGCAATATCCATCAGTTTGAATATAAGAGATTATATTGGAAATAAATTCCAACGAATCACACTGCTCTATCTTAGCAAACATAAAGTACACTTAGGACCGTGGCATAAAAATAGATACATAAAACATGATTCTTATAATATAGCAATATCCATGAGTTTGAAAATACGAGTGTTTATTGGAAAGAAATACTTACGAATCACACTGCTGTTTCAGAACATGTTTAAGATGAATAATGTTATTTGTGGCCTGCATTTTCTTTCAATCAATCTGCCTGTATATTCTTAATTCTGTAATAAAAACAACAACAAATAAAAAATTCATAATGAAATGATGTCATTATGGGTGATAGGTACGGAGTGTAGGCCTATATGTGTCTCCTCTTCCTCTGCCTGCTACCTTGGTCATGATGGTGACATCATATATATATTTATTTCAAATCTTTCCTGCCTGAAATGTAATGCTTGTAGTACCTGTTTCAACAAAATTATTTATCAATATCAAATTGCTTGCAAATAGTGGTAAAATTCAAATCTAGTTTTGGTTTTAATAACGATATCCTAGAATTTTACATCAATTTCTCTCTTCTTCGAATGCAAACACGTAAATGTATTAATCGCCTTTCTGATTGGAATTTAAATGTAAAAAAGAAAGCGGTTTGATATAAATGATTGTAAATTATTTACCCATTAGATATCTGACCTACAGGAATTTTAATCTCTGGAAGCTCATTTTCAACTTATAATTTATTTTAAGGATATCCCTATAATTGTCATGAATAATAGCTGTCAAAAGGTGATTATTTTTCATGCACAACTTGACTTGATATATATGTATTCCTCCCAATACTATCAAGAATGTAACTTTTTCTCCCTCTCCGATCCTCTATGTCCCTTCTCTTTCTATGTTACTTAACAACAAATCTTGCTTCCTTACTAACCAAATTTGGCATGCATCGCTTCATATTGTATGTATTATTATTTTCATTTCGCGAGGACGTCACTTCAAGCTTGTGCTTTAATTAAGACGACCCCTTTTCTGTATATGCCATGTCATCATACATACATCTATATTCATACGATGGTAAATGTAAATATGTTGATTTATATGGAATAAATAAACATTATATGAAATCAAATCAAACTATCTTTATTTAAATAGATAATATAGAATTTACCTCTTTCAAATTCAACTGCGAAATTGCATTGCTTATTTGAAAGGTTTTTTTTTTTTTAGAAAACCATAATTATAAAATTATATTATTACTGGTATTCTTATGTTTCCATATTTCATAGGGGAGTTCGCTTGACGACCCTGACGACTGACGACACCGCTCATGTAATATGTGGTTTGGCCGTCAAGCAACAACGTATCAACATTGAAAGATGACCCTCACCAGACCACGTGATGGTAGCAGACTACTGCGGACTTCAAAATGAAACTTGTCAAGTGGGGCGGTAACCAGGCTACCCGAATAACTAATAATACTAATTGAAGGATATCTTAAGTTAAAATGCATGGAATATAGATCTCCTGTCTCGATACTTTTCAATGGAAGCAAGTATTGGGTAGAAATCAAAATACAAAACGATAGATTTAACAGAAATGATATCCGGACAGAGAAGAGGAGTAGGAGGATTCAATGCAATAAACAGTTAACATCTATTTATTTACTGATATAAAATGTATTTCAAAACATTATGAACAGATTAATGGGTCCGTAGTTTTCTCCTTGAATCGTATTGCGTTGTATAGAAAACAAGATGCCTTCCCCTAACTTGTCTTGATTGATTAAGCTCTTGCATACGTTTCAGTATTTCTTTTTTCCCTATCATCGTAAAGATTCCACTCAAATGGCTGAGGGCAGCCGCAATTGATTTGTCTTTTGTTCAGATTTCAATTCATGACATTTGTTCAGTTCTGAATAAAAGTATATAGATTAAGTATAACATGATACCATCAGTTTACATATATTAAAACCAGAAACTTATTTCAATCACATTTGAAGCTTCAAGATAAGCAAAGGTTTGACGGCTTATGGACCCTTACCATTTTACATAATCATATAAAGGGGTTTCCTGGTGAGGCAAATAAGATAACCATAAGTTAGGTTATAATTAATTTGTATCGACTTTTCCCTCTTAAATCAACAATTCTTCCTTTTTAAGAAATATTGTTGAAAATACCGTGTGTTTAATGTATATTCTCGATCCAGACAAGCTGTAGACTTATTTCTGTCCTATCCAATAATGTCTTGCTTTTGAAATTAAAGGATTGAACATATTTTTTCCTGAATTTAATCGTTATAGTCAAGAAGTGAATATCCCCATCTCTTGATAAGATGTACAAAACCATGATACAATTGTTGATATGTATATATATATTTTTTGTTTTGTTTTGCTCTTCAGTTAAATAGAAAAAGAACATCCATACACATTGGTATAAGTATTTTTGTCAGTACATCATGTCCCAGAATGGATACATCTAACTAGTCATGATTCTAACTTTGAATATAATTGAGAATATAATCTTGTCTAGTTATTGACATGCATGCAACAATTATTGATGAGGTAACACATGAAGTATTAGTCATCTTGATCTCGTTGTGATATTCTTATATCAAAATTGTGATCAGATCGTGTATACATACATGTACTATTTATAGTCTGTTTGTGACATGTATGTAAAAGTCGTTGTATAATATGAGAGAAATTAATAGCCCTATCTTGTTTAAATACTCATGTATTCAACTAATCATGATAATATATTGTACGTAATAAAAGCAAATATATGACACGCATGCAACTGCAATTGCTCTATTTAAAGAGAGTCTACCCTATCTCGTTTTATTATTCTCATATTCAACTAATCATGGTCATATTTCTGGTATTTCATGTTAAACTCATTTATGCAGTAAGAGGGAGGAATTAGTCATTTCGATCTCATTTTATCGAATGGCATATGACTACAAACTAGACTTCTTTGAAACATGCATCCCACAGTCGTTGTATATAAGACAGAGAGTAATACACTGAGAGAGGAGTAAGACAGGGGTAGTAGGACAAAGATAAATCTCCATTAAATGGTTTGGAAAATAGCGTTTGATGGAAGACATATCTCGATTTACAGGATTATTGCCGTACATTGTATATATTTAGTAGCATTTGAATGCCATCTATTTCCCATCACAATGATGCAATATAAGTCATGTTTATGTTATTTCTACGATCAGTTAATCTCAATAGGATATAGACCCTAGCATGTGATATCTTATAAATTGTCATAGGTTTATTCTTATCTACAATCACAATTTCTTTCAAGTGATATATTTCAAACATCCGATGTTCCTGTACAGTGTTTTTACCATTGTACATCTTATAAATATATACTCTATTGTAATCTATGTCTATAATTATTGTAATGATCGTTTCCATTGATACCTGTGTTGTAATTATTTCTGTCAGTTGGTGTGCATTACACCTGAATAACACCCCATTCACAGTGGCCTCAAACACCGCGACAGCAGCGGGACTGTCCCGCTGCTGTCGCGGTGTTGTCTTCAGTGTGAAGGCTCGGACCCGTTATAAACTATCGCGGGATAACACCGCCTCGCGATAACGCCGCGACAAACTATCGCTAGGCTCGCCTAGCTACAGCAGCGGGACAGTCCCGCTGCTGTCGCGGTGTTTACTCAGTGTGAAGGCTCTCCGCTATAACACCGCGACAAACACGTGTGATTTGTTTACTTACCTATCACTGACCTCTTTTCTCCAGCAATGGGGAACATAAAGTGAAATAGAAATAAAGTAACCAGTGGATTCAAATTGATTTTATTATTATGTAGATTTATAATTATCCAAATAAAAATATTTCACACTTCAAAAAATTAAAATATTCTGACTGGAAGCAATAAAAATGCTAGTTTTTTAAAAAGTAATATGATCGAGGATACAAAAAGCAACTTGACATGTTTACCCTAAAAACCCGCGCTGAAGTATTTCCGGTCATATCGGGGTCACTCGCGGGTCATGAGCCATGCATACACGTGTTTGTTACGGAGGTAATAAAAATCACCCGCTGCAGCGTGAATGGGTACATGATATTTATCCCGCTGCTGCAGCGGGGTAATTTTTCTACTGTGAATGCATTTGTAGCGGTGTTATGGCGGTGTCGCCGCTCCGCTACAACGCCGCTACAAATTTCAAAACCACTGTGAATGGGGTATAAGAGACAGTAAGGTGAAGTCTTGCAATGTGCGTTACGCTATGAGAGGTGTACCCTCTTTGTTCGAGCTGTATTGAAAACATCGCTCTTCTTACATGCTCTTCGATTGCCTTGAGAAATTCTGGAATCATCTGAAAGCCGGGTAATTTCTTTTTGATATGTTTACAATTTTCATGGATTTGCAGGACTGCTACAACGTGTTATTGATATACCAAATGTATTGAATATGTAAACATATATATATATATATATATATAGGTATAATTTTCTCAGAGAGGGAATCACTTTGCATTCATTCATTCACGTCTTCCTAAACACGTTTTGTTACATCTAAATTTATTTTGCGAACATATCTGAGAGTGTACATAATTGCATGTTTAACAGTGGACACATAGAATACGTATAACTATAGCTTAAACAGTAGGACTTGCAGAATATGGAATTAGTTGTAAGAATAACAAATGTTTTCTACTATCTCATCAGTAGTTGTAGAGACTACAATTCCATGTATTTATCTAAGCAGTTAAAGACTGTCATTTGCTTTAAATGATTGTGTTATCATGTGATAAGCCACTTACTTGGTTATGTTGTAGACCTAATAGATCCGTGGCTATATGGATTTGATATGTTCGTTGAAGTTGTGATATTTTGTTTATAAAGGTAACAAAGCTGTTGTTAAGGTCTTTTGGTAAAAATATGTGTGCAGCTAGCTGTTCTAAGATTTAATCGATCCCTTCGACTTTTACCAACAGTGACTATGTATAAGAGTTATGTATTGTTCATTTTAAGTGTGTACATAAACATAAATATACGCAGTTTCAGAGAATTACAAACAGATAATATGTCTTTGTACATATGTATAAAAGAGAAAGTTCGATCTATAACTGATTGAACTCATGGGTTTTTAAAACTTTCTTGTTGCTGAGAGATGGTAGAAGGAGAAATATCGCAAGAAATTGAATAAAATAAATATGAAAGCCATTTACATTTGGTTTTGTCGAGTCACAGCTCTATTCACGTAAACTTGAATAAATCGGATAAGAGGTGGGCAATATAAAGAATGACAGAGGGTAAAGTGCTTTTCACACAAAACAAGAAATGAGTGGATTGGAGAGTGTATGACAGAGAGGAAAGGCGTGGTGAGAGAGAGAGGGGGAGATAGAGACAGAGAGAAAAGAGGGGAGGGTAACGAGAGAGAAAGCAAGGGAATAAAGAGAGAGAGAGAGGGGAAGAAAGAGAGACAGAGAGAGAGAGGGAACATATAAGAATGAAATACAAACACGCATTCAAAAGCAGACAAAAATGATCTCACACATAAGTATACACCAACCACTTTGAAATACATGATGCAGATTAAAACGCTACACCGTTATAAACATCAATATAAACCTGTCAAGTATAAACATGAGTCCTGAAGAAGATCATTGGGTACAAATAGAAAGCTTGACAAATACAGGGAGACACAAAACAAAAGCTATATACGATCACGTCATAATTATCTCATCATCAATTATTTATACATGTATATGCCTTCCAAGTATGGAAAAACCCAGAGCCTTTTCTTCGGGGTGCATTCCCCCCCCCCCCCCTCCTCTCTCTCTCTCTCTCTTTCTCTTTGTCTTTGTCTTTCTCTTTGTCTCTCTCTCTCTCTCTATCTCTCTGTCTATATATATATATTTATATATGTATGCATGCCACCTTAACTTATCATGTTTGTTTTTATGCCTCTGACTATCATGATAATGCACTTTTATACTGAGGAGCAAAATATAGGTCTATGTCTAAGGGAGCGTGAAACAAAATAATTATGAAAAAAGGTTCTGCATCATTTCTAAAAAAAACAAAAAAAAACATGAAAGGTTGCTTGAATCACATAAGAACAAACTTGAGCAAAAATGGCAATTGCTTCTTGATTCAAACCAAGATATGTTTTTCTTTCTGTTAGAATCACATAAACATCTTTCGATTTTTTCCTCCGTTCATTTCCAATAAAATACAAATATAATAATAATAAATATCATGCAAATTTTATACAAAGCATGAATACATTTAAAACGAAGAACAATCTATGAATTAATACATTGACAAAGAAATAGTAGAATAATTTGAAAAGAAACGTGATTTATATTATGTGGAAATTGAGAGGTTCAGAACAATTATTCCGTAGCTTAAATGTCGTTCAACTGTTCAACACTCGCACTTTTCACTGCTTTCATAATTATACCTCAAATTAATAAATATGAACGCATTATTGATTCTCTTCCTCAAATATTGCAAATTACTATTTTATGCCCTTTTCCTAAAAAATTGATTTGCATTTATAATCTTATGAAATCATTTTATTTTTGTTATGCTCATGTGTGATTATATTTGTATTGTTGGGTATTATATGTTGAAAACTTGATAATCAATAAATACATAAATAACTAGACTTGAGTTCGTCACTGCTGATGAATTAGGTGATCTGCAGCAGATCGATCTGAGCTGAATGACGAAGAAACTATTGCCGTACGGTCAAAAATCGCTTACTGATAAAAAGCCTCTCAGCTCATAATTATAGATTAATTCGCCCTAGAAGGTGTCCCTCATCAAAAATAATGAAATAACTTTTAAAGGAACAAAAAAAGGTAGCATCAGGTTGAAAAGTATCTTAACATATAGCTGACATTCATTTGCATAATGAAGATGAATTCACTTAAACTTCGTGTTACTATAACATTTGCTTGTCAGGTCAAAAATAACATTTAGACGAAATTTGGGAGACATAAAATGTTGTAAATTCAAGCATTGATGGACAATACATAAAACATGCACAAAAATAGTACTATGCAATGGCCGCCTTATCTTCGCCTTTAATTTTAGGTTTGAATGTGGGTAGGCCTACTGGACAGGTGACAGACGGACCACAACGGAAACCGCACGCACATACAAATTATGTTAGTTGTTTCGTGACGAAAGATGGCGCTAGAATACTTTTCTGTCTACAAATTCATTCACATAAAAGCAACTGGTGAGTGTAATATGAATACACTGGTGAAAAAATATATAGTCAGGCGGAAATAATCTGTTCAGATTGGCGGCCATATTAACTCAACAACAACAACAACAACAACAATACTCGACGCAACCTTACGCACTTGCGAAAAAGCGTGGATCAAATCATGGGAGAGATGGGGGGGGGGGGGGGGGAACCAGTCGGATGAAATTAACATGGTAATTAGTTAAGGGGGGATGTAGCATCGTCTTCTTTTCCATTCATTTTCTCGCGCTCCCCTTTCTCTCCTATTTCCCATCTTTTTTGCCAATAAAAAAGGGGGTGGGGGGGAGGTCAGCCATGCATGGTCAGTGCATTTACTTGTTTGACGGGTAGATAGCGTCTGTTGCGATGCCACACATATTGTTGTGATTCCTGGCAATGTTGATATAGCCATTCTCTCCCCACTCTTCTCCTGTATGGGGACAAAGAAGAGATTGGCGAAATACAATCATACTAAAAGCATATAATTGGTACTTATTTGAGAATACGTGAGCAAAATGATTTCATACGAGAAATATGTGATTGAAATCAAACACAATAACAAGAATAAAAACATTCTCAAACAATATTACTATATCACGCGTAGGAGTACAATCTAGGGACGGGTAGTTGTCAAAAGGAGTGATGGGGGGTTGAATTTCCAAGAGAGTAGTTGTCTTATGGGGTAACTTTTGTCCAGGTGTTATATTCTGGAGTCAGACGTCTTGATACGGTAACCGTGCACCTCAGTTTAAAGCTGTACATTTTCAAGTAATGAGTGGATTCTCTAAACCCCACCGCACACTTTAAGATCCTCCTGCGATTTCGAAGAATTGGCAGTTACATTGGATTTATAAATCTGAGCAAACATCGTCTTCCTGATTTAGGTTAAAATTAATGATCAGGATTCTAACAACCGGAATTTCAGTGAAAATTCAGCTTCTTGTCAGACTAAAGCCAAATCCTAAGCAATCGCACTACTTTTCTGATGTCACTGCAATTCTGAGCCGATTTAGGGTTTCTTCCTTCAATGAAGCTTGAAATTTGATACTGAGATTGTTTTAAGCAAAACGAAGTTTTAGATCTTTGATCATTAACATTTTAGGCGTATGGATGTTCACATCATATGCCATTGCAAATTCTTCCAAAATCGGATCGTAGTCAGATCGTATAGTGTGCGGTAGGCTTAATACGCGTTACACATGTACGAAGCGTCATTTTAGACTGCGTTATTATCTGCGCTAATCGAGAATGTAAAACATATGTCATCTATCAAAAGCATGGTTAGAACTGTTCTTTTTTAAATCGCGTTTTGCTCGATATCACCCTCGCATGGCGCATTATACCCCCTTCACATACACGGATTTTCCTTACGAGTCCTTACGGATCGCCAACTCGTAGTCAATCGCAAGCATCCGTAAATAACTCGCTGGTATCCGTAAATAACTCGTCACAACTCGCAACAACTCGTAGACACTCTTAAGGATCCGTGAAAGGAGAGGTAGATTTTTTGACATGTCAAAAATCTTCTTACGATTGTCCACGGATTGATTTGTCCGTAAATAGCTCGTAAATAGCTCTTAACAATCCGTAACCACCCGTAAACCGCTCGCAACAACACGCCACCACCCGTAAACTGCTCGCAAGAATCCGTAAATGACTCGTAACAGATTTTTGTAACGATTCGTTATGGTTAGTTTACGATTTGTTTACGGATTATTTACGGATTATTGCGAGCAGTTTAAGGATGGTTACGTGTGCTTACGTGTTGTTTACGATATTATTCGGGTCATTTTACGATAGCTTTACGGATTGATACGGGTTATTACGAGCATTTTAAGTGTAGTTACGAATACTTTACGAATAGATACGTATAATTTACGTATGCTTACGAACTGTTTACGATTTTGGGAAAGGTATAAAAGCTGCAAATTCGAACACTTCATTTTCAGTTTTTATTTTGGGGATACAAATCGTAAAGACTCGTAATAACTTGTAGCTTACTCGTTACTATTTGAAACAACACGTAAACAGGTCGTAACTAACACGTTATTTGCTCGTAGTTATCCGTGACAACTCGTAACGAATCGTGGACTGTTGCCGTAAATACATCGTAATAAATCTTAATGATCCGTAATAAACCGCAAACAGCTCGTAATAACTCTTAAACCGGTCGTAAAAGTGGCCAAATCGTAAGGATCCGTGAAAGATCCGTGAATTTGTGCGATCCGTAAGGAATCGTAAGAAAAATCCGTGTATGTGAAGGGGGTATTAATGACTACAGCAATCACTGACGCAATCCTACGTCAGGCAAAAATAACGCCTCGTGTGCAACGTATAAAGCCAGGAAAGCTCACCCAATGTGTTCCTGCATATCCAGTACTCGGTCCCCGCCGAAGAAACACCGTAGCCTACCAACAACAGGGAATGATCCAATAGTCTAAGACCAGTTCACGGTTAGCACCTTACTGCAATGACCCCGAATATCCACAGATCTTCAACACAATGAAGAGGTCCCACTTTGTACATTTTGAAATAATCACTCCTACAGCGGTGGAGCTGCTTTATAAATAGCCTTTGTTCCCCCTTTTCAAAGAATACTTCAACCTGTGTACAATGGAGTGCACTGAATGTGCATGAATGAATAATGTTACATAACTTTCATGAGCACGTATCCAGTATTTCGTCTCCGTGTATTTCAAAATTTGTTCTGCAATGACCTTTATCTGCTCATGCTCAGACTGCAACCGTGAACTGGCTTATTGCGTCGACGAGCAGTTGGGATCACTGTACACGCCGCTGACGTATAATTGGAAAGACGGCTGGCTTGCGTCTATGGCTACCACGACGGGTGTGAAGTAGACTGCTTCAGTGAGTGCTGATTCGTTACCTTGAGTTACGAACTTACCAACGTTACACTGAATAAAATGAGTGAGAAAATATTTTGGAAAATTAAGAGAGAGAGAGAGAGAGAGAGACAAAAATAAAAGATAAATTGAAGATTTTCAACTTTTTGTTAATACACCCGTTACATTGTTTGAACAAAAACCAAAAAGCGGATTAAATCAGTTTTGAAGTCTCAAGAAGTTACTGTCTATCGTGCACATGATGTAAGATATATGCCGCACATCACCTTCATCCACACACCAAACAGGAAATGAAGGTGAAACAGAGACACAGACGAAAAAACAGAGAGATAGGGAGAGAAAAGAAAGAGATCCAGCTAGTGGGCTAAAAGAATGTGAGCAAAATTAAGTTACACGTACGACCCCCCCCCCCCCTTCCCTCCCTTCCCCTGCTCTTCTTAAGCAATTTTGTACCTGAATTATAAGGCTATTGCAGAACATGATGGATCCTTAAAGGGGAGAGGGATGTGGTTGGTGTGGGACCAAATTCCCTGAAAAGTTAGCCGGATCCTCCCCCCTCCCCCATACCACCTGTCAACATTTGCAAAACTACCTACCGATGCGACGGCCTTACACGATGCGTTATTGCAGACGTTCGGAGCAGATCCAGAATGATAGGAGCCGTCCAGACACAGCCCGTCGTGATCGTGCACGCAGTCGAAGACGTGAGGGTCTTCGATGGGATCAGGAAGACAACAGTCAACCACCTCGTCGACGGACAGTGCGTACAGGTAAGTCTGGTTGTAGATGGACGAGTAGCTAGCTACGGCATCTGAATGGGATATCAATATAGTGGTGTGATGGTTACATGCTGTTTCCCTAAATGTTAATAATTATGAAGGCTAGTTACTCCTAGTAAGGTTCAAACTTCCGAAGGGTCGTGTCTTCAAAAATGAAATAGGGTTCGTTATTCCGACATTCTAAAAGTGATACTGATAACATAGAACTCTTTTTTATTTTTTCGGAATTACTAACCTTCGGAAGAACGTATACTATTTCATTTTCTGAATTATGAACCTTCGGAATAAAGCAGCAAAATAATGACATGTACATGTTCGGGAATTATGAACCCCTGCTTGGGAAACTCATCGGACTTGATATGAACCTTCGGAAAAAAGAGTGCCTCCCAGTATGCAAAGGAAGTGCCGTAGCAGGGATACTATGATGGCAGGAGATGTGTGGGTGATGTTAGCAAATGAGAAATAATAACTTGGGAGAGGGGGAGGGGGTACAGCTCCACGCTCTTCACCTCATACGCCTATGATAGCCAGCAAACGCTTACTCTTCCTTCTACATCGTCATGTATCATATGCAAGGATAAGAATGAACGCAAAGCCCGTTACACAAGAGCTGTCAATGTCTTGACGCAAGATTGCGTCAACAACTGATCCAGTCCCTGCCGTGACATGTAAGGGTGGCATCGTACGAAAATGATTACAAATGAACGATGCGAACACAATTGACTTTAGAGACTTCTAAAGCCTAATTCACACCGAAGCCGGACCCAATACGGAGCACCCCGAATTAACAAGAAACACCCCGATCAAGAGATATCTTGATCCGGGGTGATCCTGGGTGAAATTGAGTCGAATAACACGGACCAGCACGGTGTCAATACGGATCCCCGGACAATCCCGGATCAGCTATGGACTGTCCCGGGACCCAACACGGACCGCCCCATGTTCAATCCCTGTTCTCAACGTCGCACCGTGTTAGGTCCGTGTTCACCCGTGGTCATCCGTGCTTGGTCCGGCATGAACTGTGTATGGTCCGGGGTGCTTGGGGCGCCCAACACCATGCCAGATCGCCCAGGATCGCCCGGGATCAACACGATGCTACTACGGACCTCCCGGAGCCGTCACGGTCGCTACACGGAATGTCCCGGACTATCCCATATTCAAAAATCATCACGGACGGTCCCGGATGACCAAGGCAATTTTTAAAAAGTTAAAAATTGCCTTGATGGTGTCCAGGACCATGACGGACCCTACGCGGATCCAACACGGATCTGACCTCGGATCGGCCAAATTTCAGTCTGGGACGCTCCGGGACAGTCCAGGAGGTCAGTGTGACAGGGTCTTTATACCTTTACAGACTAGATATTAGCCCGGGTAATGACGCAAGCGAAATGACGCCTCGTGTTTGAGTTCAATAAGTTAACAATTAACTTTCATATTTGCTTGCTAAAACGCTCAACGGTACATTTTATTTCATCGCGATAATGGTAATTAAAATAACAAATAATTACAGGATATAGGACACCGTTTCACAAAACCGTCATTAGGGGCTTTTAAATTTGCGTGGACTGATACGTGTGACGTCCATTCAAGGCAGTGTGTTAAAAGGACGTCTTTCGTAGCAATCCCCATTGTCTTCGTGTGAATCTAAAAGTCCCTATTGTTCAGTTTCACCGACATCCCATTGAAAAGTGTCCTAATTACAATACGTGCGTTTTCAATGGGATGTCGGCGAACTTGTACTTGTGACGGTTTCGTGGAACGCTGCCCTGATCAACTAACCAGCTATATTCATCGGCAAAGCTGAATCCATCTGGCCTTGGTTCCGGACAGGATTGACCTTGCCCTCCTTTCTCCGATCCCATGATGACGGTAAAGTCGATGACGATGATGACGTCACTGACGACTTCCGCTTTGTTTCTGTATTGAGTAGTTTCGCTTTCACTTCAAACTTGTTTCGTATTTTACTCATATCCTGTAGCGATTGTAAATTAAAAAAACAAAAATCTTCGGTAAAGAAAACTATGCAAACTTTAAGTTAGAGGTTAATATTGGCATGTTTAAGTCAGAGAACAAAGGTTCAATTTGGTATCACATCTGTCATTCCACAACAAAATTTTCAGGCGCTTGCTCTGAATAGTAACACTGAGAAACAAAACATATTGGGGTATCATTAAAAAATATATATTTTTACAAAAATCTTTACAAGAAATTTCCTAAAATCAAGTACAGTTTAATTAATTTACGATACATCTTGTAAAGTTCAAGCTCGATATTGGTTGTCTTTTATGAGTTATTGTTAACGAAGAGCGTCACATATCTCGTGCTTTCTCAAAAATTAAGTATTTCCTCTTTTGGTTGCCATGCTTAATATTTCGCACCATGTTACTTTAAACGTTTTGAGAACACCCCATGCGATCGCGTCAGACCATCTAACTCTTTGAAATCAGTCAGTGGAAACAAACTAGTCAAGTTTTAGAATGTCGTAATTAAAGACTACCAAAAGTAAAATGTAATCGTGTTTTCATCAGGAACATGTCCACTTCTATTGTTAATTGATACGCCACTGGACAGTGCAGCATTCTCTTACCTGGTCCGCAAACTCGTTCATCGCCATCTTTAACGACCGTCTTCCCTCATCGTAAGCTCTGTTATTCTCGTCGACGAGGCGGTTGTTCTTGACCCATGTCCTCCATCGGGAGAGCTCCTCCTCCTTCGTCGAGTATCGTCTACCGTGCTGCGCCTTCCAGCTCGTCCACGCTATCGACTCCGACGGGCGACCGTACGACTCGTAGGACACAACCACCAGCACAGCGATGATCACTAGATTTCTCGCCATGTTGAGTAAATATCGCGTTTATGTTGACAATGCAATGATTGAATAATGCACTTTATCAAATACTCTAGCTTATTCAAATACTAAAAGACCTACAATGAGTTTCCGCCAATATGTTGTCTACGAATCCGTGACGAAAGCACCTAAGACTACCTCACACTGTATACACGGTTTCAGCGTTTTTCTCTGTCAAATCCAGTTATCCCCATGTCCACAGCACTTCAAAGTTAACACCAAGTAAAACTAACATCAAAACTTCGGTACCCAGTAGTCTGCGGATACCCCAGGTTATAAACTATATGATATCACATGCGTATCATAACTTACAAAGTGCATGTTTATTGATATTATACCTGTATTTTGCACGTGACAGACTGGTCTTCTGTATAGGGCTTTTTGTTGCAGTCAATTTTAATTCTACTGCATTGATTGACATGAATAAGGAATTTTAATAACGGCCTTTATCAAGGCTGACATGAAACTACTCGCTATGTACATTATATTCGTGCTATTTATTTGGACATACGTTTAACGTCGAAAGAACATTATTTTGTTTTC
Source organism: Strongylocentrotus purpuratus (assembly GCF_000002235.5). Classification (NCBI taxonomy): domain Eukaryota; kingdom Metazoa; phylum Echinodermata; class Echinoidea; order Camarodonta; family Strongylocentrotidae; genus Strongylocentrotus; species Strongylocentrotus purpuratus. Next base: position 4,811,237 of record NW_022145601.1, read on the forward strand.
TCGTTCTGGATAAAGACTTTGCAAATGTTAAACCCCACTTTTAATGAAATGGTGCGCTTTGTTGGACCAACTCGTGGTTCATCACGAGGTTTTGTTTATCAGGGCATGCTTATAAAAAAAATGTCTCGTCATGCACATGATTTGTTTTCCCTTCCCTCTAACAAACATTTTAAATTCTGGGTCTGAGTAAACAAGAAAAGGTACAATAGCTACCGGTGTGTGCCTTTTACACTTCAGGAGGTCATAGTTCAAAGTCTATATATCGAGCAATAGTACAATTATGCCAACACTGATTTGATGCATCTATTAACAAATTGGACGATAGGGGCGGGGTCTACTTCTTTCTTTGCGTTGAAAAACAAGGTTCGGTACACAGTTCATTAGAATAAGGAGAAGCACAAACGTACCAGGTGTAGGCATAGCTAAATGACTGACAAAATAATTGATAAATTGAAATAAAAATAAATAATTGTATGAATAACGTATTATTTTGCGAAAGAAATTGAGAAAAAATTCCTTACCATGCAAAACATTGTGATTAATTTGCCTACAAGATGAAATGAAACTAAACACGTTTCGTGTCTTAGAGAAAGAAATGGAGCATATTGATCATATAAATTGGAAGCGAAATGAGTGATACATATGATTTTTTTGTAATTAAAATGAAAGCAGAAATCAACAATGAATGGTTATGCAAAACGTCTTTATGAATGTAATGCTTCCTTGGAGAAATTTCAATAGTTTTAACATATTGCATGAAACTGTACTACGATGCATATACTTGGATCGGGGTGGAATTATTTTGTTGTTGATATTGTGTATGATTATGTCTGGGTGTGTGTGTTTGAAAATTATAGATTTAGGAAAAGGTGGATAGCTGAAGATAAAGTGCAAAATAAAAAGTGAGGTATAGAAACAAGGATATATAAATATTGGGTTATTTCTCAAAGTGAATAAAATAAAGGAAGAACATATTTGTTATAGTTATGTACCCGGTTAAACTCATGAGAAAAATAATATACATTACACAAACGAATAATATTGCTGTGAGAAAGATTTATTCACAATATGAGAGCAAAAGGCAGAACATAACCCTAACGAAAAATATCCACCAATGTACACAGCTTCAAAATAGTATTAAAATCAATTAAAAGAAGTTTTTTGCAACCGTACGGTAAGCTCCGCAACATTCTTTCTCTTAAGAGCATCATTATCTTACTATCGTCATTCTTCAATAATAATCGTTTAATGTGATTTTTAACAACTATGATTATAATGATAAAGCAATTCAATAAAAATCTATCTGTACACTGAATACATATTATAATTCAACTGAAACCTTCCTAGTTTTCTCGATAAAACCTGAATACTAACTCTACAATGCACGTAGGATTGTTTTTCTTTTAGCTTTTCCTTTTCTATAAACATTGCACGTACTTATCTCAAGAGGCACTTGTACTTGACCAGCAACATATTGAATCTATACATAAAAAGGCAAAACTTAATTCATCCCTTTTATCATGAAAAACATGCCGGTATCTCTCGAACAAGTCATACTACCAGACATTGCACACAAATTATTTCACACATAAACAAAAGGCATTTTCTATTCCGTTTGGTAACTAGCGTATAAAGCGCTTAAGGTGCTATATAGTTCCTCTCTGAAATAAATCTTTATAACAAACATTTTTGTTTATACAAATCTTAGCATCAACATCGTATAAAACAGGACTTTGAGCAGCCACTTAAGCGATAAACTATTCCATCACTCATAAACGGCTTTGCATTTAAGTGTAGAAATAGTAACAGCAATGAGCATCAGCGACAGTTTGTATGCGTATTGACTGCGTGAAAGAATAATATTAAAATATACCCTGTTGACTGGTTAGCAGGCGAAATATTAAAAAACGCTACAATATAATCTGTCATAAATGAATTAAAAGCATTCTTTAGCAGCATAATTATTGTTGTTATTATAATTATCATATGAAAGGTAACTGAACCAACACCCAAATGTAGACGATCTAAATCACTCGGTGCTAAAAAGAGATAACTCATAATTATAATCTTCACAATTTAAATCAGTTATTTAGAGGAATACATATGAATTCAATCAAGAAACAAGGGGAAAAACTATGTCTATTTAAAAAATTTACTCGAAAGATTACATACAAAGGGTGAAGAATAAATATATTTTAAACAGTAGTGATAAAAAAATAGATAATAATGATGATGATTGGGATGATGAAGACGACGATGAAAACGCCCGACACGCCAGCAACGACGACGACGATAGCGATGATGGAGAAGAAAATAATGAATACAACCAATGACAATAATAATGATTAGCAATATTAATCGTAACGGTATTAATACTGTTTGATACCATTATCATTTTCATCATTGGGATCATCATCATTACTCATATTTAACCATTCTCATCATCATTATCACATTATACAGATTATCATTTACTCCATACACAAATTATATAATAGCTCACTTTGCAAATTAATGCACAATGCACGATTCCAACTATCTTTGTTATTACCACAATAATTTCCTGTGATTCAAATTTCTCATCATAAAAAGCCGGTTTGACATATCAAAAATTACCATCGACGGTTTTTATTGCATCCAATTCCCTATATACATCTGACACCACCTATCATGAACTGCCACATGCAGCATTAGATATTTTAAAAATAACATCCCTTGTACCAAAAATGTCCTTTAAAAATGGAAATGGCCTGCAACTTTCTGCAATCAAACGCAAATATTGTAATAGCCAATCAGCATTTAGATTTTCACGTTTACAATTTTGAAAGGTAGGCTCTGATTGGTCAATTACAGAGAAAGTTAACTCGTAGTATATATTTTTGCAACCTAAATGAAGATCCTGTGCACGATGTTTAAAACTTATTTGTCAATTAATCTATCCATTGTCGATCCGTATCCGCTCAATAATCAAGTAATAATTGCTTTTTCACTTCAACATTGTTTTCATCACACGTTTTGTAGGATTTCAAACGGTAGACTATAAAGGAACTCAATCAACGCTGACTACACCCTTTTACGGTTAAGGCCGCCATTTTAGATTTACGTAAACATTGCGTCATCAATGTTTTCAGATGCGCATGTATTGTTGCGTCACTACCTGCGCTGTGCGCTAACATCATATTTGCATGGGCGCCATCTTAAATTACGAGTAAACAACTTTGGAGCCCCTGTCTGCACATGCGCACTCTCGTAACCGTGAAAGGGTGTATAGCCCATTGATAAATATTCACATTAACAAAATTAATTATACACATGACAATTCATTAAAACAGGTCACTGAATATTAATAATTCTTGTTGGTCCATAAGCGCGAAATGAACTTTGTTTTACCAATTAGAATTGACATAAAGAACATGGTTTGAGAGTTTTCTTAATGTTTATATCTCGTATTGTATCTGTAATTTCTAAAAAAAAACTAACAAGCAGAACAGTTCAATGTATATTTTTATCTGTTTAGGGGGAAGTGATCGCGGTCATGTCCTCATTAATTCATTCTAGCTGTTCCAGACCCGACGATGGATATAGCGGGTTGGATTACACCGGTTATCTTGATCTTCCTCGAGAAGAGACATTCCTTGGACGAGCCATCATAGAAGGACACTTTCCCAGCCTCAGCGTCCAAGAGAACACCAATAACATTGGACTCAATATTACACGACCTGGGACTTGAAGCCTTCAACGGTGCCCTGCTCGAGTTCTTCTTTGGCGACGACGTCGGAGACGGCAGTGTCAGCTTGCCCATGCAATGTGTGACGAAAACGGTGGGATCCTGCAACGAAACCTCGTCGTCCAGTTCGTCGTTGCTGTCGTGCCCGCTATCGCGATCAGCAATGGCGTCTCCGCCGTTGCTACGGCTGAAGCGTTCGGCCATGCGCTCACTGGCAATGCCGTCGTGGATAGCGAGAGTGGACTTGTCAACTTGGACCTCCCAGTAGTGTTTCCCCATCGTCAGCTTCTTGTCCCCCACGAAGTGGACGGGTTCGAGAGCGATGGGCGAGGTCGGGAACGAGCTGGAGTTCGAGGAGAACAATGTTGATGTTGGTGAGACGAGGACCTCCTGGCCGTCCTTTCGAACCTTTGAAGATGTATGAGCAACGCTGGATTGGCACTGGATCCACTTGAAAGGCAGGACTGGAAACAAAAGACAATAATTATCATATTTTAAAGTCCAAGCATGAACGTTACACATCTGGAAAATGGTTCCTGTAAAATCTCAGGGTATACTTGGTATTCATTATAGAGGGAGGCCATACAACATCATAGATTTAAAACATACAAATACTACCAAATATATTTTTACCAGCATCATGAATCATTAGGAAATAATGTTGTCCCCCGGTCAATGTTTTGATATGTGTTGATAGCTAGCTTATGTCATAGTCTCAAGTCTATTTGAGGTACATCAACAACAATTTATCAAATTGTATACTTTTTTTTACCGGAATCAGTATTACCTCATCCTTTCCAGGTCCCACTTTGTCTTCTGGGTATTGAGTGGGAAATTTAAATTCATGTGTTGTCAAAGGACATGTAATAGTGACGTATCAGGGCCTGAAAGCCGACAAGTCTTTATTACATTTCTACCTCACAATGGTCTTGTATATCGACACTGAATTATTGATCAGTCAGGTTATTTGAGTTACAATTCATAATCTTCTTTTCATTAAGTTGTTCTGTTATGCCAAATAAAAATGGTTTCATACCTGGAGCTGGCGGTGTTTTCAAAAGTATACACTCGCTTGATTTCGTCCCCGCAGGATTAACAGCCTTCACCCGAATTTTATACGAAGAATTCATCTCCAGATTGCTTTGTTCATACTGACATTCCGTCAGTCCCGAAATCGTGGTCCAATCTTCGTCATTCTCGGAATCATCTTGGTCGTCGCTAGCGTTGTTGAGCGGTAGGCTGGTAGGTCTTTCTATACCTTCGTCTGTCGTCTGTTTGGTGTCGAGCTTTATGTACTCCAAAGAGAAAGAGGCAACAACGCCCCCATCAGTCGGTGGCGTCCATTCGAGACAGGTACAACGGTTGGATGATTTCGGCTGTAATACTGGCTTGCCAGGAGCTGCAAGATAAAAAGATATGTCATATTGTTTTTATCTTGACGTTGAAGGAAATAAATGAAATGCAATAAACTATAATTTCAATTTTTAAGAGAACGTTTCCGCGCAATATCGGGTATGCGACAGACGCATACCCAACTGTTCAATTCGAGGAGTGATTAGTACCATTATGGATCATCGTGTTCGACAATGAAAATACAAATACTCGATGGAGCAAAAGTGAGATTTTATGGGGCAAAAAGGAAATTAATCCTGACGAATCGGAAGAAGGTGAAAACGTCGACTTTCGTGTCCAGCAGTCGCAAAGCAACTTACAAATATTTTTTTTTTTAAACCTGGGTCGAGAGAAACAGTTGAAGTTAAAATGCCCTGTCTGAGGTGACTGAGGTCCAGTGGATGAACATAGAAGAAGAACAAAGAATCAAAATGTGGAAACAGTTGTCTGAGTATTAGCAACGATGAAAAAGAGACAGTCATGTTTCAAGCGCGAGCAAATGAAAGATATTGGGAGTATACGGAATTGTCCGAGATTACAGGCAGATTACAATCCGCTTTGAAGAGTCAAGCAATACTGGAAAATATACCTTTGGTGAAATCGAGTTCCTGGAGGGATTTGAGAGCAGCTGTTAAGTCGAGGGTGAAGTCACCAAAGGTTTCGTAGTTTTCACAAATCTCCTCTTGTCTGCTTGAGTGATCTTGCCGTTTGCACCAATCTGTAAAAATAAACATTATACCAATAATAATCTGGAGCGCCAAGTGTCAAGTCTGATAGAGATGAGCGCTATACAGAATCCAATATTATTATTATTATTATTATTATTATTATTATTATTATTATTATTCATACATAAATAGTTTCAATTTACATTGCTAGCTTAACGCTGCGGAGTTACATTTGCTTATTTCTTCAACCCATACATTGACATTTTAGCAACATGAAAATTGTCTCCACGGGTAAGGACAAATGTGTATTGTTGGAAAGATAATCCCGAATTACTGAATTATGGGAAAAATACTCAAAGGCGGCGGCAGTCGATATATATTAGACATCCCCTGCCCCCCCCCCTCTCCCCAATAATTTGTATCTACCAGGAAGAGACTAATGTTTGCACTGGCTATGCGGAATGCCAACTATGCCCACTATATGACGTGATTTGGTTTGCATCGCAATCCCCATCAGGACCACAAAACTGTAAAATACATATTTTACAGTTCGGTGATCAGGGCCGACTCACTGAGCGAGAGATATTAATTATTTTGTTTGTTTGGACTTTGGACAGCCCTTGTTGTGTAAATTTCCTTTTATTTGGTTTTTGGACCACTTGGGTAGACTGACGTACACCAGGTACTTCCTCAACGTCACAAAATTGTGAAATACGGACTCACGCACACTATGCTTTTTTTTATTTGATGCAGGTTCTTAATAGTCACATCTATATTTAAATCTGATGGAACGAAGCACATTTGTGCTAAGGGAATTTGCATAAGACTGAATTCTAGATCATTTTATTTTCCTCGACACACTGCATGTTTTGGCATTATAGATTATTTTCCTCGACACTGCATGTTTTGGCATCTGTGCAAAACCGGATTCGTGACATAGATACAAATTCTCCTCATATCAAGCGAAAGAGACATAGCAAACGCCTTTATAACGCGTTCTCGAAGAGATCCCTCATTTTACTTGTTGCCATTTACTTTTATTTGAACTGTGTAAAATTAACTGTGAATCCTTTTTGCTCGGCTTCAATTGGATAAATATTTCTGAGGAGAGGACTCGACGTCTCATTCCATGATTCATTTTGAATTGAGCAGGATCTAGGCAAACAGTGAGTATAATATATCAATTTTTGACTCGTTACATTTAAATGTTGTTGATCCAATCAATAGCCACTATATGTAACCTCATCGGAATATAGCTACATACAATCCATGTATATATTGCAGAAACCCTAATCCTTAGTAAATATCATAAACAATATGAATAAATGTTTTTAGTTTTGTGGTAATGATGAAAAGGTGGACTATACTCACATTAGCATGTCTTAAAAGCATCCCTTTTGCAGCCATCATCAAATTCTGAAGAACTTTGCAGGATTTAAGAATATCTCACGTATGTCCAATCTATGAAATTTAAACGTTAGTAGTGTCCTAGTATTGAAATTATGCAAGGAAACCCGTTTTCTTTCTAGACTTCGCATTTTGGATCTGGTAACGTTTAGAACATCATCTTGATCGAAATGATTACCCCAAAAGCCCCGGTAGGATAGTTAAACTTTTCATTTAATGAACCTAAGAAAGATCTTTCCGTTGAAGATGTGATGATGTTTGTTGTTGTTGTAGTTGGTGATCATGGTGGTCATTTGTGACATCTTGTCGGTAGAGAACAATTTCAACATTCGGGCAATGTTGGGCAATTTGCATAATTTGCATAGATTTTTTAGTCCAATGTTTCATGATGATGCATGATGGGTGTATTCCCAGCTTGTGAATAGGCCCAAATTTAGATTTTAAAAATAAATAAATATTTTATGTAATCTTCTCCATTTGGTTCTGAGAGAATGAATATCATCTTTCCGATTTTATACAACACCTACGTGGATCTTTGTCATTTGATTAGAGGATTGTTGGTCACATAATATTCAATAGATGTTCTATTGCACGGGCGTGCATTTTGGGTTAAATTCGCCGTGTATTTTTTGGTTATGCAGACTGTGTACCTCTCTGCCTTGCGCGTATCCATGCGTGTATCTGACGCGAAGGCAATCTGAATGTAATCGAGAAGTCTTGACTCCAACTTTAATTTATTCTTCTTCGATGTTGTATAAAACAAATAATGAATGTTTTTCATTCGTTCAATAGTGCGAATATTTGCATGAGTTAAAAGATTAACATTCTATTCAACGAGGCGTCAGCCGAGTTGAATAGAATTAACGTTAATTTTTCAACTCATAACCATCCATTATTTGTATACTAAGACACCTATCCCCTGAACATCCATCCCCGGATAACCATCCCCCAGTCAACTACCTACTAGGACAACGACCCCCTAGGGCAAACACCCTCTAGTACAGGACGACTACCCCCGGACAACTGGCCCCCGGACAAGTACCCATAGGACAACTACCCCCTTGGACAACAACCTCCTAGGGCAACCACCTTCTAGGACGACTACTCCCGGGACAATTAGTCCCCGGACAAGTACCCCCCCCCCCCAGACAACTACCCCCTTGGACAACTACCCTCTAGGGCAGCCATCCTCTAGGACGACTACCCGCGGGAAATTAGCCCCCGGACAAACACCTCCGGATAACTACCCCAGGACAACCACCCCTACGACAATCATACCCTAGGACAACTACCCCCCGAACAACAATCCTAGGGGGGAGTTGTGAGGGGATAGTTGTCATATGGGTAGTTGTCCGGGGGTTAGTTGTCCTTGGGGGTAGTCGTCATAGAGGGTTGTTGCCCTAGGGCCTAGGGGGTAGTTGACTGGGTGTGGTTATCCGGGGGTGGATGTCTAGGGGGTAGTTGTCCGGATACGCATGCCTCTTTATTAAAAGTGACAATAATTGAAGACTAGTTATTGGAATCATTTTTCAGTTATGTTAGGTTTGTCGGATTGTTCTTGTAAAACGTTCATTTTCCAACCATGTTTGCATCGAAGCCAAAAGGAGAAATATGCTCAAAGTTTCTATTGCATGGATTTGTCAGTTTTCATTGTAATTTTCCTCTTTTAAATCTGTTCCGCTGAAAAGCTTTCGAGCGTCTATTATCCACGCTCTCCGCATTTCTTGTATGTAAAACTGGTGTGTGTGACCAACATAACAAACAAATCAAGGCCTTTTTAAAAATGCATTTGTTTCGAAATTTCTTTAGTGAAGATTTGAATGCCTTTGCTACACGAAGCTAAGCCGCAGTATAATACAGTGCATAGCAAAAACAGTAGACCCTACGTTAGTAGCTCATAATTAAAAAGTAATAGTTGAGGTCACCTATGAATCTTTTTTGTGGTAGAGGGTTGTTTCCTGTCTAGTGATACATTATTCATACTTGTTTTGCCTCGGATGAATGAGCACCAGGTTTTTTAATTAGTGCCATCAAAATCTGTTTGTACCAAGTTTATTATGATGCGCCGAATGTTGGTCAGGCTATGAGCAAGCGTTACTTTGGTCTTAAATTTAAAATGTTAAACTCTGTTTTGAGCTTCAGTGCCTCATTGTTTAACGTGATCCACTGTTTCTAAGCGTTCACATGACTTTATTTCAAACCACATGATCACCTTTAAATATTTTGAACAGCCTTCTAACTTCTTGTCTGATGATATATAAAATCTCATTATTTCCTTTGCGCCACTTCACACTCTTACATTGAGTAAGGGGCATTATGTATTTGTCTCAAACCCTCCATAAAAACCTAGAAGGTTTACTATCCTCACATAGTCAATATAGACAAGAAAGAAAGTCCAGACAACATTTTCCAAAGATATTGACAGAAGACTTTCTTGTAGAAGATAAGTAGATAGCATCCATGCATTTGTCAATTTTACAGGCGAAGAAAGAGGAGCCAAGATTGTGTTATCTAAGCAAAGAGAATATCTTTAAATTCTTATTTTAATGAGCCTTTGCTTGAGTCTGAGTCGACCGCATTACCTTTTCTCCTCTTAGGCATAAACTCAATGCGAATATGTTAAACAATTGTTTTCGGACTGAAATAACGATGCGTAAGGGCTTTTGACCCATATTCATTGCTTCAGTCTAAACTTGGTACAAGAGGTTTTTTACAACGCTTTATCATCAGTGGCAGCAGATTTATGGATGAGGTATTGTTAGACAGAATATTAGTTACTCCATAAAACTGAATATAATCGAGGGTCACACAGGTTATAAATTTAAAATAGAAATCTGCAAAAGTTGGATATACTTTTTTTTAATACGCACTGAATAATATTATATTCATCTACGTAGTCGTGGGTGTGTTCGAGTGTGCGTGTGCGCTTGTGTTTGTGTGATTGCGTGGTTTTTTGCATATCCGTGTATCAATGAGATTATGATGATTAACATCTAGGACATATTCAATTTCCATCCTTGGTCGGATAAGAGTCAGTTTGTAGGCTAACACGTAACCCGGATATGACTGCTAGACCAACTAGCAATTCGCTAAAAAGTGAAAGGTTCATATTTGTTTGTCTTTCAAGGGAAGGTTCATTTTCCCTTTCTCATTGAAATGTGTCTAAACTAATTTGAAATTGTTAGAATGTTCAAATATGAAAGAAAATCCCTCTCAGATCAAGTCAGTGTGTTTGGTCGAGAAGAAGAAGGAGACTTTTGGAATAGTAAAGTCGGAGAACATGTTTTGACAGAATTTAGACTAACAGCTTTGAGATCCATGTTATGTCAATATTCCCAATGTTGTGTATTTCACATCATATTTACCGTATTGTAATGAACGATTTGATTCATGATAAAAACAGGACTAAGTGAGATTGAAAGAGATGTCAAACATGAAATATGATATGAAATATCATCAGACTTGATTCTAATTATTGTAGTTCATTTATTCATAATAGGTTAATGTAATAACTCTTCACTAGGTTTAGTGAACCGGTCAATGTTTAGGACTTATGCCCAAAGCAAACCTTGAACCGCCATACGGTGGACCCCATGTTTTAGATTATTGATCATATACATATCTCTATTTATACGTTGACATTTTTTCACAGCCTGGATACCATTCACGATGGCAAAGAGGATGAAAATGACCGAAGATATGACTGAACCCCCCAGCGATGACACACCAAATATAAGGTACAGATATGTTTATAAGTCCACTGTGATACATGTATACTTGTTAAACTTGCACTGGTCACAGAATGCCAATAACTGAGTAAGGCCATTTATCACTTTTAAGGGTAGCATATGTTATTATTCTTTAAAATGTTATCCGAATGAACAATTGGTAGTAAATATAAACGATTGTCGATACCTGTTGTGAATCATGGAGGTGCGTCAGTGGAAATGAAATTATGTCGTTATTCGTTATTCATATCAGAGGGAACGAAATAATAGACGTCAAACCTTAATACAACGAATCTTTCTATCAAAACACCAACAAAACAGATAAGATTATATTGGCCCTACAGTTGACCATTATAAAAGGTAAAATGCTTAAACGGCAGCCTCCTTTCAATTACTATACGTGACTCCGCACCACAAAACAACCAAAAAGTCATATAGTGTGGTTATCAGTTAGAGCCTAAATTAGTTTTTAGAATTTCCTAAAATAATATCCTTTTTGACTCTATTCTGGACTGTTCGCTTGGTGACATCACCAAGCTGTTCGATGTTATTACATGCAGGGGATCTTGATCGCTACTCCATGCGCTCAACCTCGTTATCTTTCAACTATTGGTTGGTGATTACTGTGGTCTATAATTATCATCCATAAAGACGAAATCCCTTGCAATGACAGCTGCGTATGAAATCACATGTGGCTCCAATACCTCATTGATGAAACGTTGGGCTGTTAACCAACCTGGGGGTGTTTCACAAAGTCTAAGATCGACTTTAGGTTGGACTTAACTATGGCAGGCTGTTCATGCCACTTTTTGCTCTTACCATGTACTGCATAGCATTGGTCTCTGAAGTGACGTATAAATCGTGGTCACAAATCTACAGAATTTACATGTTTTGATAGTTCATTATTGAAGGAAAAAATATTATCTAAAGATCATAATTGAGAGACCAATATCGAGAGCAACCAGTGGCATGGATGGCCTGTCCAACTTAAAGTCGATCTTAGTCTTTGTGAAACACTCCCTGGAATGGAAACAAGGTCCGTTACGCCATTGTTTTTTTAATTCACCGCACATCATATTGTTGTGTATTGTTTCTATAACATTAACAAACTAACCTATTCAGAGTAACATGGTTTTCACCCATGTATGTACTGTGATGAGATTGGGAGCTCATGGGCAGCTAACAGGAGAACATGTATCTAATTCATATCTTTTAAATTTGAATAAAATGTCCAAACAAGCGATTTAAGTTCGAAGAAATATATGAAATTATTCAAAAGTAACGAGTAAGAAACATTTTATTTGTTATTGAATGATGGAATTTAGTGGGATGGTGAAAGTTAGAGCCATCAGTGCCAAGATCGATTATAACCAATTTTACAATATCATTGATACGCATATGAGTATTTCCCAGTATTTCCCGGAAAATTGCAGACCCTTCATGCATTTCTAATAAAATGACATAGAAACTTTTTCTAGAGGCTCTTTTTATGTTTAGTTGGTCTACTACAATGATTTCTTGATCAGGTATCCAATATTAATGTTCATGTATTTTAATTAAGACACCTATATTAGAAAGGATGTATAGACATAAAAAAAGTCCCTATTAAAAAGGGAACGTATTCTATATCCTAAGAGAACGCCATTGCAGTTGAACAAGTAGAATAATTATCAATCTAAATGTAAAGGAATGGTTTAGTTCAAATATGTAATATTTCTTTTTAATTGAATAAACACTAACATGACTAAGTATACAGTACCGAAGCTGTGACGTCTTACAAATCTATTTTTAGAATTTCTCAATTTGTTCTTCATTTTCTGAAAGAGCATAAAAAATAATGTCCAAGGTCGAAAACCAATTGAATATGTTAAGTATTGGCTGAGATATGACCATCTGAATAAATATACTCCCCATAGGAACTCAGTGTTATATGCTCTGGCTCCTAACCATTAGGAGCCAGAGTCCATAGGACATATTTTTATTCAGATGGTCATATCTCAGCCAATACTTAACATATTCAATTGGTTTTCGACATTTGGACATTATTTTTGATGCTCTTTCGGAAAATGAAGAACAAATTGCGAAATTCTAAAATTAGATTTTCGATGACGTCACACTTCACCACTCTATTGTTGAAGTCTTGACATATATGTATTCATTCAATCTAAGAATACTACTAGCTCACATACTAGTGTATTACGGAAATGAACGAAATGTGAACTCTGTTTAAATGAATCACCATACCGGTGACATGAAATATCAAGCAGGAAGGAATTGTTAATTTACCAGGACGTTTCGTTACATTATACTCGAGAGATTTGTAATACATGATATCCAATGAATATAAGTCTTGATTAGATGTATAGTATAACTTTAAATATATATTTGATCTAATTCTATGCTTCTTATATATTATAGTGGTCAAACATCAATTCAAAGAAATGGATTCGATGACGTATTCATTAAAGTAGCAGACGCCATATCAGAAGATTGTGATTTAAGGAGACTTGGTCTTGAGCTGGGAGTCCAGCCTCCCAATATCAACAGAGCATTGGAGACGAATTGGGCTGGAGGTAGAAAGACAAGTAATGGTAACGTGATGATGCTTCAGAACTGGGCAGAGAAGGTCAAACTATCCAAGCAACTCCCAACTCTCAGAGCAGCTCTCATAAAGGTGGGCTTACTAGAGGTGGAAGAGACGTGTTTCACAAGCAATTGCAGCGGTAAGTTTCCCTATATAAATGAAATTGTAAATGGAAGTACTTATAAAGCAACTATATTAATTATCATATGGGGAAAAACATTTTCTTAGTTTGAGTAAAATTTTCCTTTACAAACTACATTGTTTATCCACACCCCAAAACAGTTTCTATTATAAATTAGTTCAACGAGTGTTGCATTTGTATCCTCTGATATGTTGAAAAAACAATCTTATGCACACACAATTACAAGAACTTGAAATAAATTGTTACACATAATAAACACAAGAGCTATAGTCCTTTCACGTGTCATTTAAGTTAATGTGTGTCCTTTAATTTTCCTACTATTTATGAAATGATAGGAAATATTTTCTTTCCCTCATGTACTTGATGTTGACTATTTAATACACAGAGAATCACGAAATAGAGGTTAACAGGATATTACAGCATGGGCTGCATGGCTATCTTATGCACATACCTTTTACTAGAACACGTGAAATAAAAATGTTACACAGAATTAAATATTATAGATGATGTTCATCAGTATTTAGGTATTTTTCTGAAAGATCTATTGTATTTCGATAAATGGAAAATAGTTGAAATTAAATGATGCCAAAATATATTAGATTCCTTCTAAATGTTGCGTTGTCTGATTGCGTCAGTATACATCAGGGTGTACATGACATCTAAGCCAGTGGCATATCCAGCTAGAATTGATAAGCCAAGGGAGGAATCCCACCCGACTGATAAACAGCAAGAACTTTGGCAGCCAAAGACAGCCCGGCATACCACCTGCATATTTCACGCCATTGGTGTTAGTGGGAGGGGGTTCAAACGCACGGATATGCGTCCATAGACCAGGTTTATCCTCTATCCCCAAACAGAAACAGCGATACGTTTTCAACCTACTCGGCAGTAATTTTGAACCAAGTTTGCATTTATTTTTCTTACTTACATTATTATTTTGCAATATTGCTCTTCTCTATTTCCTCAGGTGACGGTGAGGCGATGCCCAGTGACATAATGAAGTTGAGAGAACAACTGAAAAGTAGATATCGCAAGAAATTTGGTCAGATCAAAACATCGCCTGTGAACCCTGAGTCACGGACATGGCTTCAGCACATCTATGTCAGTCTCGTCCTGATGTTAGGATTGGAAGGGGAAAAGGAGGAGCCAATAGATTATGAGGGGTTGCTGAAATACATCAAAACTGACACGCCGAAAGGTTTTGTAACACGATTAGCTTTCATTGGAGAAGCTGGGGTAGGAAAATCGACGCTGTTTGCTAAGATAGCTCTTGATTGGGCTGAGGGTAAAATTCTTCAAGACATCAAACTGCTTTTTCTTGAATCCTTTCGAGAGATTACAGAGAGCAGATTCTTCGGGGATACTGTCTTGGGCCATTTCCCAGATGATTCAGAAATAAAGGCGCAATGGGTTGATGAATATATCAGGAGAAATCAGAGAAAGGTCCTTATCTTATTGGACGGACTGGACGAGGCACAAATCGACATCAAAAATCCAAATCGCAATGACGCTATCATATCGATCGTAAGAGGAGAACGATTCATTGATACACCAGTCGTCATCACAACCCGTCCTTTTGGAGCTGATCAGATCAAGAGCATTACGACGATTAATGACCATTACACGTTTGGTAAGGTTAAGGGCTTTACAAAGGAAAACATGGCAACATATGTCAAAAACTATTTCAAAGAAGATTCTGATTCTGCTTCGACCCTCATCAACTTCATACATACAAACCAAGTGGTGTCTGAGTACATGGCACCCTTCCCGATATTCTGCAGTATGCTATGTAGCCTGTGGAAAACGCCATGTGAACGGGAGAATATTCAGACATTGGAAACATTCTCGCAACTCTTGAAGCGTCTTGTCTTTTCACTTCAAGAGCAATACTTTTCCAAACCAAATGAATTAGGAGAGAGCTATGAAAGCCGCATGAAGAAAGCTAGTGAAATTATGACAGATATTGGTTATATCGCATTCCAAGGTCTGTTGGTTAAACAGCTTATCTTCGATGAAAAGGCGCTGGGCTCATGCACAGAGGCTGCAATGACTGCATGCGAGGTAGGGATTCTTAGCAAGGATATGAGGCCAGCACCCTTGCAGATCAGGGAAAGTCAGCGAAAGCAATTCATCCAAGAATTCTCTTTCCCTCATAAGTTACTGCAGGAGTACATAGCGAGTTTCTACCTTGCATCGCTGTTCCAGGAAGATCGTCAAGAATTCAACAGAATATTGACACACAAGCTGTTAAAGGACTACACGGAGTTCAGATATGTCTTTTACTTCACTGCAGCTCATGGAGGTGAGGTAGGAAAGTCGGTCCTGGAAGCCCTATGCAATGAAGTTGATGACAGGGAGTTCATCTTGAAGTGTGCATTTGAATGTCATGATTCAGAAGCCATTGATCCCGTCAGGAACCTGTTGAAGACGGAGACATGTCTTCGTTTACCTCTTAGTCATCCAATCGCCTCATCTATCTTCACACTGGAAACAATAGGGAAGGAAGTAGTAAGTTGCGTGAATTGAATTATAGACGTATCTCATTTTCTATTATCTTATTTTAAATGTATTAAATTGAGGGAATATTGTCATCTGTTGAGCTGTCCGTCAGTAATTACATACGCAAATTTGGCTACAAAACAAAAGGACAACTACGCATCATACCTTCTGTTATTTTTTTGTTCCAACCTTCTGACCCATGATCATTTAGAACGGCCATGTTGGCATTATATACGTACTATAGTGGGATGTATTCCAATGTGTGATCAGTCTCACATGAGAACGATAATCGTATTACCGTTTGCCTCTTCCTCATATATAAATGTAAAAGGACTTAATACGAAAGGAATATAATGACAATGTACGGCTCTTTCTGAATTAAAACAAAGAGAAAACGCTAAGCCAACCAAACGAACTATAGAAGAAAATTAATTCTTTGCCCTCCATAACTCTCTCAATAACCACCCACTTTTCAGGTATACTTATTAAGCATAGTTTATCAAAACGATAAATCTTAATTTGGTCCTGTTCATATCTTCTTCCATAATTCGTAAAGATAAGAATGTGTGTTTGTATCCATGCTATTTACATAATACATGCTGTCAGAATCTAGCCTAATGGTGAAGACATCAAGAAAAATAACTTGTTGTATGTTTTATTCCTTTTACAAACGAATGCATGCTATAATATTGTTTAACCAATAAAACCATTAATATGTTTAATTATAATTATTGAAAATATCACTCATAGAGTGAGTGCTAAAATTCATTTCTTGTACAGGTAAGGAGAAGTTCCTCGATTCGTGAAGAATTTGGTGTTAGCGAGTCCTTCGAAGCTAACGCATCATTGTCTGATGTAGCAGCAGCAGCAGTAGGACTCTTCACATTGCAGAACTTACGAGAGCTAACCATTCTCAGACAGAGTCTGGATGACAAATTCTTCACAGGAATGTCTGCTGCAGCTCCACAGTCCATGGTTTCTAATTATTATATTATTGTTGATGAATCCCAAATCATAATTATCGTTATTTCTTAATGGATGCATGCTATTTGTTGTTTAATAAGGTAAAGAAAAGTAAATTACATTCACGAACGAAATTTGGTTATTTGCACTCACATTTTCGGTCATTTCTTTTCACAAAGGTGAGAAGTCTAAACGTCAGGAAATGCCTGGAAAACGCGTCTCGCTCTCCTCTTCCTTCAGCTCCACCCGCCTTCTCTCTTAATTTTCATTTTTACATAAGTTATCATCGTAACTTCTGTCATTTTGCTTCTATGTCTCTATGTGGCGGCGCTTGGGAAAGCCACCCTCCAATATAGGAAGAACAAAAATCATTTTCACTTTCATATTAATTTTCTTCTTCTTCTTTATCTGATTTTGTTTATTTAAGTTAATCTTTATTGACGTTTTTACAATAAGGAAAGAAGATTATATTTGCACTTCACACACTATAGGACGCAGGAAATTTACCACTCGGGATGGGGAGAAATGTTCCCTTGACGCTATTCCTTTCCGCCAGCAAACCCCTACAGTTTTACAATTCTCTTGCCGCAGTTGTCGATACGTATACATGTACACACGCTCAGTGGCGTAATGAGCAGAATATTTTGAGGGAGCCGAGCCAGAAACGGCTCCGGTGTCAAACCGTTGTATGGTGGGGAGGATGGGGTGGGTTACATCCGCCCTTTTCTGAAATAAGAAGTTTTAATGCAGATATTCTTTTTTTCATTAACATTTCAAAGTAAAGCAACTCCGTGGGTTGTTTCTTTCTTTTTATATTGGATAGGCAGGGTTAAATATCATTTACATTGGGCGGCATTCCACTTTCTGGGAAGGAGACTCAGTCCTCGCAGTCCTTTCTTGTTATGTTAAAAAACGGCTTACATTTCTTGTTTTATTTAAAAGTCACTTTATTATGCGAGAAAGCATATCAATAGTGTAACTTTGCATTCTAGCCGACCTCATAATCTAAATATTGTGTCACATTGTTTTGTAGAACTTTTACTCATTATTAATATATACAAATAATGCTCATTTTAATGTTTTTCGAAAATAATTATTTATGGGTAGAGAGACCGCTTACAAAACTTCCTGTGGATATGCCCCGTAGTCTACCCGAAATCGCCACATCTTTCAGCAGTAATATTTCACTCATCTTCCCTCAGTTTGGGAATATGATATTGTATAAGCCTATAGTAAAGGTAGGGTATGAGAGGAATTCCCCTTTTCTTTTAAGGAAATTTTGATAATTGAATACAAAAACCTGCAATCAGAAGACATAGGGGAGGAGAGTTACTACGAAAATTCAGCCATTTAAATGTTTCAGGAAACAATTTCTAGGTCCTCTGTACATGTTTATAACACGATAGGACTTAAAAGTAGTTGGATAATGGCTTGACTGTATATATTATAATTACGTCATAGTACCAAGCGTATCAATATCAAAGAAAATTGAAGGGGTTAAACAAAAACAAAATAACATCCGGCCACTTGCCAAAATTAGAAGACTTTGTATGTTACAGTGTATCAAATTTGCATCATAGCGACCCCCCTCCCCTTTAATGTTTATATACCTTATTTACGTTTTCTAATTTGGAACTTTGCATTAAGAACTTTTTTGGCCTCACAGGTAATTAATCAAAGTCTGACTTCAATGTTCACACCTTCTCTCCTCTCTCATGGCGATAGTCAGTGTTCAGTTTATTTTAATTTTATTTATTTTTTGCACGGCACCAACTTCAGCCAAAGGCTGTTCTTTTGTAGGTCCGTGCGCAATATAAAAATTAAATGTACAATTATAAGATAACCATTATCATAACATATGAAATATTTATTAAAAAAAGAAAAAAAAGAACACAAGTATACAAGGAAAAATGAAAATGTACAAACCAAAATACTACTACCCCAACCCATTCCCCCCCCCCATCCCGTCGGCAAATATTCTTTCCAAACAGCGTTTATTTTAGATTTTATAGTTATATAAATATATTTTTAAGCGGACGAAATATAAATTAATATTTGTATTACCCTTGATTTAAATACAGAGAAAGACATAGTTTTTACGTTTATAGTTAGCTGATTCCAAGATTTAATGCCTCTCTAACATAAGCTCCTTTTCTTGAAATTCATATGTGGTTTGGCAGTTCTAAGGTTTTATGAGCATTTCTCAAGCTATAATGATATTCTTTAATAACAAAGTACTTTCTAAACCCACCATATATCATTCCATGCACTACTTTACACAAAATACATAGAACATGTGCATCTCTCCGTTTTGATGGGTTTTCTGTTTTCAGACAAAAATAAATCTCGGCTAGGGAACCTCCATTCAACTTGGAGTACCACCCGGAGTGTCCTAATGTGTAGTTTTGCAAACTTTCTAAGCTTCCTTTTCCGGCATTCCCCAAATTGCACTACAGTAATCAAACTTACATTGAATTACTGATTTATAAAATATTAGTGCAGTTTGCTGTATAACATATGGTCTAAGTCTTTTCAACAAATATACATCTTTTAATACCTCCTTACTTAAATATTCAATATGTTTACCCCAATCCAAATGTTCATCAATAACTATTCCAAAATACTTACAGTGATACACGTTGGAGAGGAACATTTTGTATGTAAACATCTGGTACTGTAATATTTGTTAGCCGTTTCTTCGTTCCGATAAATAGTCATTCACATTTTGGCACATTTAAAGCAAGTCTGTTCCTTTTTAACCAAATAGCAATAAGTAATAAGTCTGCATTAATGATTGGGTAAGAGTTTGATGATTTGCACTAGCGTAATATAGACACGTATTATCAGCATAATATTTTATATGTTTTCAGACATAAAGTCATATCATTAATAAATAGGATAAATAACAATAGGCCAATATTTGACCCCTGCGGTATTCGACATTGCATATTTTGTGAATTGGAATGAACCCCATTTACACAAGTGTATTACATGCGATTGGCTGTAATGACATTACATTCAAGCCAATACGCCGTAGCTTAATAAAAGAATTGAGTGGTCTACTGTATCAAAGGCCTCTTTTAAGTCAAGGGTCACCACTCCTACAAGATTACCTTTATCTAAACTACCAAGCCAGGCTTCCGTGACGTTCAATAGAGATGTCACGGTAGAGTTTTTCGGTCGAAAACCTGACTGATTGCTGCTTATAATTACGTTCTGATCCATATATCCGTATGGTTGATAAAATACCAATTTTTCAACAATTTTAGCTATCGCCGGAAGAATTGATATTTGTCTATAATTGTTCATATCAGACTTTTTATATATCTCCTGATTTACCACTACTTTCATTAATACTACGAGTGATGTAATTTTTCTCTGCTTGACGGACAAATGCAATAACCTTATTTCGTAATTCTCTATAATCTTTTCCAATCCTCAGAATCACCAGTTTGTTTCGCTTTTTTCTTTTGATCATTTCTTTGTCTTATCAATAATAATACATCGTTATTTATCGAAGGAGACTCTTTTTTTCTTAATTCTCTTTTTGCGCACAGGTGCATGTTTGTCAAGTATACTTGTTAATGCACCTCTTGGTCTGTCATGTATCCATGTATACATGTTCAGGGAAGCAGCAGCGCCGAGCTCTCTCAATTTCTAATCGAGAAAATGAATTGCTTTCTTGTTTAGTTAGGAATTATTACAGGTAGTCAAATAATTGAGTTTTGAGTATTTTATCGCAAATTGTCTAACGATTTAAAAGCCAAACATAAAAATTAAAGAGAAGAGGCAACTGGATTTGCATCTCTTGTTTTATATAAATCCCAATATAAAATGCTGGAAGCCGTTCTTATGTAAAAACTGGAAAGGCGGTCTTTAATTATGATCATGCTTGAACGTAATTATCCATCATTTACAGCTGTATACCAGTGTTATTACAACATTGAACACGATGAGCAAGTAATATCCTATCATATTAAAATCATATAACTGTAACTGTCAATTTAACAAGGGAGAGAAGGTTTAAAGAAAGATCACCCACCATCCTACCCCACCCCCGGCGACGTAAATAAGTATCCAAAAAGTGGATTTCTCGCTGAAATACATGGATCACCACTGCCTCAATAAATATATAATTATATCTAAATAATATTGTCGATATTATGTGGTTGTTCAACATACAATTAATTAAATTAAATAATTAGGGGGAGGGTGTGCTAATAATAGATTACATTGTAAATATTAAAGCAAAATGTATTTTTTGTATTCTTTACATGATCTTATACAATATTTTGATCAGCCAAACCTCGGAAAACATAATTGATCTGCCATCAATCCAAAATCTCAACTGTCCGTGGCAGGCTCGCCACTGCACTCGTTATGTGATTAATTGGCAAATGAGAAAGGGTACTGTTGTGCAACTTACTTCTACAATATTGACGAATGAGAGTTTAACTGGAAAAGGAATTAATTTAACTGACACTGTACCAGGTTATGCATATTGAGAAGGTCAAGCAATATGATCAATGTATATAACTTATCAACTAATGAATACATAAATGTTCACATGGAAATAGCTTTATAAGATAAGGAAATGAGAAAGAATGTTTCTGTTGTCCATAATTTCCTAAAAATAAAACTGAAAAGTCTCTTTTTTCTGAATATTTTCTGAATGGTCTGCCATAATTAACTCCAACTTACAGTCGATCTTAGTCTTTGTGAAACATCCCCCCCCCCCCATGTCATTATTCTACAACATATGCAGGTATTCATTCTGTGTCTTTCTTTCAATCTAGCTCGAAGAAAGAACACCATAATCTAAATATATATCGATGACATAACATCATGATGTTTCAATACTGAACATAAATAATACTTCAATTAAAGATGTTTATACATGTATTACTTACTATTCACTTTATTCAACCTGTTGACACACTACCTCTCGGATCTAAAATCGTGTCTAAAAGTACTTATCCTGTAAATAGTATTTCGCATGTTTTTAGAAATCATTTATTGTCATGAGTCAAAAGCACGCTCATAGTAATATGATGGTCTGACCATGCTAAAAACAAGAAGCGTGAATCATGTTAATAGACTGGACTTTAGTGTTATAACGATATGTACATATAAAAGTGTGCTTTTCGAGATGGCAAACAATAACAAGTAGCTCACATTTGTTTCGATAGTCTCAAAAAATCAATTTATATGCTCATTGTAAATACACAAATATAACATTTGTATTCTGCTTGATCTCCCTTTTCCAACTATCTGTAGCTAATAACATACGTTTGTCTTTTGTTTTCTTTGTTCAGATACTAAATCACGGATGAAATCATAAATAATTATTTACAAAAAGCAAATCACCACATGTTTAAATCAAATCATATTAGATATCTACATTTACTTGACCAAAAAAAAATTGTATTTAGCATCATTCTTTTAGAAAATATTTAAATTTTGTCAATAGTCGCAGGAAATTTATTGTACATGTGCATTGTAAACAGACGGATTTAACACTTCTATTCTACTTGATCAGACGCGGACTCTTTTCTAAATATCTCTAATTAAACACAATCGTTTGTTTTCCTTCATCTCGTCTTTCTTTGCTCTTTACCACACTCATTTCTCTTAGCATTTATTTCGGTCTTTCTCTTGCTCTCTCTCTTTCTCTTGATTTAGTAGAGGTTGATAATGTTAAATTAATGACCGTAATAATATTTTAGTCAGACATGTCGTCTATACTTGATAATAGTATCCATTCAACCTGTCCTGTCACATCACCAGATTGAGAAGCTAACGCACTGGCACGCAGATATGGGTTCTGCTGCATCCTCTCATTACGCGAGAGGTCTCTGCTCCATGCCAAATCTTCGATCACTGGATCTGAAACGTGTGGAGCTGAGTGATGAGTTCTACTTGATGATGGCCTCTGAGGCATCAAGATCAAAGGTATACCAAACACGATTTAAATTGGAAACAATTAGTTTCGAAAAAGTATTGAATTGCAAAAAAAATATTTAAAGAAATTATTCATGTGTTGTCAAAAGTCTTAATGAGATATATATTGGGTAATGTAAACCTGTTAGACTCTAATAGACCTACTATGAATAACCAAACAAAATACCTCGGTGTTTATTTCTTCGATTAAAAGATAACGGTAAATAATCTATACAAACTCATTAACAAAAATAATAAAATGAAAAATATTCCTTATTTATTCCTCACCTTATAGTTTGTAGCAGTAAATACACAATTCCTGTTACCATGGATATTTGGGTTATAATGTTCTTTTCATTGACAACGCATTAATAACCGATTAATTTGATAACTTGATGCTATTTACTGATTTATCCGTAGTCCACATGACCAAGTTATCAACAACTATTGTCTAAGACTGTACTCACAATTTTCTTTTAAAATATACCTGATATCAACAATTTGGCATGCTCAATACCAACTCGCATGTCTGTCCAGTGACGGATGTATCACACATTTGAAGCAATATGTATTCATGCGAATGTCCTCTTGTATCTAGTGAATTTAGAAGAATTAATAAAATGGTTAATTATCCACTTTGAAGGAAACGGATGAGATAAGCCTACTGAAAACAAAGGGGAACTAGTATATTAAACATACTCTCTTGAAGATATCATTTTAATTTAATGTCATCCCACCGATACAATACCTTTAATACCTCTATTGAAATACATCATGTCATGCACATTGAATTGCTTTTGTGTTTATTATAACATGTTGATTCATTTGAACTAAAGCAGAATTAGAGATTAAATCATCAGATTTTATAGCGAATGATAAAGTAACGAAGATACAAATTCATCCGATATAAGCTGTGATTTAAAAAGGTGTTTATGTTAGCATCGTAGATTTCACTTTGGTTTGAACTGATAAACTGTCTTTGCACAGATCCAGACGCTGATTATGGGGGATGTTTCCATAACTCCGTGTCGACTACACTCCATTCTCTCGCTACCACGCCTCCAGTCACTCAGCTTGATGAGGATCATACCAGTCGACAGAGACGATGGAGAGACACTGGTATGTATCTAACTATTCCAAGATTGAAGTCAAAAATCCTCCTTTTGTTCCAAGCTAAAAAGGGAGGGGTTCAGAAAAAAACTTGACTAACTGAATACATTGTATGAATGATACAGGTATTGCTGAAATAATAATGTATTTTGTCTTGAAATCAAGTTAAAAACGCCATACTAAGGGCTCTTTATTAAATATATGGACAGTTTTATAAATCAAACGTTTTACACGCACGGTTGTGATTTTTTTAATTTGGGATGAAATTAAACCATGCTTGCCGTTTGATATTTCCTAAAGAGATTTGTGTTGCTAATGTTTTCATCATAACAATGTGTAACTTTCAATAATGAAAAATCATTTGATTTTTTTTTCTTCATCTGGGTGAACGAATATCACAATAAAAAAGATAACAATGAGTACTACAATCCCGTCATCTTTCACTGAAAAGGAGGATTATTCCTCGTTATTACGTTGGCTTTAGTCTTGTTGGTTGAAACGGATAAAATAAAGAAACATTTCAAGAAGGTTTCACAGAAAATCTGTATTAGAAATGCGGTCATATGGGAGGGGGTGGGTAATCCTCTAATTGTTTTGTATTGAAAATACCGCAAATACCATTTTCAGAGTGTTATGAGAGACAAACCTTTTTGTAAATGTAGGGCAGTACACGTTTAGGCATAATGGAACATAATCTCCTGGATCACTAAAATGGAAAACAGAGAGGTAATTGTAATATTTTTGAAAAATAAATCGGTTACCATAGTTCATCCGGATCGGCATCGAATATGCATATAATGTCAATGGAAAATTCTCTAAATCACTTATAACTTTAGTATCCAAAAGTTTAAAAATGTCTTATTCTTTGTCCCATTTTCCACATAACTACGCGTTTGTTTATTTCTTATACTTTAAACTGACGAAAACCCTTTAAGTCTTATTATTGTACATTTGTGGAATATTTACCAAGCACGATATGAACAGTAAAACTACTTTATTAAAAACAATAACGAGTCAGGTTATGTAATATAATTGTTTACATGAGCGTTGGTTTCCATTCAAATCATATGTAGTGAGCCTTTATGCATTACTGTTTCATGTAGACTCGTCAAATAACCTCTGAGTCAGTAGATGAGCTATCTGTGGATGGTAAGCATGTGACCAGTCTGTGGAACCTTGGACTTCATACATCATGTCCCCGAGTGAAAACTCTAAAGCTGGGCTGGTCGGACGAGGAGAATGTCTCATCAGATACCATCACAATGGCCTGCTCTCCATTCCATTATCTATCTCACCTTCACATCCAGAGACACCTGTTTTCGCCTACTACACTGAATGATCCCGTGTCATTCTGCAAGGCGGTGATAACATCATGTCCCCGACTCACAAAGCTGTCCATTACCTACATTGACCTGTTCAACAAGAAGACAGCTGAGATCATCAAACGCATGAAGACTCATCCACACCTGACAAACATAGAGTAAGTAGCGGAAAGCAGTTACAATTCTGTAATATGAAACATTTAATACTGTCTTATTGAAAAATATGCACTTAAATACTTAATGCAATTTTTTTTTTAAATCTTATAATAATGTATTTTTAGATAGTGAGCACAATGAAAATATTTTCAGAGACAACATTGAAGAAATGAAAATACATATTTTCATCTCAATATTGTTGGGAATAACCAATTTATATAAATCCAGTGTCTATTGCAATGTTCTGAAAGTCAATAAAAAAGATGAACATGTCTTTGAGTCAATATTAGGTTAATGTTTGCAAAATGTGCAATAAAGCTTTTATTTATTTATACCAATATCATTTTCTTAAGATAAAGATAAGATTTCTTCATCGTATTCATCATGATTTTCATAGACTTGCTGTATCCAACATACACAGTCACTATACCATGGTTTGCAGTCATGTAATATAAATGCAGAGGAAAATTATGCAAGGTCCAATGTGTATTAAATTATCATTTATTCTCACATCATATAGCATACTGTACACTGCCCCCCTCCCATGACAAAACAGCTTAACAGACATTTGTTTAAGTTTATGAGCTATAAGGCAAAACGTGTTCTTTTAAAAGCCTTTAGAGACTTTGTGACTGCATAAATTATGGTTCAACTTGTCTGAATAGACATTTGGCATGTCTTACAATATTCAATTATTTTTTAGAAAAATCTCGCATTTTACGCTCAAATTTTCTGTTATGCTGTTTTGTCGTAGTGTTACTGCTTTAACAATGGATGGGCAAACTTTGACGGAAAGGAATTAATGCAATACACTGTTAATTTAATGAGTTTTGATATTTAATATTATGTACATGTTCATTTAAAGTCTTCAAATAACATGGTTGTAGGTGTTTGCCTAAAACTATGTCAATTTTGAACGATTTTAAAACAAATTTGACGATTTTATATGAAATTGCCAAAATCAATCATAACCCGTATTATTCATTCATATTAATTGAAAGTTGTCAATTTCAACAACAAAAAATCACCACTTTATGTGGTTTTTTATTTTGGATTGTTGTAAAGAAAGTACACTGTATCCAGGATGTACTTGAGTGAAGCTCATTCATGCAGAAAATATGTCCATTCTGATTGGTTACTAGTGTCTCCTTGCACACTCAAGTGCATCCTTCTTCAGTGCACGGTGCTTTGTGATGTTAAGCTCTGTTGTCATGGGTTTATAAGAAGAACACACTGTTGTGCCATTTAGACATGCTAATTAATTATAAATAGTGACACTTTAAACATTCAAAAAATGGTTTAACATGTGTAATATGATGTATTGCCCAATAAACAGAACACTAAAAAGTAACCTCTTTTGGGAGTGTATTTTAAGTTATTTTAAAGTATAGTGCCGTTTGAACTAGATTTAAACGTTATCGACACGTGCCTTCATTTAAACAAAAAAGGTACTCCTGTTCACGTTTTCATCTAACCTAAAAACCACCACTTTATCACGCGACTGGAGTAACGTGATTCCACTTACCTCTGTAAATCAAGTGTTTATGACCAAATAACCACTTGACCAAGCAACGAGTTTTTTGTCAGTTAACCGATGGTGGCGATAAATACGTAATTATTTGGTCTTGTAAGCACCTTCATTGATTGGTTTCACAGGTTATCCCAGGTTGAATGTAATAATCACGTTACTTACACCGGCTAATCGTCTTATTGTTCTGTCCGTGAATCTCTGGTTATATTCAACTAGTAATTCTGAGGTGTCTTACACACCTCTTTAAAAGGTTTCAAAGTTACCATAAATTTCTTGGTTATGATCACGTGGCTCAAGCTGATTACTAATCTAAGCTGTGAAAACGTGATATGTAGGGGTGAAAATGAGTAATTATTAACTGTTTTAAAACACCTTTTTAAATGGTAGTCAAAGTTACCATAAGTTCCGCGGTGATGATCTCGTGACTCAAACGGATTATTGATCTAAGCTGGTCATACGTGACTTTTAGGTGTGAAAAATTAGTCATTATTAGGTGTCTTAAAACACCTATTTAAATGGTTTCAAAGTTACCATAACTTTCTTGGTGATGATCACGTAGTTAAAACTGATTACTAATCTAAGCTGTGAATCCGTGATATTTAGGTGTGAAAAATTAGTTATTATTAGGTGTCTTAAAACACCTATTTAAATGGTAGTCAAAGTTGCCTGCAGTTCCGCGGTGATGATCTCGTGACTCAAACGGAATATTAATCTAAGCAGGGCATACGTGACTTTTAGGTGTGAAAAATTAGTCATTATTAGGTGTCTTAAAACACCTATTTAAATGGAAGTCAAAGTTGCCATAAGTTCCGCGGTGATGATCTCGTGACTCAAACGGATTATTAATCTAAGCTGGGCATACGTGACTTTTAGGTGTGAAAAATTAGTCATGATTAGGTGTCTTAAAACACCTATTTAAATCGTAGTCAAAGTTGCCAGCAGTTCCGCGGTGATGATCGCGTGACTCAAACGGATTATTAATATAAGCTGGGTATTCCGTGTTTTCCATGTGTGAAAATTAGTTATTCTTGGGTGTCTTGATGGTTTCACAGTTAGCATTTAAGTTCCGTGGTGATAATCCCGTGACTGTTGGCATATTTCTATGTTCACCAGTTGATAACTGACTGTTGGCATATTTTCATTGCACCAGTTAATAACTTGAGTGTGCATATTTCCAGTTGCACCAGTTGATGACTGAGCGTTGGCATATTTCGAATTGGCCCAGCTGACACCAATTCATTTGCATATTGAATATGGGGTGCGTGCAGATCTATGTTTTTTAAACAATTTATCTGAATTTACAGCATATTTCTTAATTACTGATGATTTAGTTATATGCAATTCATTTCGAAAATACTACAAATATAAATTACCAGTTATTAGGACATTTCGCTACTTCGTATAAATTACATTTAGTTAAACATGAATAAGGGAAACATTAACTGTGAACTAAAATAATTTCAATAAAGTACAA
Organism: Strongylocentrotus purpuratus; assembly: GCF_000002235.5. NCBI lineage: Eukaryota > Metazoa > Echinodermata > Echinoidea > Camarodonta > Strongylocentrotidae > Strongylocentrotus > Strongylocentrotus purpuratus. The sequence continues at coordinate 4,839,880 of NW_022145601.1, forward strand.
GTATACGAAATTTTTTCGATTAATTCAATTATGTAAGTCTACTTATTACCAATGCCTTTACATTGGAAATACAGACGTACTAGTATTGAAGTATTGTTGCTGTTCAACTGGTTGGAAGTTTTACCAAATGGTTCTAATGGCTCAGCTAGACCAGTTGAATTATAACTGGCCTGGATCAATTGGATCATTTAGCCCATTTCAATTTCCAGGGTTACCAGTTGGCATTAATCAACTGGACCAGTTGCAACTAGCTTTCTCTTCTGGGATGTTTGCACCCACCACCCCCACCCCCTCAAATCCCAAACTGCTTCCGGCGCGCCTGGACGTAATTATGGAAGATCCAAGACACGATGTTCAGAAACGGGATGAGAACGTCATTTTTTTGGTTCATTTATTGTGTAACATTTGCGTAATTATTGGGTTGAACGCGGGTTACAGTAACATACTTCCTCTTCGACGTAAATTTCACGTGAATGAAGAACATGATTCATCTCAAGTCAGCCTCGTAATATTCACGTGAATTTCACGCAGATATTTTGACTAAAACTATCACTAACGTGTTTCTGTGACGCGATAATTTCGTGTATGAAGATGTAATTTCATAACCAAACAAACACGAGAGTATTAGGTTTACAAACCATGGTCTCTAAGGTAGGGATAATCACGTTATTATAATGGTGATATTGCAGTGACAATTGCGTGATTTAGTGTACGTGTCTTTTAAGTTACCTAATGCAATAAACGTATTAACACATTTACGTAAATGTCCGGTGTTTGAAGAACGTAACTCTCCTCAAGTCGATACCTTGATATTGACGTGATTTTCACGTGATTTTGTTTATTGGGTGAGTACCAACAGCCAAAAAGAAAACGCAATTTGAAAAAATTGTATGTTATGCCGTTTTGTCATGGGGGGGGGGGCAGAATTTATTTATAACACCTCTGATGGCGTTTTAAGAGAGTATATATCGTACGTCAGGTTAGTCCAGAAGATAAAGTACTGTTAGTAGGAGACCAGCCTGTAGGTCCCGTGACCAATCTCTGGGAACAAAGGTTTGAAAGTGTTTTTGTGTTCCCTGATGAATACCGAACAATTTTGACTTGGGCTGCCCCCTTGAAAATCCCAGGCATTTTCGTGCGGGGTCAACAAAGGTCACACAAGGATATAAATTTAAATAGTTCCAATCGTGTCAATGTGCATATTAAATTACTCGTCTGGTCATGAGGATTCCAAAAATGTATAGTTTGCTATACCTCCGACCTTAAATGAGGGCGCTAGGGTCAAAAACTTTGAAAGGTAAACACACTTTTGACTGGTGGTCAAAATTGTTCGGTATTCATCAGGGAACACAAAAACACTTTCAAACCTTTGTTCCCAGAGATTGGTCACTGGACCTACAGGCTGGTCTTCTACTATGTGTCCCCGAAATGTACTGTTTTATTACTTTAGGTTGGATTTGTGTCATACCAACGCGGATCTGGATCCACTGGTTTCTGAGGTAAACAGTGAAGGCAAGCTGACTGTCACCGTGACGCATGGTGAGGTAAGATATAACAATAGATTACATGCCCATCCTTCTATTGATTCTTTTCCCTCTTTCTGGCATTTCATCGATTCAATGTAGGCTATAGCGGTTTTATATCATCAATATTTGACTTCGCCGAATCTAAACCCAAGAATAAACAATACACACATTATTTTAAGCTGTCTTTAATGTGTTTATTCTGGCCTGATTAAGATGATAACCTCTAGCGAAAGGTTTGTTCTTGATCTGTGTAATGATATCCGGAAACTGAAATCTAACAAACATAAAGAAAAAGATTTGTCACAACTATATGAACATTCAGTGAAAAAGTACTTTTCCTTCATGTACATGATATATAAGGCACAAACGTTCATTCTACTTCGTCCTCTTTTTTTAAAAAAGCGATTTGACGTTAATTTCTGATGAAAGGACGAAATATTTATATATATATATATATATATATTTATTATATATATTATCTTATCTATAGCTCTACTGAATATAAATTATCAAAGGATCATGTAGCATGCATCTCAGCAAAACAACTCCATTCCGAACCTTGGCCAAAAGTAGAAAGATAAAACATGCTTCTTAAAATATTGCAATATCCATCAGTTTGAATATAAGAGATTATATTGGAAATAAATTCCAACGAATCACACTGCTCTATCTTAGCAAACATTAAGTACACTTAGGACCGTGGCATAAAAATAGATACATAAAACATGATTCTTATAATATAGCTATATCCATGAGTTTGAAAATACGAGTGTTTATTGGAAAGAAATACTTACGAATCACACTGCTGTTTCAGAACATGTTTAAGATGAATAATGTTATTTGTGGCCTGCATTTTCTTTCAATCAATCTGCCTGTATATTCTTAATTCTGTAATAAAAACAACAACAAATAAAAATTCATAATGAAATGATGTCATTATGGGTGATAGGTACGGAGTGTAGGCCTATATGTGTCTCCTCTTCCTCTGCCTGCTACCTTGGTCATGATGGTGACATCATATATATATTTATTTCAAATCTTTCCTGCCTGAAATGTAATGCTTGTAGTACCTGTTTCAACAAAATTATTTATCAATATCAAATTGCTTGCAAATAGTGGTAAAATTCAAATCTAGTTTTGGCTTTAATAACGATATCCTAGAATTTTACATCAATTTCTCTCTTCTTCGAATGCAAACACGTAAATGTATTAATCGCCTTTCTGATTGGAATTTAACTGTAAAAAAGAAAGCGGTTTGATATAAATGATTGTAAATTATTTACCCATTAGATATCTGACCTACAGGAATTTTAATCTCTGGAAGCTCATTTTCAACTTATAATTTATTTTAAGGATATCCCTATAATTGTCATGAATAATAGCTGTCAAAAGGTGATTATTTTTCATGCACAACTTGACTTGATATATATGTATTCCTCCCAATACTATCATGAATGTAGCTTTTTCTCCCTCTCCGATCCTCTATGTCCCTTCTCTTTCTATGTTACTTAACAACAAATCTTGCTTCCTTACTAACCAAATTTGGCATGCATCGCTTCATATTGTATGTATTATTATTTTCATTTCGCGAGGACGTCACTTCAAGCTTGTGCTTTAATTAAGACGACCCCTTTTCTGTATATGCCATGTCATCATACATACATCTATATTCATACGATGGTAAATGTAAATATGTTGATTTATATGGAATAAATAAACATTATATGAAATCAAATCAAACTATCTTTATTTAAATAGATAATATAGAATTTACCTCTTTCAAATTCAACTGCGAAATTGCATTGCTTATTTGAAAGGTATTTTTTTTTTTAGTAAACCATAATTATAAAATTATATTATTACTGGTATTCTTATGTTTCCATATTTCATAGGGGAGTTCGCTTGACGACCCTGACGACTGACGACACCGCTCATGTAATATGTGGTTTGGCCGTCAAGCAACAACGTATCAACATTGAAAGATGACCCTCACCAGACCACGTGATGGTAGCAGACTACTGCGGACTTCAAAATGAAACTTGTCAAGTTGGGCGGTAACCAGGCTACCCGAATAACTAATAATACTAATTGAAGGATATCTTAAGTTAAAATGCATGGAATATAGATCTCCTGTCTCGATACTTTTCAATGGAAGCAAGTATTGGGTAGAAATCAAAATACAAAACGATAGATTTAACAGAAATGATATCCGGACAGAGAAGAGGAGTAGGAGGATTCAATGCAATAAACAGTTAACATCTATTTATTTACTGATATAAAATGTATTTCAAAACATTATGAACAGATTAATGGGTCCGTAGTTTTCTCCTTGAATCGTATTGCGTTGTATAGAAAACAAGATGCCTTCCCCTAACTTGTCTTGATTGATTAAGCTCTTGCATACGTTTCAGTATTTCTTTTTTCCCTATCATCGTAAAGATTCCACTCAAATGGCTGAGGGCAGCCGCAATTGATTTGTCTTTTGTTCAGATTTCAATTCATGACATTTGTTCAGTTCTGAATAAAAGTATATAGATTAAATATAACATGATACCATCAGTTTACATATATTAAAACCAGAAACTTATTTCAATCACATTTGAAGCTTCAAGATAAGCAAAGGTTTGACGGCTTATGGACCCTTACCATTTAACATAATCATATAAAGGGGTTTCCTGGTGAGGCAAATAAGATAACCATAAGTTAGGTTATAATTAATTTGTATCGACTTTTCCCTCTTAAATCAACAATTCTTCCTTTTTAAGAAATATTGTTGAAAATACCGTGTGTTTAATGTATATTCTCGATCCAGACAAGCTGTAGACTTATTTCTGTCCTATCCAATAATGTCTTGCTTTTGAAATTAAAGGATTGAACATATTTTTTCCTGAATTTAATCGTTATAGTCAAGAAGTGAATATCCCCATCTCTTGATAAGATGTACAAAACCATGATACAATTGTTGATATGTATATATATATTTTTTGTTTTGTTTTGCTCTTCAGTTAAATAGAAAAAGAACATCCATACACATTGGTATAAGTATTTTTGTCAGTACATCATGTCCCAGAATGGATACATCTAACTAGTCATGATTCTAACTTTGAATATAATTGAGAATATAATCTTGTCTAGTTATTGACATGCATGCAACAATTATTGATGAGGTAACACATGAAGTATTAGTCATCTTGATCTCGTTGTGATATTCTTATATCAAAATTGTGATCAGATCGTGTATACATACATGTACTATTTATAGTCTGTTTGTGACATGTATGTAAAAGTCGTTGTATAATATGAGAGAAATTAATAACCCTATCTTGTTTGAATACTCATGTATTCAACTAATCATGATAATATATTGTACGTAATAAAATCAAATTTGTGACATGCATGCAACTGCAATTGCTCTATTCAAAGAGAGCCTACCTTCTTTCGTGTTATTGTTCTTATATTTAACTTATCATAGTCATCTTTCTGGCATTTCATGTCAAACTCATTTATGCAGTAAGAGAGAGGAATTAGTCATTTCGATCTCGTTTTAATAATATTCTTATATTAAACTGATCAAGATCGAATGGCATATGACTACAAACTAAACTTCTTTGAAACATGCATCCCACAGTCGTAGTATATAAGACAGAGAAGAATACAGAGAGGAGTAAGACAGGGGTAGTAGGACAAAGATAAATCTCCATTAAATGGTTTGGAAAATGGCGTTTGATGGAACACATATCTCGATTTACAGGATTATTGTCGTACATTGTATATATTCAGTAGCATTAGAATGCCATCTATTTCCCATCACAATGATGCAATGTAAGTCATGTTTATTTTATTTCTATGATCAGTAGATCGGAGTAGGATATAGACCCATGTGATATATTATAAATTGTCAAAGGTTAATCCTTATCTACAATCACAATTTCTTTTAAGTGATATATTTAACATCAGAAGCTCCTGTACAGTGTTTTTTTTACCATTGTAGATCTTATACATATATACTCTATTGTAATTTATGTCTATAATTATTGTAATGATCGTTTCCATTAATGCCTGTGTTGTAATTATTTCTGTCAGTTGGTGTACATTACACCTGAGTAATGGGAATTGAAGTGGAGTCTTGCAATGTGCGTTATGTTGTGAGAGGTGTACTCTCTTTGTTCGTGCTGTGTTGAAAACATCGCTCTTCTCACATGCTCTTTGATTGCCTTGAGAATTTCTGGAATCATCTGAAAGCCGGTGAATTTCTCTTTGATATATTTACCATGTTCATGGATTTGCAGAAATGCTGTAATGTGTTATTGATATCCAAAATGTATTGATATGTAAACATAGATGTATATACATGTATAATATTCCCAGAAAGGGAATCACATTGCATTCATTCATTCACGTCTTCCTACACACGTTTTTTATATCTAAATTTATTTTACTAATATACCTGATAGTGTACATAATTGCATGTTAATAAAGTGGAAACAAAGAATACGTTTGACTATAGCTTAACTGTAGGACTTGTAGAATATGGAATTCGTTGTAACAATAACAAATGTTTGTAACTATCTCATCAGTAATTGTTGAGACAACAATTCCATGTATTTATTTAAGCAGTAAGACTGTCATTTGCTTTAAATGATTGTTTTGCCATGTGTTAATTAAGCCACTCATTTGGTAAAGTCGTAGACCTAATAAAACCGTGGATATATGGATTTTATCTGTTCGATGAAGTTGTGATGTTTTGTTTACATAAAGGTAACAAAGGTTGTTGTTAAGGTCATTTGGTAAAAATATGTTGAATGCAGCTAGCTGTTCTAAGATTTAATCGATCCCTTCGACTTTTACCAACACTGACTATGTATAAGAGTTATGTATTGTTTGTTTTAAGTGTGTACATAATCATAAATATACGCAGTGTCAGAGAATTACAAACAGATAATTTGTCTTTGTACATATGTATAAAAGAGAAAGTTTGATCTATAATTGATTGAACTCATAGGATTTAAAATTGTCTTGTTGTTGAGAAGACAATGGTTTAAGGAGATATATCGCAAGAAATTGAATAAAATAATTATGAAAGCCATTTACATTTACAATTATCGCCTCAGAGCTTTATTCAAGTAAACTTCGGATAAGAGGTGGGCAACATGGAGAGAGGGTAAAGCGCTTTTCACAGAAACAAGAAATGATTGGATTGGAGAGTGTATGAAAGAGAGGAAAGGTGTGGTGTAACTTGTAAGTAGACGCTGAAAGATAGAGACAGACCAAGAGAGAGGGAGAGCGGGGAAAGAGAAAGACAGATAGGGGAGAGGGGGAGGATAAAGAGAGAAAAGCAAGGGAATAACGAGAGAGAGAGAGAGAGAGAGACAGACAGACAGAGAGACAGAGAGAGACAGAGAGACAGAGAGAGACAGAGAGGCAGAGAGAGAAAGATAGGGGATAGGGGGAGGATAAAGAGATTAAAAGCAAGGGAATAACGAGAGAGAGAAAGAGAGAGAGACAGAGAGACAGGGAGACAGAGAGACAGAGAGGCAGAGAGAGAGAGAGGGAATATATAAGAATAAAATACAAACACGCATTCAAGAGCAGAACAAAAAAATTATCTCACAGATTATACGCAAAACAGTTTCAATGATCACTTCACATTTCACTGACCAACCACTCAGAAATGCACGATACATATTAAAACGCTACACCGTTATAAACATCAATATAAACATGTCAATTATAAACATGAGTCCTGAAGATGATCATCAGGTAAAGATATCAAGCTTGACAAATACATAATTATCTCATCATCAATGATTTATACATGTATATGCCTTCCAAGTATCGAAAAAAACCTAAAACCCTTTTCTTCGGGGTGCATTACCCCCCCCCCCCCTCCTCTCTCTCTCTCTCTCTCTCTCTCTTTGTCTTTCTCTTTGTCTTTCTCTTTGTCTCTCTCTTACTCTTTCTCTCTCTCTCTCTCTCTCTCTCTCTCTTTATATATGTATATATGTATGATGTATGCATACCACCTTAACTTATCATGTTTGTTTTTATGCCTCTGACTATCATGATAATGCACTTTTAGACTAAGGAGCAAAATATAAGTCTATGTCTAAGGGAGCGTGAAACAAATTACTATGAATAAAGGTTGTCTCTGCATCATTTCTAAAAACAAATAAAACATGAAAGGTTGCTTTAATCACATAAGAACAAACTTGGGCAAAAATGGCAATTGTTTCTTGATTCAAACCAAGATATGTTATTCTTTCTGTTAGAATCACAAAAACATCTTTCGATTTTTTTTTTCTCCGTTCATTTCCAACAAAATACAAATATATAATAATAAAATTCATGCAATTTTTTTTATACAAAGCATGAATACATTTCAAACAAAGAACAATCTATGAATTAATACCTTGACAAAGAAATAGTAGAATAATTTGAAAAGAAACCTGATTTATATTCTGTGGAAATTGAGAGGTCAACTGAAAAATATTATTAAATCTGTTTAGGTTCAGAAGAATCATTCCGTAGCTTAAATGTCGTTCAACCGTTTAACACTGCACTGCTTTCATATTTATGCCTCAAATTAATAAATATGAATGCATTATTGATTCTTTTCCTCAAATATTGCAAATCACCATTTTATGCTCTTTTCCTAAAAAAATTGTTTGGCATTTATAATCTTATGAAATGATTTTATTTTTGTTATGCTTATGTGTGATTTTATTCTGATTTTGGTACGTTTAAATCTTGCTAATCAATCAATACTGGAAATCGTCACAGCTGAGGAAGTAAGTGATCTGCATCAGATCGATATGAGCTGAATGACGAAGAAACTATCGCCGTACACTCTTAATGTCAGCGAGTAAATTGTGCCGAGTAAAACAAGCTGAGTAACAAAATGAGCAATTCAGTACTCAAGCTGGAGTAAGAAGTCAATGTTAGTGGTACTCGTCATCCGAGTAATTTGTTACCTTCGATAAAGAGTAAATCAAAGACTCAACATTGAGTAAGAACTTCGTTTTTGTCAATTTTGAGTAAACTACGGTTGGGTATACGCGGCGGCAGGTGATAAATAACTCAACATTGATCTCTTACCCGAATTTACCTCGGGTGCGAGTGAAAGTTGGATCGATGGAAAGTGCAACTAGCTGTCAATATGCATGTTACACCTGTTCTACACATTTTTACATAATTGCAGCTGTATGTTCCTTTGTCTACCTAAGGAACTGTATATTTTGTCATCTTTCATTGTCCGCCATGTGCATGTCTCGTGCATGCATGCGTGCAGAAAGATGCGAAAGAACTGAGATAGATGATTGTGACACATCGGGAAGAAATTCTGAGCTCATGGATCGAGCTTGGAAGAGCTCCAACCGACATCTAGGAAGGAACTGGCTTGGACTTTTTTTCTGGCCTCCTTCAGAGGAAGGAGCCCACTGTTTTTTGTTGGTGCTTTAAGGAGCACCGAGGAAGCCAGGACAGTGTTATGTAGTCCTCTAGAGAAGCGCCTATTCATGCTCTTCATTGACAGCAGCAGTTGACTACTGCTACAAGATGTTTCAAGTACTACAGCTGGATTACCCTGCCCAGGCAGCTGTCATATGGGACTTCTTTGATCGTCTAATTTCATGGAATTCGTACCAAGGATCTTATTAAACCATCGACCCTAGTACAGATGGACTAATAATGAGAGTCTTTCTTTGATGAGAGAACTCTGAGTTTTCACTGTGATTCAAACTGATTTGGGAAATTAAAGTCCACAAATTATGTTACTGAATTTAAAATGTCGTTGACCATATGTTATTTGCATAGTGTGTGAGTGAAGAACTTCAAATCAATGCTAAATTTAGAAATCAGGCAATATTATGGTCTATATTCTCTATTGACAAATAATGGTTACTTAACAGCTGTTAAAAAAAAGAACAATATTAATCAGCGGTTTAGTTAAACCCTTAGTCAAAAAGTTAAAACTCTAGTTGAATCCACCTTTGTTTTAGTCAGTATTGAGTAAAAACATGTACTTAACTTAGTACATGTTTTTACTCAATATTGATTGAGCAACTAAGCGTTACCCAGATAACATCATACTCAATATTTGAGCAAAAAATTGCTCAAACAATTTGAGTCAAAACATGTACTCGTTAATTGAGTAAAATTTGGCTCAACTCATGAGCAGTTTCTTACTCGACATGAGTTGATTACGTTTCTACCCAGTACTGAGTAAAAAAGGGAACCGCTCAACAAAGGAGTAAATATTGAGTAAAGGTTGACTCATTCAAACTGAGTAGAGATTTAGTCTTTTATTGAGTAATATTTTTACTCAACAGATGAGTAGATTTGTTACTCAACACATGCTGAGTAAAGTTTACTCAAAAGTCGGGTGGTTCCCTTTTGATTACTCAAAAGAGTAACATTTTTACTCAAATTGAGCAGTTTTTTTTTAGAGTGTACGATCAAAATCGCTCACTGATAAAAAGCCTCTCAGCTCATACTTATTAATTTGCCCTAGAAGGTGTCCCTCCTCAAAAATAATGAAATAACTTTGACAGGATCAACAACAAAAAGGAAGCATCTGGTTGAAATTTATCTGAACAGATAGCTGACCTTCATTTGCATAATGAATGAAGATGAATTCACTTAAACTTCGTGTAACTATACAATTTGCTTGTCAGGTCAAAAATAACATTTAGACGACCTTTGGGAGACATGTTCTACATTTAAGCATCGATGGACAATACGTTTAACATGCGAAAAAATGATACTATACAATGGCCGCCTTAAAACGTTATCTTCACCTTTAATAAGCGAGTTCGTAAATAGCTCTGTAACGCATGACCCCCAAATATAAACAGATCTTTGACATGATGGATACTTCCCATGTGTGCATTTTAGAATAATCACTGCCGAAGTAATGGAGGTGCTTCATGAATACCTTTTGTTTGCCTCTTGAGAAGAATACTTCCACCTGTATATCAGATAAATGTTCTGTTGGTGCATAAATGAATACTGATTACATAACTGTCATGAGCACGATCCGAGTATTCGTCCCAATGGTTTTACAATTTGGGTACGAATGACCTTTATCTGCCCATGCGCAAATCCTAATAACGAACTCGCTTATTCTAGGTTTGAATGTGGGTACTAGATAGGGGTGACAGACGGACCACCGCGGAAACCGTACATAGTATGTTAGCAGGGAACGGATTAGTTGTTTCGTGACGAAAGATGGCGCTAGAGTACTTTTCTGTCTACAAATTCATTCAAATAAAAGCAACGTGTGAGTACAATGTGAATACACTGGTGAAAAACAGTATAGTCAGGCGGAAATAATCTTTTCAGATTGGACATCCATATTAACTCGACAACAACAACAATACTCGACGCAACCGTTACGCACTTGTACAAAAGCGTGGATCAAATCATGGAAAAGGTGGGGGAGGGGCACCACTCGGATGAAATTAACACTGAGGACAATTAGTTAAGGGGTGGGTTCGGGAGGATGTAGCATCGTCTTCTGTTCTATTCCACTTCTCGCGCTCCCCTTTCTCTCCTATTTTCCATCCTGCTTGTCATTACAAAAGGTGGTTGGTTGGGGGTCAGCGCTTCATGGCCAGTGCATTTACTTGTTTGACGGGTACATAGCGGCCGTTGCGATGCCACACATATTGTTGTGATTCCTGACAATGTTGATATAGCCATTCTCTCCCCACTCTTCTCCTGGGAACAATTAAGAAGAGATTGGTTAAATAAAATAATCTATAATCACTATAATATTGGTCTTTTATTTGAGAATGCGTGAGCAAACTGATTTCATGCAAAAAATATGTGATTGCAATCAAACACAGTAACAAGAATAAAAACATTCCAAAACAATATTACTTTATGACCTAAGCGTAGAAGTACAACCTTGGGATGGGTAGTTGTCAAAGGGAGTGATTGGGGTGTAATGGTCCAAGAGGGTAATTGTCTTAATATGGGGTAACTATTGTCCAGGTGCTTTATTTCGGGGTCAGACGTTTTGATACGGTAACCGTGCATCTCAGTTCAAAGCTGTACATTTGCAAGTGTGAGTGGATTCTCTGAAGCCCACCGCACACTTTACGATCCTCCTGCGATCCGAATTTCGAAGTAATGGCAGTTACATTCGATTTTTAAACCTGAACAAACATAATCTTCCTGATTTAGGTTCAAAATAATGATCAGAATACTAACAACCGGAATTTCAGTGAAATTTCAGCTTTTTTGTCAGACTAAAAGACAACTCATAAACAATCGCACTACCTTTCTAATGCCACTGCAAATTTGAGCCGATTAAGGGTTTCTTCCTTCAAGGAAGCTTGAAATTTGACATTGAGATTGTTTTAAACAAATTGACTTTTTTAGATCTGTGATCTTCACAATTTTAGACGTATGAATTGTTCACATCATATGCTATTCCAGATTCTTCCCAGATCGGGTCGTAATCAGATCGTATAATGCGTGGTGAGCCACTCGACTGAAATGTTAAATTGTTTAAGGTGATCCCCAGGCATTGGCTGGTGCTAAATATCATACTGTTAATGTTTTATCAATTTGTCAACCCTGTGAGGTTGTCTATGTATTGTTTCATCTTGCCTGGAAATTAAATAAATTAAAATATATTAAAATTGAATTAGAAACGCGTTACACGCGAAGCGCCATTTTGGACTGCGTTAATATTTGCGCTAGTCAACGAGGTGAAACGTGTATCATCTATTAAAAACTTGGTTAGAAAGTTTGAGTTTTTTTTAAAACTCGTTTTGTAAAATATTACCCTCGCGTGGCGAATTAATAACTACAAAAATCACTGACGCATTCCTACGTCAGGCAAAAATAACGCCTCGTGTGCAACGTACAGTCAAGAAAGCTCACCTCATGTGTTCCTGCATATCCAATACTCGGTCCCCACCGAAGAAACACCGTAGCCTACCAACAACAGGGAATGATCCAATTGCGTCGACGAGCAGTTAGGATCACTGTACACGCCGCTGATGTATAATTGGAAAGACGGCTGGCTTGCGTCTATGGCTACCACGACGGGTGTGAAGTAGACTGCTTCAGCGAGTGCCGATTCGTTACCTTAAGTTACGGACTTACCAACGTTACACTGAAGAAAATGAGCGAGAAAATATTTTGGAAAACTTTAGAGAGAGAGAGAGAGACAAACATAACGAATAAATTGAAGATTTTCAATTTTGTATTAATACACCCGTTACATTGTTTTAACAAAAACCAAAAAGCGGATGAAATCAGTTGTGAAGTCTCAAGAAGTTACTGTCTTTCGTGCACATTATATGCCGCACATCATCTACATCCACCCACCAAACAGGAAATGAAGGTGAAACAGAGACACAGATGAAAAACAGAGAGAGAGAGAGGGGAGAAGAAAAAAAAGAGAGCCAGCTAGAGGGCTAAAAAGAAGTAAAAAGGTTACACGAACGACCCCCCTCCCCCCCCCCCCCCCCCCGACTGATCTCCTCCCCTCCCCTGACCTTCTCAGGCATGCTGTGCCTGATTTATAAGGCTATCGCAGAACAAAGTGGATGCTTACAAGTCGATGCGTCGCTAGACCTTTAGCGATGGGAGAGGGATGTGGTTGATGTGGGACTAAATTCGCCGAAAAGTTAGCCGGATCCTCCCCCGGCCTCCCCCTACTAGTCTGCAAGCACAAACCCTGGTCAGTCGTAAAAGTGAGTCTGCACTATAAGACTACCATAGACCATGTACTGTAGCTGCTCCTGAGACAAACCCTGGTCAGTCGTAAAAGTGAGTCTGCACTATAAGACTACATTGACACAACCAGTAGGTAGCTGGGCTAGACTTCTCTCAAGGCACAATGATTTTTTAATTAAGTGTCAAATTAGGGTCTGTGCCTGCAGACTAGACTGCCGTACGATCTTTAAAGTGACGACGCACGGTTGCCTTAGAGCGTCCCTGCGGTGGCCGTAGTTTTTTTGACAAATACTAAGGCAGACGAAAGGTAGCCGCAAGGTGCCCGCAATGTGGCCAAATGGGAACCATACGGCGACCGTGCGGCCAGGCTGATGCTACCGCTTCACCCTGGAGTATATAAAACGTAAGGCTACCGTACGCCCGACGTAAGGTCGCAGTTGAACCGCTCTACGGCATGGCTACGGCGTGTCTAATCGCTACAGCGAACCTAGAAATGAAAACAGTTATAACTCCGCGTTATAATCCCACGGCGACCCGTATGGCCTGTAAAGATAGGGATACGCTCTAGGGTGACCCTGTGGCTACCGCAGATCCTCTGCGGCCCCGCAAGTATCTTTCGATTTTGGGGGCGTACGGCCGCCGTATCCTAGCCGTAGAGCAAATGTGACCTAGGCATACTCTTGTTTAACTAAACAGTTGTCTAAAGTCATGTCTAAATCCCGTCTAACTTTAGTCACGAAGTCGTGTCTAATTTTTTCGTATTCTGAAGTCGTGATTAGGTCAAGTTAAACACGATGTCTTGCCTAAGCCCTGTTTGACTTTAGACGACTGCGAGGGGTTGTTTAAATCCTGTTAAAGAGCACGATTATGCTGCTTTGCAACGTGTACGGTACACTCTCCTTGCTGACCCCGAACTTGGAGGGGAGAACGGTGGTACGTTTTGCAGGATTTTTTCTCGTGTAGCCTGATTTTTTTTCTCGATAATATTAAATATTCTTATCTCTTTTCTTGATCTTCCGAGCACTGACGCACTGATATTATTAGTGAACTGTGTTTAAACTGTGCACCAGTACTGTACACAGTGCAGAGCACGCATTACGTGTGTACTGTGTACACAGTACGTGCAGCACAGTCGATATCACGATCATATCACCATGGCAGCACAGCTATGCGTGTTAATTTATGTATCCGATGCGTGCATGCATGCGCATTCGGTCTATCGTCTGCAAAAATGTCAGAATTAGAGCCTACTGGGCATGCGCAGAAGTCGTGACTAAAGTTAAACACGTATTCGTAGTTAAACACAACTTAGACGGGACTTTAAAAACAGTTATTTAGACCTCGCGCTTTAGTATCTCTTTGGTCTAACTAAACAGTTGTTTAACTTTAGTCATGAATAAGTTAGACACGACTTCAGAATACGAAATTTAGTTAGACAGGACTTAGACCTCGCGTTGTAGTATCCCTTTGGTCTAACTAAACAGTTGTTTAACTTTAGTCATGAATAAGTTAGACACGACTTCAGAATACGGGCCAATATCTTTAATAACAAAACAGAAAATAACATGTTTACATTTGCAAAACGAAGATTTTGTATTATCTAGATTCGTTAATATACCAGATTTCAATTACTGAATTGTGGGAATAGTACTCAAAAGCGATGGTGGTTGATATATATATTTTGTTCTGTCTGGGGAGAGACTAAGGTTTACCATTTGCTGGGCGGAATACGGTCGACACTATATGGGCTCCAAGATTCGTTGGCTAGCTAAACCTGCGCATGCGCACATGGGGTTAGTGATAGGGGATTATACGTATTAAGCTCATGAATAATAATGAACGAATCTTCGAGCCTATATAGTGTCGACCGCGGAATGCACAGACCACTATTTGACGTGATTTGATTTGCATCACAATGCCCATCAGGACCGAATCACTGAACGAGAGATATGAATAACTTTGTTTGTTTGGTAATTAGCTCTTGTTTATATGTGTATTTTCCTCTGGTTTCGTTTGGACTACATTACTATACTGACGTGCACCAGGTACCTGCTCAACTCCACAAGACTGTGAAAATACAGACTCACGTAGCCTATGCTCTCCATTTGATACGGGTTATCCGTCACTTCTACATGGTAATCTGATGGAACCAAGGACATATTTTGTACAAAGGGAACCTGTATTAGACTGACTTCTCGATAATTTTATTTCACACACGGCATCGTGTCAATATCGGATTCATGACCCAGTGCCAAACTCTCCTTTAATCTTGCTAAACATAGTAAACGTCCTTTTTTGTTTCAATGAAACGTTTCAGAACAGATCTGTTACTTGTTGCCTGTTACTTTTATTTGACCTGTGAAAATGTTATTAGAATCCTTTAAGCTCGGCTACAATTGAGGAGAGGACTCGTGGCCTCATTTCACGACTTATCTCGCAAAGAGCAGGATCTAAGCAAACAGTGAGTATAAATCATATTATTTACTTGTTACTTTATAGCTTTGTTGAAGCAATAGCCATCTAATATAAGTCAATCTTAATAGAACTAGGCGTTGTACGTGGCGTGTGCCGGTAATCCAACTAACAATGGAAGTTACAAACTGATTTAGCCGAGGACGCAGGTTCGAAACTGAGTCACGTCTGTCGGACGGTGACGTTTAAAGGTTGGTCCCCAGACGTAAATAATCAAATCTGATTGATACACCTCTGTAAAAAAATAAAAATAAACACACGACATACAATCCATGCACTGCAGAAACCCTAATCCTAACTAATATATAGACCTGAATAAATGTTGCTAGCATTGTGAGAATGATGACAACATGGACAGTCTTTAGTCTACTAGATCACAAGCGCGTAGCTAGGATTTTATTATAGGGGGGGGGGCGAATCACCTTCAAGGGGAGTTGGTGCAAGAAGGGGGGAGTTTTCCCCACCCACAAGGAAGCGCGGAAGCTTTGACGTTTCATTTAGACGATTCGCTGTACCATTCTCGACTTTTTTGAAAATTCAGACAAGGATTCCTTGTCTGAATTTTCAAAAATAATATTTGATTAATTGTTATGCAGTGGCGTAATGAGCAAAAAAGTTTCAGGGGCAGAAACTAAAATTCGTCACCATCCGACTCTTACATGTTACATGCAGGACCCGTTGAACGTTTTTCAATGTTGGGGGGGGGGGTAAAGTATTTACGATCAGGTAGAGTGGAGCGTAAATTGGCGTGGGGTCCAGGGGTATTACGGTCATATGAGCAGTCAGGTCCCCGCCTTAGGGCCTCCAATAGGGTCCACGGGGCAAAGCCCCCGGAAGCTAGTGGATTTAGGAATTTAATGACGGTCAGTTGAGCACCCAGGGGCCCGCCTTAGGGCCCTTGGTGAGGTCCGGGTGGCGGAGCTACCGGAACTAGCTCGGGGGGGGGGGGGGGTTAGGCATTTAATTTCGGTCAGATGAGCATATTTTGATACCTTATTTGTAAAACTGGCAGGTCATTATTTGAAGTGGGGTCCAGGGGCGGAGATCTCAGAAGCTCAGGTTTTAAAGCATTAAATTACGGTCAAATGAGCATCCAGGGGCCCGCCTTAGGGTCCGTGGTGGGGTCCAGGTGGCAGAGCCCCCGGAAGCTCTGGGGTTTTAGGCATTTAATTACGATCAGTTGAGCATATTTTGATACGTTGTTTGTGACACTGGCAGGTCGCTAATTAGAGTGGAGTCCAGGGGGACAAAGCCCCCAGAAGCTCAGGGGTTTTATGCATTAAATTACGATCAGATGAGCGTACAGGGCCCCGCCTTCGGGTCCTTGGTAGGATCCAGGGAGCATGGCACTCGGAAGCTCTGGTGTTTTAAGCATTTGATTACGGTGACACTTGCAGGTCATTAATTGATATTGATTATATATAAATGTGTTAGATGAAAATAAGATAAGGACAGGATTGGTTTTGAAGTATTCAATGGAAAAAGATAGGGATAAGATAATAAGAATTCGAAGTCAGATGCCAAATATTCTAGTGCCAAAGTAAAACGGACCAAAGTATTGAAATTCGTTTTTGAGATTGTCCTACGTGTACATGTCTATTGCAAACCTTGTTCAGATATTTATTCGTTGGTGAACTATCGTTTTTTTAAATAAAGATCACATTGTTTTAGCTCGTGCTACACCAAACATTCTATTAATATCGCTCTCACTTCGTCCATTTTTAGAATAACCCCTGGAACCCCGTAACATATACCCCAACTACATTATCAGGGATGACTTTACAGATTTTCTCTGTACGTGGTCCAAGATACTGTTTCACCGACATGCTTTGCAGTTGAGTGTGCTGGTCCGAAGCGAGCGAGCAAAAATTTAAATAATAAATTCACGAGGTCGCTTTGCGACCGATTGGATCTTATTATCATGTGAATTTACCAATCCTAGTAGGTTTTTCAGTAAAATATCATGATGAAAGAATGAATAAGTACTTTAATATGTTATTTAATGAGATGAAATATAAATTGCTGTCAGTCGCTGTGAGCTACGGTCACAAAGGTTCGTACGAACGATTATTTTGTACGAATCTCCCTGTCTTTCCATTGTCTTCCCGAATTTCTATTGTCTGAAAATCGTTCGTACGGCGTTCGTAGCAGTTCGTAATGGCATTTGTGACTGAGGCTTAATAAACCCTCACCATTATTTTTGTCTAAACCTTAATATTCCTCAACACTGCCTTTTGTTGTGGTGGAAGAAATAGGGAACCTGTTACTACACAAAGCTGCTCCGATTCTTTGAAACTAGATGTGGCTCTTTAGATGACCGCAAAAGGGCACACTCTGTAACGAGCAGTGGGAAATGTCGGTAAAAAGGTTCACTTTTCAAAAGGCAATTATCAAAAAGAAAAACGGGGTACTAATCAGAAGGGTCAGAGCCACTTATTTGAAAGGAAAATTGGCACATATCATACCCAAAATTGGGCTATCATCAGAATACACTTACTACAAGGAACACCTGTCAGATTTGGATAGGGACACTTATCAGAGGTTAAAAGGGACATTCATGACAAAGAGGGAGGGGCGCCTATTAGTTAGAACATTTTCCCTAAGTAAAAAGGGCGATGTTAGGGTACTTTAACAAATGGGAAGCTCTAATTTTATTTCTCTCTTTCTTTATTATGTATTTTAATATCTTCTCTTTCTTTCTTACTTCTAACTCTTTCCTTTTTTCTTTCTTTCTTACTAAATTATTTCAATTTTCTTTCTTTCTTTCAATCTTTCATGCTTACTTTCATTTTCTTCTTTTTTCTCGCCCTTTTTTTCTTTCTTACTTATGGCTACTTCAATTTTTCTTTCTTTTTTGTTCATTTTTTATTGATCGAAACCTCCAGTAAAAAACATACGTGGAATAGATGGATTCAACATATTTTGCACCCAAACTTTTCCGGTGAAGTATCGTTTTAAATGTTTATTTTTCATTCCTAAAAGCGGAATATCATAGCTTAAACATCACAATTAAACACAGCATCAGCAGAGAACAGGTTATGACCTCCTAGGTCATAATATAAGAGAAAACCACGCGATATCCTGGCTCCACATACTTCCTGATGATTTCATTTTAAAGCAACAAGGAATTAATTCTACAAATCATTTCACGGATCAAGTATGTACATTCTCACGTGCAATACAAAGGGTTAAAATTGTTTATATTCCTTAGTGAATATTATCTTACCAGTGAAAGGATGAGGGGAATTAAGAGCAGGGCCATGTGGGAACGTGTTTTCTGGTCACTAGGGGAGCTGATGGTATAAGGTATAATTACCTTAGAAGCACAAGTGACGTCCGAAAATTCCAGGTCAAGCGAAAACAAAACAAACCAAAACAAAAATTAAACAAACAAAATGAGAACATAAAAATAAATCCAACAATGAAATATCACCTCAATCTTGGGGGGGGGGCTGTGTAGCACCTTGACAAAACACCCGATTATCTCTGGCCCACGAGAGAAAGGTGAAGGGTAGGACTCTGTGAGACCCCTGCTCTTATTTTGGTTACTACACGACTGCAAGCCACAATCTTTTGGCACAAGAAAAAAGAAAAGAATAACAAATTTGTTTATAGCTGAAACACATGGACCTTTCGTTATTCATTACGATATAGATATTATAATGAAATTGAACCAGTGTGACGACGTCATGGTCATGTAATCCACTCAAGGAAACCAGTCTGCACGCTTCGATTTGACACAAATCCTAAATCATTGAGCATAGTCACATTCTTAATAATGACAAGCAAGCAACAGCAAAAGGAAAGGAAAGGAAAGGAAAAGCGAAGAACGAAGGGCTAAAAAAATGAGTTAGAAGTGGCTAAGCTCCGAGATGTGGTACGTTTTCAGGTCAGAACTAGCCCTAATTCTTGTTTTAGGTCTATAAGATTTTTTTTAAATGCCGATGATCGCTTTAGACTATAGGGCGTACAAGTTACAACGTCCAAAAGTATGTCAGGACTCAGTTAGCTTCAGGCGTATCCGGACACCTACCCCCTGGACATCCACCCCGGATAACCACCCCAGTCAACTACCCCATAGGACAACTATCCTCTAGGGCTACTACCCTTTAGGACGACTACCCAATAGGACAAAACCCACTATGACAACTACCCCCGGAAAACTACCCCTAGGACAACTACATCCGGACAACTACCCCCCGGATAACTACCCCTAGGATAGTTGTCCGGCCCCAGTCCCCCTTTTTGTGAAAAAAACAGTTTGTTTAAAAGAAATAGGAAGAAATCAACCGAGGGCAAGGCCCCCGCCAAAAAACTCATTTTTCCCCCCTGCAAAATGCAAGACCACATTTACCTACATAACAGCGCGATTAAGCGAACCTAACTCAGCAAAAAAACGCGAAAAAATAGCAATGTGAGAAGTAAAAACACGGAGGCATCGTCAAGCATGTCGGCAAAGTTTCCGGGTTCAGCAGTTTGCGGAATCATAAAATCAGTTCCGCATTAGCGATCGTAAAAGCCTAATTTGTTCAAAAAATTAAATACTTTCATCGCCGGAATCTGGGTAAAAACACTCCTTTAAGTTGTACAGGTGCGCAGAAGACGAACTGTCAGTCAATTCTTTTTTCAATCTGCGCATAATTATATGCAAATTATACTGAACGAAATTAGTCTCATGCACATCGTCTATTAGTGTCACAGATGGGTCGCAATTGCTATACTATATGGACAGATTAGATAGATGTGTAAATCATTAAAATTATAATCAGTATACGATGTGAAAGTTATTCTTCTCCGGCTTCCGGAAACCAACCTGGTAATTTTTGTTATGTCCTGCGGGACGCAATTACTCACCGCTTTTGCATTATTTGTTTTTGAGATTTGTCTTTTTCTATTAAGTACCTTTTTCTTTCATCTCTGATGGTGAGTGCCCCTTATTAAGTGCGAGGAGTGGAAAATTCACAGTTCTAAGACCTGCAATTTAATTTGAAATTAGAAATTAGCAATTAGAAATATAACTTGCTATGTCAGACATGCTGTTGAATCACCAGGTAGACATAGGCAATGAAGATGTATTGTACATATGTATGGAAGCATCAAATTCTATTATAAACATGTGCTAAGCTGGGGAAATTACATACCATTGTCTATTCTAGAATATTAGTTTAGTCTGACATGTCTGACATAGCAACTTATATGTTGCTATTGTTTGTGGTATTGTAACAGGTGGTCAACTTTGGCAAAGTTACATGCCACTTTCTCTAGTTAGCTCATTGATGACTGACAGATGATATCACATGGGGAATAAGATCTGAAGTTTTTTTGGGTGGAGCTTAGCAAGTTTGAAAAACAAATATTAAAACAATATTTAAAAATCTATGAAAATATGAGATGTATGCAGGACTGCACACCAACAGAAATACACTTGTATTTCGATGTCATGGGCCCTTTAAAACCTATTGATATCGCTATTAACAGTGTTTGAATGCGATATCACCAATACTCACTGGCCCGAATTCACAACGGAGGTCTGAGGATAAACCCGGTTTGATCAGACCAAGGTTTGTACAAACCTCGGTCTGAGCTCAAACCTGGTTTATTTTCAAACCCATTCCACAAAGGAAGGTTTGTATAAACCTTGGTCTGTAATTCCCAAACGTCCGACCAAGGTTTGTAAAACTAGTCTCAGCCATAGGGTTTCTAACATAATTTTTATGGGCTAGGGTTTAAATGTTAAGAATTGAAAAAACTGTTAAACTAAGCATTCTTAGTACGATCCGGACATCTTAATGAGCAATCTTGAAAAGATGATGGTTAGAACATCTCTGAAATAAACTTTTGAATTGCATTTTCATGAATTAATCGAACCAAACTGGCGCGCCGATGCAGAAAGTGCCCCACGTACTCACATTTGTGTGGTGCTGGTGAAGCACTCAATCTGACCCAAAACAAATTGACATCGGCACCTGAAAACCTTCGTTAGATAAATACATCTAAGGTTGTCAAGGGCTCTTTTAAATTAACTGTAAGAGTCTTATTGTTTTGGGGGATACAAATTCTTATCAATAAAATCACCTAATAATAATAATAATAATAATGATTTAATATGAATTAAGTTTTTATTGTGATTAATATATTAATTCATTTGATTGCAATTGTTAATTACTATACATCTATATAGTTATTTTGTTAGAATGGTCAATCAATTATTATTTTAACTAGTTCCCCGTTTGTTTCCCCAACTGGCTATTTTTTTCACATCAAAATTGTAACTGGTAAATGATTTGTTTCCATATAATATTAATTTTAAAAAATTCCTCTATGGCCATCTTTTCTTTCTCTCTCCCTCCCTGTCTCTTTCTCTGTCCCCGTCCCTCTCTCTTTCTACCCATTTTTGTTCTCTCTCCCTCCCTTTCTCTATTAATTCTTTTTCTTTCTCCCCTCTCTCTCTATTCATCTTTCTCTCTCTCCCTCCCTGTCTCTTTCTCTGTCCCCGTCCCTCCTCTCTTTCCCCGTCCCTCCTCTCTTTCTATACCCATTTTTGTTCTCTCTCTATTAATTCTTTTTCTTTCTCCCCTCTCTCTCGCTCTCTCTCTCCCTCCCTTTCTCTCTCTATTAATTTTTTTCTTTGTCCCCTCTCTCTCTCTCTATTCAACTTTCTCTCTCTCTCTCTTCTTCTTCTTTTTTGCAATGAAACACATAATGCAAAACCATGCAAACTGCAAACACACACATCTGCACCCCCCCCCCCCAAAAAAAAAGGGAGAAAGAGAGAGAGAGATAATCTGACACATATCTATTTCAGTTATCTTTGTAAATATATGAAAGCAAGAATATTGTATTTGTATTTTCATGTTTTACATAAATAATTGAGCATACAACACAATAGTAATCTACCGTTTGTTCAAACAATGCAGTTCACATTTGTAAATTTTGTAGCATGCTTATATGAAATATAGCCCACTAGAGGTTAAGAGAGGCTCTGGAAGGCCAATTAAAAGTCTCACTGTAGCGCTATTAGCAGAAAGAAAATCAGAAATACAACAAAATGGGTGACGAAAATTCAAATTTGCACATAAAAGTTCTTTAA
The DNA here is from genome assembly GCF_000002235.5 of Strongylocentrotus purpuratus. Classification (NCBI taxonomy): domain Eukaryota; kingdom Metazoa; phylum Echinodermata; class Echinoidea; order Camarodonta; family Strongylocentrotidae; genus Strongylocentrotus; species Strongylocentrotus purpuratus. The sequence continues at coordinate 4,862,659 of NW_022145601.1, forward strand.
TTCTGACTTCGCTTAGTACAGTAAATAATATTTGTTCGAATACTCTCCCCTAGCTGCCAACCAAATAATTTATATTGACCCACCCCTCAACTCAGCAGTACAATGCTAATTATAGTTAAATCGGGTGCATTTAATCTATAGAGAACACTTAATTACAAATACCGTCAGAGTGACAACAAATACTTATCAACTAAACATAACATCAAAAATATTCAACACCCAGGTTCTTGATGTAATGCTGCATAACTACGAAGTATTGTGGGAACACCAGGGAGGGGCCGTATTTTGAAATACTCTTAGTATTGATGAGGCATGGAACGTCCTCATCCTTGCATTTAATAAATATGCGCTCAATCACACATCTCCCTTTTTTGTGTGTGAAGTGTTAAAGCCCCACTGTACTACTTCTAGCTACTTGCTCCCTCTATATAGAAAACTTCCCCAATCTGTGCCTGTTAACCCCCCATGATCCTCTTTTTCTTATGTTAATTGAGAACTGAATTGATGAGATAGCCTCCTGTCAGTGACCTTGCTGGGTTGTCTAATCCTCTTTGGCTGAACTAGTACAGATGGCCTTTAAAGCACATCTGTGGCCGACCCTCTGAATGAAGAAATGGCTTCTGATGAGGCAGAGAAGGCATGGATACCTGCAAAATTGAATGAACAAAATAAACAATATCATAAACAATATTCTTAATTTCGACTTGTTCATTTTTTTTCTTGGAGGGGGGTGGGGGGGGGGGTAATACTATAGAAAGGATACAATGTATTGTACACATAATCAGGAATTATTCAATCCTGTGTCACTAATACAAAAACTATGAGGTTCCACTTGACAACAAACTAATCAAGTTGCATCCAGATATCAAAAACATTACTTGTGATTTGTGAACTGAAATTTAAAAGCACATGAGCTCGTTTGAATTAATTACTTAATGCGAGTTGTTACTATATTACCAAATGAACATTCCTAACATGTCACATGTTGGCCAAATACAAAAAAGGAAACAAGATTGATTAAGAAAAAGAATAAACAAATGTTTTCATATAAAGAAATAATCTACAGTACCTACCCTATAGTCTATCTCCAAGAATCAACTGTTATTCATATGCCCTAGCATCAAGCTGTCAATTCAGTGCACACTCAGAAAAGATCCTGGCATCGTGGCTGCTACCAGTCCAGGCCACCTTGCAACGATACTAGTTATTTTCCCAGCATAATCACAGACAACCTGTCAATATGAAATAACATGTTGGCATTCATTAGTTATGAAAACTCACTCATTTCACACTTCAGATAGGCCGTGAAATGTATAAATTTCACTTGTTATTTATGGTAATTAATGCAAATGCAGTTTAATATGTGATAATTGCTTTTCAATATCTATTCATACAACAAAAATTGGAAGAAAATTCTAATTACCCTATATTTATTGACTGATGAAGTATTTCTTCAATTTTAACTCATGTTTTCATTGTTTATCTTGTAACAATGTAAACAAAAATAATCTCACTTTTAACAAAACATTTCGAGCCTAAAACAACAAATGCTTTGTGTGTGTGTGGGGGGGGGGGGGGAGGGGGTACCCACTCTCGCATCTTTTTATTGGAAATGAACCTGTTTGTTTTTCTATAGTTTAAAATATATAGTGGTAATTGCCATTGATCAATTTACATGCTTCTCTTTGTTGTTTTTTCTTTCATTGATCAATGGCAAAAACAGTGGCCCAATTGCCATGGCCATCAACAAAATATCAGAAATCTAGAGGTCATATCCGTATTGCCAATAGAAGGATGGAACAAGTTTTGATTTTTCAAATTTCCCTTTCGTTAAAAAGATATTAACGAGTGTTAGGATTTTTAAGTTTAACTATCCATTGGATATTCTTAACTGTGTACAAAGGCAGTGAAATGAGTACCTGTACGCGAATATTACTTTGATATCCATTTGGCCACTAGAAATCTTGCATTGGTCACCAATGAATTAGCATGGATGTACAACACACAAGACTGGAGAGTGTATATATCTAATGTGAAAATTTTGCAAGGTACAAAAAAAAAGGTCTAAAGGGAAAGCCGTGCTGGATGATCTGGATCCAGTCATGATGTATTCATTTATTCTCACCTGAACATCGATGGAGTACCTGTTCTTCCTATTGAAGTAGTACCTGGCTCTTGCCCCACCAGGGCTCCTGATGTAAACATGTGTCCCATCAACAGCAACTCCTGGAAATCTGCAGTACTGGAAAAACTGCTTCTGAATAGTAGTCACTATTTGCCTTGTAACTTGTAGGAAACTTCATGACTTGTCCCTTTCTTCTGACAACAGCTTCGGAAACATCCCTCACTACTCTCCATTCGGCAAACAGATGAATATGACACGGCATGCCACCTCCTCATGGTGCATCCTTTAGATCGAATTACCTTTTTAAAAAAATTAAAAAAACAAGCATTCAAATAAATCATTTTTTTGCTGGTTTATGCTATTATATTTTTACATCCCCAACTGTCACTGTCACTTAAAAAAAAATAAAAAAATCCTGATTTCTAGATGTGGTGTGAATCAATTAAACGTAAAAGACAAAATTGTCTATGCCTTTTCTAATTTCCTTCACGGCTTCACCTTTTGAAAAATAAGTTTAAGTAGTTAAGTAGTTTTACACAAAACAAGAGATCACAAACCTGTTTCCAACACATAATCTGAATAATTTCCTCATGTATTAAAGCCAAATAACAGTATTGGGAAATGCCCCACACACAAATTATGAACATTAATGCTCCCATCACCTACAGTACCATGTAAAAGAATAAATATCATAACTAATCTATCAATGTATCGAATATGACAGAAAATGCTTAGAAATTGAATAAATTTATGTAAATGCACATGTGTATTGCATTGGGGGCTTGCACGGTCGTAGGCAGACCAGCGAAGCGGGGCAAACGAACAGTGAATTTAGGCGGTCAACATGAATTGAAATATTTCTGCATTTTAATAACGACACTAGTCTAGGGTTGGATTTTACAACAGAAGCCCTTTTTTTGTATAGCTATGTTAACAATATTCATCAAGTAGTTTGGCCATGTTTTCAGCAACTTTCCCAACACAGAATTTGAATTCAAAGTAGCCCACCTCAATCTAAAACAAAAGGCTCATCATCCAGCGGGTTTTCCCAATCTCAGACTCAGAGGCCTCTGCCCGGTTGTGCTGCTATATATTGCTCCAGCTCCTCCTCCAGGTACACCAGCTCATTATGCTGAATCAGCTGCATTTCTACCATCTTTACTAGAGTGAAGATAAAATTAAACAAATGTTTAAACAATGTTTTTAAATTAAAGAAATGTTATTACTTGTGCTTGTGACTTTGTGGGTGATCCTTGCTCTGGAGACTAAGCCAGTTAATTAAGACAATCAGAACCAGATCTAAATTTAATAAAACTAAGCTTTGCTTGTCATGACTCATACTAGATCTAGTCATAGACAGAAATAACCGTCTGAGTGATATGGGTCATTTCTTTAATAAAAATAATATTAAAACTGACATTTGTTGACATTCTATAATCGGAGGTCTAGTGGAGCCAGGCGTAGTCTCAGTGAACAACCGGCGATATAGAGAGACAGAAGCTTTTGGTCCATGCCTGTCAGTGTGATTCATTTTGGGGAACATTGGCATTGCTGATGCCATTTTAATTTCTATTTATTTAGGTACCAGTGTCAGTGAAACAAGTCAAGTGATGGACATCATTGCCAGGCCTATACTAGGCTAGAGCCTGGTATTATTATCATTATCATGAATTTGTAATAACTAGTGTAGGTCTAGGCCTATTCTAATAGGCATGTGTCATGGCATTGCTGACAACAAGACGAAATTAAACATGACAGTCATACTGACATACTCAGATATAGCCTACTGTAGGCCCGGCTAGGCCCAACTCCAGCCCAGGGTCAGAGGGGGCTTTCATCGAAAGGGTGCGGTGCGGTGCGGCGCGGTGTGGTGTGCTCAACGCACCCATTCGATAAAAGAGGGGGGCCTTTTCTCGAAAGGGTGCGTTGAGAGCGGAGTACCGTTTTAACACACCCTTTCGATGAAAGCGGGGGGGCTTTTCTCGAAAGGGTGCGTCGACTAGTCTTTCGCATCAGTCGTTTAAAATGAGGATCTCGGACAGAAGGTAATAGTTGCCAATTTAAGTATATCGAAAATGTATTAAATAAAATGGAATGGTCTTGATTACAGAGTGGTCTCTTTGATGGGGGAGACAGAGAGAAGGAAAAAGGGAAAGGGAAAGGGAAGATAAAAGGAAAGAAAGAAGAATAAGAAGAGAAGAGGGAAACGGGGGGGGCGAAGGACTCTTGCCCCCCCCCCCGCCAAAAAATAAATCAGAGAGAGAAGGGAAAGGGAAAGGGAAAGAGAAGATAAAAGGAAAGAAAGAAGAGGAAAAAGAAGAAAAGAGGGAAACGGGGGCAAAGGGCTCTTGCCTCCTCCCCCGCCAACAAATAAATAGTAGAGAGAGAGAGAGATAGAGAGAAGGAAAAAGGAAAGGGAAAGAAAATATAAAAGGAAAGAAAGAAGAAGAAGAAGGAAAGAGGGAAACTGGGGAAGGGCAAAAGGGAGAGAGAGAGAGAGAGAGAGAGAGAAGGGAAAGGGAAATGGAAAGAGAATATAAAAGGAAAGAAAGAAGAGGAAGAAGAAGGAAAGATGGATAGGGGAAGGGTGAAAGATTCTTACCTCCCCACCCCCCACCCCCTCCCGCCAAAAAAAAAAAAAAAATAAGAGAGAGAGAGAGAGAGAGAGAAGGGAGAGGGAAAGAAAATCTAAAAGGAAAGAAAGAAGAGGAAAAAGAATAAGAAAAGAGGGAAAGGGGGCGAAGGGCTCTTGCCAACAAAATAAATAAGAGAGAGAGAGAGAGAAGGGAAAGGGAAAGAAAAGATAAAAGGAAAGAAAGAAGAGGAAGAAGAAGAAGAAAAGATGGATACGGGGGAAGGGCGAAAGGCTCTTGCCTCCCCCCTCCCCCCCCCCCCCCCCCCCCCCGCCAAAAAATAAATAAGAGAGAAAGAGAGAAGGGAGAGGGAAAGAAAATCTAAAAGGAAAGAAAGAAGAGGAAAAAGAATAAGAAAAGAGGGAAAGGGGGTGAAGGGCTCTTGCCAACAAAATAAATAAGAGAGAGAGAGAAGGGAAAGGGAAAGAGAAGATAAAAGGAAAGAAAGAAGAGGAAGAAGAAGAAGAAGAAAAGAGGGAAACGGGGGCGAAGGGCTCTTGCCCCCCCCCCCCGCCAAAAATAAATAAGAGAGAGAGAAGGGAGAGGGAAAGAAAATATAAGAGGAAAGAAAGAAGAGGAATAAGAAGGAAAGAGGGAAACGGGGGAAGGGCGAAGGGCTCTTGCCCCCCCCCCCGCCAACAAAATTAATAAGAGAGAGAGAGAGAGTGAAGGGAGAGGGAAAGAAAATATAACAGGAAAGAAAGAAGAGGAATAAGAAGGAAAGAGGGAAACGGGCGAAGGGCTCTTGCCTCCTCCCTCCCCCCCCCCCCCCCGCCAAAAAAATAAATAAGAGAGAGAGAGAGAATCTGTTCTGATCCTGGTCCTGATCCTCAAGAGGGATATAAAGATGACCAATAAGAACGTTATTGTTCGAGAGAGAGCAGTGGCGTACGCAGGATTTTTTCAAGGGGGGGGTTTTAAAATCGGGTCCAAAATTTCGCAACGACTCAGGAAAATTTGAGAATCGCGCCGGCCAAAAAGTCGCTCAGTGGGGGGGGGGGGGGGGGGGGGGGGGGGGGGTAAGCGGACACTTTTTTTTTTTTTTTGGTAGTCCAAAAAAAAATCGCAACAACTCAGCCAGCCGAAAAGTCACTCAGTGGGGGGGGGGGGGGGGGGGGGGGGGGGGGGGTAAGCGGACACTTTTTTTTTTTTTTGGTAGTCCAAAAAAAAATCGCAACAACTCAGCCAGCCGAAAAGTCACTCAGTGGGGGGGGGGGGGGGGAGGGGGGGGGGTAAGAGGACACTTTTTTTTTTTTTTTTGGTCTCGAAATTTGAAAATTTGACATTTTGTTCCTTTGGGGGGGGGGGGGTAAGGTCACCTTTTTTTAATAATTAAAAATAAATAAATAAAAAAAAAAAAATCCAAAGGGGGGGGGGGGGTTTTAGGGATTTTTTAGGGGGGTTTATACACATAAAAATACCAAAGGGGGGGGTTTAACCCCCCAAACACCCCCCCCTGCGTACGCGTCTGAGAGAGAGTGTTTGTTGCTTCTAGAACATTTTAGAATTAAGTCCCATCACATTGCAGTTGTGGGGAGGGACTATGATTATATTACCCCCTTGGATGGCTTCCCAGAGTCTGGCTTTGAAGGTTTCGACTGCGTCGCAGGCAAAGATGCTGGGGGGGGGAAAGTAAATTCCAGGCCCGTATGGTTCTTGGAAAGAAGGTGAGTCGATATATATCCGTCTTGCATCTTATGTTGGAGAAGGAGAGGGAAAGAGAAGATAAAAGGAAAGAAAGAAGAGGAAGAGGAAGAAGAATTTGTGTTCTGTCAGTGTCACAAATAGATATATAAATATGCTCATCTGACGATAATTTGATGTATAAAACCCCTCACCTTCTTGGGGCTCCGCCCCTTGGATCCAACACCAATTTGTGTCCTTCCAGTGTCACAAATAGATATAAAAATATGCTCATCTGACCGTTATTTATTGCCCAAAACCCCTGAGCTTCCGGGTGCTCCACCCCCTGGACCCCACGCCAATTCGTGACCCCTGTGTCACAAATAAGGTATAAAATAATAATTATTTAATGGACAAAACTCCTGAGCTTCTGGGGCTCCGCCCCCTGGACCCAACACCAAATTGTGTCCTGCCACTGTCACAAATAAGGTATAAAATTATGCTCATCCGACGTTAATTTTGATGTTTAATACCCCTGAGCTTCTGAGGGCTTCGCCCTGTGAAAAAAACGTGTAAAAAAACACGTTAATTTTTACCTTTTTTGGGAGATACCCCCCCCCTGGCGTTCAAGGGGGGGGGGGGTACGATTTTTCAAATTTTTGAGGGCCCCAAAAAAGATTAGTGCTCTCTAGTAATTTCGCGACTACTCCGGAACCGCGGCAGATATAAAGTTTTTCTTTCGAGTCTTACGCATCTTTTGAAACATTTGTTTGTTGAAAATCGGACGTATAATTGCGGAGTCACGTGACCTTTGTTTTTGCATGTTTGTTTTGTTTGTTTTGTTTTATTTCCACTTTTTCATATCAATACAAAGAAACATACAAATAAATATAATGAATAACATGTAAGTTTGACAAAATCTGTTTCTAGTTAACATAAAAGTTTCATACAAAAGGAAAAAAGCAGGAGACCACATGTCGTAAGCGTAAATGCTTGAACATGACCGTGGCCTCTGCCGAGTTAACAAAATAAAAGAACAACCCATGCAACTGCATTGTATTCAAGAGGATCTCTGGTCTCATCTACGAAGAGACACGCGGTGTACTGAAGGTCTTCCTGGAGAATGTCATCCGTGATGCAGTCACCTACTGCGAGCACGCCAAGCAAAAGACTGTCAGCCCTAAAATCGCTCATTTTTGTGATTTATGTACCAAACATATGGAAATACCATTTATTCTTTTAAAAAAAGAGAAAACATTGGTTATTTGGTCTTGTTTCAAGTAAATGTGTTTGATTTTGGGTAAAAATAGTTGAATTGTGGTTAGAAATGAAATGAAATAACAAAATAATATAATACTTAAATACAAATTATCAAAACAAGAGATAACATAGGGATAAACTGGCTCTTCCAACTTTGTTGTCGTATTATTATTCTAACGAATATATGAAGTGAAAAAGAACGCTCGAATGTGAATTATATATGATTTATGGGTAAAAATGTGAATTCTCTGACCTTGTTTGCATAAATGACCATAAATATGCATTTTCGCGGCGATCGGCTGTGAAACGGCCGAGATCTTAGGGGAACCCCCCCCCCCACCCTCAAGTCCACTCCAATCACATTGAAAAAAAGTATGACTTAAATCATCTCTCTCATCATTATACCGCTATAGTATTCATGTTTTTAATATTATTTATTGTCCATTAAACAAGTTCATAGAGAAAATACTTATCTCTCTGCAACATTAAAAAAGAATCTTCATTAATATGTCTTAATTTGTATTGATAGCCTTGTGGTCGCCAACAGTGGCGAAGGCAGGGGCGTCTCCAAAGGGGGTGTGGGGGTGCGACACCCCCCCCCCCCACCTGTCAGGATATTGTCGGTAAAATTGCGCTGCCGTCGGGAAAAAAGAGAAAAGGGGGAGGGGAAAAAAGAGAGTAAAAGGGAAAGAAAAGAAAAAAAGAAAAAGAAAAGAAAAAAAGAAAAGAAAGGAAAGAAAAGAGAAGAAAGAAAAGAAAGAAAGAGAAAAACGAAAAAGAATAGAAAAGAAAGGAGGCAAGAGCCCTTCGCCCCCGTTTCCCACTTTTCTTATTCTTTTCCTCTTCTTTCTTTCCTTTTATATTTTCTTTCCCTCTCCCTTCTCTCTGTCTCTCTCTTATTTTTTTGGCGGGGGGGGAGGGGAAGGAGGGCTAGGAGGCAAGAGCCCTTCGCCCCCGTTTCCTTCTTTTTCCTCTTCTTTCTTTCCTTTTATCTTCTCTTTCCCTTTCACTTTCCCTTCTCTCTCTTACTTATCTTTTGGCGGGGGGAGGAGGAGGAGGCAAGAGCCCCTCTTTTCTTCTTATTCTTCTTCCTTTCATTTTTTATTCTCTTTCCCTTTCCCTTTCCCTTCTCTCTTTCTCTCTTACTTATTTTTGGCGGGGGGGGGGGGGAGGCAAGAGCCTTTCGCCCCCGTTTCCCTCTTTTCTTCTTCTTCTTCCTCTTCTTTCTTTCCTTTTATCTTTTCTTTCCCTTTCCCTTCTCTCTCTCTCTCTTATTTATTTTGTTGGCAAGAGCCCTTCGCCCCCTTTCCCTCTTTTCTTATTCTTTTTCCTCTTCTTTCTTTCCTTTTAGATTTTCTTTCCCTCTCCCTTCTCTCTCTCTCTCTCTCTCTCTCTCTTATTTTTTTTTTTGGCGGGAGGGGGGGGGGTGGGGAGGTAAGAATCTTTCACCCTTCCCCTATCCATCTTTCCTTCTTCTTCTTCTTTCTTTTCTTTTATATTTTCTTTCCCTTTCCCTTCTCTCTCTCTCTTTTATTTATTTGTTGGCAGGGGGAGGCAAGAGCCCTTCGCCCCTTTCCCTCTTTCTTATTCTTTTTCCTCTTCTTTCTTTCCTTTTAGATTTTCTTTCCCTCTCCCTTCTCTCTCTCTCTCTGTTATTTATTTTTTGGCAGGAGGGGGTGGGGGGAGGTTAGAACCTTTCGCCCTTCCTCCGTATCCATCTTTCCTTCTTCTTCTTTCTTTCCTTTTATATTTTCTTTCTCTTTCCCTTCTCTCTCTCTCTCTCTCTCTCTTATTTTTTTTTGGCGGGAGGGGGGGGGGTGGGGAGGTAAGAATCTTTCACCCTTCCCCTATCCATCTTTCCTTCTTCTTCCTCTTCTTTCTTTCCTTTTATATTCTCTTTCCATTTCCTTTCCCTTCTCTCTCTCTCTCTCTCTCTCTCCCTTTTGCCCTTCCCCAGTTTCCCTCTTTCCTTCTTCTTCTTCTTTCTTTCCTTTTATATTTTCTTTCCCTTTCCTTTTCCCTTCTCTCTCTCTCTCTCTCTCTCTACTATTTATTTGTTGGCGGGGGGAGGAGGCAAGAGCCCTTTGCCCCCGTTTCCCTCTTTTCTTCTTCTTCCTCTTCTTTCTTTCCTTTTATCTTCTCTTTCCCTTTCCCTTTCCCTTCTCTTTCTGATTTATTTTTTGGCGGGGGGGGGGGGGCAAGAGTCCTTCGCCCCCCGTTTCCCTCTTCTCTTCTTATTCTTCTTTCTTTCCTTTTATCTTCCCTTTCCCTTTCCCTTTTTCCTTCTCTCTGTCTCCCCCATCAAAGAGACCACTCTGTAATCAAGACCATTCCATTTTATTTAATACATTTTCGATATACTTAAATTGGCAACTATTACCTTCTGTCCGAGATCCTCATTTTAAACGACTGATGCGAAAGACTAGTCGACGCACCCTTTCGAGAAAAGCCCCCCCCCCCCCCCCCCCGCTTTCATCGAAAGGGTGTGTTAAAACGGTACTCCGCTCTCAACGCACCCTTTCGAGAAAAGGCCCCCCTCTTTTATCGAATGGGTGCGTTGAGCACACCACACCGCGCCGCACCGCACCGCACCCTTTCGATGAAAGCCGTCAGAGGGTGCGAGCTCCCCCGCCGCCTTGGGCGTTGGACTCGAGCTCCCTCGGACTCAGTCCCTGAACTCTGGAATTGAGAGGCCGTCGGATATGTAAACACCGAACATTTCATGGAAAATGGAAAGTTATAAAGCATATCACATATTGAAATGTCAGTAACGTGAAGAGTATGGATTCGACTACATGTACAGGTTTTAGACTTACGATTTTAAGGAAAGGATCGAGAGATTGAGAGATTTCAATTGCACTAAAATCGGGCTGACCAGATACTATCGCAGATTGTTTAGGCGGTGAATTATTTGGATAAAATCAATCGAGCATAAATTATCTCCACCCAGTGCTGCATCCTGATTGGTTGATAGCTCTCAAACCAGGTTTGAGAAATTACAAACCTCCTATCTGAGCAGTCTGTAAATTTTGGGTCTGATGACGTACATAAACCTGGTCTGAGGACAAACCTTGCTTTGTGAAATGTAATTTCAGACCAAGGTCTGAACTCAAACCTGAAACGCGTCATATGACGTACATAAACCTTGGTCTGAGGACAAACCGGCTTTGTGAAATGCATTTCAGACCAAGGTCTGAACCAAGGTCTAAAACGCGTCATATGACGTACGTAAACCTTGGTCTGAGCTCAAACCTTGCTTTGTGAATTCGGGCCCATAGGTTTGTTTCTTGTAAACCTGGTGTGCGTGACCAGCGTAACGAATGATTTCCTTCAAAGTGTCTTTTCTAGTACTATCGAATTTTTTTCATTCCTTTTATAATGAATATTTCAGTCCCTTTACTACCCGAAGCTATTAAGCTATGGTCACAAATCAGAGCGGCCGGCGACCGACCGATTAGTAGCCTGCTCGGTCGCCGCTGGAATTTAGGCATCGCCCAGCGATTTTTGGAGAAGTCGAGCAGGCTGTAGAGCCCCAGCGATGCCTGGGCAGTGCCCTGTCGGTTTCCCGTCGGTCGCCGGTCGATTTTAGGTCAAAACTGGGCGAAATCGCGGAGTTTTTCCGCGCGGTGTCCCCCGGGTGTCCCGGCAGTGATCGACCGGTGACCCACCGATTCCCGAGCAGTCTCCCACCGGCCGCAGGCTGATTTTAAAGATATTGCGCGGCGGCCGGTCAGTGATCGGCGGGGCTCCAAAATACGCTCGGTGCCCGGTCGTTCGCCGCCCGGGCACCGAACTAATCGAGCGTTCGCCGCTGAGCGATTTAGGTCAAAAATCGAAGCAGCTAGGTCAAAGGCTGCTGACCGAGTTTGGACTTGCCGCCCAGTAACCGACTGATCTCCCAGCGGCGACCGAGCGGCGACCGGGCGGCGACTGCTCGACAGCCTTTGACCTAGCGGCTTCGATTTTTGACCTAAATCGCTGGAAGGTGAACACTCGATTAGGTCGGCGACTGCCCGGTTACCGAGCGTAGTGTTGGCGGCGAGTGAAAGTGAGCAGGCGCCGCCCGAATTTTAACTCCGCGCTAAAACTTCAGCAGCGACCGAGCGATGCCTTAAAAACGAGCGGTGCTTGGGCGGCCGCCGCTCGGTGGCCGAGCAAAATTGGCTAACAACTCGCCGCTCGGCCGCCGAGCAGGCTACTTTTGGGAAATGTGACCATAGCATAAGCAGCATTATAATATGTTTTATTCACCTACTGTATTGAGCATTTTAGCAGCAGGCATTTTGTATCGGTGCGTGTGGCCGTGCGTGTGTGCGAGTGTATGTATGTGTTTGTTTGTTCAAATTTCATGGACCTTGAAAAGGTCTTCTCTTAAAGATTTGTTGTTGTTGATGATGAAGGTGACGGCGGTTTGTGAAATCATGTCGTTAAAGAACAGCTCGAACTTTTGGGCGACGTTAAGGAATTCGCATATTTTGCATAATCTTTTTAGCCCATTGTTCCATGATGATGCGTGATACCTGTATTCCCAGCTTCCGAGGGGCGTTGAATTGACTTTTAATGTTCATTTGCAATTGAAGGACAAGTTTAGGTACTACAGGCCAAGTAAAGGTCGGAAAAGTTATATTGAATATTGAGGTTGAATGCTGTTGCTAAAGATATAGAAATATATACATTGTTTCGTTCATTCGTTAGTTTATTCTCTGTTCCATAAACAAGATATTCTCTTCATCCCATGAAACTACTTTACAAGAGAGTACTGTACTACACAATATAATTACAACAATAGCCAAATATTATTATACATAACGAAATAAAATACAGATCAAAGGTGACTATCAAAAATCAACCGAAGGCATATTCCATATCCTTGTCCATTAACTTTTAAAAAGTGCAAACATAGCAATGATGTATTTTTGGACGTGAATATGATTTCTATGAGATGAATACAATTTGCCATTGACATTATCGGTGTGCAGTGAGTTTTACTATTTCGGATATTGAGCATGGGCCTATCTATAGCGACCATGTTATGACTTTATAGCCCCCACATGCAGTGGCGTAGACAGGTTCGTACACCTGGGGGGGATGACTCAGGGGCGGATCTAGTTTTTTGCTAAGGGGGGGGGTGACCAAAATAATGACGATGCGGAGCATCGTCCACGAGCCGCGAAGCGGCGAGCCGATTTTTTGGGGGTGTTTATTTGAACCCCGTAAGTGATGTTTTCCTGGCATCTATTAACACAATGGAGACCATAAAAAGCAGTGCATGATAACATCTTTTTAAATCAAGTAACAGTTAAATACACAGTTATATCCAGAGTTATCATGTGTTTGGTTAAGTTACCAGATGAGTTGAATATCTTCTCACAATATTTGCACTCGAAAGGGTTTCTCTCCAGCGTGCGTTCTTTTTTCTTTTCTTTTTTTTCTTTCTTTTTTTCCCCTTTTTTGTTTGTTTGTTTTTTGGGCCGCCCAAGGGGGGGGGGGTTTAAACCCCCTAAACCCCCCGTAGATCCGCGCCTGTTTAATCTTGTGGTTATCTTGTGGTTTCAAACCACAAGATAACCACAAAATACTTGTAAGATTTTCTTTTTTTTTACCGTCTGAATTGGCTTTCACCGTGTGAATGCGGCTAATAACAATAAACATAATTACAATAATGATGAGGATTATTATTATCATCATCATAATTATTATTATTATTATTAATATTATAATTGTTATCATTATTATAAGTACTATTATTATCATCATTATGACTTATTAAGTAAGCAAATATCATTCCCCAAAACCTGGGGGGGGATGATTGTACATGCCATCCCCCCCACCTTGTGAGGTGGGGGGGGATGCATCCCCCTCATCCCCCCCGTTGTCTACGCCCCTGCCCACATGAACACAGTTCTTATTTTCCTACAAAGTTTAAGCATCATAATATTGTATTGATTTACTACTGTTCTTTTTATAGAGATATCAGCTTGAATATGCCACTCCATCGATTTGCATGTGGTTCGGTATTATGTTGTAGTGTTTAGCAGGCGCGCCGGAAGTAGTTTGGGATTGGGGTGGGGGGGGGGGCAAACATTCCAGGGGGCTCTTTTCCAGGGGGAGTGACGTAATGAGCAAAAACTTTTGATAGGGGGGAGGCAGAAGAAAAATCTGCATAAACCACCATTCTTACACGTTGCATGCAGGCCCCGTGGAACGTTTTTCAAAGTGGAGTATTAACTATCAGATTTAGAGCGTAAATTGGCGTTGGGTCCAGGGCCTGAGCCTCGCCAGGGGTCAAGGGACTAAGCCCCCGGAAGCTCAGGGTTTTTAGGCATTAAATTACGGTCAGATAAGCATATTTAGATACCTAATATGTGACACTGGCAGGTCACTAATTAAGTATTTAATTACGGTTATAGATGGGAATCCAGGAGCCCTCTTTAAGGCCATTAATGTGGTCAAGGGGGCAGAGCCCCGGAAGTTCAGAGGTTTTAATATTTAAATATGGTTAGATGAGCATCAAGGGGCCGCCTTAGGGCCCTTGGTGGGGTCCAGGGAGCAGAGCCTCCGGAAGCACTCGGGTTTTAGGCATTTAACAACGGTCAGATGAGCATATTTTGATACCACATTTGTGACATTGGCAGGTCACTTATTTTTTCTCTCTCTCTTTCTTTCTTTTTCTCTGTAATATACTTTTTCAAAAAGTGAGAGGGGGGCTCAAGCCCCCGAGTCCAGCCGTTTTGCAGACCATAACATAAAGGCTTCTAAATAAGCATATTTTTCGCCTGACTGTAAATTTGGGAATTTCTAATTTTCCAACAAACGCATAACAAGGAATGACCCCCCCCCCCCATCACTACGCCAGCGTTCAGGGGCTCATGTCTTCTCACCCCTATAACAAAAAATAAACACGCTTTCCCATTCTCTCACAATATGTCCACGATATGCGCGTATCGCTATGACCCTCAATAACTCCTCTGATGAGGCAAAGAAGAAAAAAAAAATATTAAGAAGAAATCAAATTCTCCCAATCTCGTCATGAAAAGGGGTAAACAAAAATACTTGCAACATTACTGAAAGCACAATCTCCCATATGTACCTTTGTTTTTGTGTGAGGTAGCTGTGGAAGCAGCTTGTCCTGCGTACTTCGTTAGTTATGTGCATATGAATGTGATTTGATAAATAACAGTTCAGACAAATAATTTGGGGCTTGGCCATCCGTTGCTGCATAAACAAGCAAAATTATCTTAATGTAACGTACTGAGGGACAAGTGTCCCTAAGTCATAATCAAGGTGTGACAGGTTAACAATATCAAATAGAACATTAATCATACAGGATCGGGTTTAACTATTAAAATCTCAAGAATAAGTACCATTGTGTTCAAATGGAAGTGTCCGGAACAATAAAGACAAACACATTACAGAGATCGACAGGTAACTACATTCATATAAACGGAGTAAAAGAACATATGGGAAGTAAGAGTGATTGAGAGAAAGATATATATAGACACAGATATATATATATAGAGAGAGAGAGAGATAGAGAGAGAGAGAGAGAGAGAGAGAGAGAGAGAGAACCCACTGCACTATTCGTATAAGAGTAGGAGGAAACCCCGGTGTAATGGTCCACCTGCACACCCCAATCAGGCCGAGTATACGGCATCTGCAAGAATCTTCAGTATTGAAGGTGGCAGATTATCTTGAAGAAGAGAAGACGAAAGAGAGAGAGGGAGAGAGTAAAAGAGAGAGGGAGAAAGAGATAGAGAGAGAAAGAGAGAGAGAGATAGACACGGGGGCGGAGAGACGGGGGTGGAGAGAAAGAAGGAAATAGGTAGGACACACATTTACATGCAGAGTGAGGTGAGCAACCAAACAGAATAGTCAAAATAGAGAAAGAGATTCCCTTGGATCTGGGCAAACGAGAGATGAGAAGAGCAGAATAAAAATAAGAAGGTAGATAATACAAGACTGGGATTGTATAGTAGATGGGTTAAAAAAATGATGAAGTAAACATGAACAGACGACTGTATATAGATAAGATAGAAAGAGCATTGAAGAAAGAAAAGGGGGGAGGGGAGTCTTTATGGGTTTTGTATAGCGCTCATATCTGTCAAACTTGGCACTTCTGGCGCTCCATAAGTATTACCTCGGCATAGCATGACTGCCATTACGGCGCTCTAGCATTTCACGGAATTAATTCCTGCCCGACAAATCGAAATTGCCCGAATTGAAAGAGCCAAGGGTCTCGCGATCACATGATTTGATGCAGGAAATGTGAAGGAAGAATTTTGTCACGCAGGCAACGAAAGAGGAAGAAGCATCTCACTAACCTCAATTAAAGAGATATAAATAAATCAACTTCCTGAGAAAGTGGAAAAGCAAGGCTTTTTGATATATTTATTTACATTGCATTATTAGACAATAATTTATACTTTCACTTAGCAATTACAGCCATTTCGCTGTTTCAATTTCGAGCGTAAACATTTCCTTTGCATAACCAAATGTGTACTGAGCTAATTTGAATATAATATACGATATTTGATACCCTTATATGATTGCTTTACCAAATCTTGCTTGATCATGGTAGTGACTTGCCTTTGCAATGAAGTCCTCTCCGCAAAATATACATGTTGTTTGGACTATTAATTCACCTATTTACTATTTTTCACTTTGTAAGATCTCACAATAAGATCTCACAGTTATGAACCCAGTGCCCCATTTCAAGTTCAAGTTCGTTTATTCATTTCATTTTCATTTGATAAGAGTATTAAAAGCTGATCATATGCACTCATTTCCCATGAAAAGAGATACACAATATCCAGAACTATATCTATAAAGTGATTCATACTAATTTCCTTTAACATTTAGAATAAACAATATCATATATAGTTCCATAAATAATGCAGTTTATTTCATCATTCAGAAGCTCTGAAACTAGGTTTCCCGGCGTCATGATCAGAACTGAAGATAAATTAAGATGTTAATTAATATTCGTGAGGCACGATGGCTCAGTGATTGTATAATTGTAGAATAATTTTATTGACTCTTTGACCCCCTCTCGGGGTATGAGAGTATAAACAAACATAAAAGTATAAATAACAATGCATGACTTATGAATACAATTCACATACATTATACATAGAAATATGACACAAAGATACAAACGATAATAGGTATAAAGTGTATGAAAGTACAAACATGAACAATTAACCAACTAGATCTAGTAAACACAAAGTATATACATGTACATGTACAATGAATTTAGGTAGTGACAATAATAAAAAGATAAGTATAATGCAGTATATTTACAAGCTAAATAGTAAACAAAGTAGGCTGTTTCACTATCCTACCGCTACGAGTACGTGTAGGTTCAGCTCTAATTGTACTTCTTGAAATGCTTGAACTATCTTCTTTCTCTGTTTTTTGATTAAATTTCAACATAATAAGGCGGGTAAATCTCGCTAAATTCTTGAACTGAGAAGTGCTTCTAGTATTAAAAAGTTCTGCCATGTGCATAGCACTTGGGAGCTTAGCCTTACAAAACTGTTTTGATAAATATAAACATCTCTCTCTTTGAAAAAAGGACAAACAAAAATATAGTGAAATTCATCTCCTATATCAGTGGACAGGCAGAGTGTGCACTGCATATCACAATGTGGTGTGTTCGCATCAAACCGACCTTTGTTTACAGGTATTTTATGTGATCTACACCGAAACTTACAGAGAGTAAAAGCATCAGCGTTATTTAGGGTGAGTAAATAGCTTTGAAATATATGGTTGCCTTTAAATATCCTATAATTTGTGCAAATGCGATTTGACCATACTGCATCTTTCCATTCCTGACCAAAATATCTTTTATTCTCAGTTTTAGCAAAGAATTAATATTTAAGCCAAATCCACTATTTTGACCTAGCCAAATATTGGATAGACCAGCTTGATTAAATGTGTCTTCAATAAATTTTAACCATGAGGAAGTAAATTCCAAATGTTCATCTATATGAAATGAATGGCAGAAATGAATTTTAAAAGGACATATGAATATTTGCTATCTTTACCTCTCAAAATTCTTGACCAAAAATCTACCCTTCACATGATTCAAAATCAAACCTCGTCCAGTTTCTCCATAAACCATACAGTCTGGAGTATATGAAGCTACAGATAATAACGTTTTGAGGAATTTCCTATGGAAAACTTCAATCTGCTTTATATCTTCATGTCCCCAGACCTCACTACCATACAATAAGATAGGCAAAATCACATGGTCAAATAAATGACATTGAATATCAACTGACAACTGCAATTTCTTCGCTTTAGTCAACATACTGCATAACGCTTTTCTAGCCTGCACTATCTGCTTTGCCATTGCCTTTTTGAAAGTACCATTATAATTAAACTGTACTCCGAGATAAGCAAAATCATATACCACATCTATTTTTGCATTACCATACGTAAAAGTTGGTATCTTCCTAACTTTGCCTCTGGAAAAAAAAAATCATTAGTTTAGTTTTACTCGCATTGAATGTTAGGTGCCATGTATTACAATATCCTTGTACTGCATTCAGCGCTACTTGTAATTCGTCAGGGCTTTCTGCCAAAATGATTGTGTCATCAGCGTACAATAAACAAGACAACTTTGAAAAAAGCTCTTATTCGTCACCCTGTAAGGTATTATGTATTTCTTCATTTAAAAATTTCAAGCCAGGATAAATGTTGGCAATATGCTCTTGAAAGTCATTGAAATAAACAGCAAACAGCAATGGCGAAAGGTTTTCTCCTTGCCTAACAAAATTCAGACATTGAACGGTTGACAAAAATACAGGACTTCGCACATTTGTACAAGCTTTTAACAACATTTAGGACTTTGCCATTCACACCTTATTTTAACAATTTAAACCACAACAACTTTATATCAATTAAATCAAACGCTTTTTTATAATCTATAAAAGCACAATATAAGCGTTTCCTTTTCTGTAGGTAAAAATCGATAATAGACTTCAAAACAAACACATGATCAATGGTTGAATATGTTGAACAAAACCCAGCTTGTTCCTCACCTAACATACGATTACTATCAAGAAAGCTAGAAATTCTTTTATTCAAGACTGAGGTAAACAGTTTACAAAGGCAACTTAGCAAGGTAATTCCACGATAATTATCTGGATTTGTGTTTTCACCTTTATTCTTAAAAATTGGGATAATCACTCCTATACACCATTCAGAGGGTACGATTCCACTATCTAAAACAATATTGAACAAATCAACAATAACCCTTCGCATTTCTAAGGGGCAACTTTAAAAAAAAAAACATTTCTGATCAAATCTTAATACCACAAGCTTTGGCATTTTTCAATTTATTAACCATTAATTCAACCTCTTCTAAAGTGATAGGTTCATTCAAACCATCATTTTGTATCGTCACATTATCAGCATCCAAAGGCATCCTTTCCTCTAAATTATCCTCTGATGTACATACATTTCCTAGAGATTTAAAATGCTGTACAAGATCACCCAAAGAAACATTGACTGCACTTTTAGTTCGACGACCATTACTATTTAATAAATCACGAAAGGCTCTAGGGTTTCCTTGTTTTTTCAAGGACTGTAAAGAGGCACCAAAGTCTTTACCATACTTCCTCCTTTTGTACCTCAGCAATATTTTATATTTCTTACTTGCCAAAGAAAGTTACTTTGTAAAACATCAATATATGTTACTTGAACATCTAATCTTCTACTTAGCTGAATTTTCCTGCTTAGCCTATTCCTTAAATTAAGATACTCTTTACGGGCAGCTTCAAAATCGGCATCAAACCATAATTGTGATGCCGAATTCACGTTATGCTGTTCTTTATGACTCCTTGTTGTCTTTGACTGTTTCCACTTACACACACCAATATCGTGTGCGGCCTGTAAAATAGACTTACAGATCTCAGAGTAGCAATGATCTACCAATTCCTGACTTACATTTCCATGAATATTTTCCATAATTCCTGACAATTGTTAGGTTAATCTGTGCAGCCTATCAGAGTATTCATTTGCATTTTCACGATCCCACTTAAAAGACATGTACCTGGGTTTAGACGAGTCACAAATGGTATTAACATCATGTATTTCTTGGTTGTGTGTATGCTTTGATTGCAAAGTCATAACAATAGGACAATGAACGTCCGATAAACACTTATCAAATAAGTCAACCTGGAAGTTTTGTATGTTATAAAACAAGTCATGAGAAACAATAGCATAATAGATTGTGCTATAACCCCCATTCTTATTGAAACATGTGCAAACCAAGTAGGTCAGATACAACATTATCATCAATATCTAAATAATCAGCAAGTAACCCTGTGCGAGCATTGAAATCCCCAACTAAAGAAAATGGAATGTTAATAATATCCTGTACAAAACAATCAAAGACCTCATAGTTGTGATAAATTGAGCCTCCGCAGGGTAGATATACTGCACCCAATACAAACTCAAAACCTAAGATTTCTCTTTGGATCTTGACCCAAATAATTGAAGGGGAAATGGTATCACATAACCTTTCTGAATACGCAAAAATATGCTTTTTCATTAATATACACATGTCATGAAACCCTCCTAATCTCTGTTCACTTCTTCTAGACAAACAGTAACACTCAAAATCATGTAAATAGGAGTTAGACAGATCAATAGAATCAGTTAGCGTTTCCGAGAGACAAATAATATCATAAGTTTTCAAATACACATCAATATTATACCAGCATTTAGCTTACTCGTCAAACCATTAACATTTAATGCTACAACAGAGAGCAAGATAGGGCTATGTACATAAACGGCTGTGGTAAGACATGCCAAAAGGGGGTCTTCGTTTCTCTAGCCAGAGACATCAATGAAAAGACCTGAGCTTTTGAGCTTCTGCTCCCCCATCCTAACTGTTTGAACAGGTCTTCTGGAGAGGAAAGAACATATTTCTTCTGCGGATCCTTCTTTAGAGTGCAGAAGATCTTGCAATCTACTGTCCACACTTTCTCAGTTTCTTCATCTCGTTTAACGACATGAAGGAGCTTGGCGCGCTATGGAGCCAAATGCTCACCTAGCATAACGCCCTTGTATTCGGTATCCCGCAGCTGTCTCTTCTTCCGCAGTAAAGCGGTGCGGGTATCCCTTCTCACGAAGCGGGCTACAATTGGGCGGGGCTTTGATGGTTGTGGCCTGCCGACACGGTGGCTAGTGCTGATGTCGGCCTCACTGAGAGTAACACCAGCCTTTGCTGATATTTCCATCACCACTGCAGTTGTTGATTCAACATCGTTTTCAGGCACCCCTCGAAAAAACTATGTTATCCCGTCTGGAATATTGCTCAACATCGTCGGGCCTGTTGTCGTGAAGCTGTAAAACAGCTTGGGTTTTTTCACTTCCAGGGGCAGTGACGTAATGAGCAAAAGCTTTTTGAAGGGGGGGGGGGGGCAGAAGAATAATCTGCATAAACCACCATTCTTACACGTTGCATGCAGGCCCCGTGGAACGTTTTTCAAAGTGGAGTATTAACGATCAGGTATAGAGCGTAAATGGGCGTTGGGTCCAGGGCCTGAGCCTCGCCAGGGGTCAAGGGGCTGAGCCCCCGGAAGCTCGGGTTTTTTACACATTAAATTACGGTCAGATAAGCATATTTAGATACCTTATATGTAACACTGGCAGGTCACTAACTGGCGGAGAGTCCAGGGAGCAGAGCCCCCGGAAGCTCAGGGGTTTTAGGTATTTAATTACGGTCAGATAAGCATATTTAGATACCTTATATGTAACACTGGCAGGTCACTAACTGGCGGAGAGTCTAGGGAGCAGAGCCCCTGGAAGCTCAGGGTTTTTGATATTTAACTATGGTTAGATGAGCATATTTTGATACCACATTTGTGACATTGGCAGGTCACTTATTTTTTCTCTCCCTCTTTCTTTCTTTTTCTCTGTAATATATTTTTTCAAAAAGTGAGAGGGGGGCTCGAGCCCCCGGGTCCAGCCGTATTGCAAACCATAACATAAAGGCTTCTAAATAAGCATATTTTTTCGCCTGACTGTAAATTTGGGAATTTCTAATTTTCCAACAAACGCATAAAAAGGAAAGACCCCCCCCCCCCCCCATCAGTACGCCACTGTTCAGGGGCTCATGTCTTCTCACCCCTATAACAAAAAAAAACACGCTTTCCCATTCTCTCACAATATGTCCACGATATGCGCGTATCGCTATTATAAAAACCTCCATCGATAAATATAGGTGGCATGCGCAATGTTTAGGAAATTTAAGTCCTGTTAACTTTCCTTTTCTTTGAATGGAATTGTATATGTTATTTAATTCAGGTTTTTATTATTGTTATGTTCTTTGGGTTTAAAAATACACACCATAATTATGTACTCCTTTACTACTTTTTTTTTTTTTGAGGGGGGGCGTTTTTTTTTTTCGGGGGGGGGGGGCAAAAATGCGTTTTACCCCCCCCCCCCCCCCTCACTTCCGGCGCCTATGGTGTTTAGACTATGGTAAACAGGCCCTTCTTTATATCAAGAAATAAATTATCATAATCTGTAATTTTCTACATTGGGATAGAGGAGCGTTAATATAATTTTCCTCTTTTCATTAAAAGTGTTATTAACAGAAAAATAGTAACTAGAATTACTTTCAGCTCTGAAGTAATATCGGATTCTTCTTGTATTCTTTTCCATGTTAGCATCAAAGCAGAACGGAGAAATATGCCCAAATTTGGATATGCCTGGATTTCACATTTCCGTAGTTTCCATTGAAATTGTACTCTTTAGAATCGTTTCCGCTATTAACAGTGTTTGAACGCGATATCACCAATACTCACTAGGTTTTTTTTGTTGTATATAGACCTGGTGTGCGTGACCAGCGTAACGAATGATTTCCTTCTTGTCTTTTCTAGTACTATCGAAATTTTGTCATTCCTTTTATAATGAATATTTCAATCCCTTTACTACCCGAAGTTAAGCAATATTATACGATGTTTTATTCACCTACTGTATTGAGCATTTCAGCAGAAGACTTTGTATCGGTGCGTGTTTGCGAGTGTGTGCGTGTGCGAGTGTGTGTGTTTGTTAGTTCGTCCCCAGTGTTTTATTAGTGAGTTTTCAAATTAATAGTAAGCATCATCTTTGTCATATTTATTTCTCACGAGGCGACCGAGGAGAGCGCATATAAGGTGTTTAATATCTTTACAAATATATATGAAAGAGCACATTCAATTCTGATAAATGCGCATAAATATCCTTCGTAAAATGTGTCATCCCAGTATATAGACTGACAGTGCACAAGACCAACACAAAACACAAAAAACATAAGGAATTGCAGGAAAATGTCAATCTAGCAAACCCTAAAGAAAGTTGGCGCATGGCACACAGCACCGACATTGTCGGTCATGTAGAATTTAGCCTTACAAATAAAGAACATTGAAAGAGGTTGTTTTTGTTTTTTTTCGTTCTAAAGTTCGTTCAACTCTTACGGTGCCAAGGGCTTTCGCTTGTTTCAAGAATTTACCAAAACACAAGCAATGTTGTGTGCCAACGTAATATAGGAACGTCATAACGTTTCCTTTTGATACCAAGAGTTAGTTATACCAGGGACATGATCATGTCCCTGGTTATACGAATGAACATTATTGTTAAAATATGGATGAGTTTCCTTTGTAATTGCAATGACGACCTTCGTCATTGCCTTGTTTTCGTTCACATTCTGCCCCATTAATATTCTCCTTTTCCTCCTTTTCCTGTTCCTTATCGTCAGAAAATCGCATTCGTTTTGCACGTAGTGTTTGTTATTCCTGGTTCGGTGCTTTCCTCATGTCCTTTTTCTTTCAAATTTCATAGGCATGGTCTCTAACATCTCATCAAGGTCACTACATTCTTTGATTTTCGAAATCACTCATGCATAACCGTCCAGGCGCCATTTTATCCGTTTTTGGTCCATTTTAAGGCCTTTCTGTCTTCCTTCCTATCTCCACTATCCTAGATCCTACAAACTTCTAACAAATTCCTCTAGATAGTCTAATAGATGTTCTTTCATCTGCGACGTATGACCTGACCTTCAAAATGCCATCTTCGTACTCAAAATTCAAATCTGAAACTGACTCCGTCAAAAATCTCTCAAATTCTTGAAAAATGGACCCCTAAAAATCTAAAACTGCCATAACTTTCTCATATAAATTCCGTTTTGTGTTTTAATCTCACATTATCTTTATCTCATAATTGCACATAGCCATGCCAAATTTCACGCTCCAATGGCTTTGCACAACATAAATAGCGCCCTCTAAAGTTCTGGGAATTGGCTTTCTCTCTGTGGCCGTATCTCCATAATGGCTTGGCAAACCCGTACCCTTTTTTGGATTTAGATACTTGAAGATATGCCCTTTCCAGCCATATACAAAATTATATACCCTAACACTGACCAAATTTGAGAAAAATGCCCTCCAAAATTGCCATTTTCGAGAAAATTCGAAAATAACTTCAACTTGCTCTAAAATGGCGATCTTTATACCTATATCAGTGAAACTTGGCGGATATATGTATCCATATACGTGACAACTGTTTGCCAAGTTTGGTAAAATTCGAATATGTCAGCGCAAAGTTATCGCCCAAAATGATGAATTTACTATGCATTACGTAATAGCGCGTTTAATGCGTGCAATACATTGCGCGCAGATAACAATGGTGTCAAACTGACCGCAATGAAGTGCCCTTTCGAATGATACCAAGTATACTATATGTTCACACAGAAAATTGTGAGTAAATCGTATTTGAACAAAGGTCACTACACGAATTCCGCCGAGTTTCCGCCCGAATCTAACACGTATCGGCTATGACGTCATTTTTTCAGACTGCTTTTCGCCCCTTAAACGTCCTTTTTTTTCCTTGAAAATTTGCAGTGACATGCCGAGTTCCAATACGCAGGGCACCTCTTGGCCGGATTTTTGAAATTGGTCAAGGGGGCCATTTAAGACGCCATTTTGTCCTATACATTTATTTTACATCACGTGTTTCGATAGGATTATCATAGAAAAAAAGAGAGTGGTTTACAATAACAACCATGAAATTCTCTTTCTAATGATACCAAATACGGCCCATAAAGAGACGTAAAGAGAGAGAGAAAAAACAATTTAACTCCGGCCATAATACAGATCCTGCACGTTTTCCGCCCATTCATTACACGCATTGTCTATGGGGCATATCGGGTTCACGCTTTTGGCCCCCAGAACGAACTTGATTGCAATGTCAAACATGCACCAAATCCCATTGGTTTGTGCACGCAGTGCTTGCGAGCCCTTTCTAGGTTCTTTCCCCTATCCCAATTTCTTTCAAACTTCGTAGGCATCAAGGTCACTGTTGATGCCTTTCTTTCGCCCTACCTATCTCCAATATCACAGAAGCTACAGACTTCGTGCAAATCTGGATAGTCCGAGAGAAGCTCTTTCGTTTGACACGTAGAAACACGGCGTCATTGCACGCACATCGTTCTGACACGATTGCATTTCTAGTTATCCTTTACGTTTATGTTCATTATTGCTGACCATTGTTAAATGCTACAATTGGAAAAGATCCTGTACAAAATGTGAAATTCTCTCAAGGAATGTCTTTAGTTGCATATATAACCGTGTGGAGAATTTACTTCTTTATGATGATTATGCTAATTGCGTACGCATGCACACAACGAAGATCATTAACAAACACAAATCATGGCATATAAATGCAGGTATATAATTGTGTTTATATATATTATATATATATATATGTAAAACATAACTTGATGTATATAGTTTTTAATTTCGTTCTTGAGTGTTTGAAGTCAGTAATAAATGATCACTTAAATCATGAAACCCCTATCGCCATAATGATGGAGGCCTATCCGGGATCGGAACGCGGGATCTCTCATACCCCAAACAAGAATCATTCTGCATTCGTTTTCCATTTTCCAAGATCTTGTACATGATTTGCTACTTTCTCAAAAATCTCTAGAATACTTGACTTATGCTCTAAACAGTGATATAAATTGACCGCCATGTACGTTTTCATTGAGGAAGCAATGTGTGTATGAAAGCACCTCGACTGTTTGACACATATATTTACGTGACAGGCACAGTGAGAGTTTATAACAAGTCTCTAAAAAATGAAATTCGTCAAGAATAGACAGGTTTATTAACATATTCAAATTGTATGCATTTTTTTATACACAAAGGTTGTTCTTGACAACCTGAAAGCATGCCCGAGGCTGGCCTGACAAAGCAACACATAATTCAAGCAGACTTGATTCAGTACTGTAGTTCATTCATTAATAACACGTTAATGGAATAACTCATCACTAGGTCCCCAGGAGAGAAACATGTACATGTATAACATTTAATTTTTGTTAGTTAACCAAGCAATTTTTAGGAATTGTGCCTCAGGAAAATATTGAACCGCCATATGGTTGACTCCATGTTTGTGACTATGTATTATTTATGTATCTCTATTTCTCCTCAGCCTGGACACCTTCACGATGGGAAAGACACTTTCTAAAAAGACTAAACAGATCACTGAACCCCCGAAGGATGACAGACCAAGTTCAAGGTACAGATATGTTTAGCATAAGTCCACCGTTACACATGTATAATTGTTGAAATTGCACTGGTCACAGAATGCTAATGAATGAGTATGATCATTTATCACATATCATTTCCAAGAAAAGTATAATGTTTTCTATGTGATTTCAAAATTTCAAAGTACAAAACAATTTAAAAGTGGGATTTAGGCAGTACCTTTTTTTTCTTCTGATTTTGAGATTTGTGTAGTTGTTTTTACTTACCACCCTTGTTCATGTTGATATCCAATCACTATAAACCTATAGACTAAGCATATGCACTGATTCCTTGATAGGATAAAGGGCAGAATGGGCGTAATTAGCCTGCTGAGTTTGAGCAAAATCTGATAATACCTTTACAGATTTGTCTATATAATTTCAATTTCCTTTTCTTTTCTCCCCCCTTGCACTTGACTTTAGAAGACTAGACTCCGAACTTCAATCACCTTTTCTCTAAAGTAACATTCTATGTGACTGGACATTCTTTTCTTTTCCATGAAAAAGCGCATCTAATTCTAATACATGCGCATAAATAGCCTTGGTAAAATGTGTCGTCCCAGTATAATAACAATAATAAAAAAACATAAGATTTGTAAGACGCCAAATCCACTTGACAATCAAATGCTCAAGGCGTAACTTGCGCAAAAGATGCAATACATGATTGATATACAAATGTAAGATAGGAGAGGTACGGACATGAAAGGCAAAATATATAAGGAATTACATGCAGAATTAAAGTATGGACCGCACGTGCGGGTATATAATTATGTTACATTTACACATATGTATATATATATATATATATATGTATATATTTTAATATTTTTTCATTTGTGAGTGTTCGTAGCCTGTGATAAATGATCACTTAAATCATGAAATCCAAATCGCCATAATTATGGAGGCCTTTTCGGGATTGGAACCCGGGACCTCTCATACCCCAAAGAAAAATCATTCCTCATTCGTTTCCCATTGTCAAGGTTGAGTTCTGGGAAGAGTTGAAAAATAATATGTGAGCGTTATTGTTGTATTATGCAAGTGTGTATGAACATCAGATAAAAAATGTTCCCTGAAAAGCATTGCTCATCAAATGCCTTAATATTCTAAAAATGGCATGTAACATCATAAAAATCGGGACGGATTTTAATGCCACATGTTCGTGTAGTCTCATATACCTCTTTCTGTGAACAGTGCTTGTATCTTTACCAAGACTGGGCCAAATTTCTTATCATTTTGATGATTCCTGAACCTCGCATTACACACCAATACTTATATGCTGGATGAAAAAAAATTGCGGATCGATTCCACAGCGATTCTTTCACAATGCAATCGCATGACCAGAACTCAACTTATCTTTAAAATTGATACAAATTGACCACCATAATTATACGTTTTTTGGTGAAGCAATGTGTGTTTGAAAGGACCTCAACTGTCTGTCACATATATATTTATGTGACAGGCGCAGTGAGAGTTAACAAGTCTCCAACAAATGAAATTCTTTAGGAATAGACCGGTTCTGTAATATATTCATATTGTATGCATACTTTGTAAACAAAGAATATTCTTGCGGAAGCTTACCCGAGGTTGGCTCGACATAACAGCACACAGGTTAAGCAGAATTGATTCTAAATACTGTAGTTCATTTATTAATAACAGGTTAATGGAATAACTCATCACCAGGGCCCCCAGGAAAGATTTTTTAATTTTTGTTAGTGAACCGGTCAATTTGTAGGACTGGTGCCCCCAAGGCCAATCTTGAACCGCCATATGGTGGACCCCATGTTTGTGATTATTTATCATTTATTTGTCTCTTTTTCTCCTCAGCCTGGATACCTTCACGATGGGAAAGAATCTTTCCAAAGAAACTGAAGAGATGACTGGGCCCCCTAAAGATGACAGACCAAGTACAAGGTACAGATATGTTAAGCATTAGTCCACCGTTATACATTTCTAATTGTTAAATTTGCACTGGTCACAGAATGCTAATGACTGAGTTAGACCAGCAAATATCACTTTTGACATTAGTTCAGGTTATTATTTTTTTACAATTTCATGCGAATGATCTTTTGATAGTACTTATTGACGATGTTCGACACCTGCTGTGAAAAAAAGGGAGGTTCGATCGGTGTATCATTTATTTATCGCTATTTTTATGTTGACATTTCTTCTCAGCCTGGATACCTTCACGATGGGAACGAATCTTTCCAAGGAAACTGAAGAGATGACTGGACCCCCTAAAGATGACAGACCAATTACAAGGTACATATATGTTAAGCATTAGTCCACCGTTATACATTTCCAATTGTTAAATCTGCACTGGTCACAGAATGGTAATGACTGTTAGACTATCTCTCACACTTGACATTAGTCAAACGACGGCCTCCTTTCAATCCAATCAAAGCTTTATTATGTAAACACGCAAGTACATATTTAGCCTTCAGAATTTCATGAAAGAATATATTTTTTGACTCTATTCTGGACTGTTCCCTTGATGTCGTCCCAAAGCTGTTCGATGTGATTACATGCAGGAGTTTCTTGATTGCTACTCCATGCGCTCGAGCCCGTTATCTTCAAAGTATTGGTTGCTGATTTGGGCAAGGTGTGCTCGAGCATTATCGTCCATAAAGACGAAATCCCTTGCAATGAAAGCTGCGTATAGAATCACATGTGGCTCCAATACCTCATTGGTGGACCGTTGGGCTGTTAACCAGCCTGGGGGTGTTTCACAAAGACTAAGATCGACTTTAAGTTGGACTTAACTATGGCAAGCTGTTCTTGCCACTGTTTGCTCTTACCATAATTATACTGGCATTGGTCTCTGAACGGACGTATAAATCGTGGTCACAAATCTACAGAATTTACATTTTTTTATAGTTCATTGTTGATGGAAAAATATTACCTAAAGATCATAATTGAGAAACCAATAGTGAGAACAACCAGGGGCTTGGGTGGCCTGTCATAGTTAAGTCAAACTTAAAGTCGATCTTAGTCTAGGTCCGTTATGTCATTGGTTCCTAATTCAGCACACATCATATTGT
Organism: Strongylocentrotus purpuratus; assembly: GCF_000002235.5. Lineage (NCBI taxonomy): Eukaryota > Metazoa > Echinodermata > Echinoidea > Camarodonta > Strongylocentrotidae > Strongylocentrotus > Strongylocentrotus purpuratus. The sequence goes on from NW_022145601.1 coordinate 4,891,915, forward strand.
TTTTATAACATTAACAAACCAACCTATTCAGAATGATATGGTTTTCACCCATGTATGTAATGCGATGAGATTGAGAGCTCATAAGTAGCCAACAGGAGAACATTTCTTGAATTCAGGTCTTTTAAGTTTGAATAAAATGTTCAAACAGGCGATTTAAGTACTAAGAAATATACGAAGTTATTCAAAAGTAACAAATAAGATTTTTTTTTTAGTCTTATTGAAAGATGGAATTTAGTGTGATGAGAGATAGAGCCATTAGTGCCTTGATCGCTTATAACCCATTTTACAATATCATTGGTACGCATATGAGTATTTCGCGGAAAATTGCAGACCCTGCATGCATTTCCAATAAAATGACATAGAAACTTTGTCTCGATGCTCTTTTTTATGTTTAGTTGGTCTACTAAAATGATTTCTTGATCAGGTGCCCAGCATTAATGCACATGTATTTTAATTAAGACACCTATATTAGAAAGGATGTATACATGTATACAGTATATATATATAATATATATATGTATAGAAAAGTCTATTAAAAAGGGAATGTATTGTATATCCTAAGAGAACGCCATTGCAGTTGAACAAGTAGAATACGTATCAATGTTACTGTAAAGGAATAATTTAGTTCAAATATTTCATATTCTCTACGTTTCATTCACCATGCAATCGCATGACCAGAACTGATCTTTATCTTTAAAAGGGAAAAATACACTTACTACAAGGAACACCTGTCAGATTAGGATAGGGACACTTATCAGAGGTTAAAAGGGACATTCATGACAAAGAGGGAGGGGCGCCTATTAGTTAGAACATTTTCCCTAAGTAAAAAGGGCGATTTTAGGGTACTTGAAAAAAAGGGAAGCTCTAATTTTATTTCTCTCTTTCTTTATAATATATTTTAATTTCTTCTCTTTATTTCTTACTTCTAACTCTTTCCTTTTTTCTTTCTTTCTTACTTCTAACTCTTTCCTTTTTTTTTTCTTTCTTACTAAATAATTTCAGTTTTCTTTCTTTCTTTCAATCTTTCATGCTTACTTTCATTTCCTTTCTTTTCTCGCTCTTTTTTCTTTCTTACTTATGGCTACTTTAATTTTTCTTTCTTTTTTGTTCATTTTTTATTGATCGAAACCTCCAGTAAAAAACATACGTGGCATAGATGGATTCAACTTATTTTGCACCCAAACTTTTCCGGTGAAGTATCGTTTTAAATGTTTATTTTTCATTCCCAAAAGTGGAATATCATAGCTTAAACATCAAAATTAAACACAGCATCAGCACAGACCAGGTTATGACATCCTAGGTCATAATATAAGAGGAAACCACGCGATATCCTGGCTAAACATACTTCCTGATGATTTCATTTGAAAGCAACAGGGAATTAATTCTACAAATCATTTCACGGATCAAGTATGTACATTCTCACGTGCAAAACAAAGGGTTAAAATTGTTTATATTCCTTAGTGAATATTATCTTACCAGTGAAAGGATGAGAGAAAGGTGGAAGGTAGGACTCTGTGAGACCCCTGCTCTTATTTTGGTTACTACACGACTGCAAGCCACAATATTTTGGCACAAGAAAAAAGAAAAGAATAACAAATTTTGTTATAGCTGAAACACATGGATCTTTCGTTATTCCTTACGATATAGTTATTATAATGAAACATGAACCAGTGTGATGACGTCATGGTCATGTAATCCACTCAAGGAAACCAGTCTGCACGCACCGATTTGACACAAATCCTAAATCATTGAGCACAGTCACATTCTTAATAATGACAAGCAAGCAACAGCAAAAGGAAAGGAAAGGAAAGGAAAAGCGAAGAACGAAGGGCTAACAAATGAGTTAGAAGTGGACACAGGGCACTCAATTATCCGTATATAGGCCAAGGCCCCGCGGTTCAGCTAGCCATGCTCCGAGATTTGGTTCGTTTTCAGGTCAGAACTAGCCCTAATTCTTGTTTTAGGTCTATAAGATTTTTTTTTAAATGCCGATGATTGCTTTACACTATAGGGCGTACAAGTTACAGCGTCCAAAAGTATGTCAGGACTCAGCTTCAGGCGTATCCGGACACCTAACCCCTGGACATCCTCCCCGGATAACCACCCCAGTCGACTACCCCATATGACAACTACCCCCTAGGGCTACCACCCTTTAGGACGACTTTCCCATAGGACAACTACCCACTTTGACAACTACCCCCGGACAACTACCCCTAGGACAACTACCTCCGGACAACTACCACCCGAACAACTACCACCCGGACAACTACCTCCCGGATAACTACCCCCTAGGATAGTTGTCTGGCCCAAGTCCCCTTTTTTGGAAAAAGTTTGTTTAAAAGAAATAGCAAGAAACCAACCGAGGGCAAGGACCCCGCAAAAAACTCATTTTTCCCCCTGCAAAATGCAAGACCACATTTACCTACATAACAGCGCGATTAAGCGAACCTAACTCAGCCAAAAAAAACGCGAAAAAATAGCAATGTAAGATGTAACAACACGGAGGCATCGTCAAACATTTCGGCAAAGTTTCCGGGTTCAGCAGGTTGCAAAATCATAAAATCAGTTCCGCATAAGCGATCGTAAAAGCCTAATTTGTTAAAAAAAATACGTACTTTTATCGCCGGAATCTGGGTAAAAACACTCCATTAAGTTGTACAGGTGCGCAGAAGACAAACTGTGAGTCATTTTTTTTTCAATCTGCGCATAATTATATGCAAATTATACCGAACGAAATTAGTCTCATGCACATCGTTTATTATTGTCACAGATGGGTCGGAATTGCTACACTATATGGACAGATTAGATAGATGTGTAAATCATTAAAATTATAATCAGTATAATTACGATGTGAAAGTTATTCTTCTGGATATCCGGCTTCCGCAAACCATGGACCTATTACGGATGGACATTCATCGTTTTCTTAACGAATTCATTGTGATTGTCTCCGTCAATGTCGTCTCAATAACATTCTGTACATGTTTCTTCACTTTGATCTCATGATGGTCATCGCAAAAAGGCCGGGACAGAATCAAGATAGTAATTTTACACATGTTAATCTACATGCGCAGAAGATAATTACTCGCCTAAATCATGGAAAATCGATGTGCAGTTCTGGCTTATAATCGGAAATTGTTGTTCCGTGTACTGTATTTTATTTTGAAAAACATGTTGATATACTAGATAGAGTTTAGAGTTGGATTGGTTGCGATTTAAAATCCCGTTTCCCCCTATTTCCTCATAATATTCCAGAGTTACAACGCACAGGGCTTATAAAGATCATGGCCTTCTAATTGTTTTATAAGGTCATGGGTGTGTGCGAATCCGTAATAATACATTTCATATCACCAAAATCGTCTGCTTTACAACTTTGCTGCTCCCCCTTAGTTAGGGTACGCATATGCGTGTTCCAACCGACCCCCCCCCCCCCTTTTCAGCAAAAGTCCGGTGTGTAAAGTCAATACGGCTCGACCTTTTTCTTTTGTATACGAGCTTTTTTCAGCATCCCCCCCCCCCCCCCTTTTCAGCAAAAGTCCGGTGTGTAAAGTCAATACGGCTCGACCTTTTTCTTTTGTTACGAAAAGGACATTTTGGCAACACGCATGCGGTCATTTTGAAACCTGAGTGGGGGGGCCAGGCCCTTTTTATCTCTGATGGTGAGTGCATGCCCCTTATTAAGTGCGAGGAGTGGAAAATTCACAGTCCTAAAACCTGCAATTCAATTAGAAATTAGAAATTAGCAATTAGAAATATAACTTGCTAGGTCAGACATGCTATAGCATCACCAGGAAGACAAAGGCAATGATGATGTATTTTACATATGTATGGAAGCATCCAATTCTATTATGAACATGTGCTAAGCTGGGGGAAATTACATACCATTGTCTATTCTAGAATATTAGTTTAGTCTGACATGTCTGACATATCAACTTATATGTTGCTATTGTTTGTGGTATTGTAACAGGTGGTCATCTTTGGCAAAGTTACATGCCACTTTCTCTAGTTAGCTCATTGATGACTGACAGATGATGTCACAAGGGGAATGAGATCTGGAGGTTTTTAGGGTTGAGCTTATATTAGCAAGTTTGAAAAACAAATATAAAAAAATAAATTTACAAATCTAGGAAACAAATTCAGAAGTTTACATATCAAAATATGAGATGTATGCAGGACTGCACACTAACAGGAATATACTTGCATTTCGATGTCATAGGCCCTTTAAAACTTCTCGATATCACCAATGCTCACTAGGTTTGTTTTGTTGTATAAAGACCTGGTGTGCGTGACCGGGTTAACGAATGATTTCCTTCAAAGTGTCTTTTCTAGTACAATCGAAATTTCGTCATACGAATATTTCAATCCCTTTACTACCCAAAGCTAAGCAGCATTATAAGATGTTTCATTAACCTACTTTGTATCGGTGCGTGTGGCCGAGCGAGTGTATGTATGTGTTTGTTTGTTTAAATTCCGTGGACCTTGAAAAGGTCTTCTCTTGAAGATTTGTTGTTGTTGTTGATGATGATGATGAAGGTGATGGCGATTTGTAATATCATGTCGTTAGAGATTAGCTCGAACTTTGGGGCGACGTTAAAGGTACTAGATCCCTTTTGCAGCCAACCTCAAATGCTCTAGAACTTTGCAGGAATTATGAATATGTCATGTATGTCCTATCTGTGAAATTTAAACGTTAGCAGTGTCCGAATATTCAAATTATGCAAGGAAACCCGTTTACTTGCTAGACTTCACTGTCAGACAATATTGAGTGACTGACTGGCTTTTTTTCTTCTTTGGTAATAACATACATGAAAAGATTTGTAAAGGGTACATGAGCATTTGTCTACATCAATAATCCACTTCTTGTGATGGCTAAGATTAAACTGATTGAATCTTTGCGCAGCATAAAACGTATGACCATTCGGTACAATTGTCTGAAAATCAAGACTATTACTTTTGGGCTCTATAGCCCTAAAGTCGATTTGACAACTAATAGTCGTTATTTTCCCATTTGAAGACATTTTCAAGCCCCACCTTTTTTAGGGAAGTTCTAAATTAGTATTATCTTTCAAATGCAGTTGGAATTTAACTTTTTCATGTTTTTGGCCTGCAAATGGGACATAGTACCTTTAAGGAATTCGCATATTGTGGATAATCATAATAAATTGTTCCATGATGATGCGTGATACCTGTATTCCCAGCTTCTGAGGGGCGTTGAATTGACTTTTAATGTTCATTTGCAATAGTCCATTTTCGTAATGTAACCAAATTTAATGCATAAATCTTTGTGAAGTGCCTTAAATACAAATTATTTCATTCACCTGATAACAATAATAGAATTTCAATAGTCAGAATGCAAACTGCATATATTAAGTGTTGCTAGGTAGGTCAAGCCATAATGTTTGTCCTACCTGGCAACAATTAATGTATGCAGTTCGAATTCTGTCCATTGAAATGCTATTATTCTTATCAGGTGAATGAAATAATTTGTATTATAGCGACAAGTTTAGGTACTACAGGTCAAGTAAAGGTCGGAAAAGTTATATTGAATATTGAGGTTGAATACTGTTGCTAGAGATATAGAAAAATATACATTGTTTCGTTCATTCGTTAGTTTATTCTGTGTTCCATAAACAAGATATTCTCTACATCCCATGAAACTGCTTTACAATAGAGTACTGTACTACATAATACAATTACGACAATAGCCAAATATTATTATACATATCGAAACAAAATACAGATCAAAATTGACTATGAAGAATCAACCGAAGGCATATTCCATATCCTTGTCCATTAACTTTTAAAATGTGTAAACATAGCAATGACGTATTTTTGGACGTGAATATGATTTCTATGAGATGAATACAATTTGCCATTGACATTATCGGTGTGCAGTGATTTTAAGTATTTCAGATATTGAGCATGGGCCTATCTATAGCGACCATGTTATGACTTTATAGTTCCCAAATGAACACAGTTCTTATATTCCCTACATAGTTCAGGCATCATAATAGTGCATTACTTTACTACTGTTCTTTTTATAGAGAAATCAGCTTGAATATGCCACTCCATCGATTTGCGAGTGGTTCGGTATTATGTTGTAGTGTTTAGACTTTGGTAAACAGGCCCTTCTTTATATCAAGAAATAAATTATCATAATCTGTAAGTTTCTACATTGGGATAGAGGAGCGTAAATATCATCTTCCTCTTTTCATTAAAAGTGTCATTAACAGAAAACTAGCTACTAGAATCACTTTCAGCTCTGAAGGAATATCGGATTATTCTTGTATACTTTTCCTTTAAAGGTAATACGAAGTTTTGGGAAATTTTGAAAATTGGCTGGATAGTGATTCTTTACAATTTTGATATATTTGGATGCCCCTGTGGATGTACTAAAAGCACTAAAAAAATTAGCCCCGAAAACACTCCTGCTTTTGAGTAAAATTAAATATAAAAATTTCAACTAGCGCTTGTAGCTGCAACCATAAAAATCTCAGAATATGTAGTAGTGATATATCATTTTCAAACGGGAATAGCCATCGGTCGATTTTAGTCAAGAAACATAGTTTCATGGCTTAGTTAATATCTTGACCTTGAGAGGGAGCTATACAGCATAAAGAGTTTAATATTTAACATTTCATAACTTTAGACTCAAATTCAACCACGACAACGATTACTGAATATAGTATGATCGAATATACTTCTGATATGTACATTTTAACAAAATTCACGACCCCACACCAAGACCTTGTATTACTTTTAACCTTCCATGTTAACATCAAAGCAGAACGGAGAAATATGCCCAAATTTGGATATGCCTGGATTTCACATTTCCGTAGTTTCCATCTTGAGAATCGTTTCCGCTATTAACAGTGTTTGAACGCGATATCACCAATGCTCACTAGGTTTGTTTTGTTGTATATAGACCTGGTGTGCGTGACCAGCGTAACGAATGATTTCCTTCTAAGTGTTTTTCCTAGTACTACCAACATTTTGTAATTCCTTTTATAATGAATATTTCAATCCTTTACTACCCAAAGCTAAGCAATATTATAAGATGTTTTATTTACCTACTGTATTGAGCATTTCAGCAGAAGACTTTGTTTCGGTGCGTGTGTGCGAGTGTGTGCGTGTGCGAGTGTGTGTGTTTGTTAGTTCGTTCCCAGTGTTTTATTGGTGAGTTTTCAAATTAATAGTTAGCATAATCTTTGTCATCTTTATTTCTTACGAGGCGACCGAGGAGAGTGCATGTAAGGTGCTTAATATCTATACAAATATATATGAAAGAGCACATTCAATTCTGATACATGCTCATAAATATCATTCGTAAAATGTGTCATCCCAGTATATAGACTGACAGTGCACAAGACCAAAACAAGACCAAAAAAAACATAAGGAATTGCAGGAAAATGTCAATCTAGCAAACCCTCAAGAAAGTTGGCGCATGGCACACAGCACCGACATTGTCGGTCATGTAGAATTTAGGCTTACAAATAAAGAACATTGAAAGAGGTTGTTATTTTTTTTTTCGTTCTAAAGTTCGTTCAACTCTTACGGTGCCAAGGGCTTTCGCTTGTTTCAAGAATTTACCCAAACACAATCAATGTTGTGTGCCAACGTTATAGGAACGTTATAACGTTTCCTTGTGATACCAAGAGTTAGTTATACCAGGGACATGATCATGTCCCTGGTAATACGAATGAAAATTATTTTTAAAATATGGATGAGTTTCCTTTGTAATTATCCTTTACGTTTATGTTCATTATTGCTGACCATTGTTAAATGCTACAATTGGAAAAGATCCTGTACAAAATGTGAAATTCTCTCAAGGAATGTTTATAGTTGCATATAACCGTGTGGAGAATTTACTTTTTTTTATGATGATTATGCTAATTGTGTACGCATGCACACACTTTGGTGAAACGGAGAGCATTAACAAACACAAATCATGGCACATAAATGCAGGTATATAATTGTATTTAGATATATATTATATATATATATATATATATATATATATGTAAAACATAACTTGATGTATGTAGTTTTTAATTTCGTTCTTGAGTGTTCGAAGTCAGTAATAAATGATCACTTAAATCATTAAACCCCTATCGACATAAGTATGGAGGCCTATCCGGGATTGGAACGCGGGACCTCTCATACCCCACACAAGAATCATTCTGCATTCGTTTTGCATTTTCCAAGACCTTGAACATGATTAGCAACTTTCTCAAAAATATCTAGAATACTTGACTCATACTCTAAACAGTGCTACAAATTGACCGCCATACACGTTTTCATTGATGAAGCAATGTGTGTTTGAAATGACCTCGACTGTTTGACACATATATTTACGTGACAGGCACAGTGAGAGTTAACAAGTCTCTAAAAAATGAAATTCGTCAAGAATAGACCGGTGTATTAACATATTCAAATTGTATGCATTTTTTATACACAAAGGTTGTTCTTGACAACCTAAAAGCTTGCCCGAGGCTGGCCTGACAAAGCAACACATAATTCAAGCAGACTTGATTCAGTACTGTAGTTCATTCATTTATACCACGTTGATGGAATAACACACTCTTACAGAGCACACCATCCAAACAAAACCCAAGAGAGGGAAACTGCTCCTTTGTCAATGAGCGAAAATGCTTACTCAGTCGTTATTGTTAAAACAGCTGAATGTTCTCATTAAGATGCACATAATCAGAAGGCAGTGACTATCATTGGATCATAGAAAGTATCACGTTGAATTTCCATCCGTAATAGGTCCATGCGCAAACCAACCTGGTATTTTTTGTTGTGTCCTGCGGGACGCAATTACTCACTGCTTTTGCATAATTTGTTTTTGAGATTTGTCTTTTTCAATTAAGTGCCCCTTTTCATCTCTGATGGTGAGTGCCCCTTATTGAGTGCGAGGAGTGGAAAATTCACAGTCTTAAAACCTGCAATTTATTTAGAAATTAGAAATTAGCAATTCGAAATATAACTTGCTATGTCAGACATGCTATAGCATCACCAGGAAGACAAAGGCAATGATGATGTATTTTACATATGTATTGAAGCATCCAATTATATTATGAACATGTGCTAAGCTGGGGGAAATTACATACCATTGTCTATTCTAGAATATTAGTTTAGTCTGACATGTCTGACATATCAACTTATATGTTGCTATTGTTTGTGGTATTGTAACAGGTGGTCAACTTTGGCAAAGTTACATGCCACTGTTTCTAGTTAGCTCATTGATGACTGACAGATGATGTCACAAGGGGAATGAGATCTGGAGGTTTTTAGGGTGGAGCTTAGCAAGTTTGAAAAACAAATACAAACAAAATATTTACAAATCTATGAAACAAATTCAGAATGTTAAAACATCAAAATATGAGATGTATGCAGGACTGTACACCAACAGGAATACACTTGTATTTGGATGTCATAGGCCCTTTAAAATTTCTTGATATCACCAATGCTCACTAGGTTTGTTTTGTTGTATAAAGACCTGGTGTGCGTGACCGGGTTAACGAATGATTTCCTTCAAAGTGTCTTTTCTAGTACAATCGAAATTTCGTCATACGAATATTTCAATCCCTTTACTACCCAAAGCTAAGCAGCATTATAAGATGTTTCATTAACCTACTTTGTATCGGTGCGTGTGGCTGTGCAAGTGTATGTATGTGTTTGTTTGTTTAAATTTCATGGACCTTGAAAAGGTCTTCGCTTGAAGATTTGTTGTTGTTGATGATGATGATGAAGTTGATGGCGATTTGAGATATCATGTCGTTAGAGATTAGCTCGAACTTTTGGGCGACGTTTAATAAGGAATTCGCATATTTTGCATATTCTTTTAAGCCCATTTTCCATGATGATGCGTGATACCTGTATTACCAGCTTCTGAGGGGCGTTGAATTGACTTTTAATGTTCATTTGCAATAGGCCATTTTCGTAATGTAACCAAATTTGAGCATAAGTCTTTGTGAAGTTATTTTATTCACCTGATAACAATAATTGTATTTCAATAATCAGAATGCAAACTGCATATATTAAGTGTTGCTAGGTAGGTCAAGCCATAATGTTTGTCCTACCTGGCAACAATTAATGTAGGCAGTTCGAATTCTGTCTATTGAAATACTATTATTCTTATCAAGTGAATGAAATAATTTGTATTATAGCGACAAGTTTACACTATGAACGCGACGGACAAAGAAAGCGGACAAAATATACAGTTCGTCAGGTAGACAAAGGAACATCCCTTCACTGCTATTATGTACAAATGTGTAGAACAGGTGAATATGCATGTGACACCTGTTCTACACATTGCTACATAATAGCAGTGAAGAGATGTTCCTTTGTCTACCTGAGGAACTGTATATTTTGTCCGCTTTCTTTGTCAGTCATATTCATAGTGTTAGGTACTACAGGTCAAGTAAAGGTCGGAAAAGTTATATTGAATATTGGGGTTGAATACTGTTGCTAGAGATATAGAAAAGCATACATTTTTTCGTTCATTCGTTAGTTTATTCTGTGTTCCATAAACAAGATATTCTCTACATCCCATTAAAATGCTTTACAATAGAGTACTGTACTACATAATACAATTACGACAATAGCCAAATATTATTATACATAACGAAACAAAATACAGATCAAAATTGACTATGAAAAATCAACCGAAGGCATATTTCATATCCTTGTCCATTAACTTTTAAAATGTGCAAACATAGCAATGAAGTATTTCTGGACGTGAATATGATTTCTATGGGATGAATAAAATTTGCCATTGACATTATCGGTGTGCAGTGAGTTTAAGTATTTCAGATATTGAGCATTGGCCTTTCTTTAGCGACCATGTTATGACTTTATAATTCCCAAATGAACACAGTTCTTATATTTCCTACATAGTTTAAGCATCATAATAGTGCATTGCTTTACTACTGTTCTTTGTATAGAGAAATCAGCTTGAATATGCCACTCCATCGATTTGCATGTGGTTCGGTATTATGTTGTAGTGTTTAGACTATGGTAAACAGACCCTTCTTTATATCAAGAAATACATTATCATAATCTGTAATTTTCTACATTGGGATAGAGGAGCGTGAATATCATCTTCTTCTTTTCATTAAAAGTTTCATTAACAGAAAACTAGTTACTAGAATCACTTTCAGCTCTAAAGGAATATCGGATTATTCTTGTATACTTTTCCTTTAAAGGTAATACAAAGTTTTGGGAAATTTTGAAAAATGGCTGGATAGTGATTCTTTACAATTTTGATATATTTGGATGCCCCTGTGGATGTACTGTAAGCACTAACATATTTAGCCCCGAAAACACTCCTGCTTTTGAGTAAAATTAAATATAAAAGTTTCAACTAGCGCTTATGGCCATACAATTGTCGCTGCAAATATGAAAATCTCAGAATATGTAGTAGTGATATATCATTTTCAAACGGGAATAGCCATCGTTCGATTTTAATCAAGAAACATAGTTTTATGGCTTAGTTAATATCTTGACCTTGAGAGGGAGGTATACAGCATAAAGAGTTTAATATTTAACATTTCATAACTTTAGACTCAAATTCAACCACGACAACGATTACTGAATATAGTAGGATCGAATATACTTCTGATATGTACATTTGAACCAAATTCATGACCCCATACCAAGGCTTTGTATAACCTTTAACCTTCCATGTTAGCATCAAAGCAGAACGGAGAAATATGACCAAATTTGGATATGCCTGGATTTCACATTTCCGTGGTTTCCATTGAAATTGTGCTCTTTAGAATCGTTTCCGCTATTAACAGTGTTTGAACGCGATATCACCAATGCTCACTAGGTTTGTTTTGTTGTATATAGACCTGGTGTGCGTGACCAGCGTAACGAATGATTTCCTTCTAAGTGTTTTTCCTAGTACTACCAACATTTTGTAATTCCTTTTATAATGAATATTTCAATCCTTTACTACCCAAAGCTAAGCAATATTATAAGATGTTTTATTCACCTACTGTATTGAGCATTTCAGCAGAAGACTTTGTATCGGTGCGTGTGTGCGAGTGTGTGCATGTGCGAGTGTGTGTGTTTGTTAGTTCGTTCCCAGTGTTTTATTGGTGAGTTTTCAAATTAATAGTTAGCATAATCTTTGTCATCTTTATTTCTCACGAGGCGACCGAGGAGAGTGCATGTAAGGTGTTTAATATCTATACACATATATATGAAAGAGCACATTCAATTCTGATACATGCGCATAAATATCCTTCGTAAAATGTGTCATCCCAGTATATAGACTGACAGTGCACAAGACCAAAACAAAAACACAAAAAACATAAGGAATTGCAGGAAAATGTCAATCTAGCAAACCCTCAAGAAAGTTGGCGCATGGCACACAGCACCGACATTGTCGGTCATGTAGAATTTAGCCTTACAAATAAAGAACATTGAAAGAGGTTGTTAATTTGTTTTCGTTCTAAAGTTCGTTCAACTCCTACGGTGCCAAGGGCTTTCGCTTGTTTCAGGAATTTACCCAAACACAAGCAATGTTGTGTGCCAACGTAATATAGGAACGTGATAACGTTTCCTTTTGATACCAAGAGTTAGTTATACCTGGGACATGATCTTGTCCCTGGTTATACGAATGAAAATTATTTTTAAAATATGGATGAATTACTTCTGTAATTTTCCTTTACGTTTATGTTCATTATTGCTGACCATTGTTAAATGCTACAATTGGAAAAAATCATGTACAAAATGTGAAATTCTCTCAAGGAATGTCTATAGTTGCATATAACCGTGTGAAGAATTTACTTCTTTATGATGATTATACTAATTGCGTACGCATGCACACAACGGAGATCATGGCACATAAATGCAGGTATATAATTGTATTTAGATATATATTATATATGTATATGTAAAACATAACTTGATGTATGTAGTTTTTAATTTCGTTCTTGAGTGTTCGAAGTCAGTAATAAATGATCACTTAAATCATTAAACCCCTATCGACATAAGTATGGAGGCCTATCCGGGATTGGAACGCGGGACCTCTCATACCCAAAACAAGAATCATTCTGCATTCGTTTTCCATTTTCCAAGATCTTGAACATGATTAGCAACTTTCTCAAAAATATCTAGAATACTTGACTCATACTCTAAACAGTGATATAAATTGACCGCCATATACGTTTTCATTGATGAAGCAATGTGTGTTTGAAATGACCTCGACTGTTTGACACATATATTTACGTGACAGGCACAGTGAGAGTTAACAAGTCTCTAGAAAATGAAATTCGTCAAGAATAGACCGGTTTATTAACATATTTAAATTGTATGCATTTTTTACACAAATGTTGTTCTTGACAACCTAAAAGCTTGCCCGAGGCTGGCCTGACAAAGCAACACATAATTCAAGCAGACTTGATTCAGTACTGTAGTTCATTCAGTAATAACACGTTAATGGAATAACTCATCACTAGGTCCCCAGAAAAGAAACATCTCCATGTATTACATTTAATTTTTGTTAGTTAACCAAGCAATTTTTAGGAATTGTGCCTCAGGAAAATATTGAACCGCCATATGGCTGTCTCCATGTTTGTGACTATGTATCATTTATGTATCTCTATTTCTCCTCAGCCTGGACACCTTTACGATGGGAAAGACACTTTCTAAAAAGACTAAACAGATCACTGAACCCCCGAAGGATGACAGACCAAGTTCAAGGTACAGATATGTTTAGCATAAGTCCACCGTTACACATATATAATTGTTCAAATTGCACTGGTCACAGAATGCTAATGAATGAGCATGATCATTTATCACATATAATATCCAAGAAAAGTATAATGTTTTCTATGTGATTTCAAAATTTCAAAGTACAAAACTATTTAAAAGTGGGATTTAGGCAGTACCTTTTTTTTCTGATTTTGAGATTTGTGTAGTTGTTTTTACTTACCACCCTTGTTCATGTTGATATCCAATCACGATAAACCTATAGACTAAGCATATGCACTGATTCCTTGATAGGATAAAGGGCAGAATGGGCGTTATTAGCCTGCTGAGTTTGAGCAAAATCTGATAATACCTTTACAGATTTGTCTATATAATTTCAATTTCCTTTTCTTTTCTCCCCCCTTGCACTTGACTTTAGAAGACTAGACTGCGAACTTTAATCACCTTTTGTCTAAAGTAACATTTTATGTGACTGGACATTCTTTTCTTTTCCATGAAAAAGCGCATCTAATTCTAATACATGCGCATAAATATCCTTGGTAAAATGTGTCGTCCCAGTGTAATAACAATAATTAAAAAAAACATAAGATTTGTAAGACGCCAAATCCACTTGACAATCAAATGCTCAAGGCGGAACTTGCGCAAAAGATGCAATACATGATTGATATACAAATGTAAGATAGGAGAGGTACGGACATGAAAGGCAAAATATATAAGGAATTACATGCAGAATTAAAGTATGGACCGCATGTGCAGGTTTATAATTATGTTACATATATATATATATGTATATATTTTAATATCTTTTTCGTTTGTGAGTGTTCAAAGCCTGTGATAAATAATCACTTAAATCATGAAATCCAAATCGCCATAATTATGGAGGCCTTTTCGGGATTGGAACCCGGGACCTCTCATACCCCCCCAAAAAAAATTATTCCTCATTCGTTTCCCATTGTCCGAGATCTTGCACATAATTTGCAATTTTCTCAAAACTATCTAAAATACTTGACAAATGCTCTTAAAGAGAAGGTTGAGTTCTGGGAAGAGTTGAAAAATAATATGTGAGCGTTGTCATTGTATTATTCAAGTGTGGATGAACATCATATAAAAAATGTTCCCTGAAAAGCATTGCTCTTCAAATGCCTTAATAGTCTAAATATGGCATGTAACATCATATTGTAATGCCACATGTTCGTGTAGTCTCATATACATCTTTTTGAGAACAGTGTTTGTATCTTTGCCAAGACTGGGCAAACTTTCTTATCATTTTGATGATTCCTGAACCTCGCAGTACACACCAATACTTATATGCTGGATGAAAAAACTTTGCGGGTCGATTACACAATACAATGGCATGACCAGAACTCAACTTATCTTTAACATTGATACAAATTAACCGCCATTTACGTTTTTCTTGGTGAAGCAATGTGTGCTTAAAAGGACCTCAACTGTTTGTTTCATATATTTAAAAGACAGGCGCAGTGAGAGTTAACAAGTCCCTAAAAATGAAATTCTTTAAGAATAGACCGGTTCTGTAATATATTCATATTTTATGCATACTATGTAAAGAAAGAAAATTCTAGGGAAAGCTTGCACGAGACTGTTCCGACATAACAACACATAAGTTAAGCAGAATTGATTCTAAGTACTGTAGTTCAGTCATAAATAACAGGTTAATGGAATAACTCATCACTAGGGCCCCCAGGAAAGAAAATTTTCATTTTTGTTAGTGAACCGGTCAATTTGTAGGACTGGCGCCCCTCAGGCAAATCTTGAACCGCCATATGGTGGACCCCATGTTTGTGATTATTTATCATTTATTTATCTTTATTTCTCCTCAGCCTGGATACCTTCACGATGGGAAAGAATATTTCCAAAGAAACTGAAGAGCTGACTGGACCCCCTAAAGATGACAGACCAAGTACAAGGTACAGATATGTTAAGCATTAGTCCACCGGGATACATTTCTACTTGTTAAATCTGCACTGTTCACAGAATGCTAATGACTGAGTTAGACCAGCATCTATCATTTCTGATCTTGATACGCGTTTTGTTCAAAACACGGTTGCGTCCTTTCTCATTTTCATGGAATCAACGATAACATGTTGATTCAAATAGTATGCATACTTTGTTCGCAAAGGCTGTGCTTGACAACCTAAACGCTTGCCCGAGGCTGGCCCGACAAAGCAACACATAATCCAAGCAAAGTTTATTCTAAGTACTGTAGTTCGTCATTAATAATACGTTAATGGAATAACTCATCACTAGGTCCCCAGGAAACAAAACGTCTATAATATCTAATTTGTGTTAGTGAACCGGTCAATTTTCAGGACTGGTGCCCTATGCAGGCAAATCTTGAACCGCCATATGGTTGACCTCATGTTTGTGATTATTTATCATTTATGTTTCTCTATGTGTATGTTGACATTTCTTCTTAGCCTGGATACCTTCACGATGGGAAAGAAACTTTCTAAAGAAACTGAAGAGATGACTGAACCCCCGGAGGATGACAGACCAAGTACAAGGTACATAATGTTAAGCATAAGTCCACCGTGATACATTTCTAGTTGTTAAATTTGCACTGGTCACAGGATGCTAACGACCGTTAGACCATCTCTCACACTTGACATTAGTCAAACGACGGCCTCCTTTCAATCCAATC
Source organism: Strongylocentrotus purpuratus (assembly GCF_000002235.5). Lineage (NCBI taxonomy): Eukaryota > Metazoa > Echinodermata > Echinoidea > Camarodonta > Strongylocentrotidae > Strongylocentrotus > Strongylocentrotus purpuratus. The sequence goes on from NW_022145601.1 coordinate 4,908,299, forward strand.
AAAGCTTCGTTATGTAAACACGCAAGTACATATTTAGCCATTATAATTTCCTAAAAGAATATCCTTTTTGACTCTATTCTGGACTGTTCGCTTGATGTCGTCCCAAGCTGTTCGATGTTATTACATGCAGGGGTTTCTTGGTTGCTACTCCATGAGCTCGAGCCCGTTATCTTCCAAGTATAGACCATTTCATAGTTAGCACATGGGTCAAATGACCTCCAATATCCACAGATCTTTTACTAATGGAGAAGTCCCACTTTGTGTATTTAAGAATACTCAACGCCAAAGTCATGTATGTGCTTCATGAAAAGCTCTTGTTTGCCCTCTTGTATCATAAGAATGTACCGTAGGTGCACACATTAATATTTACTACATAACATGAGCACATATTCCTGTCAGTGGGTTTTACAATTTTATCTGAAATAACCTTTATCTGCCCATGCGCAGATAGTATTTACGAAAAAGCTTATTGGTTGGTGATTTAGGCACGATGTGGTCTAGCATTAGGGAATTTTAGATTGAGTGGGCGAGAACACGACGAACGCCGACTGATCATTCGTGTCAACGTACTCAACTGCCCATGTTGACTACAATAAGCGACTTCGTAATTAGGATTTGCGCATGGGCAGATAAAGGTCATTCGTACCCAAATTGTAAAACCATTGAGACGAATACTCGGATAGTGCTCACGAAAGTTATGTAATCAGTATTCATTTATGCACCAACAGTACATTTATCTGATACACAGCTGGAAGTATTCTTCTCAAGAGGCAAACAAAAGGTATTTATGAAGCACCTCCATCACTTTGGCAGTGATTATTCTAAAATGCACAGGTGGGAAGTATCCATCGTGTCTAAGATCAGGGGATATTTTGGGTCATGCGTTCCAGAGCTATTTACGAACTCGCTTATTAGAGATCTTTTATATTTCACTCGACGATATACATGCATGCAGGAAGTAAGCGTGCACGCGCGCGGACGCGGCAAACTAGTACCGTACTAGATTTAGGAAAATCAAGGTTGGTGCATTCTCGATCGCCGACTGAGACGACGTGACGCATGCGCAGTTCCTTAAAATGACGTCACACGTTGCAGTCAAAGCTGTCGACGTGCAAATCTAAAAGTCCCTATTATCGTCTATAAAGACGAAATCCCTTGCAATGGCAGCTGCGTACAGAATCACATGTGGCTCCAATACCTCATTGGTGGACCGTTGGGCTGTTAACCAACCTGGGGGTGTTTCACAAAGAATAAGATCGACTTTAAGTTGGACTTAACTATGGCAAGCTGTTCATGCCACTGTTTGCTCTTACTATTCACTGGCATTGGTCTCTGAACGGACGTATAAATCGTGGTCATACATCTAACAGAATTTACATTTGTTGATAGTTCATGAATGAAGGACAATATCTAAAGATAATAACTTAGAGACAAATAGTGGGAGCAACCAGTGGCATGGATGGCCTGTCATAATTAAGTCCAACCCAAAATCGATCTTAGTCTAGGTCCGTTATGCCATTGGTTCTTAATTCACCACACATCATATTGTTGTTTATTGTTTTTCATAACATAAACAAACAAACCTATTCAGAGTGATATGGTTTTCACCCATGTATGTACTGCGATGAGATTGAGAGCTCATAGGCAGCTAACAGGAGAACATGTATCTAATTCATGTATTTTAAATTTGAATAAAATGTCCAAACAAGCGATTTAAGTTCTAAGAAATATAGGAATATGTCTTGAATTCATGTCCTTAAAATTTGAATAAAATGTCCAAACAAGAAATATTTGAAGTTATTCAAAAGTAACAAGTAAGAAACATGTTTAAGTCTTGTTGAAATATGGAATTTAGTGAGATGAGAGATAGAGCCATCAGCGCAATAATTGCTTATAACCCATTTTACAATATCATTGGTACGCATATATGAGTATTTCCCAGTATTTACCGGAAAATTACAGACCCTGCATGCATTTTCAATGAAATGACAGAAAAACTTTTTCTAGATGCTCTTTTTATGTTTAGTTGGACTACTAGAATGATTTCTTGATCTTGTACCCAGCATTAATGTACATGTATTTTAATTAAGACACCTATATTAGAAAGGGTGTATGTATATAGAAGAAAGTCCCAATTACAAAGGGAACGTATTCTATATCCTAAGAGAACGCCATTGCAGTTGAAAAATAGAATACTTCTTAATCTAAATGTAAAGCAATGGTTCAGTTCAAATATTTCATATTTCTTTTTAATTGAAATAAACATTAACATGACTAAGTATTTTTGAAGTCTTGAAGTATTTGTAGTCATCAAATTGAAGAATATTACTCGCTCACAAACTGGTGTATTACGGAAATGAACGAAATGTTAACTCTGTTAAATAATGAATCACCATACCAGTGACATGGAATATCAAGCAGGAAGGAATTGACAATTACCAGGACGTTTCGTTACATTATTCTTTTGTGATCTGCAATTCATGATATCCAATGAATAGAAGTCTTGATTATATGTATAGTATAACTGTAAATATATATTTTTATCTAATTCTATGCTTCTTATATATTATAGTGGTCAAACATCAATTCAAAGAAATGGATTCGATGACGTCATCATCAAAGTAGCAGACGCCATATCAGAAGATTGTGATTTAAGGAGACTTGGTCTTGAGCTGGGAGTCCAGACTCCTAATATCAGCAGGGCATTGGAGACGAATTGGGCTGGAGGTAAAAAGACCAGTAATGGTAACGTGATGATGCTTCAGAACTGGGCAGAGACGGTCAAGCTATCCGACCAACTCCCAACTCTCAGAGCAGCTCTCAAAAAGGTGGGCTTACTAGAGGTGGAAGAAACATGTTTCACAAGCAGCTGCAGCGGTAAGTTTTGCTATATAAATGAAATTGTAAATGGAAGTACTTATAAAGAAACTTGATTAATTATCATATGGGAAAACCATGTCCTTAGTTTGAGTAAAATTTTCCTTTATAAACTACATTGTAAATCCACACCTAAAAACAGTTTCTATTATAAATTAGTTCAACGAGTGTTGCATTAGTATCCTCTGATATGTTGAAAAGACAATCTTATGCACACACAATCACAAGAACTTGAAATACATTGTTATACATAATAAACACAAGAGCTATAGTCCTTTCACGTGTCAATTAACTTAATTTGTGTGCTGTAATTTTCCTACTACGGGCTCACGATCAATTGGGCAAAAAGAATTTCCGTTTCGGTTTAATAAAATTTGGAGTGGACTATTAGACTATTATTATTATTATTAGACTATTATTATTATTATTATTATTATTATTATTAGTAGTAGTAGTAGTAGTAGTAGTAGTAGTAGTAGTAGTAGTATTATTATTATTATTATTATTATTATTATTATTATTATTATTACTATTTATGAAATGATAAGAAAAATTGTCTTTCCCTAATGTGCTTGATGTTGACTATTTAATACACAGAGAATCACGAAATAGGGTTCAACATAATATTACAGCATGGTAATCTTATGCACATACATTTTACTAGAACACGTGAAATAAAATGTTATACAGAATTAAATATTATAGATCATGTTCATCAGTATTTAGGTATTTTTCTGAAAGATCTATTATATTTCGATAAACGGAAAATATTTGAAATTAAATTATGCCAAAATGTATTAGATTCCTTCTAAATGTTGCGTTGTGTGATTGTGTCAGTATATATCAGGGTGTACATGACATCTAAACCAGTGGCATAACCAGCTAGAATTGATAAACCAAGGGAGAAATCCCACCCAACTGATAAACAACAAGAACTTTGGCAGCCAAAGACAGCCCGGCAAACCACCTGCATATTTCACGCCATTGGTGTTAGAGGAAGGGGGGGTTCAAACGCCCGGATATGCGTCCATAGGCCGGGTTTATCCTCTATCCCCAAACAGAAACAGCGATACGTTTTCAACCTACTCGGCAGTAATTTTGAACCAAGTTTGCATTTATTTTTCTTACTTACATTATTATTTTGCAATATTGCTCTTCTCTATTTCCTCAGGTGACGGTGAGGCGATGCCAAGTGACATAATGAAGTTGAGAGAACAACTGAAAAGTAGATATCGCAAGAAATTTGGTCAGATCAAAACATCGCCTGTGAACCCTGAGTCATGGACAGGTCTTCAGCACATCTATGTCAGTCTCGTCCTAATGTTGGGGTTGCGAGGGGAAAAGGAGGAGCCAATAGATTATGATGGGTTGTTTAAATTCATTAAATCTGACACACCGACAGGTTTTGTAACACGATTAGCTTTCATTGGAGAAGCTGGTGTAGGGAAATCGACCCTGTTTGCTAAGATAGCTCTTGATTGGGCTGAGGGTAAAATTCTTCAAGAAATCAATCTGCTTTTTCTTGAATCATTTCGAGAGATTCAAGAGAGCGGATTCTTCGGGGATACTGTCATGGGCCATTTCCCAGATGATTCAGAAATAAAGGGGGAAAGGGTTGATGAATATATCAGGAAAAATCAGAGAAAAGTCCTTATCTTATTGGACGGACTGGACGAGGCACACATCGACATCAAAAAGCGAAATCGCAATGACGCTATCGTATCGATCGTAAGAGGAGAAAGATTCATTGATACCCCAGTCGTCATCACAACCCGTTCTTTTGGAGCAGATCAGATCAAGAGCATCACGGCGATTAATGACCATTACAGGTTCGGTAAGGTTAAGGGCTTCACAAAGAAAAACATGGCAACATATATAGACAACTATTTCAAAGATGATTCTGATTCTGCTTCGACCCTTATCAACTTCATTAACACAAACCAAGTGGTTTCTGAGTACATGGCACCCTTCCCAATATTCTGCAGTATGCTATGTAGCCTGTGGAAAACGCCATGTGAACGGGAGAATATTCAGACATTGGAAACATTCTCGCAACTCTTGAAGCGTCTTGTCTTTTCACTTCAGGAGCAATACTTTTCAAAACCAAATGAATTAGAGGACGGCTATGAAAGCCGCATGAAGAAAGCTAGTGACATTATGAAAGATATTGGTTGTATCGCGTTTCAAGGTCTGTTGGTTAAACAGCTCATCTTCGATGAAAAGGCGCTGGGCTCATGCACAGAGGCTGCGATTATTGCATGCGAAGTCGGTATTCTTAGCAAGGAAATAAGGCCGGCACCCTTGCAAATCAGAGAAAGTCAGCGAAAGCAATTCATCCAAGAATTTTCTTTCCCTCATAAGTTAATGCAGGAGTACATAGCGAGTTTCTACCTTGCATCGCTGTTCCACGAAGATCGTCAAGAATTCAACAGAATCCTGGCAGCCACTCTTTTAGAAGACTACGAGGAATTCAGATATGTCTTGTACTTCACTGCATCTCACGGAGGGGAAGTAGGAAAGTCGGTCTTGGAAGCTCTATGCAATCAAGTTGATGACATGGAGTTCATCATTCAGTGTGCTTTTGAATGTAATGATTCAGAAGCCATTGATCCCGTCAGGAACCTGTTGAAGACGACGACACGTCTTACGTTACCTGATAGTCTTTCATTCGCCGCATTTCTCGTCACACTTGAACCAATAGGGAAGGAAGTAGTAAGTTTCGTGAATATAATTATAGACGTATCTCATTCGCATTCATTTAATTGTAATATTATTATAATGAGGGAGTTCTGTCGTCTGTTGAGCTTTCAGTAATTACATATGCAAATTTGGCTACAAACAAAAGGATAACTACGCATAATAATATTAATAATAATAGTGGGTTCTTGTATAGCGCTCATGTCAGTCATATTTGACCCTCCTGGCGCTCCCGTATGTTACTTTTGTTCCAGCCTTCTCACCCATAATCATTATCACTGCCATGTTGACATTATATACGTCCTACAATGGGCTTTTATTCCAATGTGTGATCAGTCTCACATGATAACGACAATCGTGTCACCGTTTGTCTCTTCCTCATATACAAATTTAAAGAAAGGAAGAGAATAACAATATACGGCTCCTTCAGGATTGAACAAATACAAAAAACTAAGCCAACCAAACGAACTATAGAAAATAGGTCATTCTATATCCAATATGCCATCGATATAAACTAACTTGGTGTTTTTTTCCTTTTACAAATAAATTCATGGTAAAGATTTTTTTGTGCACTAATTAAACCATTAGCATGGTATGTTTGATTATAATTCTTCAAATTGGTATTTTTAGATCGAATGCTAACATTTTATTTTGTGTACAGGTAAGAAGAAGTTCCTCGATTCGTGAAATATTGGGTGTTTGCGAGTTCTTCGGAGCTACCGCATCATCGCCTGATGTAGCAGCGGCAGTAGGACTCTTCACATTGCAGAATTTACGAGAGTTGACCATCGAAATCGAGCGTCTGGATGACAAATTCTACACAGGAATGTCTGCTGCAGCTCCACAGTCCATGGTTTCTAATTATTGTATTAATGTTGATGAATCCTAAATCATAATTATCATTATTTCTTAAGGGCTACATGTTATTTGTTGCTTTAAAAAGGTAAAGACAAATTAATTACATTCACGAACAAAATTTCGTTATTTACACTCATATTTTCGGTCATTTCTTTTCACAAAGGTGAGAAGTCTAAACGTCATGAAAGGCTTGTAAAACGGGTCTTGCTCTCCTCTTTCTTCAGCTCCACCCACCTTCTCTTTATTTTTTATCTCTACATAAGTTATCATCGATATGTAGGTTCTGTCATTTTCTTTCTGTCTCTATGTGGCGGCGCTTGTGACATGAAGCAAAATCTGACCCCCATTCAAAGTACATTGTATCTGCCACCCTCCAATATAGGAAGAAATCATTTTCAATTCATCTAATTCTTCTTGTTCATCTGATTTGTTTATTCTGGTTAATATTTATTAATTTTTTTCCATTGGGATAAAAGATTATATTTGCACTTCACACACTATAGGACGCAGGTCATTTTTTCACTCGGGATGGGGCGGAAAATTAATGTTCCCTTGGCACTTTTACAATTCTCCTGCACAATCAGTGGCGTATTGAGCCAAATGTTATAACATCATCACAATTAAAATTAATCAATGACACATATTTGTAATGTTTAGATCCTCCTTTTTCATTTGATACAACTCTTTTGTCTTATTTGTGCGTAGCTGATCGTAAATGAAATGGAGTCGAGTCTTTTGTCAACTATTTTTGTTGAAATTATGGAAATGCAAGCATTATTTTTAACAAACAGAGCTTTGTTATTCCTTGCTGATTTTTCCTGATTGAGGTGTCATATGAAAGGGTAGAAAATGAACTTTCTAAAAATGTGATTTTATCTTTAAAATTCAGATACCATTCGCCAAATGACTTTTTGGTACCGTCTCTTCAAACTGATTTTAATCACTCGTGTGTGACATATGCATCATATGAGTTTCCTCAAATGAAAGAAGAGGATCTATGCTTTACAAATATTTGTCATGTATTAATTTTAATTGTGATTAAATTATGATAAAACATCGATAATTCTCGATTTCGTTATTTCTGGGACGCACTTTATAACAAAATAGGACTTAAAACGTAGCTGGATAAAGGCTTGACGGTACATGTATATGATTCGTCAATGTACCAAGCGTATCAATATCAAAGAAAGCTGAAGGGGTTAAACAAAAAATAATACCGTCCGACCCCTCGCCGAAATTAGAAGACTTCGCATGTCACTGTGTACTAAATGTGCATCATAGCGACCCCCTCCCCTTTATAGGTATATATACCTTATTTACGTTTTCTAGTTTGAAACTTTGCATTGAGGACTTTTTTGTCCACACAGGTAATTAATCAAAGTCTGACCTCAATGATCACACCTTCTTCCTCTCTCATGGCGATAATCAGTGTTAATTTACTTTACCAAGTAGATAATTATTCCGATTCCGGGGGAATGCATCTCTTCGTCTAAACATGCTATAAATGTATACATGTACAGGGGAGCAGCAGCGCAGAGCTCTCACAATGTCTAACCGAGAACATGAATTGCTTTTTCTATTTAGTTAGGAATTATGAAAGGTAGTCAAATAATGAAGTTTTGAACATTTTATCGCAAATTTTCTAACGATTTAAAAGCCAAACTTCAAAAATAAAGAGAAAAAGCAACTCAGTGGATTCGCATCTCTTGTAATAAAGCCAAATATAAACAGCAGGAAGCCGTTCTTATGTAAGACTTGAAAGGCGGTCTTTAATTATGATCATGCTTGAACATAATTATCCATCATTTACAGTTGTATACTCGTGTTATGACAATATTGAACACGATGAACAAGCAATAGCCTATCATATTGAAATCATATAACTGTAACTGTCAAATTAACAAGGGTGAGAAGGTAGAACAATACCGCCCACAGTCCTACCCCACCCCCGGCGATGTAAATAAGTGTCAACAAAGTGAATATGTTGCTGAAATACATGGATCACCATGGCCTCAATACATATGGATAATGTTGTCGATTTTATGTGGTTGCTCAACATACAATTAATTACATTAAGTAGTTAGGGGGTGCGCTAATAATAAATTACATCATGAATATTATAGAGAGTTGTATAATGTACTTTTTTAAATCTTTACATGATCATATAAAATATTTGATCAGCCAAACCTCGGAAAACATAATTGACCTGCCATCAATCCAAATCCCAACTGTTCGTGGCAGGTCCGCCATTGCACTCGTTTTGTGATTAATTAGCAAACGAGAAACGGTACGGTTGAGCAACTTACTTCTACTATATTGACGAATGAGACTTTAACTGAAAAAGGAATCAATATACCTTAATGACACTGTACCAGGTAATGCATATTGGGAAGGTCAAGCATTATGATCAATACCTATTTGTATATAGCTTATTAACTAATGAATACATAAATATACTACATGAATATAGCTTGATAAGATAGGAAATGAGAAAGAATGTTTCTGCTGTGCATAATTTCCTAAGTAAACTGAAAAATCATTTATTTTTCTCCCTTCAGAGAAATTTCATTTCTGAATATTTTACTTCAGCATTTTATATGAAATATAATGATTTGTTAGGTTATTTGGAGATCCTATTTTCTCTTTAAATCTGAAATTACATTCTTTGTTCAACAGACCCTGTCCTCTTTCTATTGCCATTTTTATGTATGTATTTATCACATATGACAGTATATAACTATCACATACTTACCCCATCTTTCTTTCTTAGCTCTTACCACACCCCCTCTAACTCTCTGTCTCTCTGTCTCTCTGTCTCTCTCTTTCTCTCTCCCACACGCTCTCTCTCTATTTCTCTCTCTCTCTCTTTCTCTATCTCTCTCTTTCTCTCTCTCTCTCTCACACGCTCTCTGTCTTTCTCTCTCGGTTATTGTCAAGCTCCCCCCATATTTTCTATTCTCTAATTGTTCCTTGTGTCCCTGCTTTATGACAGAAAATGCTTAGTAGAACCTATTAATGATTATACATCAGTTTACTCTAATTTCCATATGGTATATATCAAAAGAACAGTTATGTAATGATAATAAATTTTCAATAATTTCCCCTCATCGTTTTGTAAGATTTTATTGTCTTGCACATAATTATCTTCTGTTATCATAGATTTAATTATTATCTGTTTATATCATTGAGTTGTTATACTTCAATGGAAGAACACATTTTTGAATCTATCTATTTAAAAAATAGCATGCATTAAGTTACCTTTGATTGAAGGAAATTAATTATATTATATGGTCCGTTTTATTCTCTTTCCTCTGAACACCATGGGGGTGTTTCAAAAAGACTAAGATCGACTTTAAGTTGGACTTCTATTTCGTCTATAGTTGATAATACTATTCACTCTTTTCAACCTGTCCTGTCACATCACCAGATTGAGAAGCTAACGCACAATACGGCAGATCTGGGTTCTACTGCATCCTCTCATTACGCGAGAGGTCTCTGCTCTATGCCAAATCTTCGATCACTGGATCTGGAAGATGTGGGGCTGAGTGATGAGTTCTACTCAACGATGGCCTCTGAGGCATCAAAATCAAAGGTAAACCAAACATGAATCCTATTCAAAACGATTTTTGTTTTGCAAATAATTTTACATTCTTCAAATTCCACATATGAGGTAACTGTTTTTTCATATTAAAAAAAGATAAATTACACATTTTCATTAGTTACGAGGACTCTCATATCAATATTATAAATAGTTTGGCTATGCTGACAAGGAAAAAGGACTTGTAAATAAAATGAATTTTGGTGTCATAATGATATGAAAGCATATCAAAATGTGTTTTAAAACCACGTATTCTACAAATACTATGTCGCATTCTATATTGAAAAATTATTTGAATTTCGTCAATAGTCGCAGGAAATTTATTCTACATGTGCATGGTAAAGAGACTAATACAACACTTTTAATTTGCTTCAACAGACACTGTCTCTCTTCCAACTATTTATAATTATTGACAATTCTTTTTTTTCCCTGTCACATCACCAGATTGAGAAGCTAACGCACAGTACGGTAGATCTGGGTTCTACTGCATCCTCTCATTACGCGAGAGGTCTCTGCTCAATGCCAAATCTTCGATCACTGGGTCTGGAAGATGTGGGGCTGAGTGATGAGTTCTACTCAACGATGGCCTCTGAGGCATCAAAATCAAAGGTAAACCAAACATGAATCCTATTCAAAACGATTTTTGTTTTGCAAATAATTTTACATTCTTCAAATTCCACATATGAGGTAACTGTTTTTTCATATTAAAAAAAGATAAATTACACATTTTCATTAGTTACGAGGACTCTCATATCAATATTATAAATAGTTTGGCTATGCTGACAAGGAAAAAGGACTTGTAAATAAAATGAATTTTGGTGTCATAATGATATAAAAGCATATCAAAATGTGTTTTAAAACCACGTATTCTACAAATACTATGTCGCATTCTATATTGAAAAATTATTTGAATTTCGTCAATAGTCGCAGGAAATTTATTCTACATGTGCATGGTAAAGAGACTAATACAACACTTTTAATTTGCTTCATGAGACACTGTCTCTCTTCCAACTATTTATAATTATTGACAATTCTTTTTTTTTCCTGTCACATCACCAGATTGAGGAGCTAACGCACAGTACGGTAGATCTGGGTTCTACTGCATCCTCTCATTACGCGAGAGGTCTCTGCTCTATGCCAAATCTTCGATCACTGGATCTGGAAGATGTGGGGCTGAGTGATGAGTTCTACTCAACGATGGCCTCTGAGGCATTAAAATTAAAGGTAAACCAAACATGAATCCTATTCAAAACGATTTTTGTTTTGCAAATAATTTTACATTCTTCAAATTTCATATATGAGGTAACTGTTTTTTCATATTAAAAAAAGATAAATTACACATTTTCATTAGTTACGAGGACTCTCATATCAATATTATAAATAGTTTGGCTATGCTGACAAGGAAAAAGGACTTGTAAATAAAATGAATTTTGGTGTCATAATGATATAAAAGCATATCAAAATGTGTTTTAAAACCACGTATTCTACAAATACTATGTCGCATTCTATATTGAAAAATTATTTGAATTTCGTCAATAGTCGCAGGAAATTTATTCTACATGTGCATGGTAAAGAGACTAATACAACACTTTTAATTTGCTTCAACAGACACTGTCTCTCTTCCAACTATTTATAATTATTGACAATTCTTTTTTTTTCCTGTCACATCACCAGATTGAGAAGCTAACGCACAGTACGGTAGATCTGGGTTCTACTGCATCCTCTCATTACGCGAGAGGTCTCTGCTCTATGCCAAATCTTCGATCACTGGATCTGGAAGATGTGGGGCTGAGTGATGAGTTCTACTCAACGATGGCCTCTGAGGCATTAAAATTAAAGGTAAACCAAACATGAATCCTATTCAAAACGATTTTTGTTTTGCAAATAATTTTACATTCTTCAAATTCCACATATGAGGTAACTATTTTTTCATATTAAAAAAAGATAAATTACACATTTTCATTAGTTACGAGGACTCTCATATCAATATTATAAATAGTTTGGCTATGCTGACAAGGAAAAAGGACTTGTAAATAAAATGAATTTTGGTGTCATAATGATATAAAAGCATATCAAAATGTGTTTTAAAACCACGCATTCTACAAATACTATGTCGCATTCTAAATTGAAAAATTATTTGAATTTCGTCAATAGTCGCAGGAAATTTATTCTACATGTGCATGGTAAAGAGACTAATACAACACTTTTAATTTGCTTCAACAGACACTGTCTCTCTTCCAACTATTTATAATTGTTGACAATTCTTTCTTTTTTCCTGTCACATCACCAGATTGAGAAGCTAACGCACAATACGGCAGATCTGGGTTCTACTTCATCCTCTCATTACGCGAGAGGTCTCTGCTCTATGCCAAATCTTCGATCACTGGATCTGGAAGATGTGGGGCTGAGTGATGAGTTCTACTCAACGATGGCCTCTGAGGCATCAAAATCAAAGGTAAACCAAACATGAATCCTATTCAAAACGATTTTTGTTTTGCAAATAATTTTACATTCTTCAAATTCCACATATGACGTAACTGTTTTTTCATATTAAAAAAAGATAAATTACACATTTTCATTAGTTACGAGGACTCTCATATCAATATTATAAATAGTTTGGCTATGCTGACAAGGAAAAAAGGACTTGTAAATAAAATGAATTTTGGTGTCATAATGATATAAAAGCATATCAAAATGTGTTTTAAAACCACGTATTCTACAAATACTATGTCGCATTCTATATTGAAAAATTATTTGAATTTCGTCAATAGTCGCAGGAAATTTATTCTAAATGTGCATGGTAAAGAGACTAATACAACACTTTTAATTTGCTTCAACAGACACTGTCTCTCTTCCAACTATTTATAATTGTTGACAATTCTTTCTTTTTTCCTGTCACATCACCAGATTGAGAAGCTAACGCACAATACGGCAGATCTGGGTTCTACTTCATCCTCTCATTACGCGAGAGGTCTCTGCTCTATGCCAAATCTTCGATCACTGGATCTGGAAGATGTGGGGCTGAGTGATGAGTTCTACTCAACGATGGCCTCTGAGGCATCAAAATCAAAGGTAAACCAAACATGAATCCTATTCAAAACGATTTTTGTTTTGCAAATAATTTTACATTCTTCAAATTCCACATATGAGGTAACTGTTTTTTCATATTAAAAAAAAGATAAATTACACATTTTCATTAGTTACGAGGACTCTCATATCAATATTATAAATAGCTTGGCTATGCTGACAAGGAAAAAAGGACTTGTAAATAAAAATGAATTTTGGTGTCATAATGATATAAAAGCATATCAAAATGTGTTTTAAAACCACGTATTCTACAAATACTATGTCGCATTCTATATTGAAAAATTATTTGAATTTCGTCAATAGTCGCAGGAAATTTATTCTACATGTGCATGGTAAAGAGACTAATACAACACTTTTAATTTGCTTCAAGAGACACTGTCTCTCTTCCAACTATTTATAATTATTGACAATTCTTTTTTTTTTCGTCTCGTCTTTGTTTGCTCTAACCACACTCATTTCCTTTGGGTTATTTCTCTCTATATATTTTGTGTCTCTGTCTCTTTCCATCTCTCTCTCTCTCTCCTTTCTTTTGTCCTTGCTTTTAGTAGTCTAAGTGGAGTTTCATAATTTTGATATTAATGAGAGTAAGAATATTTTAATTACAAATGTGGTCTTTACTTGATAATACTTTTCACTCTTTTCAACCTGTCCTGTCACATCACCAGATTGAGAAGCTAGATCACAGTAACGCAAATATGGGTTCCGCTGCATCCTCTCATTACGCGAGAGGTCTCTGCTTCATGCCAAATCTTCGATCACTGGATCTGTCCAGCGTGAAGCTGAGTGATGAGTTCTACTCAACGATGGCCTCTGAGGCATCAAAATGAAAAGGTATACTAAACATCATTTCTATTCAAAATGATTTTTGTTATGCAAATAATTTTGCATTTTGCAAATTCCACATATATTGTTACTGTTTATTCATATAAAAATTAAAAAAATTACACATTTTCATTAGTTACGAGGACTCTCATATCAATATTATAAATAGTTTGGCTATGCTGACAAGGAAAAAGGACTTGTAAATAAAATGAATTTTTGGTGTCATAATGATATAAAAGCATATCAAAATGTGTTTTAAAACCACGTATTCTACAAATACTATGTCGCATTCTATATTGAAAAATTATTTGAATTTCGTCAATAGTCGCAGGAAATTTATTCTACATGTGCATGGTAAAGAGACTAATACAACACTTTTAATTTGCTTCAACAGACACTGTCTCTCTTCCAACTATTTATAATTGTTGACAATTCTTTTTTTTTTCCTGTCACATCACCAGATTGAGAAGCTAACGCACAATACGGCAGATCTGGGTTCTACTGCATCCTCTCATTACGCGAGAGGTCTCTGCTCCATGCCAAATCTTCGATCACTGGATCTGGAAGATGTGGGGCTGAGTGATGAGTTCTACTCAACGATGGCCTCTGAGGCATCAAAATCAAAGGTAAACCAAACATGAATCCTATTCAAAACGATTTTTGTTTTGCAAATAATATTACATTCTTCAAATTCCACATATGAGGTAACTGTTTTTTCATATTAAAAAAAGATAAATTACACATTTTCATTAGTTACGAGGACTCTCATATCAATATTATAAATAGTTTGGCTATGCTGACAAGGAAAAAGGACTTGTAAATAAAATGAATTTTGGTGTCATAATGATATAAAAGCATATCAAAATGTGTTTTAAAACCACGTATTCTACAAATACAATGTCGCATTCTATATTGAAAAATTATTTGAATTTCGTCAATAGTCGCAGGAAATTTATTCTACATGTGCATGGTAAAGAGACTAATACAACACTTTTAATTTGCTTCAACAGACACTGTCTCTCTTCCAACTATTTATAATTATTGACAATTCTTTTTTTTTTCCTGTCACATCACCAGATTGAGAAGCTAACGCACAATACGGCAGATCTGGGTTCTACTGCATCCTCTCATTACGCGAGAGGTCTCTGCTCCATGCCAAATCTTCGATCACTGGATCTGGAAGATGTGGGGCTGAGTGATGAGTTCTACTCAACGATGGCCTCTGAGGCATCAAAATCAAAGGTAAACCAAACATGAATCCTATTCAAAACGATTTTTGTTTTGCAAATAATTTTACATTCTTCAAATTCCACATATGAGGTAACTGTTTTTTCATATTAAAAAAAGATAAATTACACATTTTCATTAGTTACGAGGACTCTCATATCAATATTATAAATAGTTTGGCTATGCTGACAAGGAAAAAGGACTTGTAAATAAAATGAATTTTGGTGTCATAATGATATAAAAGCATATCAAAATGTGTTTTAAAACCACGTATTCTACAAATACTATGTCGCATTCTATATTGAAAAATTATTTGAATTTCGTCAATAGTCGCAGGAAATTTATTCTACATGTGCATGGTAAAGAGACTAATACAACACTTTGAATTTGCTTCAACAGACACTGTCTCTCTTCCAACTATTTATAATTGTTGACAATTCTTTCTTTTTTCCTGTCACATCACCAGATTGAGAAGCTAACGCACAATACGGCAGATCTGGGTTCTACTTCATCCTCTCATTACGCGAGAGGTCTCTGCTCTATGCCAAATCTTCGATCACTGGATCTGGAAGATGTGGGGCTGAGTGATGAGTTCTACTCAACGATGGCCTCTGAGGCATCAAAATCAAAGGTATACTAAACATCATTTCTATTCAAAATGATTTTTGTTATGCAAATAATTTTGCATTTTGCAAATTCCACATATATTGTTACTGTTTGTTCATATACAAATTTAAAAAATTACACATTTGCATTAGTTGAGAGTACTCTCATTTCAATATTATAAATAGTTTGGCTATGCTGAAAAGGGAACAAGACCAGTCAATAGAATGAACTTTGGTGTCATAATGATATAAAAGCATTTCAAAGCGTGTTTTAAAAGCACTTATATTACTAATATTATTTCGCATTCTATATTGAACAATTATTTAAATGTTGTCAATAGTCGCAGGAAATTCATTTTACATGTGCATTGTAAAAGGAAGGATATAACATTTTATTTTGGTTCAACAGACACGGTCTCTTTTTTCCAAATATCTATTATTGATGGCATTTGTTTGTCTTTCTTCATCTCGTCTTTCTTTTCACCTACCACACCACGTGCCCTTTGAGCCTTTTTCTCTCCATCTCTCTTTGTCTCTCAGTATGTCTCTGTCTATGACCCGGTCTCTCTCTCTCTCTTTCTTTCTCTCTCTCTCTCGCTGTCTTTTTTCACAACTATTTATGATTGATGACAATTGTTTTTCTTTCTTCATCTCGTATTTCTTTGCTCTAATCACACCCATTTCCCTCGTTTTTTCTCTATATATATCTATATGTCACTGTCTCCCTCCTCTCTCTCTCTCTCTTTCATTCTCTCCCTTCTGTTTTCCTTGCTTTAAAAGTCTATACAGTAGAGGTTCATGATGTCACATTAATGACAGTACAAATATTATATAATATAATATAGTACAAATATAAATTCTTCTTTTTTTATCTGATTTTGTTTATTTAAGTTAATCTTTATTGACGTTTTTACAATAGGGAAAGAAGATTATTCTTGCACTTCACACACTATAGGACGCAGGAAATTTACCTCTCGGGATGGGGAGAAATGTTCCCTTGACGCTATTTATTTCTGCCAGCAAACCCCTACAGTTTTACAATTCTCTTGCCGCAGTTGTCGATACGTATACATGTACACACGCTCAGTGGCGTAATGAGCAAAACATTTTGTGGGAGCCAAACCAGAAAGGGCTCAGGTGTCAATCCGTTCGGTGGCGGGGAGGGAGGGGGGGTGCATCCGCCCTTTCCTGAAATAATAAGTTTATGCAGATTTTCTATTTGATAAACATTTCACAGTATAGCAACTCCGTGGGTCAATTACATATTATATTTTCAAAATGCCTTCAAAATTTCACGCTATGAACTACAGATAATTAGATCTGGACTTAATATGCAATTTTTTCCCTTTCTATTCATATTGGATAGGCAGCGTTACATATCAAAACTTCCTGTGGATATTCCTCGTAGTCTACACGGAATCGCTACATCTTTTGGCAGTAATTTTTCACTCATCTTCCCTCAGTTTGGAAAGAAAATGATGATATTGTATAAGCCTACAATAAAGGTGGGGTATGAGAGGAGTTCCCCTTATCTTTTAAGGAAATGTTTGTAATTGAAAACAAAGCCTCGCAATCAGAAGACACAGGGGAGGAGAGTTACTATGAAAATTCAGCCATTTAAATGTTTCAGAAAGCACTTTCTAGGTCCCCTGTACTTAGCTGGCCGGGCAGCTGCAATGTTTTGCCGAATATATATTACTAATCAATATATTCATAGGGGGGGGGAGAGGGCGACAACAAAAAAGGACACTTTCTGGGGCGAACAGGGCATATACAAAAGGAAATCTCAAATAATGAGGGATAATTATTTGTTTCTCTCTTAACATGCATGGTCCAATAAGGTACTGTCTAAGCATCGTTTTACTTTGCAGTTCAATGTGATAGTTAATTGAATATTCATTTGCATGGAAGCAAAGTTTCAAAATTTGAGAGGTCGCAGTACGAAAAATTACAGCTTATAAAGAAGAAAAACAAAACAATCCTGATGGGATTTTAAACATGATCTAATCCTGAAAGACTGAAAATAAATTTGATAATTAACATAATATTATATCAACTATAAATGCGAGCGAGCGAAGCCACAAGCTTGGGGGGAGGGGTGAGAGATTGAAGAAAAGACGCTTCAAAATTAGGGGCATATTTCATGGAGAAAATCTAATCTTGATGGAGTACGCCATGGATGAAATCATTTCTTCACAGTATACGAGTTAGAAAAGAAAAAATGTTAGCAAAAAAAAAGAGAACTTTTAAGATAAGAGAAAGGAAAATAAAGAAAGGTAAAAAACAAAATGGTTTACAAAAACAAGAAAAAATGGCTCAATCTGTAAAGCGTCTGCCTGTCGAACCAAAGATCCCAGGTTCGAATCCCACCCAGGCGGATGACTAAAGCCTGCGTTGTGTGTTAACGTGCCCCTCCCCTTGTTCATAGACGCAGGCTTTCTTAAGTGGAAAACACAACGTCCTTCGTATAGGACGTTAAATGGAGGCCCCGTGTAGAGAAGAGTCACTACCTTTGAACGTTAAAAACCCACTGCACTATTCGTATAAGAGTAGGGGGAAGCCCCAGTGTAGTTGTCCACATGCACACACCCCAGCGGGAGCGTACGCAGGGGGTGGTTTTGGGGGTTGAACCCCCCCCCCCCTCAAATATTTTTGTTTGTGTGTGTTTTTGAGGAACCCCCCCCCCTCATTTTTGTTTTAAATTTAAAATAAATCCAAAAAAAAAAAAAATTGTGCAAATGGGTGACCAAAAATAGGTGACCTTACCCCCCCCCCCCCCCCCCAACGGAACGAAATACCGATCGGCCAAATTTTCGGGAAAAAAGGTTACCTAACTGCCAAGGGGGGTGTTTGGACACCCAAAACACCCCATCCCCCCCCCCCCCCGGCGTCCCTCGATACGCCCTGGTATCAATATCAAAGAAAGTTGAAGGGGTTAACTAACAATAATACATTCCGGCCCCTCGCCGAAATTAGAACACTTTGTAAGTTACTGCGTAACAAATTTGCATCATATCGACCCCCTTTAATAGTATACCTTATTTAAGTTTTTAAATTTTGAACTTTGCATTAAGGACTTTTTGGGCCACACAGATAATTAATCAAAGTCTGACCTCAATGTTCTCTCCACCCTCATGACGATAGTCAGTGTTAATTAAACCAAGTAGAGAATTATTTATTATCAAGTAGAGTAAAAACAGACATTTTGGGAATTTGCGGCCGGTGTCCTACGGGCACCAAGACAGTTTTTAAGCCGTACGGGAGCCGTGGTGCTGAGTTGACTGCTCCCAACTCTCCCGGTATTTTTATCTGACCGTTAGGCCGTAGAAGGCCATTAAAGGGGCCGGAAGGGCACCTCACGGGTCCCGTGCGGGCTCCACAATAGAATGAACTTTGGTGTCAGAATGAAATAAAAGCATATGTTTTAAAAAGCGTGTTTTGAGTGTGTTTTAAAAGCACGTATTCAAAAAAATAGTATTTCGCATTGTATATTAAAAATCATTTGAATTTTGTCAATAGTCGCAGGAAATCCATTCTACAAGTACATGGTAAAGACACAGATATAACGCTTTTATTTTGCTTGAACTGACACAGTCTCTCTTTTCCAACTATTTATAATAGATGACAATTGTTTTTCGTCTCGTCTTTTTTTGCTCGAACCACACCCATTTCCCTCGGGTTATTTCTCTCTATACCTCTGTCTCTTTCCAGGTCTCTCTCTCTCTCTTACCTTTCTTTTTTCCTTGCTTTAAAAGTCTAAGTAGAGGTTCATGATGTAACGTTAATGAAATTAAGACTATTTTAATTAGAAATGTGGTCTTTACTTGATAATACTATTCACTCTATTCAACCTGTCCTATCACATCACCAGATTGAGGAGCTAAAGCACACGAACGCAGATCTGGGTTCTGCTGCATCCTCTCATTACGCGAGAGGTCTCTGCTCCATGCCAAATCTTCGATCACTGTATCTGACCAGAGTGAAGCTGAGTGATGAGTTCTACTCAACGATGGCCTCTGAGGCATCAAAATCAAAGGTTAACCAAACATGATTCCTATTCAAAACGATTCTTGTTTTGCAAATAATTTTACATTCTTTAAATTCCACATAATATGAGGTAACTGTTTTTTCATATTAAAAAAAGATAAATTACACATTTTCATTAGTTACGAGGACTCTCATATCAATATTATAAATAGTTTGGCTATGCTGACAAGGAAAAAGGACTTGTAAATAACATGAATTTTGGTGTCATAATGATATAAAAGCATATCAAAATGTGTTTTAAAACCACGTATTCTACAAATACTATGTCGCATTCTATATTGAAAAATTATTTGAATTTCGTCAATAGTCGCAGGAAATTTATTCTACATGTGCATGGTAAAGAGACTAATACAACACTTTTAATTTGCTTCATGAGACACTGTCTCTCTTACAACTATTTATAATTATTGACAATTCTTTTTTTTTTCGTCTCGTCTTTGTTTGCTCTAACCACACTCATTTCCTTTGGGTTATTTCTCTCTATATATTTTGTGTCTCTGTCTCTTTCCATCTCTCTCTCTCTCCTTTCTTTTGTCCTTGCTTTAGTAGTCTAAGTGAAGTTTCATAATTTTGATATTAATGAGAGTAAGAATATTTTAATTACAAATGTGGTCTTTACTTGATAATGTCTCTGTCTCTTTCCATCTCTCTCTCTCTCTCTCCTTTCTTTTGTCCTCGCTTTAGTAGTCTAAGTGGAGTTTCATAATTTTGATATTAATGAGAGTAAGAATATTTTAATTACAAATGTGGTCTTTACTTGATAATACTTTTCACTCTTTTCAACCTGTCCTGTCACATCACCAGATTAAGAAGCTAGATCACAGTAACGCAAATCTGGGTTCCGCTGCATCCTCTCATTACGCGAGAGGTCTCTGCTCCATGCCAAATCTTCGATCACTGTATCTGTCCAGAGTGAAGCTGAGTGATGAGTTCTACTCAACGATGGCCTCTGAGTCATCAAAATCAAAGGTATACCAAACCTGATTTCTATTCAATAGGAGCTGCCGTAAAGTTCCTACGGGCATCAAGACAGTTTTTTAAACCGTACGGGAGCCGTGGTGCTGAGTTGACTGCTCCCAACTCTACCGGTATTTTGATCTGACCGATAGGCCGTAGGAGGCCATTAAAGGGGCCGTAAGGGCACCTCACGGGTCCCGTGCGGGCTCCACAATAGAATGAACTTTGGTGTCATAATGATATAAAAGCATATGTTTTAAAAAGCATGTTTTGAGTGTGTTTTAAAAGCACGTATTCAAAAAAATAGTATTTCGCATTGTTTATTAAAAATCATTTGAATTTTGTCAATAGTCGCAGGAAATCCATTCTACATGTACATGGTAAAGACACAGATATAACGCTTTTATTTTGCTTGAACAGACACAGTCTCTCTTTTCCAACTATTTATAATAGATGACAATTGTTTTTCGTCTCGTCTTTTTTTGCTCGAACCACACCTATTTCCCTCGGGTTATTTCTCTCTATACCTCTGTCTCTTTCCAGGTCTCTCTCTCTCTCACTCTTACCTTTCTTTTTTCCTTGCTTTAAAAGTCTAAGTAGAGGTTCATGATGTACATTAATGACATTAAGACTATTTTAATTAGAAATGTGGTCTTTACTTGATAATACTATTCACTCAATTCAACCTGTCCTATCACATCACCAGATTGAGGAGCTAAAGCACACGAACGCAGATCTGGGTTCTGCTGCATCCTCTCATTACGCGAGAGGTCTCTGCTCCATGCCAAATCTTCGATCACTGTATCTGACCAGAGTGAAGCTGAGTGATGAGTTCTACTCAACGATGGCCTCTGAGGCATCAAAATCAAAGGTTAACCAAACATGATTCCTATTCAAAACGATTTTTGTTTTGCAAATAATTTTACATTCTTTAAATTCCACATATGAGGTAACTGTTTTTTATATAAAAAAAAGAGAAATTACACATTTCCATTAGTTACAGTCAAGGACTCTCATATAAATATTATGAATAGTTTGGCTATGCTGACAAGGAAAAAGGAATTGTAAATAAAATGAACCTAGGTGTCATAATGATATAAAAGCATATCAAAATGTGTTTTAAAACCACGTATTATACAAATACTATGTCACATTCTATATTGAAAAATCATTTGAATTTCGTCAATAGTCGCAGGAAATCCATTCTACATGTACATGGTAAAGACACAGATATAACCCTTTTATTTTGCTTGAACAGACACAGTCTCTCTTTTCCAACTATTTATAATAGATGACAATTGTTTTTCGTCTCGTCTTTTTTTGCTCGAACCACACCTATTTCCCTCGGGTTATTTCTCTCTATTCCTCTGTCTCTTTCCAGGTCTCTCTCTCTCTCTTACCTTTCTTTTTTCCTTGCTTTAAAAGTCTAAGTAGAGGTTCATGATGTAACATTAATGACATTAAGACTATTTTAATTAGAAATGTGGTCTTTACTTGATAATACTATTCACTCTATTCAACTTGTCCTATTACATCACCAGATTGAGGAGCTAAAGCACACGAACGCAGATCTGGGTTCTGCTGCATCCTCTCATTACGCGAGAGGTCTCTGCTCCATGCCAAATCTTCGATCACTGTATCTGACCAGAGTGAAGCTGAGTGATGAGTTCTACTCAACGATGGCCTCTGAGGCATCAAAATCAAAGGTTAACCAAACATGATTCCTATTCAAAACGATTTTTGTTTTGCAAATAATTTTACATTCTTTAAATTCCACATATGAGGTAACTGTTTTTTATATTAAAAAAAGAGAAATTACACATTTCCATTAGTTACAGTCAAGGACTCTCATATAAATATTATGAATAGTTTGGCTATGCTGACAAGGAAAAAGGAATTGTAAATAAAATGAACCTAGGTGTCATAATGATATAAAAGCATATCAAAATGTGTTTTAAAACCACGTATTATACAAATACTATGTCACATTCTATATTGAAAAATCATTTGAATTTCGTCAATAGTCGCAGGAAATCCATTCTACATGTACATGGTAAAGACACAGATATAACGCTTTTATTTTGCTTGAACAGACACAGTCTCTCTTTTCCAACTATTTATAATAGATGACAATTGTTTTTCGTCTCGTCTTTTTTTGCTCGAACCACACCTATTTCCCTCGGGTTATTTCTCTCTATACCTCTGTCTCTTTCCAGGTCTCTCTCTCTCTCTTACCTTTCTTTTTTCCTTGCTTTAAAAGTCTAAGTAGAGGTTCATGATGTAACATTAATGACATTAAGACTATTTTAATTAGAAATGTGGTCTTTACTTGATAATACTATTCACTCTATTCAACTTGTCCTATTACATCACCAGATTGAGGAGCTAAAGCACACGAACGAAGATCTGGGTTCTGCTGCATCCTCTCATTACGCGAAAGGTCTCTGCTCCATGCCAAATCTTCGATCACTGTATCTGACCAGAGTGAAGCTGAGTGATGAGTTCTACTCAACGATGGCCTCTGAGGCATCAAAATCAAAGGTTAACCAAACATGATTCCTATTCAAAACGATTTTTGTTTTGCAAATAATTTTCATTCTTTAAATTCCACATATGAGGTAACTGTTTTTTCATATAAAAAAAAGAGAAATTACACATTTCCATTAGTTACAGTCAAGGACTCTCATATCAATATTATGAATAGTTTGGCTATGCTGACAAGGAAAAAGGAATTGTAAATAAAATGAACCTTGGTGTCATAATGATATAAAAGCATATCAAAATGTGTTTTAAAACCACGTATTATACAAATACTATGTCACATTCTATATTGAAAAATCATTTGAATTTTGTCAATAGTCGCAGGAAATCCATTATACATGTACATGGTAAAGACACAGATATAACGCTTTTATTTTGCTTGAACAGACACAGTCTCTCTTTTCCAACTATTTATAATAGATGACAATTGTTTTTCGTCTCGTCTTTTTTTGCTCGAACCACACCTATTTCCCTCGGGTTATTTCTCTCTATACCTCTGTCTCTTTCCAGGTCTCTCTCTCTCTTACCTTTCTTTTTTCCTTGCTTTAAAAGTCTAAGTAGAGGTTCATGATGTAACATTAATGACATTAAGACTATTTTAATTAGAAATGTGGTCTTTACTTGATAATACTATTCACTCTATTCAACCTGTCCTATCACATCACCAGATTGAAGAGCTAAAGCACACGGACGCAGATCTGGGTTCTGCTGCATCCTCTCATTACGCGAGAGGTCTCTGCTCCATGCCAAATATTCGATCACTGTATCTGACCAGAGTGAAGCTAAGTGATGAGTTCTACTCAACGATGGCCTCTGAGGCATCAAAATCAAAGGTTAACCAAACATGATTCCTATTCAAAACGATTTTTGTTTTGCAAATAATTTTACATTCTTTAAATTCCACATATGAGGTAACTGTTTTTTCATTAAAAAAAAGAGAAATTACACATTTCCATTAGTTACAGTCAAGGACTCTCATATCAATATTATGAATAGTTTGGCTATGCTGACAAGGAAAAAGGACTTGTAAATAAAATGAACCTTGGTGTCATAATGATATAAAAGCATATCAAAATGTGTTTTAAAACCACGTATTCTACAAATACTATGTCGCATTCTATATTGAAAAATTATTTGAATTTCGTCAATAGTCGCAGGAAATTTATTCTACATGTGCATGGTAAAGAGACTAATACAACACTTTGAATTTGCTTCAACAGACACTGTCTCTCTTCCAACTATTTATAATTGTTGACAATTCTTTCTTTTTTCCTGTCACATCACCAGATTGAGAAGCTAACGCACAATACGGCAGATCTGGGTTCTACTTCATCCTCTCATTACGCGAGAGGTCTCTGCTCTATGCCAAATCTTCGATCACTGGATCTGGAAGATGTGGGGCTGAGTGATGAGTTCTACTCAACGATGGCCTCTGAGGCATCAAAATCAAAGGTATACTAAACATCATTTCTATTCAAAATGATTTTTGTTATGCAAATAATTTTGCATTTTGCAAATTCCACATAATTGTTACTGTTTGTTCATATACAAATTTAAAAAATTACACATTTGCATTAGTTGAGAGTACTCTCATTTCAATATTATAAATAGTTTGGCTATGCTGAAAAGGGAACAAGACCAGTCAATAGAATGAACTTTGGTGTCATAATGATATAAAAGCATTTCAAAGCGTGTTTTAAAAGCACTTATATTACAAATATTATTTCGCATTCTATATTGAACAATTATTTAAATGTTGTCAATAGTCGCAGGAAATTCATTTTACATGTGCATTGTAAAAGGAAGGATATAACATTTTATTTTGGTTCAACAGACACGGTCTCTTTTTTCCAAATATCTATTATTGATGGCATTTGTTTGTCTTTCTTCATCTCGTCTTTCTTTTCACCTACCACACCACGTGCCCTTTGAGCCTTTTTCTCTCCATCTCTCTTTGTCTCTCAGTATGTCTCTGTCTATGACCCGGTCTCTCTCTCTCTTTCTTTCTCTCTCTCTCGCTGTCTTTTTTCACAACTATTTATGATTGATGACAATTGTTTTTCTTTCTTCATCTCGTATTTCTTTGCTCTAATCACACCCATTTCCCTCGTTTTTTCTCTATATATATCTATATGTCACTGTCTCCCTCCTCTCTCTCTCTCTCTCTCTTTCATTCTCTCCCTTCTGTTTTCCTTGCTTTAAAAGTCTATACAGTAGAGGTTCATGATGTCACATTAATGACAGTACAAATATTATATAATATAATATAGTACAAATATAAATTCTTCTTTTTTTATCTGATTTTGTTTATTTAAGTTAATCTTTATTGACGTTTTTACAATAGGGAAAGAAGATTATTCTTGCACTTCACACACTATAGGACGCAGGAAATTTACCTCTCGGGATGGGGAGAAATGTTCCCTTGACGCTATTTATTTCTGCCAGCAAACCCCTACAGTTTTACAATTCTCTTGCCGCAGTTGTCGATACGTATACATGTACACACGCTCAGTGGCGTAATGAGCAAAACATTTTGTGGGAGCCAAACCAGAAAGGGCTCAGGTGTCAATCCGTTCGGTGGCGGGGAGGGAGGGGGGGTGCATCCGCCCTTTCCTGAAATAATAAGTTTATGCAGATTTTCTATTTGATAAACATTTCACAGTATAGCAACTCCGTGGGTCAATTACATATTATATTTTCAAAATGCCTTCAAAATTTCACGCTATGAACTACAGATAATTAGATCTGGACTTAATATGCAATTTTTTCCCTTTCTATTCATATTGGATAGGCAGCGTTACATATCAAAACTTCCTGTGGATATTCCTCGTAGTCTACACGGAATCGCTACATCTTTTGGCAGTAATTTTTCACTCATCTTCCCTCAGTTTGGAAAGAAAATGATGATATTGTATAAGCCTACAATAAAGGTGGGGTATGAGAGGAGTTCCCCTTATCTTTTAAGGAAATGTTTGTAATTGAAAACAAAGCCTCGCAATCAGAAGACACAGGGGAGGAGAGTTACTATGAAAATTCAGCCATTTAAATGTTTCAGAAAGCACTTTCTAGGTCCCCTGTACTTAGCTGGCCGGGCAGCTGCAATGTTTTGCCGAATATATATTACTAATCAATATATTCATAGGGGGGGGGGGCGACAACAAAAAAGGACACTTTCTGGGGCGAACAGGGCATATACAAAAGGAAATCTCAAATAATGAGGGATAATTATTTGTTTCTCTCTTAACATGCATGGTCCAATAAGGTACTGTCTAAGCATCGTTTTACTTTGCAGTTCAATGTGATAGTTAATTGAATATTCATTTGCATGGAAGCAAAGTTTCAAAATTTGAGAGGTCGCAGTACGAAAAATTACAGCTTATAAAGAAGAAAAACAAAACAATCCTGATGGGATTTTAAACATGATCTAATCCTGAAAGACTGAAATTTTTTTTGATAATTAACATAATATTATATCAACTATAAATGCGAGCGAGCGAAGCCACAAGCTTGGGGGGAGGGGTGAGAGATTGAAGAAAAGACGCTTCAAAATTAGGGGCATATTTCATGGAGAAAATCTAATCTTGATGGAGTACGCCATGGATGAAATCATTTCTTCACAGTATACGAGTTAGAAAAGAAAAAATGTTAGCAAAAAAAAAAGAGAACTTTTAAGATAAGAGAAAGGAAAATAAAGAAAGGTAAAAAACAAAATGGTTTACAAAAACAAGAAAAAATGGCTCAATCTGTAAAGCGTCTGCCTGTCGAACCAAAGATCCCAGGTTCGAATCCCACCCAGGCGGATGACTAAAGCCTGCGTTGTGTGTTAACGTGCCCCTCCCCTTGTTCATAGACGCAGGCTTTCTTAAGTGGAAAACACAACGTCCTTCGTATAGGACGTTAAATGGAGGCCCCGTGTAGAGAAGAGTCACTACCTTTGAACGTTAAAAACCCACTGCACTATTCGTATAAGAGTAGGGGGAAGCCCCAGTGTAGTTGTCCACATGCACACACCCCAGCGGGAGCGTACGCAGGGGGTGGTTTTGGGGGTTGAACCCCCCCCCCCTCAAATATTTTTGTTTGTGTGTGTTTTTGAGGAACCCCCCCCCCCCTCATTTTTGTTTTAAATTTAAAATAAATCCAAAAAAAAAAAAAATTGTGCAAATGGGTGACCAAAAATAGGTGACCTTACCCCCCCCCCCCCCCCCCCCCAACGGAACGAAATACCGATCGGCCAAATTTTCGGGAAAAAAGGTTACCTAACTGCCAAGGGGGGTGTTTGGACACCCAAAACACCCCACCCCCCCCCCCCCCCCCCCGGCGTCCCTCGATACGCCCTGGTATCAATATCAAAGAAAGTTGAAGGGGTTAACTAACAATAATACATTCCGGCCCCTCGCCGAAATTAGAACACTTTGTAAGTTACTGCGTAACAAATTTGCATCATATCGACCCCCTTTAATAGTATACCTTATTTAAGTTTTTAAATTTTGAACTTTGCATTAAGGACTTTTTGGGCCACACAGATAATTAATCAAAGTCTGACCTCAATGTTCTCTCCACCCTCATGACGATAGTCAGTGTTAATTAAACCAAGTAGAGAATTATTTATTATCAAGTAGAGTAAAAACAGACATTTTGGGAATTTGCGGCCGGTGTCCGGCCGGCTGCCGTAAAGTTCCTACGGGCACCAAGACAGTTTTTAAGCCGTACGGGAGCCGTGGTGCTGAGTTGACTGCTCCCAACTCTCCCGGTATTTTTATCTGACCGTTAGGCCGTAGAAGGCCATTAAAGGGGCCGGAAGGGCACCTCACGGGTCCCGTGCGGGCTCCACAATAGAATGAACTTTGGTGTCATAATGAAATAAAAGCATATGTTTTAAAAAGCGTGTTTTGAGTGTGTTTTAAAAGCACGTATTCAAAAAAATAGTATTTCGCATTGTATATTAAAAATCATTTGAATTTTGTCAATAGTCGCAGGAAATCCATTCTACAAGTACATGGTAAAGACACAGATATAACGCTTTTATTTTGCTTGAACTGACACAGTCTCTCTTTTCCAACTATTTATAATAGATGACAATTGTTTTTCGTCTCGTCTTTTTTTGCTCGAACCACACCCATTTCCCTCGGGTTATTTCTCTCTATACCTCTGTCTCTTTCCAGGTCTCTCTCTCTCTCTTACCTTTCTTTTTTCCTTGCTTTAAAAGTCTAAGTAGAGGTTCATGATGTAACATTAATGAAATTAAGACTATTTTAATTAGAAATGTGGTCTTTACTTGATAATACTATTCACTCTATTCAACCTGTCCTATCACATCACCAGATTGAGGAGCTAAAGCACACGAACGCAGATCTGGGTTCTGCTGCATCCTCTCATTACGCGAGAGGTCTCTGCTCCATGCCAAATCTTCGATCACTGTATCTGACCAGAGTGAAGCTGAGTGATGAGTTCTACTCAACGATGGCCTCTGAGGCATCAAAATCAAAGGTTAACCAAACATGATTCCTATTCAAAACGATTCTTGTTTTGCAAATAATTTTACATTCTTTAAATTCCACATATGAGGTAACTGTTTTTTCATATTAAAAAAAGATAAATTACACATTTTCATTAGTTACGAGGACTCTCATATCAATATTATAAATAGTTTGGCTATGCTGACAAGGAAAAAGGACTTGTAAATAACATGAATTTTGGTGTCATAATGATATAAAAGCATATCAAAATGTGTTTTAAAACCACGTATTCGACAAATACTATGTCGCATTCTATATTGAAAAATTATTTGAATTTCGTCAATAGTCGCAGGAAATTTATTCTACATGTGCATGGTAAAGAGACTAATACAACACTTTTAATTTGCTTCATGAGACACTGTCTCTCTTACAACTATTTATAATTATTGACAATTCTTTTTTTTTTCGTCTCGTCTTTGTTTGCTCTAACCACACTCATTTCCTTTGGGTTATTTCTCTCTATATATTTTGTGTCTCTGTCTCTTTCCATCTCTCTCTCTCTCCTTTCTTTTGTCCTTGCTTTAGTAGTCTAAGTGAAGTTTCATAATTTTGATATTAATGAGAGTAAGAATATTTTAATTACAAATGTGGTCTTTACTTGATAATGTCTCTGTCTCTTTCCATCTCTCTCTCTCTCTCCTTTCTTTTGTCCTCGCTTTAGTAGTCTAAGTGGAGTTTCATAATTTTGATATTAATGAGAGTAAGAATATTTTAATTACAAATGTGGTCTTTACTTGATAATACTTTTCACTCTTTTCAACCTGTCCTGTCACATCACCAGATTAAGAAGCTAGATCACAGTAACGCAAATCTGGGTTCCGCTGCATCCTCTCATTACGCGAGAGGTCTCTGCTCCATGCCAAATCTTCGATCACTGTATCTGTCCAGAGTGAAGCTGAGTGATGAGTTCTACTCAACGATGGCCTCTGAGTCATCAAAATCAAAGGTATACCAAACATGATTTCTATTTAATAGGAGCTGCCGTAAAGTTCCTACGGGCATCAAGACAGTTTTTTAAACCGTACGGGAGCCGTGGTGCTGAGTTGACTGCTCCCAACTCTACCGGTATTTTGATCTGACCGATAGGCCGTAGGAGGCCATTAAAGGGGCCGTAAGGGCACCTCACGGGTCCCGTGCGGGCTCCACAATAGAATGAACTTTGGTGTCATAATGATATAAAAGCATATGTTTTAAAAAGCATGTTTTGAGTGTGTTTTAAAAGCACGTATTCAAAAAAATAGTATTTCGCATTGTTTATTAAAAATCATTTGAATTTTGTCAATAGTCGCAGGAAATCCATTCTACATGTACATGGTAAAGACACAGATATAACGCTTTTATTTTGCTTGAACAGACACAGTCTCTCTTTTCCAACTATTTATAATAGATGACAATTGTTTTTCGTCTCGTCTTTTTTTGCTCGAACCACACCTATTTCCCTCGGGTTATTTCTCTCTATACCTCTGTCTCTTTCCAGGTCTCTCTCTCTCTCACTCTTACCTTTCTTTTTTCCTTGCTTTAAAAGTCTAAGTAGAGGTTCATGATGTACATTAATGACATTAAGACTATTTTAATTAGAAATGTGGTCTTTACTTGATAATACTATTCACTCAATTCAACCTGTCCTATCACATCACCAGATTGAGGAGCTAAAGCACACGAACGCAGATCTGGGTTCTGCTGCATCCTCTCATTACGCGAGAGGTCTCTGCTCCATGCCAAATCTTCGATCACTGTATCTGACCAGAGTGAAGCTGAGTGATGAGTTCTACTCAACGATGGCCTCTGAGGCATCAAAATCAAAGGTTAACCAAACATGATTCCTATTCAAAACGATTTTTGTTTTGCAAATAATTTTACATTCTTTAAATTCCACATATGAGGTAACTGTTTTTTATATTAAAAAAAGAGAAATTACACATTTCCATTAGTTACAGTCAAGGACTCTCATATAAATATTATGAATAGTTTGGCTATGCTGACAAGGAAAAAGGAATTGTAAATAAAATGAACCTAGGTGTCATAATGATATAAAAGCATATCAAAATGTGTTTTAAAACCACGTATTATACAAATACTATGTCACATTCTATATTGAAAAATCATTTGAATTTCGTCAATAGTCGCAGGAAATCCATTCTACATGTACATGGTAAAGACACAGATATAACGCTTTTATTTTGCTTGAACAGACACAGTCTCTCTTTTCCAACTATTTATAATAGATGACAATTGTTTTTCGTCTCGTCTTTTTTTGCTCGAACCACACCTATTTCCCTCGGGTTATTTCTCTCTATACCTCTGTCTCTTTCCAGGTCTCTCTCTCTCTCTTACCTTTCTTTTTTCCTTGCTTTAAAAGTCTAAGTAGAGGTTCATGATGTAACATTAATGACATTAAGACTATTTTAATTAGAAATGTGGTCTTTACTTGATAATACTATTCACTCTATTCAACTTGTCCTATTACATCACCAGATTGAGGAGCTAAAGCACACGAACGAAGATCTGGGTTCTGCTGCATCCTCTCATTACGCGAAAGGTCTCTGCTCCATGCCAAATCTTCGATCACTGTATCTGACCAGAGTGAAGCTGAGTGATGAGTTCTACTCAACGATGGCCTCTGAGGCATCAAAATCAAAGGTTAACCAAACATGATTCCTATTCAAAACGATTTTTGTTTTGCAAATAATTTTCATTCTTTAAATTCCACATATGAGGTAACTGTTTTTTCATATAAAAAAAAGAGAAATTACACATTTCCATTAGTTACAGTCAAGGACTCTCATATCAATATTATGAATAGTTTGGCTATGCTGACAAGGAAAAAGGAATTGTAAATAAAATGAACCTTGGTGTCATAATGATATAAAAGCATATCAAAATGTGTTTTAAAACCACGTATTATACAAATACTATGTCACATTCTATATTGAAAAATCATTTGAATTTTGTCAATAGTCGCAGGAAATCCATTATACATGTACATGGTAAAGACACAGATATAACGCTTTTATTTTGCTTGAACAGACACAGTCTCTCTTTTCCAACTATTTATAATAGATGACAATTGTTTTTCGTCTCGTCTTTTTTTGCTCGAACCACACCTATTTCCCTCGGGTTATTTCTCTCTATACCTCTGTCTCTTTCCAGGTCTCTCTCTCTCTTACCTTTCTTTTTTCCTTGCTTTAAAAGTCTAAGTAGAGGTTCATGATGTAACATTAATGACATTAAGACTATTTTAATTAGAAATGTGGTCTTTACTTGATAATACTATTCACTCTATTCAACCTGTCCTATCACATCACCAGATTGAAGAGCTAAAGCACACGGACGCAGATCTGGGTTCTTCTGCATCCTCTCATTACGCGAGAGGTCTCTGCTCCATGCCAAATATTCGATCACTGTATCTGACCAGAGTGAAGCTAAGTGATGAGTTCTACTCAACGATGGCCTCTGAGGCATCAAAATCAAAGGTTAACCAAACATGATTCCTATTCAAAACGATTTTTGTTTTGCAAATAATTTTACATTCTTTAAATTCCACATATGAGGTAACTGTTTTTTCATTAAAAAAAAGAGAAATTACACATTTCCATTAGTTACAGTCCAGGACTCTCATATCAATATTATGAATAGTTTGGCTATGCTGACAAGGAAAAAGGAATTGTAAATAAAATGAACCTTGGTGTCATAATGATATAAAAGCATATCAAAATGTGTTTTAAAACCACGTATTATACAAATACTATGTCACATTCTATATTGAAAAATCATTTGAATTTCGTCAATAGTCGCAGGAAATCCATTCTACATGTACATGGTAAAGACACAGATATAACCCTTTTATTTTGCTTGAACAGACACAGTCTCTCTTTTCCAACTATTTATAATAGATGACAATTGTTTTTCGTCTCGTCTTTTTTTGCTCGAACCACACCTATTTCCCTCGGGTTATTTCTCTCTATACCTCTGTCTCTTTCCAGGTCTCTCTCTCTCTCTCTTACCTTTTTTTTTTCCTTGCTTTAAAAGTCTAAGTAGAGGTTCATGATGTAACATTAATGACATTAAGACTATTTTAATTAGAAATGTGGTCTTTACTTGATAATACTATTCACTCTATTCAACCTGTCCTATCACATCACCAGATTGAGGAGCTAAAGCACACGAACGCAGATCTGGGTTCTGCTGCATCCTCTCATTACGCGAGAGGTCTCTGCTCCATGCCAAATCTTCGATCACTGTATCTGACCAGAGTGAAGCTAAGTGATGAGTTCTACTCAACGATGGCCTCTGAGGCATCAAAATCAAAGGTTAACCAAACATGATTCCTATTCAAAACGATTTTTGTTTTGCAAATAATTTTACATTCTTTAAATTCCACATATGAGGTAACTGTTTTTTCATTAAAAAAAAGAGAAATTACACATTTCCATTAGTTACAGTCAAGGACTCTCATATCAATATTATGAATAGTTTGGCTATGCTGACAAGGAAAAAGGAATTGTAAATAAAATGAACCTTGGTGTCATAATGATATAAAAGCATATCAAAATGTGTTTTAAAACCACGTATTATACAAATACTATGTCACATTCTATATTGAAAAATCATTTGAATTTCGTCAATAGTCGCAGGAAATCCATTCTACATGTACATGGTAAAGACACAGATATAACCCTTTTATTTTGCTTGAACAGACACAGTCTCTCTTTTCCAACTATTTATAATAGATGACAATTGTTTTTCGTCTCGTCTTTTTTTGCTCGAACCACACCTATTTCCCTCGGGTTATTTCTCTCTATACCTCTGTCTCTTTCCAGGTCTCTCTCTCTCTCTTACCTTTCTTTTTTCCTTGCTTTAAAAGTCTAAGTAGAGGTTCATGATGTAACATTAATGACATTAAGACTATTTTAATTAGAAATGTGGTCTTTACTTGATAATACTATTCACTCTATTCAACCTGTCCTATCACATCACCAGATTGAAGAGCTAAAGCACACGGACGCAGATCTGGGTTCTGCTGCATCTTCTCATTACGCGAGAGGTCTCTGCTCCATGCCAAATCTTCGATCACTGTATCTGACCAGAGTGAAGCTAAGTGATGAGTTCTACTCAACGATGGCCTCTGAGGCATCAAAATCAAAGGTTAACCAAACATGATTCCTATTCAAAACGATTTTTGTTTTGCAAATAATTTTACATTCTTTAAATTCCACATATGAGGTAACTGTTTTTTCATTAAAAAAAAGAGAAATTACACATTTCATTAGTTACAGTCAAGGACTCTCATATCAATATTATGAATAGTTTGGCTATGCTGACAAGGAAAAAGGAATTGTAAATAAAATGAACCTTGGTGTCATAATGATATAAAAGCATATCAAAATGTGTTTTAAAACCACGTATTATACAAATACTATGTCACATTCTATATTGAAAAATCATTTGAATTTCGTCAATAGTCGCAGGAAATCCATTCTACATGTACATGGTAAAGACACAGATATAACCCTTTTATTTTGCTTGAACAGACACAGTCTCTCTTTTCCAACTATTTATAATAGATGACAATTGTTTTTCGTCTCGTCTTTTTTTGCTCGAACCACACCTATTTCCCTCGGGTTATTTCTCTCTATACCTCTGTCTCTTTCCAGGTCTCTCTCTCTCTCTCTTACCTTTTTTTTTTCCTTGCTTTAAAAGTCTAAGTAGAGGTTCATGATGTAACATTAATGACATTAAGACTATTTTAATTAGAAATGTGGTCTTTACTTGATAATACTATTCACTCTATTCAACCTGTCCTATCACATCACCAGATTGAGGAGCTAAAGCACACGAACGCAGATCTGGGTTCTGCTGCATCCTCTCATTACGCGAGAGGTCTCTGCTCCATGCCAAATCTTCGATCACTGTATCTGACCAGAGTGAAGCTAAGTGATGAGTTCTACTCAACGATGGCCTCTGAGGCATCAAAATCAAAGGTTAACCAAACATGATTCCTATTCAAAACGATTTTTGTTTTGCAAATAATTTTACATTCTTTAAATTCCACATATGAGGTAACTGTTTTTTCATTAAAAAAAAGAGAAATTACACATTTCCATTAGTTACAGTCAAGGACTCTCATATCAATATTATGAATAGTTTGGCTATGCTGACAAGGAAAAAGGAATTGTAAATAAAATGAACCTTGGTGTCATAATGATATAAAAGCATATCAAAATGTGTTTTAAAACCACGTATTATACAAATACTATGTCACATTCTATATTGAAAAATCATTTGAATTTCGTCAATAGTCGCAGGAAATCCATTCTACATGTACATGGTAAAGACACAGATATAACCCTTTTATTTTGCTTGAACAGACACAGTCTCTCTTTTCCAACTATTTATAATAGATGACAATTGTTTTTCGTCTCGTCTTTTTTTGCTCGAACCACACCTATTTCCCTCGGGTTATTTCTCTCTATACCTCTGTCTCTTTCCAGGTCTCTCTCTCTCTCTTACCTTTCTTTTTTCCTTGCTTTAAAAGTCTAAGTAGAGGTTCATGATGTAACATTAATGACATTAAGACTATTTTAATTAGAAATGTGGTCTTTACTTGATAATACTATTCACTCTATTCAACCTGTCCTATCACATCACCAGATTGAAGAGCTAAAGCACACGGACGCAGATCTGGGTTCTGCTGCATCTTCTCATTACGCGAGAGGTCTCTGCTCCATGCCAAATCTTCGATCACTGTATCTGACCAGAGTGAAGCTAAGTGATGAGTTCTACTCAACGATGGCCTCTGAGGCATCAAAATCAAAGGTTAACCAAACATGATTCCTATTCAAAACGATTTTTGTTTTGCAAATAATTTTACATTCTTTAAATTCCACATATGAGGTAACTGTTTTTTCATTAAAAAAAAGAGAAATTACACATTTCATTAGTTACAGTCAAGGACTCTCATATCAATATTATGAATAGTTTGGCTATGCTGACAAGGAAAAAGGAATTGTAAATAAAATGAACCTTGGTGTCAAAATGATATAAAAGCAAATCAAAATGTGTTTTAAAACCACGTATTATACAAATACTATGTCACATTCTATATTGAAAAATCATTTGAATTTTGTCAATAGTCGCAGGAAATCCATTCTACATGTACATGGTAAAGACACAGATATAACGCTTTTATTTTGCTTGAACAGACACAGTCTCTCTTTTCCAACTATTTATAATAGATGACAATTGTTTTTCGTCTCGTCTTTTTTTGCTCGAACCACACCTATTTCCCTCGGGTTATTTCTCTCTATACCTCTGTCTCTTTCCAGGTCTCTCTCTCTCTCTTACCTTTCTTTTTCCCTTGCTTTAAAAGTCTAAGTAGAGGTTCATGATGTAACATTAATGACATTAAGACTATTTTAATTAGAAATGTGGTCTTTACTTGATAATACTATTCACTCTATTCAACCTGTCCTATCACATCACCAGTTTGAGGAGCTAAAGCACACGGACGCAGATCTGGGTTCTGCTGCATCCTCTCATTACGCGAGAGGTCTCTGCTCCATGCCAAATCTTCGATCACTGTATCTGACCAGAGTGAAGCTAAGTGATGAGTTCTACTCAACGATGGCCTCTGAGGCATCAAAATCAAAGGTTAACCAAACATGATTCCTATTCAAAACGATTTTTGTTTTGCAAATAATTTTACATTCTTTAAATTCCACATATGAGGTAACTGTTTTTTCATTAAAAAAAAGAGAAATTACACATTTCCATTAGTTACAGTCCAGGACTCTCATATCAATATTATGAATAGTTTGGCTATGCTGACAAGGAAAAAGGAATTGTAAATAAAATGAACCTTGGTGTCATAATGATATAAAAGCATATCAAAATGTGTTTTAAAACCACGTATTATACAAATACTATGTCACATTCTATATTGAAAAATCATTTGAATTTCGTCAATAGTCGCAGGAAATCCATTCTACATGTACATGGTAAAGACACAGATATAACCCTTTTATTTTGCTTGAACAGACACAGTCTCTCTTTTCCAACTATTTATAATAGATGACAATTGTTTTTCGTCTCGTCTTTTTTTGCTCGAACCACACCTATTTCCCTCGGGTTATTTCTCTCTATACCTCTGTCTCTTTCCAGGTCTCTCTCTCTCTCTCTTACCTTTCTTTTTTCCTTGCTTTAAAAGTCTAAGTAGATGTTCATGATGTAACATTAATGACATTAAGACTATTTTAATTAGAAATGTGGTCTTTACTTGATAATACTATTCACTCTATTCAACCTGTCCTATCACATCACCAGATTGAAGAGCTAAAGCACACGGACGCAGATCTGGGTTCTGCTGCATCCTCTCATTACGCGAGAGGTCTCTGCTCCATGCCAAATCTTCGATCACTGTATCTGACCAGAGTGAAGCTAAGTGATGAGTTCTACTCAACGATGGCCTCTGAGGCATCAAAATCAAAGGTTAACCAAACATGATTCCTATTCAAAACGATTTTTGTTTTGCAAATAATTTTACATTCTTTAAATTCCACATATGAGGTAACTGTTTTTTCATTAAAAAAAAGAGAAATTACACATTTCCATTAGTTACAGTCAAGGACTCTCATATCAATATTATGAATAGTTTGGCTATGCTGACAAGGAAAAAGGAATTGTAAATAAAATGAACCTTGGTGTCATAATGATATAAAAGCATATCAAAATGTGTTTTAAAACCACGTATTATACAAATACTATGTCACATTCTATATTGAAAAATCATTTGAATTTCGTCAATAGTCGCAGGAAATCCATTCTACATGTACATGGTAAAGACACAGATATAACCCTTTTATTTTGCTTGAACAGACACAGTCTCTCTTTTCCAACTATTTATAATAGATGACAATTGTTTTTCGTCTCGTCTTTTTTTGCTCGAACCACACCTATTTCCCTCGGGTTATTTCTCTCTATACCTCTGTCTCTTTCCAGGTCTCTCTCTCTCTCTCTCTCTTACCTTTCTTTTTTCCTTGCTTTAAAAGTCTAAGTAGAGGTTCATGATGTAACATTAATGACATTAAGACTATTTTAATTAGAAATGTGGTCTTTACTTGATAATACTATTCACTCTATTCAACCTGTCCTATCACATCACCAGATTGAAGAGCTAAAGCACACGGACGCAGATCTGGGTTCTGCTGCATCCTCTCATTACGCGAGAGGTCTCTGCTCCATGCCAAATCTTCGATCACTGTATCTGACCAGAGTGAAGCTAAGTGATGAGTTCTACTCAACGATGGCCTCTGAGGCATCAAAATCAAAGGTTAACCAAACATGATTCCTATTCAAAACGATTTTTGTTTTGCAAATAATTTTACATTCTTTAAATTCCACATATGAGGTAACTGTTTTTTCATTAAAAAAAAGAGAAATTACACATTTCCATTAGTTACAGTCAAGGACTCTCATATCAATATT
This sequence comes from Strongylocentrotus purpuratus, assembly GCF_000002235.5. NCBI lineage: Eukaryota > Metazoa > Echinodermata > Echinoidea > Camarodonta > Strongylocentrotidae > Strongylocentrotus > Strongylocentrotus purpuratus. The sequence continues at coordinate 4,946,614 of NW_022145601.1, forward strand.
ATGAATAGTTTGGCTATGCTGACAAGGAAAAAGGAATTGTAAATAAAATGAACCTTGGTGTCATAATGATATAAAAGCATATCAAAATGTGTTTTAAAACCACGTATTATACAAATACTATGTCACATTCTATATTGAAAAATCATTTGAATTTCGTCAATAGTCGCAGGAAATCCATTCTACATGTACATGGTAAAGACACAGATATAACCCTTTTATTTTGCTTGAACAGACACAGTCTCTCTTTTCCAACTATTTATAATAGATGACAATTGTTTTTCGTCTCGTCTTTTTTTGCTCGAACCACACCTATTTCCCTCGGGTTATTTCTCTCTATACCTCTGTCTCTTTCCAGGTCTCTCTCTCTCTCTCTCTCTCTTACCTTTCTTTTTTCCTTGCTTTAAAAGTCTAAGTAGAGGTTCATGATGTAACATTAATGACATTAAGACTATTTTAATTAGAAATGTGGTCTTTACTTGATAATACTATTCACTCTATTCAACCTGTCCTATCACATCACCAGATTGAAGAGCTAAAGCACACGGACGCAGATCTGGGTTCTGCTGCATCCTCTCATTACGCGAGAGGTCTCTGCTCCATGCCAAATCTTCGATCACTGTATCTGACCAGAGTGAAGCTAAGTGATGAGTTCTACTCAACGATGGCCTCTGAGGCATCAAAATCAAAGGTTAACCAAACATGATTCCTATTCAAAACGATTTTTGTTTTGCAAATAATTTTACATTCTTTAAATTCCACATATGAGGTAACTGTTTTTTCATTAAAAAAAAGAGAAATTACACATTTCCATTAGTTACAGTCAAGGACTCTCATATCAATATTATGAATAGTTTGGCTATGCTGACAAGGAAAAAGGAATTGTAAATAAAATGAACCTTGGTGTCATAATGATATAAAAGCATATCAAAATGTGTTTTAAAACCACGTATTATACAAATACTATGTCACATTCTATATTGAAAAATCATTTGAATTTCGTCAATAGTCGCAGGAAATCCATTCTACATGTACATGGTAAAGACACAGATATAACCCTTTTATTTTGCTTGAACAGACACAGTCTCTCTTTTCCAACTATTTATAATAGATGACAATTGTTTTTCGTCTCGTCTTTTTTTGCTCGAACCACACCTATTTCCCTCGGGTTATTTCTCTCTATACCTCTGTCTCTTTCCAGGTCTCTCTCTCTCTCTCTCTTACCTTTCTTTTTTCCTTGCTTTAAAAGTCTAAGTAGATGTTCATGATGTAACATTAATGACATTAAGACTATTTTAATTAGAAATGTGGTCTTTACTTGATAATACTATTCACTCTATTCAACCTGTCCTATCACATCACCAGATTGAAGAGCTAAAGCACACGGACGCAGATCTGGGTTCTGCTGCATCCTCTCATTACGCGAGAGGTCTCTGCTCCATGCCAAATCTTCGATCACTGTATCTGACCAGAGTGAAGCTAAGTGATGAGTTCTACTCAACGATGGCCTCTGAGGCATCAAAATCAAAGGTTAACCAAACATGATTCCTATTCAAAACGATTTTTGTTTTGCAAATAATTTTACATTCTTTAAATTCCACATATGAGGTAACTGTTTTTTCATTAAAAAAAAGAGAAATTACACATTTCATTAGTTACAGTCAAGGACTCTCATATTAATATTATGAATAGTTTGGCTATGCTGCAAGGAAAAAGGAATTGTAAATAAAATGAACCTTGGTGTCAAAATGATATAAAAGCAAATCAAAATGTGTTTTAAAACCACGTATTATACAAATACTATGTCACATTCTATATTGAAAAATCATTTGAATTTTGTCAATAGTCGCAGGAAATCCATTCTACATGTACATGGTAAAGACACAGATATAACGCTTTTATTTTGCTTGAACAGACACAGTCTCTATTTTCCAACTATTTATAATAGATGACAATTGTTTTTCGTCTCGTCTTTTTTTGCCCGAACCACACCTATTTCCCTCGGGTTATTTCTCTCTATACCTCTGTCTCTTTCCAGGTCTCTCTCTCTCTCTTACCTTTCTTTTTTCCTTGCTTTAAAAGTCTAAGTAGAGGTTCATGATGTAACATTAATGACATTAAGACTATTTTAATTAGAAATGTGGTCTTTACTTGATAATACTATTCACTCTATTCAACCTGTCCTATCACATCACCAGATTGAAGAGCTAAAGCACACGGACGCAGGTCTTGGTTCTGCTGCATCCTCTCATTACGCGAGAGGTCTCTGCTCCATGCCAAATCTTCGATCACTGTATCTGACCAGAGTGAAGCTAAGTGATGAGTTCTACTCAACGATGGCCTCTGAGGCATCAAAATCAAAGGTTAACCAAACATGATTACTATTCAAAACGATTTTTGTTTTGCAAATAATTTTACATTCTTTAAATTCCACATATGAGGTAACTGTTTTTTCATATAAAAAAAAGAGAAATTACACATTTCCATTAGTTACAGTCCAGGACTCTCATATCAATATTATGAATAGTTTGGCTATGCTGACAAGGAAAAAGGAATTGTAAATAAAATGAACCTTGGTGTCATAAGGATATAAAAGCATATCAAAATGTGTTTTAAAACCACGTATTATACAAATACTATGTCACATTCTATATTGAAAAATCATTTGAATTTCGTCAATAGTTGCATGAAATTTATTCTACATATGCATGGTAAAGAGACTAATAAAACACTTTTATTTTGCTTCAACAGAAACTGTCTCTCTTACAACTATTTATAATTGATGACAATTGATTTTCTTTTTTCGTCTCGTCTCGTCTTTCTTTGCACTTGCCACACCCATTTCCCTTGGCTTATTTATCTCTATATATTTTCTGTCTATGTCTCTTCCAATGTCTCTCTCTCTCTCTCCCTCTTTTCTTTTGTCCTTGCTTTAATAGTTTGAGTGGAGGTTCATGATTTTTATATTAATGACAGTAAGAATATTTTATTTCACGATGGCCTTTGAGGCATCAAAATCAATGGTAAACCAAACATGTTTTTTCTATTTAAATATAAATAAATTACACATTATCATGAGTTACGAGGACTCTCATATCAATAATATAAATAGTTTGGCTAGGCTTACAAGGAAAAAAAGGACCTGTCAATAGAATGTAGTTTGGTGTCATAATGATATAAAAGCATATCAAAACGTGTTTTAAAAGCACTTATTCTACAAATAGTATTGCGCATTCTATATATTGATTTTTGTTGTGTGTGAATTTTGTCAATAGTCGCAGGAAATTTATTCTACATGTGCATGGTAAATAGAAGGATATAACACTTTTATTTTGCTTCATCAGACACTGTCTCTCTTTTCCAACTAGACTATTCAAAATTGGTGACAATTGTTTTTCTTTCTTCAACTCGTCTTTCTTTGCTCTAACGACACCCATTTCCCCCGGGGTTTTCTCTCCTTCCATATATGTCTCTGTCGCTTTCTCTGCCCGGTCTCTCTCTCTCTCTCTCTCCCTTCTCTTTTCCTTGTTTTAAAAGTCTGAGTAGAGGTTCATGATGTTACATTAATGACAGTAAGAATATTTCAATCGGACATGACTTCTATACTTGATAATACTATTCACTCTCTTCAACCTGTCACGTCACCAGATTGAGAAGCTAGCGCACTATGGCGCAGATCTTGGTTCTCATGCATCCTCTCATTACGCGAGAGGTCTCTGCTCCATGCCATATCTTCGATCACTGGGTCTGCGCAGTGTGGAGCTGAGTGATGAGTTCTACTCGACGATGGCTTCTGAGGCATCAAAATCAAAGGTATACCAAACACGATTTAAATTGTAAACGATTAGTTTCGAAAAAGTGTTGCATTCTTCAAACTCAACATTATAGGGTAGCTAAATTTTCACAATTATTTGTTTTGTTTTCATTAGTTACGAGCGCGCTCATATTAATATGAAAAATAGTTTGGCCATGCTGACAAGGAAATAAATCCTGTGAAAAATTCTTTAAACAAAATATTCATGTGTTGTCAAAAATCTTGGTGAGATTTATATTGGGTAATGTAAAATTGTAAGACTCTAATAGGCCTACTATGGATAACCATACATCATACCTCAGTGTTTATTTCTTCGATTAATAGATAAAGGCAAATAATCTATACAAATTCTTCTTTTTTTTTAATTAAAAAATATTCCTTATTTATTCCTCAACGTATAGTTTATAGCAGGAGATACACAATTTCTGTTACCGTGAATATTTGGATTATAATGTTCTTTTCATTTACAACGCAATAATAACCGATTAAGTTTATATTAAACTTGATGTTATTTACTGATTTTATCCGTAGTCCACATGACCAAGTTCTCAGGTAACAACTATTGCTTAACCCTAATAAGGCCGGGGGGGGCCATTATGGCCCCCCCCCCCCCCTCCACGATTTTTCTGATTGCTCGGGAACGCATACGGATGGCGCCCCGCCGCTCGCTGACTTTTTTCTTTCGAGTCTTGCGCAACTTTTAAAAGAATTTTTTTGAAAATCGGACCTGCGGTTACAAGGTCACGTGACCTTTTGTCTTTGCTTGTCAGCCCGAAAATCGCTCATTTTCGTGATTTGTGTACAAAACATATGGAAAAGTCATTTTTCCTAAAAACAGATCAAATATGGGTTATTGGGTCTTGTTTAAAGTTTAGGTGGTTGTTTTTGGAGTCAAAATAGTTGAATTGTAGTAAGAAATGAAATAAAACAACAAAAACAATGAAAAACATAAGTTAAAAAAACAATGAAATACATAAGAAATTACAAAAACAAGGGATAACATAAGGAATAAGCTGGCTCTTCCAAAATTTTTTGTCGTTTTATTACTCAGAATGGTCTAATGAATATATGTAGTGAAAAAGAATGCTTAAATATGAATAATATATGATTTATGGGTAAAAATGTGATTTTTATGACTTTATTTGCATAAATTACCATAAATATGCAAATGAGTGAATTTTTCAAAAAATTGAAATTATCATATTATTCTATACACTTCACTTGACATGCGTGCAAATTTTCGCGGCAATCGGCCGCTTCGCGGCCGAGATCTTAAGGGGGGGCCATAATGGCCCCCCCCCCCCCCGGCCATACTAAGACCTCAAATAGCCCGGCCTTTTTAGGGTTAAGACGGTTCTCACAATTTTCTTTTAAAATATATCTGATATCAACAATTTAGCAAGCACTATGTCAACTCGGGTGCCTGTCCAGTGACGGATGTATCACATATCTGAAGCAATATGTATTCAAGCGAATGTCCTCTCGTATCTAGTGAATTTAGAAGAATTAATGAAATGGGTAATTATCCACTTTGAAGGAAACGGCTGAGATAAGCCTACTGAAAATAAAGGGGAAAAAGTATAACATACTCTCTTGAAGATATCATGTTAATGTAATCAGCCCACCGATTCAATACCTTAAGTACCTCTATTGCAATACATCATGCCATGCACATTTTTTGTTTATTATAACATGTTGAATCATTTGAACTATAGCAGATATAGAGACGAAATAATCAGACTTAGCGAATGGTAAAGTTACTAAGATACAAATTCATCCGATATTAGCTGTGATTTAAAAAGGTGTTTATGTTTATAGCATAGTGGATTTCACTTTGGTTTGAACTGATAAATTGTCTTGCACAGATCCAGACGCTAAGTATGTGGAAAGTTTCCATAACTCCATGTCGACTACACTCCATTCTCTCGCTACCACGCCTCCAGTCACTCAGCTTGACGGATATGAGACCAGTTGACATGGACGATGGAGAGACACTGGTATGTATTTTTACTATTCCAAGATTAAAGTCAATATCCTCTTTTCGTTCTAAGCTAAAAAAAAAAGGGGTTCAGAAAAGCTATACCGACTAATTATGAATGATAAAGGAATTGCCGAAGGGTAATGTATTTTGTCTTGAAATCAAGTTAAAACAACATACTACGTGCTGTTTAGTAAAACTATGGATAGTAAGCAAATAATTACCGGTGGTGAAGGTGATAAGACAAACTATCACTTCCGAGGCGATCTGGATGCAGCTATCTCTCCGAAGCGAAGCTGAGGAAAGATAGCGTATACATTCAGATCGCCGAGGAAGTGATAGTTTGCCATCGCCTGAAACCAACAGGTTATTATTTGCTTTATATTCCACATCGGAAACATTTCACTTCTTCCGTCATTTTAGAGCAACAAGTCATCAATTAACAGCTCGCAAACGGTGTACGATACGTACAGTGCATGCAGTATGGTGGACTGACCATAGTTTGCGCGTGACCAAAGTTCGCCTTCTAACACTAAAAGCGCTTATCTTGTTGTTTGATTTTATTTTATTTCATTCGTCCACAATGTGGAAATATGCTTTCCACCAGCATTACAATAATACGAGAAACAGAGTTCAATAATATGAATATATGAACAATTAAGCAAACAATTTCAGAACAAAAACAATATCTCGTCATTTCACATAAATAATACAAAATAAGCCATCCAAAATTGTTAAACTTGATTTTTAGATGATTAGAAATATCTTTGAAATAGCTTTATGATAACAGTTTATAAATTCAAATAATTATGATCATTATTGCTATTGGTATTATTATTAATATTATTATTATTATTATTATTATTATTATTATTATTATTATTATTATTATTATCTCTCAACGAATTGGTTGAACATGTGGATAGAGTTTGGTACGAAGGATTGGCGGAAGCGTGCTCGGTTTGTGCGTGGGACGTTTAATCGAATTCCAGAACGGTTGAAAGAATACTGGGTGTTGAGAGGGTGACTTTGATCTTTCATGATTTTGTTTGTTTTGGACATGAGTCTCTGTTCGAACAAACAGTTTATATCAGTCAAATCATGCCCTATCACTCTCTGTGCCGCTCGCCGCACCCGGTCTAAGCGAGTCCGATTTTTCTGGGTCCCATTTCCGTAAAAGCAAATCACGTTGTATGTTAAAATGCTTTGTATTAATGACTGATAGAACAAAACCAGAATTGTTCTGTCAACGTGAATATTGTTCATCATTCTCGGAAAGTAGAGTCTTTGGTTTCCCTTTTACACAATGTTTGTTTGTTTTTAGTCCAGTCTAGAGTGTTGGTAACTATGCTTCCCAGGTACTTGTACTCCTTAACCTGTTCAACCTCCTTATTATGAAGAAATAACGGATCGTGTTTATTTGATTTTTCCCGAAAGTTAAACAACATTTCCTTTGTTTTAGATACGTTTAAGTGGAGGTAGTGCGCATCACACCACTCAATAAAAGCCTTCACCGTTGTGACATAGTCATTTACATTCTCATCAGTAAGATGTCCAGTGATTACCATATCATCAGCATATTTTATGATATTACAATTTTCATTGTCACTGATAATTTTACTAGTATACAGGGAGAAAAGGGCGGGGGATAAAACACATCCCTGCGGGGCACCTGTACTTATTACCTTGGTACAAGATTTAATCACTCCCAATCTTACTGCCTGAGGTCTTTCTAGCAAGAAATTGTGAATCCATCGAACAGTTTGGTGAGAAGCATTCATTTCCAAGAGCTTGGCAGCAAGAAGGTGAGGCATAATTGTGTTAAAAGCACTGGAGAAAGAGTGCCCTTACGAAACTCCCACCGACATCTAGGTGTTTATAAGCCCCATGAAGGAAACATAACACTGCATCGTCGACACCTCTGTTTATGCGGTATGCAAACTGCAGTGGGCCGAGATGCTTATCGACCTGACTCATTAGCTTTTTCAAAACAATCTTTTCTAAGCACTCATGGCATTGCAAGTTAGGGATACAGGCCTAAAGTCTTTGTACTCGGTACATTTATTGCCTTTTGGTACAGGTATTATTGTTGAGGTTTTCCACAAAGTTGGTACGATGCCTAGATTTAACGTTGTTGTTGTTGTTGGGTTTTAATGTTGACCAATCTAAAACGATTATTTCTGCCATGCTCTGCTTTTTTTTTTTTAGTTGTTCATCACTGATGATTAGATGGCGTTGTTCCTTTTCCTCTTCAGTGGGTATCATGTACTGTGCAGCTTCCGTTTATTCGATGGTGCGGGCAATACTTTTAGGTGTCGACCATGAACAGGGTGCGAGTATTTTATTAATAATAGGGGTTAACTGTGCAGTGCTAAACTATACTTTCCCTTCCCTTCCCTTCCTCTCCAAGAGAGTTAGTAATAACTCGTTAGCTATAATGATTGGTATCTACCTGTAGCTTTTATGAAAGCCAACAGAGTGTGCAGATGATCTTCATTCCCCAGTAAATTCTTTAAGTTGATATTCTAAGACAAACCCAAATATTGATATTATTACATCAATAGAAAGCTTTTAACCCCCAGAATAACACTAAATGGTGTCCAACTGACAATTCAAGTTTATAATGGTGACTTTATAACTATCTATAAGTCTGAAACCCGGAAGTGCATGTACAGTCGGGCCTCTATCCGTGACGTCACGAACGGGACTCATGGGCTCAGTGAGAGTGAATGCAGTGATATCCCTACGTAAATGCTATCCTGTCAGAGCTTAGATTTGTTGTTGTTAATGAGTATATTTGATGGATTTTCCGTTTTCATTTGAATGAAGAATAACGAAGCAACATTTTCCAGTCGCTGATTACTTTTTATATCCTCATATTCACCTATTTGGTAGAGATTTAAGACGAGTTTACTGCTTGGGAAACAAGGTTAAATCAGACACGTATGAATAGGCGGATGCATTATCTTGTCATCAGATAAGGTACAGGAGCAGTTTTGTAAAACGAATAGGCCTAGAACTATGATAGTACTTATCATAGATGTGTGTGACTGCCTCAAAAAAGGATACAGTACCAGTTAAACATTTTATGTTGTAAAATATCAAACTTGAACGAGATCATGCAAGCGCGCTTCCTCTATTTTATTTTGACAACGTCTAGTGTTCGAACGATATTCCATCCGCGAGTGATGCGGCTCTTGCACGAACGTTCGTGAAGCGAGCAGAATCGGGAGGTAATAGACCAGGCCGCTGCTCTAGGCACGGCTTGCTTGTGATGGAACGTACGTGCGCTAGTCATATGTTTATCGGCAATTGCAAGAGAATGAAAACGACGTTACCAGCTAAGAAAAACAACTAACAAAGACCTGCCTCTCAGTGACTACCGGTATCAGAATTGCAGATCGCACAATGCACAGCGTGGAAGAAGATGAAGGATCTTCAGGGCCAAGGAAGCTAGGCGAAAGACATGGGGGAAATGAAGAAGAAACCATCGGGAGATCGCTGTATGGTAATGAACTGTGCATGGGTGCACTTACCAGACAGCTACTGTTCACTCCGTGCCTGGGCCGATTTCAACACCAAAACAAAAATTACATGGTGAAAATATCGACTAATAGCACATCGTTGGCATGTATATGTCATAATTTTTAAAAGGGGAATTGATATTAATACTATGAAATATTAGGGGAAGGTAAAAAATTGTACATAGAATTATGATTTATTAGGATTTTCAGCCTTTGAAACAAATAAGCAGAAAATCGTATATCTCTGCACATGCTTTCTATGGAACATCCGGGTACGTGAATATACTCTTTCCCGGACGTGATGTCATATATAGTAGACCAGCGCCGTGACTGATTTGCTATGCAAAGAGAAACAGATATTTTCGACACTTCAATTAAAGATTTCGAGTAGCCAGAATTTTGTTTGTGATATACTATGTAATTATAAAAACTTATAAATAACATATGCTTGCCGTAGGTACCAAATTAAGGGACATTTCTTTGCTTAGAATATCAGCTTTAAACTCTTATCTTTAATTTTCAGAGAAAACAACCTTTTCCTCCCTCGTACGTATTTCTTACACACCAATAAATAATGTTCTATTGTTTTAGTTTCAGGACAAAAATCACAAAGGCCATTTTCATGTATATTAATACTGAATTTGTAAAAGTTTAATTTGCATTTTCCCATTCTCATTTGATGTAATAATCTTTCATCTTTTCTACAAAAGCCAGATAACTAAATAAGTCTCGTTACATATGGATGGATCTGAAATAAGAATCTACCTTTGTCTATTGCTTCCAACTGATTCTGCCATAAATGCTGATAAAAATGGCGCATGTGGTTAGTTAATTCAGACCTATTCCGTGGTAAAGTTACATCTATGTGTTCTTTTTTGTGTTGCATTTTTAGCCAAACTGTCGGCTTTTTCGTTTCCCAGTAGGTCACAATATGCAGGTATCCACTCAAACTGTATGTCTATACCAACAACGCTTAATTGTGTCAATTTCTCCGATATTTCAATAACTTGTTTGTTTGTTTGTTTGTTTGTTTTATTTCCGAAAATCATCATAAAAAAACAATAACACAATATAACAAAATCAAAGACTTATATATCAATGATAGAATGATAAAACGGTTGGATAGTCCATTTCAGAGCCATTAACCTAATGGCTCTGTTCTTCCATGGAGTCCAATATATATATAATGATACTATAATAAGTAATGACATAACAAAATAGTAAGTCGTAATTAAAAAAAAAAAAAAAAACACAAAAACATTGTACTTGTACTTAACTTAACTAAATCAAATTAAATTAAATTAAACAAAAAACACTAACAAAAAGCATTAAAATCTATTCAAATATCCCCTACCATCCCTAATGTAACAAAATACGACCCCAACCTTATCACCCACCCTGCTAACAATTAACTTAATTAGTTTTACAATATTCTACACATTATCTAATTTAGTCTGTTTATTAAATTGATTATTTTCATGGCAAAAGCCAATGGGATTGCGAAATTTAAATATCAAAATAATTGAAGTATTTTTGAACATGTTTATTAAACAAATTTAGTCTGCCTAGCTGACGGAGCTTAGTAGGTAGTTCATTGTATAACACGGATCCACGATATAAGAATGTACGTTTACACTGATTGGTTCTTGGTTTCGGAAGCATTAAATTGTCATTATATCTTAGCCCGTAACACTTTTCATTAAAAACAAATTTATCAGTCATATATTTAGGTGCTAGCTCATGAAATGTTTTAAACAGTAACGAACACATATGTCTCCGACGTCGAGATTTTAGGGTTTCCCAATCCAAGGTATCGTGAATCTGCTGAATAGATATATTATGTTCACCAGGTTTAACCTGAAGAATAATTCTTCCTGCCCGATTCTGAAGTTTCTGAAGTTGATCAAAATGATTATTATTTGCAGTTTGCCAAACAGTATCTGCATAGTCAAAGTGAGGCATAATTACAGATGTATAAATTAGTTTCAGATTTGACTCATTAATAAAATACCTCAATCTCCTCAAGAAACCAATCATTTTCCCAATTTTTTTGTTCAATTGCTCTATATGAATATTCCACTTAAGTTCACAATCTACATTTACTCCAAGATATTTGAAACATTTTACTTGAATTAGCTTAGTGGCATTTATCTCTAAATTGAGAATATCATGCTTAGAAAGCATAAACTTTGTCCCTAAAAGCATGCATACTGTTTTACTGGAGTTCACAGAGAGTCTATTTGCATTCATCCAAGATTGTAGATGTCCTAGCTCTTCGTTTAAAACTGATTGAATCACATGTACATCTTTGTGGGAATAATACATAACCGTGTCGTCGGCATAAAAATGCAAATTGCATTTCGTGAAAGACCTAGGCAGATCGTTTATAAAAACTAAAAATAGCAGTGGCCCCAGTACTGAGCCCTGAGGTACGCCGTAATCAAGGGATAATTCTTCTGACAATGTTTGTCCTATGGAAGTTCTAATACGTCTTTTCATTAGATAATCCTGAAACCATCTTAATGAGGTACCTTGTACTCCAATATCAGAAAGTTTTTTAATTAGAATTTGGTAATTGACAGTATCGAATGCCTTATGTAAATCGACAAAGACACACCCAGTATATTTCCCTTGATCAATTGCTTCAAGCCATTCATCAGTTACTTTAATAAGTGCAGTAGTTGTGGAATGTTTCGATCTAAAGCCCGATTGCTCCTTCACTAATACATCATTGTCATTCAGGTAATTAAGTAATTGTTTTTGAACAACCCTCTCTAAAAGTTTCGAAACACAGGGCAGTAATGATATTGGCCTGTAGTTATCTGGCTGACATTTGTCACCTTTTTTGTGCAATGGTATAATTTTTGCAATCTTCCACTGGCGAGGAACTACCCCATCAGTTATTGACTTATTAATAAGGTATGCTATAATTCTAAAGATTTCTGTTGCACAAGTTTTCAATATATAAGAACTGATCCCATCCAAACCAACCGATTTCTTATTCTTTAGGCTGTATATTTCTTTTAACACATCTGCTTCAGAAACTAAAGAAAGCTCAAATAGTGGGGTTTGCATATCATTATCCAGACCTGCCTCGTTACATACATGCGAGACATTAACACCATTACATGCATGTAGGACATTAGCAACATTGGCAAAATGATTATTAAAATAATTTGCAGTTTCAAAAATATCATGTGACACAGGAATAGGTGATTTAGAGCTCTTGTTGGGTAGGAGAGATTTAAGAGTCGGCCATGTTTGATTTCTGTCTATAGTTTCAGTTAATTTTTCGATAAAGTATTTCCTTTTAAGTTTTCTATTTTCAAATGTAACTTTATTTTTTAATTGTCTATATTCTTTCCAATATTCATCTTTGTTTTCAAGTTTTGCCTTCTGTTTCATTTTGTCTCGCTCCTTCATTAATTCAAAAATCCATTCATTCAACCACGGTGAATGTTTCTTTCTTACTCTTTTAGTTTTGAGTGGCATGTACCTATTAACTACACCCAACAAAAGCTCTTGCCATCCATCTACGGCGTCATCTATACTCTTCATTTCTTTAACATCAGACCAATCAAGCTCATTGATTTCTCTTTTAAAAGCATTCAAATCTACACCTTTTGATTTACGAAATGTGACGAAATTTGGATCAGAACACTTATCATATTGACGAGTGTTCCAGATCAAAAAAGTCATGGAGTGATCACTGAGACCATTATGAATAACACCAAAAGAATTTACATTCTCGTTACAGTTTGTAATAATATGATCAACAAGTGTTGAAGATTCCTTAGTAACTCTTGTATATTCTGACTTATTTACATGTTTCAAACCATAAATAGCATTTAATTGGTTATATCGTTTACATCCACTTGTTTGAGGTTGTTTTAAAATATCAAAATTGATGTCTCCCATAAGAATGATTGGTTTGTTAAATCCCTCAAGAAATGTTAACATAGTTTCATAATAATTGAGAATATCACATTTGGAGCTTGGAGGTCGATACCATGTAACAAATATGAAAGGTTTATCTTTTTTCAAATCAATCAGTAATGATAAAGCTTCTAAATGTAGGGTGGAATCAAATGTCAATTGATGAAAATTCAAACTATTATGCACATATATAGCTACTCCTCCACCTTTTCTATTGCGGTCATTTCGAACTAAACTAGAGTTGTCCATGTTTTTAATAGCCTGCAAGGCTGACATGGAATCTGATAATATTACAACAGAAACTGGGAGATAGTCCTCTATCCATTGTAATGCTAGGATGATTGCTGTCAGTTCAGCAGTCATAATATTTACTGGGGTTATTCTATAACCTTAACTTATCTTAAATTTTGGAATATAAAAGGCTGAACCTGTTAGACCATCATCAAGTTCGGATCCATCTCTATATATTTTCAAGTGTTTGTTCCATTTTTATTGAAATATCTTCCAATGCACAGTTTAACTGCTGTATTGGAAGCAATTCTTTCTCTTTCACTTGATCATGTATACAGAATGAGACGTTTGGTTTAAAAAAATGCCAAGGAGGAGTGCGAGGAATACAATCTGCCTGTTTTTCTAGGTTTGGTGTTTCTAAAGTTCAGGCTCTATTAATGAGAGGACCCTCATTCTCTTTCCATTTATTAAATTCGTATTGCCAACAATTGTGTAGTATATACTTTGTTGGATGATTATCCTTTCTTGATTGTAAATAAAATGTATTTTGTCAACAAAGACCTGTCTACGAAACTCTGAGGGGGGCCGCCCGCACTCGACCTGAAGCGCTGCTAGTGATGTCATGGGTAATCCTAAGAGCTTGGTATTGGATAGAATCTTTTTTTTTTCAAAAGAGTATTTGATGCTGACCCATATGCTTCGCATCCATAATCTATAATAGGCCTGATAAGGCCTTTATATACCATTTGCAATACTCGGGAGTTGCATCCCCATTGCGTACCCGATATATAGCGTAATAAATTCAGACGTTTTTTGCATTTTTCAACAATAAAATCAACATGAGTAGCCCAGGTTAATCTGTGGTCAAACCAGATTCCTAGGAATTTGTGTGAATTATGATGAGGAATAATGCAATCATTAATCTTTAGCTTGACTTCTTTTAATACCCGTCTACCAAATAGGACTGTTTTTTACTTTAAAGATGAGACATAAACACCCCATCTTTTACACCAGTTTTCTATCTCTTTCAAAACCGTTTGAACTTTATTTATTGCAAATTTGAAGTTTCGGCTAGAGAATCATATACAAATATCATCTGCATATATAGAAACGTTGGTTATTTTGTTTTAAAAAATCAAGATCATTCAGCATAATTGTAAATAGCAGTGGGCTGATTACACTTCCCTGTGGGGTTCCTTGTAGTAATACCTTACTGTTTGACAGTGTACCGTCTACTCTAACTTGAGCCGTCCTCCGGCTAAAAAATGCTTCTACCTATTTCAAAATGTTTCCTCTCAAACCTGCTTCGTACATTTTATATATAATTCCTTTTCTCCATAGTACATCGTAGGCTTTCTCTAAGTCTAGGAAGACTACGATTGTGTACTCTTTATTCAATAAGGCCTTATGAATATCGGTCTCTAATCTAATGATTTGGTCCATTGTGCTGCTCTCTTTTCGAAAACCCGATTGTAACGGGGTAATAATATCGTATTGTTCAGTAAACCATGTCAAACGGTTTTTGACCTTCCTCTCCATAAGCTTACAGAGTACTGGGGATAGTGAGATAGGTCTGTATGATGAAGAGTTTGATGGATCTCTTCCAGCTTTAAAAACTGGAATTAGAATGGAGTGCAATCCTCCTTTTTTCAGTGGAAGATGACGGGATTGTAGTACTCATTATCGCCTTTTTTATTCTAATATTCGTTTGGCTAGACTAAAATAAATCCTTCAAATAACTTCACATTACTGAAAGTTACACATTTGATGATGAAAACATAAGCAACAAAAATCTCTATAGGAAATAGAATACAGCATTCATTTATCAATCGACATCTAACGAGCTTGAAGAAAATATGCATGGTTAAAATTCATCCCAAAGTGAAAAAAAATCATTACCGTGCATGCAAGTATAGACGTTTGATATATGAATTATATTCCACATAGTAAGAATCTTGCTCTACGATTGGTCAAAAGCAAATCTACCGAGTACAACGCACTTTCACTGAAGATAGTAGTACTATCTATACAGTGTAACGAACTTTTCTTCTCCCATCAATGATGGGCGAACTATGTTTCATCACGTGATTTACTTTTGACCAATCGTAGAGCAAGATTCTTACTATGTGGAATATAATTCATATATAAATTCCAATGGTTCAGATTATTTACAATTCCTTTCAAATCCATGTGATAAATCTTTTCTCTTTATGCCTACAAACTGTTTTGAAATCTTGAATATTATCAATTCATTGAAAATAAGTTATTCGTGTAGTCATGATGAGATGAGTACGCACTTTTTAAAACAAATAGCAGGAAGTATTGTAACGCCTCTAGTACACATTTGTTATTTATCACTTACAACAGGAGTCTTTCCGGACTCACTGAAAATAGCAAAAGTAATTCCAATATACAAAAAAGACGACTCTTCTCTAGTTTCAAATTACCGACCTTTTTCTATTTCCAAAGTCTTAGAAAGACTGACTTATAATAGACTGTATGATTTTCTAACAAAAATGAACTATTGTATGAAAATCAATATGGTTTTAGAAAATTTCATTCAACGGAGTTAGCATTGTTACAATTATTTGATAGGGTGTCAAATGCCTTAGCTGATCATAAGCATGTTATTGGAGTATTCATGGATCTGAGCAAGGCATTTGACACTCTTGACCATACATATTTATACGTAAATTGGAATACTATGGATTGAGGGGTGTTGCTAAAGAATGGTTTAAAAATTATTTAACAAATAGAAAACAATATGTATGTTTCGAAAAAAATATCGCTAGTGATATTCGTTTGTCTAGCAATGTAGTCAATAAGGAATCTAAAAGTTCACGACGTTTCGTGCGCTATCTGCAACACTTCGTCAGGTGATACAAACTACTGTGAATAGTACTTTACAACCTCTTCCATAATCTCTTCATTTTTGCTAACGATTCGACTATCATTTCCACGTTTTAATTGTGAAATTTCCTTTTTCTTTGCATTACTCTTTTCTAAACCCAAAAAATACTTCGTACTTTTCTCTACTTCTTCCATCCACCTAATACGAGCTCTGATTCTAGCTCCTCTAGATTCATGTCTATAAATCTTCTCTAACCTCGCCTTTGTGTCGGTGTACTCTTTTTCTATTTATTTATCAGGTACACTGACATCAATTTGTTTTTCAAGTTCACACAATTTCTTGTCTAATGAAAATTTATCATTTTTCCTATCGAGTGCTTTTGTTCTACAGAATTGTTGTGAAAATTCACGAATTCTAATCTTGAACATTTCCCACCTTTTTTGTGAGGAAGGGTATTCATCTTCACAAAAGGAATAGATAATTTCGGAAACTTTCATTTTGTAATTTACATCATCTACATCATCTACAAGGCAAACTGAAAAATTCCATTTAAGAAATCAAAAAACCGCATTGGCTCTCGAATCCATAAGACACGCCGGCCCAGACATCTGGAACTCTCTGCCCATTGTAATAAGAAACCTTAGGACATTGTATTCATTTAAGAAGGCAGTTAAAACTATGTTATTGTCTAAGTATTGATCCTGTCGTGTGTAATTGTACTATATTCATGTTCGTGTGTACATTGACCGTATATTCAACAATGATGTGTTATCGTCCATGACCTAGCATCGTTTAGCCATTCATGAATGAACCTGCATTCAATCAGCAGATGTACGAGATTTATTGTATTATTACCAACGCTCCTTCTCTCCCCTTTCCTTTTCTTCTCTACAAGTCAGTCTTTTCTATTTGTATTTGTTATTGTTGTTGTATCTAAGTTGAGGGCTGCGGGCACGTCAAGCTATTTTGCTTATTTCTGTAGCCCTCCTGCATCTAATGTATGTTAATTATGCATTCAATATATTTGTTTAAATTCGTTTATTATCTGTATAAAATTATATACACTTAAAATATTGTATCATACCATATTATGTTCATGAAAATGTATGATGAAGAAAGAAAAGAGATGCAGAAACCAATAAATCAAATCAAATCAAAAGTTGGGTTTGGTTATGTTGGTGGGAACGGACAAAATAAAGAAATAATTTAACCAAGGTTTCAGAAAAATCGGAAAAGAAGAAAAACGTTAAGGAATGTTAAACGTCGATAATGCTAATGATGTGAGAAAACTTGTATTGGCAATGCGGTCATGATGTCTTATGACATACAGGGGTAATCCGCTAATTGTTATGTATCCAAAATACCGCTAACACCTTCTCTTGAGTCTTTTGATAGAAAAAACTATTTTTAGAGGGAGGGCAATACATAATCTGCTGTATCATTAAAATGGAAAACAGAGAGGTATTTTTAATATTTTGAAAAGAGAAATCGCATATAGTTCATCCGGAACGGCATCGAATATGACTTTAATGTCAATTGAAGATTCTCTATATCATTTATAATCTCGGCATCAAAAAGTTCAAAGACTTTATATTCTTTGTCACATTTTCAAAACTACACGTTTGTATATTTCTTCATACTTAAATCCGATGAAAAGCCTTTAAGTTGCATTACTGTATATTTGTTTACTATTTACCAAGCATGATATGAACATTAAAAGTACTACATTAAAAAAATAATAAATCAGGTTATCTATTAAAAAATAATTTCTTACATTAGCTTTGGTTTTAATTCAAATAATATGTAGTGAGCTTTTATGCATCGCTGTTTCATGTAGACTCGTCAAGTTACCTCTGAGTCAGTAGATGAGCTATCTGTGGATGTTATGGATGTGACCAGTCTGTGGAACGGTGGACTTCATACATCATGTCCCCGAGTGAAAACTCTCAAGCTGGAATGGTCGAAAAAGGAGAATGTCTCACCAGATACCATCACAATGGCCTGCTCTCCATTCCATTATCTAACTCACCTTCACATCAAGGGATTCCTGCTATCGTCTACTACACTGAATGATCCAGTGTCATTCTGCAAGGCGGTGATAACATCATGTCCCCTACTCACCAAGCTGTCCATTACCAGCATTGACCTGTACACCAAGAAAGCAGCTGAGATCATCAAACGCATGAAGACTCATCCACACCTGACAAACATAGAGTAAGTAGCGGAAAGCAGTTAAAATTCCGTAATGTGAAACATTTGATATAATTGTCTTATTGGAAAATATGCATTTAAATACTTAATTCAAAGGGTTTTTTCTCTTATAATAATGTATTTTTAGATAGTGAGCACAATGACAACATTTTCAGAGACAACATTAAAGGGAACCAAAACCTTCATACTAAGTTACCTTTTATTGTAAAGTTTAAAAGATTTGAATGGAATCAGTGAAAAATTAAACTTAATCAGGCAAGGAATAAGGAAGTTACAGCTTTTTGAAATAACTTGTCACCGGAGGGCGATATTTAAGTTGATGACATCATTTATGGACAACTCTCCATGCCCTCTGACCATGGAATTTCACAATTCTGTCATTTTCTTCGTATTCATTCATGTTCAGGATCCGACTTCATAAACTGAGAAGTAGAATATCATTTTGCATAAAAGTAACTTAGTATGACTGTTTTGGTGCCCTTTAAAGAAATGAAAATAAATATTTTCATCTCAATATCGTTGTAAATAACCAATGTGTATAAATCCAGTGTTTAATGTAATGTGTTCAAAGTCAATGAAAAAGATGAACAGGCTTTTGAGTCAATATTAGGATTAATGTTTGCAAAATGTGCAGTAAAGCTTTTATTTATTTATACCGTGACCAATGTCATTTGGTTAAGATAAATTTAAATTCGAAACTTAATTTTTGGTTATTCATCATGATTTTCATAGACTTGCTGTATCCTACATATACAGTTATGATACTATGATTTGCAGTCATGCAATATAAATGCAGAGCAAAATTATGCAAGGTCCGATGTGCATTACATTTTCATCTATTCTCACATCATAGAGCATACATCTCTGATGGCTTTTTAAGAGAGTATCGTACGTCAGGTTAATAGTCCAGAAGATCATGAATTGTGCCCCCGAAATGTACTGTTATATTACTATAGGTTGGAGAGGTGTTGTACCGACACGGATCTGGATCCACTGATTTCTGAGGTAAACAGTGAAGGCAAGCTGACTGTCACCGTGAAGCATGGTGGGGTAAGATATAACAATAGATTACATGCCTATCATTCGATTCTTCTCCATCTTTCTGTCATTCCATCGATTCAAAGTAGGCTATTTTTATTATCCATTTTAATCTCCGCCCTGTCGGTACCCAGTAATAAACAATACACATGATTTATGCAGTATTTAATGTGTTTATTCTGGCCTGATTATGATGATCACGTCTAGCAAAAGATTTGTTCTTGATCTGTGTAATGATATCCTGAAACTGAAATATAAAAAACATAGAGAAAAAGACTTTTTACAACTATATGAACATTTTCAGTGAACAAATACTTTCCCTTCATGTACATGATGTATATAAAGGCAAAAACACTCATTGTACTTCGCCCTCTTTTTTAAAAGCGATATGACGTTCATAATATATGAAAGAACGAAATATTTCCCTTATCTAATCTTTAGCTCTACTTATACCCCCTTCACATACACGGATTTTCCTTACGAGTCCTTACGGATCGCCAACTCGTAGTCAATCGCAAGCATCCGTAAATAACTCGCTGGTATCCGTAAATAGCTCGTCACAACTCGCAACAACTCGCAGACACTCGTAAGTATCCGTGAAAGGAGAGGCAATTTTTTTGACATGTCAAAAATCTTCTTACGATTGTCCACGGATTTATTTGTCCGTAAATAACTCGTAAATAGGTCGTAACAATCCGTAAGTATCGTAAACCGCTCGCATCGACACGTTACCATCCATAAACTGCTCGCAAGAATCCGTAAATGACTCGTAATGATTTCTTCAACGATCTGTTTCGGTTGGTTTACGATTTGTTTACGGATTATTTACGGATTACTTACGGATTATTTACGGATTATTACGAGTGCTTACGTGTTGTTTACGATTTCATTTAGGTCCTGTTACAATGGCTTTACGGATTGTTACGAGTTATTGCGAGCACTTTACGTGTAGTTACGAGTAATTTACAAATAGATACGTATACTTTAAGTATTCTTACGTATCGTTTACGTTTTGGGGGAAAGGTATAAAAGCTGCAAATTTGAACTCTTCATTTTCAGTTGTTATTTTTTGGTTACAAATCGTAAGGACTCGTAAATACTCGTAACTAACTCTTAACTATTCGTAACAACACGTTAACAGGTCGTTACTAACACGTAAGTTGCTCGTAGTTATCCGTGACAACTCGTAACAAATCGTGGAATTCTGCCGTAAGTATATCGTAATAACTCGTAATAATCCGTAACAAACCGCAAATAGCTCGTAGTAACTCGTAACAACTCTTAAATCGGTCGTTAAAGTGGCCAAATCGTAAGGATCCGTGAAAGATCCGTGAATTTGTGCGATCCGTAAGGACTCGTAAGAAAAATCCGTGTATGTGAAGGGGGTATTAAGGAATGTGTCAATTGATCATGTAGCATGCATCTCAGCAAAATAAACTCGACTTAGAACCGTGGCGAAAAGTAGAAAGACATGCTTCTTACAATAAAGCAATATCCATGAGTTTGAATATACAGGTGTATATTGGAAAGAAATTCTTACAAATCACACTACTTTTTTCAGAACATTTTTAAAGGTAAAGACCAGTTATGGTCATGCGATTGCATTGTGAAAGAAACGTTGTGGAATCGATCAGAAAAGATTGGTCATCTAGTATCTAGCATCTGCAAGGTTCTGGAATCATCAAACTAATAAGAAATTTGGCCCATCCTTCGTAAAGTTACAAGCACTATACACAGAAAGATGTATATGGGACTACCCTATATCTCTCACAGTCCATGAGAGAAACAAATTTACCAAATATATGAATTAGTAGGCGGTTTCCCGGCAATTTTTTTATCATCGTGTATTAGTCAAAACATATTCTTTCACATGATTGGTAATGAGAGCTTCCATTTCATTTTTTGAAATTGGGGCGTTTCCAATACTGGTCTTTACCTTTAAGATGTATATGTTATTTGTGGCCTGCATTTTGTTAAAACAAACTGCCTGTTTATTCTTAATTCTGTAATAAAAACAACAACAAATACAACTTCATGAATAAATGATGTCATTAAGATGGGTGGTAGGTACAGAGTATAGGCCTATATATGTCTCCTCTTCCTATGCCTGTTACCGTGGTCATGATAGTGACATCATATATATATTTCAAATCTTCCCTGCCTAAAATGTAATGCTTGTAGTACCTCTTTGAACAAACTTGTTTATCAATATCAAATTGCTTGCAAATAGTGGTAAAATTCAAATCTAATTTTATTTTTACTAAACGATATCCTAGCATTTTACATCAATTTATCTCTTCTTCGGATGCAGACACGTAAATGAATTCATCGCCTTTCTGATTGGAATTTAAATGTTATAACAAGCGGTTCTATATAAACGATTGGGAACTTTTTACTCTTTAGATATCTGACCTACATGAACTTTAATCTCTGGAAGCTCATTTTCAACTTATAATTTATTTTAAGAATGTCCCTATAATTGTCATTAATAATAGCTGTTAAAAGGTGATTATTTATATATGCACAACTTGACTTGATATATATATATACTCCTCCTAATACTACCATGAATGTAACCCTCTCCCTCTCCCATCCTCTATGTCCCTTCTCTTTCTGTGTTATTTAACAAGAAATCTTACTTCCTTCCTGACCAAATTTGGCATGCATCGCTTCATATTGTATGTTTGTTTTTGTTTTCATTTCGAGAGGACGTCACTTCAAGCTTATGCTTATATTGAAGACGACCCCCGTTTTTAAATATTTTTATTTTATTTGTATGTTTTATTAAATCAAAACTAATATCAAAATATTAACAGGTAGACGACCCCTTTTCTTTATATGCCCTGTCATCATCATACATCTAAATTCATAAGATAATATATGTAAATACGTTGATGTATATGGAATGAATAAACATCACATGAAATTAAAGGAAAACCATCATTATATACAATTTATTTCTAGTGTTCTTATTTTTCAATAGTTTTTGAGGTCGTGAAGATAACGCTTAAGTACTACGTGGTTTGACCGTCAAGCAACAACGTATCAACGTCAGAAGATGACCCTCATCAGAACACGTGATGACAGCAGACTAATGCAGACTTCAAAATTAAACTTGTCGAGTGTGGCGGTAACCAGACTACACGAATATCTAATAATACTAATCGAAGTATATCTAAAGTTCAATTGCATGAAATATAGTATCATAAACATATTACTGAATATATCCTGTCTCGATATTTTTTATTGATATCTTTTTAATTTGTTGACGCATATGAAGAAGGTCGATTTATTTTCGGGGCGAGTTTTTAATTCTCTACAGCCTCTTCAAAAGTACGTTGACCTTGACAAAGCATTTGTGTTTTTTGTTTAATACTGCAAGCACATCATATTATATCCTAATAAAGAGAGAAAGAGATTGGATTAGAGTTGACGTAATTTGAATCAATCATTATTTATGTCTATATCTTGAACTACATGCGATGTAAAGACAATACTTCATTACAGTGTTGTTTATGGTTGTTAGCCTAAGAGTCTGTCGCGCTTCATGAAGAAGTTTGATGAAAACACAATGTTGTAAATTATGATTATATTGTGCAGAGTATGGGTATGGCTAAAATGTGACAAGATCCATTTGAACCATAGACCATATGAACCATACATGTCGTGCTATTGTTGATATTATCACCCTTAAGTTTCTTGTCATTTACATTCAACTAATCATGCATGATTCTAACTTTGATATAATCTAGTCTAGTTCGCGACATGCATGCAACAGTTATTGATGTAGTAAAAAAGAGGAATTAGTCATCTTGATCTCGCTGTAATAATCTTTTATCTAATCGTGATCAGATCGTATATATCTATATATACAATCTAGTTTATTTGTGACATTTATGTTACACAGTCGTCCATGCAATATGAGAGAAAGTGATTCTTATCTACAATGACAATTTCTTTCGAGTGATATATTTCAAACGTCCGATGCTCCTGTACAGTGTTTTTACCATTGTACATCTTATCAACTTATACTCTATTATAAATTCTTTCAATTTATGTCTCTTTTATAATGTTCACTTTCATTAATAATAGGCCTGTGTTGTAATGATTTTTTTCAGTTGGTGCGTAATACACCTGAATAAGAGACATTGAAGTGAAGTCTTACAATGTGCGTTACGTAGTGAGAGGTGTACTCTCTTTGTTCGAGCTGTATTGAAAATATCGCTCTTCTTACATGCTCTTTGATTGCCTTGAGAAATTCTGAAATCATCTGAAAGCCAGTGAATTTCTCTTTGATGTGTATAAGAAATGTATTAATGTTTTAATGCTACGTTTATCTACCTTGTTTCTTATTTTGCCTTTTAAAGATGTCTCCTCTCTCTCTCTCTCTCTCTTTCTCTCTGTTTCTCTTTCCCTCTCCGTGTCTCTCTTTCTCTCTCCTCCCCCCCCCCCTCTCTCTCTCTCTTCTATCCACTTCTCTCTCCCCTCTTTTCTCTCTTTTCTCTCTCTCTCCTCTCTCCTCTCTCTCTCTCTTTTCCTCTCCCGACCCCTCTCTCTTTCTATACCTCACTCTCTCCCTGTCTCTCTTCTCCCTCTTTCTACCTTCCTCTCTCTTCCTCACTTCCTCTCTCTTCCTTGTCTCTCCCTCACTTCCCCTCCGTATCTCCCCTCCCTTCTCTTTCCCTCTACCCTCTCTCTTTTTCTTTCTACCCTCCCCTTTCTTGTCCCTTTCTTTCTCTCTCACCACTTCTTCTTCTCTCTCTCTCTTTCTCTTTAATAGTCATTCCTCTTCTTTTCAATTTCCTCGTCATATCTCGCCTTGGTCTAGCTACATCTAGCCAGCCGTTGTATATTGTATTGTAACCATATTTTCATTTGTGTGACACAATACGTTCTTCTTAAGTGTATATTTTTTGGTCCAATTGTGTTTACACTATTCAATTTCATTGTAAATCAACCATTATGAGTTCCTGAACTTTACGTGTTGATGTTTTTAAACCGAATAAATAAATAAATAAATAAAATATATTTACCATGTTCATGGATTTGCAGGACTGCTGCAACGTGTTACTGATATTTCGAAATGTAATAATAATAATAATAATAGCTCGTTCTTATATAGCGCTTTTCAGGACCGGAGGCCCTCTCAAAGCGCTTAACAGATAAGTGTATGTATTGAATATGTGAACATTTATATATATATGTTTGTATATATATAATATATATACATGTATAATGTTCTTAGAAAGGGAATCACTTTGCATTCATTCATTTACGTCTTCCTACTCACGTTTTTTATATTTAAATTTATTTTGCTAATATACCTGATAGTGTACATAATTGCATGTTAATAAAGTGGAAACAAAGAATACGTATGACTACAGCTTAAACAGTAGGACTTGCAGAATATGGAATTTGTTGTAAGAATAACAAATGTTTTCTACTATCTCATCAGTAATTGTAGAAACTACAATTTCGTGTATTTATCTAAGCAATGAGACTGTCATTTGCTTTTAATGATTGTTTTATCATGTGATAAGCCACTTATTTGGTTATGTCGTAGACTTATAATAGATCCGTGGCTATATGGATTTTATATGTTCCTTGAAGTTGTGATGTTTTGTTTATAAAGGTAACAAATTTTGGTGTTAAAATCATTTGGTACAAATCTTTATGTGTGTACAGCCAGCTGTTCTAAGATATTATCGATCCCTTCGACTTTTACCATTACTGACTATGTATACTTATGTATGTTTATTTTAAGTGTGTACATAATTATAAATATACGCAGTTTCAGAGAATTACAAACAGATAATTCGACTTTGTACATATGTATACAAGAGAAAGTTCGATCTATAACTGATTGAACTAATGGGATTTAAAACTTTCTTGTTGTTGAGAGATGGTAGAAGGGGAACTATCACAAGAAATTGAATGACATAATTATAAAAGCAATTTACATTTTGAATTATCGCCTCATAGCTTTATTTACGTAAATTTGAATGAGTCGGATAAGAGGTGGGCAACATGAAGAAAGACAGAGGGTAAAGTGCTTTTCATACAAAACAAGAAATGATTAGATTGGAGAGTGTATGACAGAGAGGAAAGGCGTGGTGTAACTTGTAAGTAGACGCTGAAAGATGGAGACAGACCAAGAGATAGAGAGAGGGGGAAGAGAGAGACAGAGAGAAGAGAGGGGAGGATAAAGGGAGAGAAAGAGAGACATAGAGAGACAGAGAGAGAGAGAGAGGGAATATTTAAGAATGAAATACAAACACGCATTCAAAAGGAGACAAAATTGTCCTCACACATAAGTATACGCAAAACAGTATACAATGATCACTCCACATTTCACAGACCAACCACTCAGAAATGCATGATACAAATTAAAACGCTACACCGTTATAAACATCGATATAAACCTGTCAATTATAAACATGAGTCCTAAAGAAGATAAGGTATAGATAGAAAGCTTGACAAATACAGGGAGACACAAATCAAAAGCTATATTCGATCGCGTCATAATTAATTACCTGTATATGCCTTCCAAATATGAACAAATCCGGATTTCGTGACGAAAGATGGCGCTAGAGTACTCTTCTGTCTACAAATTCATTCACATAAAAGCAACTTGTAAATACTATATGAACACAGTGATACTTTTTGATACTCTTATTTTTTTTTTAAAAAGAGAAAGAAAGAAATTAATATTTAAAAAAAAGGCGTTGGTGATAATAGTCAGGTCTTGACTGATTGCCATTACAACAAAAAACAACAACAACTATATGAACACAGTGAAAAACAGTATAGTCAGGCCGAAATAATTTGTTCAGATTGGACAGCCATATTACCTCAACAACAACAACAACAACACTACTCGACGCAACCGTTACGCACTTGTAAAGCGTGGATCAAATCATGGTAAAGGTGGGGGAGGGGCACCACTCGGATGAAATTAACACTGAGGACAATTAGTTAAGGGGGAGGGTGTTGGAGGGTGTTGGAGGATGTAGCATCGTCTTCTGTTCTATTCCACTTCTCGCCCTCCCCTTTCTCTCCTATTTTCCATCCTGTTTGTCATTTAAAAAGGTGGTTGGTTGGGGGGTCAGTGCTTCGTGGCCAATGCATTTACTTGTTTGACGGGTAAATAGCGTCCGTTGCGATACCACACATATTGTTGTGATTCCTGGCAATGTTGATATAGCCATTCTCTCCCCATTCTTCTCCTGGGAACAATGAAGAGATTGGTGAAATACGATTATACTGTATCACTATAATTGGCCTTTTAATTGAGAATACATGAGAAGACTGATTTCATGCAAGGAACATGTGATTGAAATCAAACACAGTAACACAAATAACAACATACGAATTCTCTGAATACCCAAACAATATTACTATATCACCTAAGCGTAGGGGTACAATCTTGGGATGGGTAGTTGTCAAAAGGACTGATTGGGGTGTAATGGTCCAAGAGGGTAATTGCCTTATGGGGTAATTATAGTCCAGGTGTTATATTTTGGGGTCAGACGTCCTGATACGGTAACCGTGCATCTCAGTTCAAAGCTGTACATTTGCAAGTAATGAGTGGATTCTCTGGAGCCCACCGCACACTTTAAGATCTTCCTGCGATCCGAATTTCGAAGTAATAATAATAATAATAATAGCTAGTTCTTATATAGCGCTTTTCAGGACCGAAGGCAGTTACATTCGATTTGTAAACCTGAACAAACATAATCTTCCTGATTTAGGTTCAAAATAATGATTAGAATACTAACAACCGGAATTTCAATGAAATTTCAGCTTTTTGGTCAGACTAAAAGTCAACTCATAAACAATCGCACTACATTTCTAATGTCACTGCAAATTTGAGCCGATTACACACGAAGCGCCATTTTGGACTGCGTTAATATTTGCGCTAGTCAACAAGGTGAAACGTGTATCATCTATTAAAAACTTGGTTAGAAAGTTTGAGGTTTTTTTTAAAACTCGTTTTGTAAGATATTACCCTCGCGTGGCGCATTAAGAGCTACAAAAATCACTGACGCATTCCTACGTCAGGCAAAAATAACGCCTCGTGTGCAAAGTACAGTCAAGAAAGCTCACCCCATGTGTTCCTGCATATCCAGTACTCGGTCCCCACCGAAGAAACACCGTAGCCTACCAACAACAGGGAATGATCCAATTGCGTCGACGAGCAGTTGGGATCACTGTACACGCCGCTGATGTATAATTGGAAAGACGGCTGGCTTGCGTCTATGGCTACCACGACGGGTGTGAAGTAGACTGCTTCAGCGAGTGCAGATTCGTTACCTTGAGTTACGGACTTACCAACGTTACACTGAAGAAAATGGGTGAGAAAATATTATGGAAAAATTTAGAGAGAGAGAGAGTGAGAGAGACAAATATCAAAAAAAAAAGAATGAGAATATTTCATTTTTTTTTAAATACACCCGTTATATTGTGTAAACCAAAACACCAAAGCGGATGAAATCAGTTTTGAAGTCTCAAGAAGTTACTGTCTATCGTGTACATGATCACCTACATCCACCCACCAAACAGTAAAGGAAGGTGAAACAGAGACACAGACCAAAAAACAGAGAGAGAGGGAGAGAAAAGAAAGAGAGTGAGAGAGACAAATATCAACAAAAAAAAGAATGAGAATATTTCATTTTTTTTTAAATACACCCGTTATATTGTGTAAACCAAAACACCAAAGCGGATGAAATCAGTTTTGAAGTCTCAAGAAGTTACTGTCTATCGTGTACATGATCACCTACATCCACCCACCAAACAGTAAAGGAAGGTGAAACAGAGACACAGACCAAAAAACAGAGAGAGAGGGAGAGAAAAGAAAGAGATCCAGCTAGTGGGCTAAAAGAATATGAGCAAAAATATTACACGAACGACCCCCCCCCCCCCCCCGACCTTCATAGGCATTTTTGTACCCGAGTTTTAAGGCTATTGCAGAATATGATGGATGCTTACAAGTCGATGCATCGCTAGACCTTTAACGATGGGAGAGAGATGGGGTTGGTGTGGGACCAAATTCACCGAAAAGTTAGCCGGACCCCCCCCCCCCCGGCCTCCCCCTACCACCTGCCAACATTTGCAAAAATTGACAAAACTACCTACCGATGCGACGGCCTTACACGATGCGTTATTGCAGAAGTTCGGAGCAGAGCCAGAATGATAGGAACCGTACTGACAGAGCCCGTCGTGATCATGCACGCAGTCGAAAACATGAGGGTCTTCGATGGGATCAGGAAGACAACAGTCGACCACTTCGTCGACGGAAAGTGCGTACAGGTAAGTCTGGTCGTAGATGGACGAGTAGCTAGCTACGGCATCTGAATGGGATATCAATATAGTGGTGTGATGGTTACATGCTGTTATCCCAAATGTTGATAACAATGAAGGCTCGTTACTCTTAGTAAGGTTCAGAATTCCGAAGGGTCGAATGTCCAAAAATGAAATAGGGTTCGTAATTCCGAAATTCTGAAAGTGACACTGATAACATAGAACTCATCTTCAATGTCCTGACGAAAGATTGCGTCAACAACTGATCAAGTCTGACATGGTGACATTGTACAGACATGATTGCAAATAAGCAATGCGAATTCAATTGACTTTATAGACTTCTTAAGCTTAAATCACACCGAAACCAGACCCAACACGGAGCACCCCAGATTAACATGAAACACCCCGAAGCAAGAGACATCTTGATCCGGGTAATCCTGGGTGAAATTGAGTGGAATAACCCTGACCAACACGGTGCCAATACGGATCCCCGGACAATCCCGGATCAGCTATGGACTGTCCCGGGACCCAACACGGACCGCCCCCTGTTCAATCCCTGTTCTCAACTACGCACCGTGTTAGGTCCGCGTTCACCCGTGGTCATCCATACTTGGTCCGGCATGAACTGTGTATGGTCCGGGGTGTTCCGGGGAGTCCAACAACATGCCAGATCGCCCAGGATCGCCCGGGATCAACACGATGCTACTACGGACCTCCCGGAGCCGTCACGGTCGCTACACGGAATGTCCCGGACGCGAATTCTTTTTCCTACGAACTTTGAGTTCGCGAGGGGAACCTGCGCATGCGCACTCGCGAAGGAAACCAGCGCGTCCCGGAGCGTCCCAGACTGAAATTTGGCCGATCCGGGGTCAGATCCGTGTTGGATCCGCGTAGGGTTCGTCATGGTCCTGGACACCATCAAGGCAATTTTAAACTGTTTAAAAATTGCCTTGGTCATCCGGGACCGTCCGTGATGATTTTTGAATACGGGATAGTCCGGGACGCGAACTTTTTTTTCCTACGAACTTTTATACCTGGTGCATGCTCACATACGAACTGTTATACTTGACGCATGCAAGGAGGTCACAAACAATTAGACTTTGATTATTTATTGCTTTGCCTCACTATTTATAAAGGTAAAAAACTAAATAAACCGAGATTTGAACCCTCACGGCAACTCCAAGGTTCTATTAGTAACACGCTGTCCTTACCGATTGAACTAACGATGAGTTGATGAAGGATTGCTTTGTATAATTACTATCACCCTATTGACCGCCCTACCGGATTCCACGTGCGCATGCGTTGGTTTCCTTCGCGAGTGCGCATGCGCAGGTTCCCCTCGCGAGCTCAAAGTTCGTAGGAAAAACAATTTTTTTCCGACGAACTTTGAGCTCGCGAGGGGAACCTGCGCATGCGCACTCGCGAAGGAAACCAGCGCATGCGCACGTGAAATCCGGTAGGGCGGTCAATAGGATGATTATACAAAGCCGTCTTTCATCAACTCGTTATAGCTCAAGCGGTAAGGACAGCGTGTTACTAATAGAACCTTGGAGTTGCCGTGAAGGTTCAAATCTCAGTTTATTTAGTTTTTTACCTTTATAAATAGTGAGGCAAAGCAATAAATAATCAAAGTCTAATTGTTTGTGACCTCTTTGCATGCGTCAAGTATAACAGTTCGTATGTGAGCATGCGCCAGGTATAAAAGTTCGTAGGAAAAAAGTTCGCCTCCGGGACAGTCCAGGAGGTCAGTGTGACAGGGTCTTTATACCTTTACAGACTAGATAATTAGCCCGGGTAATGACGCAAACGAAATGATGCATCGTGCTCAACAGCCATTTGAGTTCAATAAGTTAACAATTAACTTTCAAATTTTGGTTTCGAAAACGGTCAACGACACATTTTATTTCATCGCGATAATGGTAATTAAAATAACAAATAATTACGGGATACAAGGCACCGTTTCACGAGGCTGTCATTGTTCAGTTTCACCGACATCTCATTGAAAAGTGTGCTAATTACAATACGAGCGTTTCTGTGGGATGTCGGCGAACTTGTACTTGTGACGGTTTCGTGAAACGCTGCCCTGATCAACTAACCAGCTACATTCATCGACAGAGCTGAATTCATCTGGCCTTGGTTCCGGACAGGATTGACCTTGCCCTCCTTTCTCCAATCCCATGATGACGGTACAGTCGATGACGATGATGACGTCACTGACGACTTCCACTTTCTTTCTGTATTGAGTAGTTTGGCTTTCACGTCAAACTTGTTCCGAATTTTACTCATATCCTGTAGCGATTGTAAATTTAAGAAAATAAAACATCGGTAAAGAAAACTGTATGCAAAGTTAGTAGTTAGTAGTTAATATATAAGTTAATATAAGTTAGTAGTTAATATTGGCATACTTAAGTCAGAGAACAACGATTGATTTTGGTATCACATCTGTCATTCCACAACAACATTTCCAGGCGCTTGCACTGAATAGTAACACTGAGAAACAAAACATATTGGAGAATCTTAACAAAAAACAATTTTACATCACTTAACAAAACATCGTGTAAAGTTCAATCTTGATATTGGTTGCCTTTTATGAGTTATTGTCAATGAAAAGCGTCAGATATTTCATTCATCGTGCTTTCTCTAAAATTAAGTATTTCCTATTTTGGTTGCCATGCTTAATATAATAATAATATTTAGCTTTTATATAGAGCTTAATACAATGTCTCAAAGCGCTTTACAAATACACAATTACTTTAAACTTCATGAAAACACCCCATGCAATCGCGACCGACCATCTAACTCTTTAAAATCAGTCAGTGAAACCCCGCCCTCCCCCCCCCCCACACTTTGGGGTCGAAGAGACCGCTTGCGTGTTCCCAAAATCTCCGGTAAGGTCCGGCCCGCCATTGAATTTTACAACGGAGATAGGGGAATGCTTTCAAAAAGAGGGAACATGCATACCAAACGTAATATGTAACCGTGTTTCCATCAGGAACATGTCCACTTCTATTGTTAATGGATTCATTACTAGCATATCTTACCTGATCCGCAAACCTGTTCATCGCCATCTTAAACGACCGTCTTCCCTCACCGTAAGCTCTGTTGTTCTCGTCAACGAGTCGGTTGTTCTTGACCCATGTCTTCCATCGGACGAGCTCCTCCTCCTTCGTCGAGTACCGTCTACCATGCTGCGCCTTCCAGCTCTTCCACGCTATCGACTCCGACGGGCGACCGTACGACTCGTGGAACACAACCACCAGCACAGCGATGATCAGTAGACTTCTCGCCATGTTGAGTATATATCGCGTTGATGATGACAATCCAATGATTGAACAATGCGCTTTATCATATACTCTAGCTTATTCAAATACTAACAGACCTACAATGTGTTTACGCCAACCTGTTGGCTACGCATCCGTGGCGAAAGCACCCAAGAATACCTCACACTACACGGTGACAGCGTTTTTCTCTGTCAAATCCAGTTATCCCCATGTCCACAGCACTTCAAAGTTAACACCAAGTAAAACCAACACCAAAACTTCGGTACCAGTAGTCTGCAGATACCCCAGGTTATAAACTTTATGATATCACATGCATATCATAACTTACAAAGTGCATGTTTATTGATATTATACCTGTATTTTGCACGTGACAGACTAGTCTTCTGTATAGGGCTTTTTGTTGCAGTCAATTTAAATTCTACTGCATTGATTGACATGGATAAGGAATTTTAATAATGGCCTTTATCAAGACTTCCATGAAGCTACTCGCTATGTACATTATATTCGTGCCATTTATTTGTACATACTTTTAACTTTGAAAGAACATTATTTTGTTCTCTCGTTCTGGATAAAGACTAAGCAAATTAATGTTAAACCCCACTGTTAATGATTGGTGCGCTATGTTGGAACAACTCGTGGTTCGTCACGAGGTTTTGTTTATTAGGGCATGTTTATAAATAAAATGTCTCGTGATGCACATGATTTGTTTTCCCTTCCCTCCAACAAACATTGTATTTCTAATTCTGGGTCTGAGTCAACAAGAAAAGCTACAATAGCTACCGGCGTGCGCCTTTTACACTTCAGGAGGTCATAGTTCAAAGTCTATATATCGAGCAATAGTACATATGTATGCCAACGCTTGAATGTACGGTAGGGGCGTTGAAAAACAAGGTTTGGTACACAGTTCATCATTAAAATGAGAAGAAGCACAAACATACCAGATGGAGGCATAGCTAAGTGATTGATAAAATAATTGATAAATTAAATTAAAAATAAATAATTTTATGAATAACATATTATTTTGCGAAAGAAAATGAGTTAATGGTCCTTGCAATACAAAACAATAGGGCTTGGCTCGCTCTAATCTGAAATAAAACTTGTGTTTCCTGTTTTAGAGATAGAAATTGGAAAATATTGAACATATGAATTGGAAGCGAAAATGAATCATACAAATGATTTTATTTTAATTAAAATGAAAGCGGAAATGAGCAATGAATGGATATGCAAAATGTCTTTATTGCATGAAACTGTACTACGATGCATTTACACTGTACTTCAATAGGTGGGGGTGGATTGTTCTGTTATTTTTCTATATTTGTGGGTGTGTATGGGTGTGTGTGTGTTTGAAACGTATAGATGTAGGAAAAGTGGGATAGCGGAAGATAAAATACAGAATAAAAAGTGAGGTATAGAAACAGAAATAGATAGTTATTGAGTTATTTCTCAAAGTGAATAAAATACAGGAAGAAAATATTTTGTATTTGTATGTACCCGGTTAAACTCATGAGCAAAAAATTAAGATAACACAAATGAATAATATTACTGTGACAAAGATTTATTCACAATATGACAGCAAAAGGCAAAACATAACCCTAACGAAAATATCCATCTTGTACACAGCTTCAAAATAGCATTAAAATCAATTGAAAGATATTTGCAGCCGCACGATAAGCTCCGCAACATCCTTTCTCTTAAGATTAGATTTTCACCAACATCTTACTATCTTCATCCTTCAATAACAATCGTTTAATGTGAGTTTTAAAAACTACGATTATAATAATAAAGCAATTCAATAAAAATCTATCTGTACACTGAATACATAATATAATTCAACTGAAACCTTCCTAGTTTTCTTTATTAAACCTGAATACTAACTCTACAATGCACGTATAATTGTTTTTTCTTCTAGCTTTTCCTTTTTTCTATAAACATTGCACGTAATTTTCTCAAGAGGCACTTGAACTTGATCAGCAACATATTGAATCTATACATTAAAAAGGCAAAACTTAATTCATCCCTTTTATCATGAAAAACATGCCGGTATCTCTCGAACAAGTCATACTACAAGACATTGCACACAAATTATTTCACACATAAACAAAAGGCATTTTCTATTCCGTTTGGTAATAACTAGCGTATAAAGCGCTTAAGGTGCTATACAGTTCCTCTCTGAAATAAATCTTTCTAACAAACATTTTCGTTAATACAAATCTTAGCATCAACATCGTATAAAACAGGACTTTGAGCAGCCACTTAAGCGACAAATTATTCCATCACTCATAAACGGCTTTGCATTTAAGTGTAGAAATAGTAACAGCAATGAGCATCAGCGACAGTTTTTATGCGTATTGACTGCGTGAAAGAATAATATTAAAAATACCCTGTTGACTGGTTAGCAGGCGAAAGATAAAACGCTACAATATAATCTTTCATAAATGAATTAAAAACATTCCTTAGCAGCATAATTATTGTTCTCATCATAATTATCATATGAAAGGTAACTGAACCAACACTCAAATAAAGACGACCTAAACCACTCGATACTAAAAAGGGATAACTCATAATTATAATCTTCACAATTTTAATCAGTTATTTAGAGGAATACAAATGAATTCAATCAAGAAACAAGGGGAATGCTATATGTCTATTTAAAAAATTTGCTCGAAAGCTTACATACAAAGGGTGAAGAAAAATATAATTTAAACAGTAGTGATTCAAAAATAGATAATGATGATGATTGGGATGATGATGATGATGAAGACGATGATGAAAACGCCCACCATGCCAACGATGATGACGACGATAGCGATGATGGAGAAGAAGATAATGAATACAACCAATGACAATAATAATGATTAGCAATATTAATCCTAACAGTATCAAAACTGTTGAATACCATTATCATCATTATAATAATCATCATCATCACTCATAATTTACCATTCTCATCATCATTATCATATTATACAGATTATCATTTACCCCATACAAAAATAATATAATAACTCACTTTACAAATCAATGCACAATAAAAGATTACAACTGTCGCTGTTACTACCAACATAATTTCGTGTACTTTAAATTCTCATCATAAAAAGCCGGTATGACATTTCAACTTTTACCACTGACGTATTGCATCCAATTCCCGATATATTTCTGACACAACCTATCATGAACTGCCACATGCAGCATTAGAAATTTTAAAAATAACATCCCTTGTACCAAAAATGTCCTTTAAAAGTGGAAATGGCCTGCAACTTTCTGCAATCAAACGCAAATATTGTAATAGCCAATCAGCATTTAGATTTTCACGTTTACAATTTTGAAAGGTAGGCTCTGATTGGTCAAATACAGACAAAGTTAAGGAGATAAAATGGCAAATATATTTTAAATGCAACACAAATAAACTCGTAGTATATATCTTGTGCAAGCTAAAATGTAGATCTTGTGCTAGACGTTTGGAACTTTTTTGTCATTTAATCTATCGACTGTCGATCCGTATTCAATATCAAGTAATAATTGATATTTCACTTCAACTTTATTTTCATTACACGTTTTGTAGGATTTCAAACAACAGACTGTAAAGGAACTCAATCAACGCTGACTACACTCTTTTACGGTTAAGGCCGCCATTTTAATTTACGGGTAAACATTACGTCATCAATGTTTTCAGATATTGCTTCGTCACTGCCTGCGCTGTGCGCTTACATCATATTTACATGGGCGCCATCTTAAATTACGAGTAAACAACTTTGGCGCCCCTGGCTGCGCATGCGCACTCTTGTAACCGTGAAAGGGTGTATAGCCCATTGATAAAATAATATTCACATTAACAAAATCAATTATACAGTTGACAATTCATTGATACAGGTCAATATTAAAAAAATTTGTTGGTCCATAAGCGCGGAATGAACTTTTTTTTTATCAATTAGAATTACCATAAAGAACATGCTTTGAGAGGTTTTCTTAATGTTTAGTTCTCGTATTGTATCTATAATTTCTAAAAACGACTACTGTTTCTTCAAGCAGAACAATTCAATGTATATTTGTATCTGTTTAGGGGGAAGTGATCGCGGTCATGTCCATCATTAATTGATTCTAGCTGTTCCAGACCCGATGATGGATATAGCGGGTTGGATCACACCGGTTACCTTGATCTTCCTCGAGAAGAGACATTCCTTGGAAGAACCATCATAGAAGGACACTTTCCCAGCCTCAGCGTCCAAGAGAACACCAATAACATTGGACTCAATATTACACGACCTGGGACTTGAAGCCTTCAACGGTGCCCTGCTCGAGTTCTTCTTTGGCGACGACGTCGGAGACGGCAGTGTCAGCTTACCCATGCAATGCGTGACGAATACGGTGGGATCCTGCAACGAAACCTCGTCGTCCAGTTCGTCGCTACTGTCATGCCCGCTGTCGCGATCAGCAATGGCGTCTCCGCCGTTGCTGCGGCTGAAGCGTTCGGCCATGCGCTCACTGGCAATGCCGACGTGGATAGCGAGAGTGGACTTGTCAACTTGGACTTCCCAGTAGTTTTTCCCCATCGTCAGCTTCTTGTCTCCCACGAAGTGGACGGGTTCGAGAGCGATGGGCGAGGTCGGAAACGAGCTGGAGTTCGAGGAGAACAATGTTGATGTTGGTGAGACGAGGACCTCCTGGCCATCCTTTCGAATCTTTGAGGATGTATGAGCAACGCTGGATTGGCACTGGATCCACTTGAAAGGCAGCACTGGAAACGAAATACAATATTAATCATGAACGTTACACATCTGAAAAAATGGTTCCTGTAAAATATCTGGCTTAAATACTTGGTATTCACTATAGAGGGGGGCCATACTACGTCATGGATATAAAACATACAAGTACTACCAAATATATTTTTACCAGCATCATGAATTATTAGGAAATAATTTTGTCACCTAGCTTATGTCATAGCCTCAAGTCATTATAGGGGTAAATCAACAACAATTTAACAAATTGTATGCTTTTTACCGGAATCAGTATTACAGCATCCTTTTCAGTTCCCACTTTGTCTTCTGGGTATTGAGTGGGAAATTTAAATTCATGTGTTGTCAATGGACATGTAATAGTGATGTATCAGGGCCTGAAAGCCGACAAGTCTTTATTATATTTCTACCTCAAAATGGAAGACAGTCTTGTATATTGACACTGATTTATTGATCAGTCAGTTTATTTGAGTTACAATTCATAATCTTCTTTTCTTTAAGTTTTTTTGTTAAGCCAAATAAAAATGGTTTCATACCTGGAGCTGGCGGTGTTTTCAAAAGTATACACTCGCTTGATTTCGTCCCCGCAGGATTAACAGCCTTCACCCGAATTTTATACGAAGAATTCATCTCTAGATTGCTTTGCTCATACTGACATTCCGTCAGTCCCGAAATCGTGGTCCAATTTTCGTCATTCTCGGATTCATCTTGGTCGTCGCTAGCGTTGTTGAGCGGTAGGCTGGTCGGTCTTTCTATACCTTCGTCTGTCGTCTGTTTGGGGTCGAGCTTTATGTACTCCAAAGAGTAAGAGGCAACAGCGCCCCCATCGGCCGATGGCGTCCATTCGAGACAGGTACAACGGTTGGATGATTTCGGCTGTAATACTGGCTTGCCAGGAGCTGCAAGATAAAAAGATATGTCATATTGTTTTTATCTTGACGTTGAAGGAAATAAATGAAATGCAATAAACTATAATTTTAATTTTTAAGAGAACGTTTCCGCGCAATATCGGGTATGCGACAGACGCATACCCAACTGTTCATTCCGAGAAGTGATTAGTACCATTATGGATCGTCGTGTTCGACAATGAAAATAAAAAATACTCAATGGAGCAAAAGTGAGATTTTATGGGAAAAAAGGAAATTAATCCTGATGAATCGGAAGAAGGTGAAAACGTCGACTTTCGTGTCCAGCAGTCGCAAAGTAACTTACAAATAAAAACTTTTAAAACCTGGGTCGAGAGAAACAGTTGAGGTTAAAATGCCCTGTCTGAGGTCACTGAGGTCCAGCGGATGAACATAGAAGAAGAACAAAGAATCAAAATGTGGAAACAGTTGTCAGAGTATCATAAGCAAACATGAAAAAAGACACAATCATGTTTCAAGCGCAAGCAAGTGAAAGATATTGGGAGTATACGAAATGGTCCGAGATTACAGGCAGATTACAATGCGCGTTAAAGAGTCAAGCAATACTTCAAAATATACCTTTGGTGAAATCGAGTTCCTGGAGGGATTTGAGAGCAGCTGTTGAGTCGAGGGTGAAGTCACCAAAGGTTTCGTAGTTGTCACTCATCTCCTCTGTCTGCTTGAGGGATCTTGCCGTTTGCACCAATCTGGGAAAATAAACATTATACCATCGTCAAATTATTTGATAGGTACGATGTTGCTTTCCAAGTGTGTTGAAATCCAGAAGATCATTAAAGTGGACCTTTTAGTACAAATTTATCTCTCTTCTGGCTCTGGACACAATGAATATTGGTCACCGTTATAATAATTATTTTAAGAAAAGCGTATCTCCATTGATTGCAAGTTTGTTTTTTTTTATGAATATTGGTTATAAGCATATGAAGGTGATTGTACAGATGTCCTTACACAGATTTTAAAACACAGTTGACTTGATTAAGTTGCTACATAAATGAAGGCTCAATGATCATCCTGAATTGGTAAGTTACACATAATAATGAATGCCTCTTTCTGTCTTGTGTCCTCACCAGAGTAGATTTATTAAAAGAATAAACTGAAATGGTTCTACACACCTTCCTACAAGCGGTTTGGCAGCTTGTACGAACATAGCCTTGTCCGTCTCCTTGAGCAGTTCAGACGCCAAGTCGGCAACACTGCAACCCTGGAGGACCTCCTTGTAGGTGTCTAACACCTTGCGAATATTCTGTGTCCTTCGGGTCACCTCCTCCGACGCCCTCTGCGTCAGGACATTGTGCTTCTCGCTTAGCGTTGTTTGTAACAGTTCCAAAGCCTCGGCCAGCGCCTTCTGCATTGCATCCGAATGCTCCTACAGATATGATCATGAAATGAAAAAGTGTGTTATTAAAGGGACATTCTATTCTGTAATGGGAAAAACTAGGTCCGCTGCACGATATGTCATTTTGATTACGTTATAAGCTACACTGGCCAAGCCTGGATAGGCTATTGATCTATACGCCAGTCACTAATAAATGTATGTACAATGTTTGGACTGCTCATTTTGGAGTCAATTTTTTGTTTGATACCATGTCATTCTCACACAGTATCACATGGATAATCAAAGACCGCACCCAAGTCGCCGACGCGGTCCTCATGTGAAACGGGCATCGGAAAGGGTGCGAAATGAAGAAAGTATAGACATTAACGCATCCATATAGAAAAACAAAATTGTCAGGGAAATTGAAATTGGAAGTCAGTGTTTATTGTTCATTCAGAAATTTGTTTATCACGACTAAAAGTGTACAGAGATCAATTTAGAAAAGAGATATGATCAAAGTCATAGACAGTTAAAGTTAGCCTACAAAGACTTACCTCAATAGAGGAGGAGATCTTCTCAAGTTTGGCGACCTGGCCTGAGATATTTTGGCGCCTTTTAGCAATGGCAAGTATCGTCTGCTCCATCTTCTCCTACAGAGAGAACGAAAATCACAAGATTGGTCAAAGGTCATAATCTAAAATGATTCCATTTAACAGACACAATTTTGGCCAAATGCTTTGGCAGAGGTGCGTGATATGATGACGACATCACTTCGAGTACGACGTGACGACGTTTCATTGTCCGACCTCTGATCCCGACAATCATTCACTCACTCACGATCACCACAGCAGGCGCCCTCAACCTCGCGTTCTGCCCAAGGTTAACCTCTCGTCATTTTTCCACTTTTGGTAATTCAACCCTGACCAATGATGTTATAATAGTTATGAAGCCAGTTTGGTCTTCAGGAATTCTGTCACCCTTGGTCCAAACTGAGTAAACGTAATGGCCGTGTGAACTTTTATACATAGGGAATGGTTTTGGAGGGCCATAGCAATTTTGCATGTTGAAGATACGGACTTGCTCAAAAGTAGCCTGCAGCATTTAGTACTTTATGTTTTAGTCCAAACAAATAATTATATAGCGCAACGAGTGCCAAGTCTGATATACATGAGCGCTTAATAAGGACTCACAATTGTTATTATTATTATTTGTATTAATACCATTAATAAAGGTATACATTCACATATTACTCTTGTTGGTAGTCCCATACCTTCATTGAGGCGTACTTTCTCTCGATGATAGATACTTTGTGATCAGCATGGGCTCCGCTGAACTTACACCTATGGCAGATCGGCTTGTGGCATCCCTCGCAGTACATGGTGATCTTCTCTCCATGATGATCATTGCACATCAGGGTCTAAAAGAAAGAAAGGTCAAAAGAAAATTCCGATTTAAACAGATGACAGTTTTGGTTTCGAGAACCTGGCCCCCGTTTGCCTTTTTCCACACTAGAATAGATTATTACCTCCTTTCCTTTTTGCCTGTTCGTCCACATCTCATCATTCGATCTATAGCCTTTCATTTTTGTCTGCAGAAAGAGGCATTTACATTCTTCAAAGAAAATACCCGGAGAAACATTATATGATCTTTAACTTCAAGAAATTATTGACAAATTCAACGTAGTCCCACCTCATGTTCTATATAACTAAAACCACTACAAGGAAGTCGAACTTGGATGTTATTACTGACCCCCGACAGGCTTACTTGGAACACAGAACTATACTCCAAAACGCAAACAACATAAAAATGTCATTGTCCACTTTGTCCCACTTCCTTAAAGGCCCACTGCACTACTGGTAGCTACTTGCGCCCTCTATATAACAAACAATGCCTAATCGGTGACCATTGGTCCCCCATGATCCTCTTTTTTTATGTTAAGTGAGAACTGAGTTGATGAGATAACCACCTGTCCAGTGACCTTGTAGAGCG
The DNA here is from genome assembly GCF_000002235.5 of Strongylocentrotus purpuratus. Taxonomy (NCBI): domain Eukaryota; kingdom Metazoa; phylum Echinodermata; class Echinoidea; order Camarodonta; family Strongylocentrotidae; genus Strongylocentrotus; species Strongylocentrotus purpuratus. Next base: position 4,987,735 of record NW_022145601.1, read on the forward strand.
GTTTAATCCCTCCTGTAAACTACGGCAGATAAGCTTTAAGTTAGCATAGAAAGAAAAATGCTCCTCCCTTATCAACAGGGAGTTGTGAGTTGGTCTCGCGGTATGTTCTCTTGGTCAGCTCCCTGTCTTCCCCTATGATACAAACTAGCCCAGGCGGACCCCGGTTCGAAACTGAATCACATCTTCCGGCCGGTGACGTTAAAGATCCGTCCCCAGACGTAAATAATCATATCTGATTGATACACGTCTGTAAAAACCCAATTAATAATAATAATAATAATAATAATAATAATAATGTTTAATTTTTAAAAAGCGCTTAAATTAAATGTCTCTAAGCGCTGTGCAAATATACTATTACCCCAATCATTGGATTCAGTGCTTGCCCGCACACACTGTGTGCACAATCTCCACTCCCTGGGGAGCATTCCAGCCGGGCGTTACTTGACGTTCACAAGCTGTTTGACCAACAATGACGGCCGCATCCTACACACAAATCATGATATCTGCTTAGGATATACGCATAAGTTGTCTGCAAAACACTCTTACCTAGCTAATGAGGCAAATACATTACATTTCATTCATTGTGAATCACCCTAACGAGCAATATAATGTTCTTACCTTTGGTCTGTAGTTGTAGGTGGGTCCGATGCAGACATGCTGTGCCCTTGGTGTCCCCCAAGGATGGTAGGTAGCAAAGCACTCAGTACAGTAAGGGGACTTGCAATCAAGGCAGCTTTTAGCCGCATCCTCAGGTGGCCTCTTCTTGCAGGAACCGCAAGGGATACTGGCCGCCTTCTTGGCTGCCAACTTATACCTGGTGAGGAAGAGAAGAAGAATATTTGGATATACAGTCAAACCTGTCTATAGCGGCCGCCCAAGGGAAACACAGAAAGTGGTCTATATAGACAGGTTCCTTTAGTACATGTTTCAATACGAAACCATTTAAAAGAGAAACAAAAACGTGGTCTTTGTAGACAGGTGGTCTTTGTCGATAGGTGGTCACTAAATCAGGTTTGACTGTATCATACAAATAATGCGGAATCTATAATTTACCCTAAAATATTTGATCTAATTCATATAGTCGCCCGCATATTGGGGAAATCTTTGTGCTATTTTGTGTCCAACATGTTAATGTCAAAATAGGAAAGATAAGTCGTCGGTCAATGGATTATCTATAGCCAGGTCTTTATAGCTCACAATGTTAGTCTCGCGGGCCTTCTGATAAGTTTTCTACATGGGTTCAACGAACCGGCCTTATTTCGTCTGGTAGACTGTCGATCTACTGGGATAATCAGTTGATTATGCCAAGAAAAGTGAGTCCTTAATTTAGATTGAAACCGACTGAATGTAACTATGTTTTAGCAGTTAGTTGATGATGATGATGATGATTCATTTTTGTTCCTCTTTCAATTTTTACATATATACATATTAATATACGTATAGATCAATTTGCACATTACAATACATTTAAAAAACATGATTATTGAAACAGAAGGAGAGCCGTCTAAAAAGCAGAGCTTGCAGGGTGTAGGCCCCCTGTAAAAGTAATTATTATGAATTATTATTTTATGAGGGAAAAACAACAACAATATGATGATCGTGATCATGATCAATATCATCATCATCCTCCTCCTCTTTCTCATCATCATCATATATTTGACAGTATATAATGCAATACATTATAACATCCCAAATACGTTTAAATAATACAACATAAGCATGACATTTGTACATTTCATCAGATTACATAGAATGTATAACTATACTGCTTGTTCAATTTATTTCAATACTTTGATACTATATACTTACATGATTTTAAACACAATGATTCATTTTCTCCGCTTTTTTATTCCTAAAACTATCCATTAGCTTTCCTAATAACAATCTCTTTTCGCACCACAATTTTCAGAATGTCAACGGGTAATCAAATGTAAAATAGGAGTGTTGGTATAGAGAGTTAATTAAATTAATCCTACGCATGTCCTAGACTTAAGCATACATATATCATTACTCTATGGGCTCGAAAACAAAGTATATCTACTTTCCAAAGAATATAAAATCAGGGATTAATCCCTTTTGGTTAGACGCAAATTTATAGCAGTGAAATTCTTCAATGAGTTCATGAACTTTCTCAGCTTGTTGTGCTATTTACGTACTATTTGTCAAGCTTGACGCAAAACACACACACACAACTATCTGCAACTATAGTTGACACTGTCACGGGTGAGCGCTCAGCAATGCCCCACCAAAGTTTAGGAATGCCGTGGGATGAGAAATAATATAATTAATTCTGACGTGACAAGCTAATGATATTGACCTTGGCATAAACATCAAGGCAACTGTATTAACTGTATTCTTACTTTAATATTGTATTGCACATGTTTACTTCAGTATCAGATTGTTTTATAACTCTTGCCACTATTTCCGCTAGCCGCAACACCATCATTTTATACCTCCCTGATTTCTTTTGAAAATATAGGCCCTACGTAAATGTACTTATATTATATCAAGGTACATGTACAGCTTATCCCCAACACTTTACATTGTCACGACTGTGAGCAAGAACAGGAGGAAAAGGGCGACAAATATCTAAACATGACAGAATGGTTTTGGCGATCAATTTCTCAAAGAAATCAATATACATTTCTAAGCATTAACAATAACTGAAGGACATGTTGTTGATATGCAAGTACATTATTTTAATGTCCTTGCTTGCTGTTTTGGGGTTTTCAAATAATGTTCACATTCACCGAAACGTAGCAATTTTTATCTTGTTTTTACAACTCATCCTTTAAAGGTAGTATATCCCTTTTGCAGCCAATCTCAAATGCTGTAGAACTTTGCAGGAATTATGAATATCATGTCATGTATGTCCTATCTGTGAAATTTAAACGTTAGCAGTGTCCTCATATTCAAATTATGCAAGGAAAACCGTTTACTTGCTAGACTTCACCGTCAGACACTATTGAGTGACTGACTGGCTTTTTTTCTTCTATGGTAATAACATACATGAAAAGAGTTGTAAATGGTACATGAGCATTAATTTTTGTCTACAGCAATAACCCACTTCTTGTGATGGCCAAGTTTAAACTGATTGAATCTTTGCGCAGCATAAAACGTATGACCATTCGGTACAATTGTCTGAAAATCAAGACTATTACTTTTGGGCTCTATAGCCCTAAAGTCGATTTAAAACTAATAGTCGTTATTTTCCCACTTGAAGACATTTTCAAGCCTCACCTTTTTTAGGGAAGTTCTAAATTAGTATTATCTTTCAAATGCAGTTGGAATTTAACTTTTTCATTTTTTGGCCTGCAAATGGGACATAGTACCTTTAAAAAAAACTTGTCATGCACACTGCACTGTTGTTATTATTAAATTGCCATTGATATTGTGTCCGACTGGAATGTATTTCCCCCGCAGTAGATAATCCTGTCCCCTCCCACAAGTATCCTCCTCATAGTTTGATGTAATCAGGGGCCTGTTATCATAAAACTTGTTATCAATAACAAGTTACAACAACTGTTAAAGGTAAAGACCAGTTATGGTCATGCGATTGCATTGTGAAAGAAACGTTGTGGAATCAATCAGAAAAGGTTGATCATCTAGCATCTAGCATCTGCAAGGTTCTGGAATCATCAAAATGATAAGAAATTTGGCCCATTCTTCGTAAAGTTACAAGCACTATACACAGAAAGATGTATATGGGACTACCCTTTATCTCTCACAGACCATGAGAGAAACAAATTTACCAAATATATGAATTAGTAGGCGGTTTCCCGGCAAATTTTTTATCATCATGTATTAGTCAAAACATATTCTTTCACATGATTGGTAATGAGAGCTTCCATTTCATTTTTTGAATTTGGGGCGTTTCCAATACTGGTCTTTACCTTTAAAAGCTAGTGCAATCGTGGCATTTGATCGGCTGAGATCAACTAATTTGTCATAGAAATTTAGCATTTCTTATTGATAGCAAGTTTTATGAAACAGGGTCCTAAAACACGATTATTGGCTGATCCAAAAAGAAATCTCGGGCACGCTTTCGCGGCGATAACCATTTTTGAATGTGTGTGTGCTCAGCGCGGGACTCGAACCCAGGAACGAGACGAGAGTAACTTCAACTTGATATCAGGAAGTAATTCCCATGAAAAAACACGACTCTTAGTCTCAGACTTACCTGTCAACGACGACCTCCAGAGCGAAGTTCCTGAAGAGACCATTGATGCCCTTCTCCCCGAGACTGACCTCTTCATCGCAGGTCGGGCAGCGTATCGACGTCGCCGTCGTGCCATTCAGCCTCCCCGTCGATGACGTCCGACCTCTGTGAAGGATAGAAAAAAATACAAAATATTTGTAGAATATTTGGTTTGATGTCATGAACAGGTTGCCAAGAGTCATTACCAAACCTCCTTCTTTAGCGCCATGCTTTGAGCAATAGTCATAAACGAATGAGCTCAATAAAGGCTTCTAATGAGTTGTTTCTTTGGTTTACCTGTGTAATGTGCAAGAATATATTGTACGGGAAATAACTTTAACATGAAGGTAATGCTATCTGTATGAGCCAGAAAGATCTATTTTGAGTCTACACTAAAAATCTCAGGCGGGATTTGCCGCCCATGGCCTGGTAGGAGAAGAATTCTGCTATTTGCTGAAATGTCATTTGCTGGATGCTGCCGAGTCTAAAGAGAAGCCAACACGCATAAAACTCAAATGATATTAGTGCACGTGACCTCAGTATTTTATAGGAGATATCGCTATATTTTTATTTTCATCATCTTTATCATCATTATCGGTGACATTTTGATAAGATTAATATTTATTCATGTTCTTCATCAAGTGAGGTCAGGGGCGTCACTACAATGTAGATGTGGTTAAGTGTGTGTTTTTTCTGTCAATTCCTCTGTACATTATGCTTAATATTTACCGTACATAAAAAACTACTCACTTTCATGACTTATAGGCTACTTTAGACAATTATATTTCAGAAAAGGTATTTCAGGGGATGGAATTATTGGGACTTTTTGTAATTTCATACAAAATAGGTATTGTTTTTACCTCATTCCTAGGGTTCCGCTGAAGGAATCTGATCTGCTCCCCATACTGGTCACGCTCCCTGTAGATCCCTTGCGTCCCCTTGGGGTCTCAGGTGGACCTGCCAATACATCCCCTCTAGGGGAACCTGGGCGGGGCGATTCGGATATAGGCGATTCCGGTCTTGGGGATTGTGTGCCAGGTGTGCCCGGCTTCTTGGATTTCGTCCTCACTTTATCTCTGGGTGTAATCGGACCCGAACCCGTCACGCTCTTCCGCTCCCGAAACGATCTCCTCATGGAGCTCCTGGTCGCCGTGTTAAAGCCGCCGCCGGGCGTGTCCAACGGAGAGGTGGGCGTGCTTGATAGTGACGTCAGAGATGGCTTCCGCGCCTTGCGATTGGCTGCTGCACTGCTTGGCCGCGAGGAAGTGGGCGTGGTCGTCTCCTGATTGGTGTCGGTGGACTGGAGGCTCTCGCTGGAGGCGTGGAAACTGCAACGCCCGGAGTTGCCCGTGAGCTGTGCCTTGGCGCATCGATGGCACACGTTGTGATTGCAGGGAAGGAGAAGGGGCGTGGTGAAGTAATCACTGCAGAGAGGACAGATAAGCTCTCGCTCGAGATGCTCCATGTTATTGGCCATCATGGAGAGACGGTGCACAATATCTGTAGAAAACAAAGAAAACATAATAAAACATTACTCAAGATGAACGAGTGCGAACATGATTCATTATGTGCGTTATCAACAGACTTGGATTACATTCAGAATAGATGTCTTTCGTAACATTCAAACAGGGAGTGCTCATGTTGGACCAATCAGTGATCTGAAATCCACTCAGTTGAATCACTTGGCAGGAAATGAAACACTTAGCTGGATGGATCTGAAAACGCGCACAAACCTGTCGCATACGTGGCTTCTTTTAGATAGTTGGTATAAGCATTTGTTATAGGTCCATGGTATAATATAAGCATCTTTGGAGGGTGCTTAGAATTACCTCAAAGAAGCTGTTGGTTCACAAATGTGCTTACCAACACCTTTAAAGGAGCTATTGTTTGACAAGCTCGAGAACCTTAATGGCTTCGAAAGAACCCCCTTTTGAGTATAGTGTACCCTTGTAATGATGTCGGCCTGTCATGAACCCTCACTGAACAGTTCTGGCTCTCGACTTGACGAGCACACTAATCACTATCAGCAAAACCTATGGTAATTGGACCGAACCCTATAAAGACCATCTTAACAATGTTTATGCCCTCATGACCAGACAGAGGCGACTGGGATACTCCAAGGCACCCGGTAGGTCAGGGGCAGTTTGGCTAGGAGATCAGACAGGTGTTGGTGGCGGTTAATGATGTCATTAAAGGATGTCATTATAAGCTGACTTAATGCATTGGCTTCTTCCGTTTGACTCACCGACTCTAGCCGGCTAGCCTGCGAGGGGGAGTTGGAGGAGTGGGGTAAGGGAGGGGAGCGGGTTCACAGTATAGAGTTTATGCAATACTAAAGAACAGAGAAAGTTACATGAAATTAAATGAGAATTGCCAGAAATGTACGTAACAGCAGGGATATATTAGAGTGTTTGACACAGTGACACCTCCGATACAGTGTGTCTCTTTGACAGTCTGACAGAATCTATATTTTTCAAAACCCTTTTAAGTGTTAGTAGCCTCAACAACTCTGATGGCAAACTTTCATTTAAATTATATAATGTTGTGAAAAGGATGTCGTTTAACACACACATCTGCAAGGATTTTTTTAAAGAAATGTATTTGAAGACGAATAGTGATGACAGATAACAAATATCTGGGTTTCCTGCGTAGAACAGAAACCTAAAATATTGTATTTTTCATCTAATATTTACCCTAAAATGTATATATTTTGAAAATCCTTGAAGAAGTGTGTGTTAAATGACATCCTCTTTCACATATTGATACAATTAAAAAAAAATTGCCATAAAATATTCGAGAATCCCAGCACTTTGGAGGGGCTTTAGGCCAAACGCGCTTTACTAGCAACCTGCACACAGAAATTCACATTTTAAGAAAGTACAAGAGAGACCTAAATGTTCTTCAGATTATGTTGATTACTCGGCCACACTTGGCGTTCCATAATCAGAAAACGAACCATGTCTGAGGCCCTTCGTTCTAAACCCTCTGACTATTGATGCGACTGTATCATACACATAGCACCCCATAGAAGAAATATGCTGAATTCACCGTTGTATCAATACCTTCCAATGGTGTTGCGAAAGAGTTGATGTCGATATCGAATTTGGTTTGAAAATTGCAATTGATCTGATGGTTTATCACGTTTACCAAGAGATTTGAGACATAGATTTACCCGTTATTTACGAACAACTGTGAACACAAGGAGACAAATATGATTGCATGTATATAATTTATATGGGTTCATTTATCATATAATAATGGTCTAATTTGCTATGAAAACTGCACATTTTCATTGGTTAAGTGCTTTGGCATTTTATTTGTGGCGCTTTCACCCTCAGATTTTATTAAGTTTAAATCCCTTGCTATCATTTTAATAATTCAACGAGTACAAGGATGACTTTGGGGCCAATCCATCAAAGATTAAGACATTGTATTGGTGGCTTAGCACTTGTCACTTTTACTGAGCATAAATATGAACAAACGGGCATACATCATGGTCATGATCGAATTCATGCGCACATATCAGAGTTATCTTGATAAAATAAATAAAGATCCTCGCCCCAAAGTTTTCTCTCTAGTTTTATATAAGTATTGATGGACTTGGTATATTGTTAAAATTCGACTGAGCAATACTTGTTGCTTTAATGCTCGTATAGAGCATGGATTATTATATTATATTGTATTTGTATGATTAATTACGAATGAAAAAAACATTTTCAGACTGATTCAGACTAACGGTTATGTTCAGTACTGTAAAGAGACACGACTCAGTCGATTGTATAAAACAGAACTACAGGAGCACTGATATATATATATATATATATATATATATATATATATATATATATATATATCTATAAAGTGAGAAAACATATAACCCACACAAAGTAGTTAATTTCGACATAATGATTAATCTGTGATAAAATGAAAGATAACTATACCTTATAGAATAGATTGTTAGTGTAAATAAACTGCACGATGAAATGAAAACCATATCCAAAGAAGCATCAAAGCCAAAAATATATCGTGTACAATATATTGATTTAAAGCCATATCTTACCACTTATAACACCAGAAACACACGTATAGAAATAATCCAGTAAGGAAGCTGAGCGAATGAACTATGCCATGTAAACGATAAATGAAACACGTCCCTTGCACTGCATGAAGCTAGTCAAGCCGCGCTATCAGATTCACTTTCATATTGAATACAGCAGTAGACATGATACACTCCAACTCGCTATTGACACAGTCGTATCAATACAATCGACATAAATTATCACAGGTAGTGTACATGCAATATGTCAACAACAATCCTTTCTTACCACAAGCTTAGTACGTTCACAGAAAAGGGAATTTATTAGCATATTCCGGCGGTAAGAGAGGATCAATACAAATGTAGTTTCAACGAGACTCTCTCTACCTCGCGTCATGCAGCCCAAAACATTCACAGAAACGCGAATATATCCGTTTAATCCGGCACTAGTCAAAGACAAAAGGTAAACCATATTTTTGTTTACATCGAGTCGCCCGATACGAAGCTATGCGTCAGGAATTAATTTGGTTTTCAGTATAATTGTGATAATCATACACAATGACAAGCTTGAGTGGATTTATATCATGGAAATTGAATTCATTTCATCAATACTGATCCAGCGCATGCCAATCATTGTTCTCCTGGCTAACTGCGTAATTTCGCTCATCAGACTGCGTTCAACCGTGTCCCGTTCTACCCTTCAGACAGAAAAACAACTCAATAAAATATTTTTAAAATGGATAATATTGTTCTATCTCTAAAATATTTGTGCTCAGGAAAGAGAGAGATAGAGACAGAGAAAGAGGAGAGAGAGACAGAGAAAGAGAAGAGAGAGCGAGGGAGAAAGAGTAGAGAGAGAAAAACAAAAGAGAGTATGGGTATAGAGAAAAAAAGAGAAGAGAGAGAGAAAGAAAGAGATAGAGAGAGGGATATTATATGGAAAAAAGTTCCAATTAAGATAAGTATGAATATGATTTTTGTTTCAGTCAGTTTGCTTGAAAAATCTTGTGTCCTAAACATTATTATGTAATTAACGTTGAGAATAATTCTGCATTCTTATAAAAATGGTGAATTTGAATTTATGACTTGGCGAACATTTTATAAAACCATATATAAAATGTATGTATATAAATTGTGGTGCAAAATGAAATGAAAAGATAATCACATTTCCATATTTAACTGAAGCACATTTCTCTTTTCAACCAAACTGTATCACGTTTTATGTTATATTTGTAATCGAGATTGGACTCCGCGATACAAATCCCCGTATACCTGCCCGTTAGCAGTTTGCTTGTTCTGTACGTCAGCTGTGTTTGATTTTCAAGTTCAAACATGGTGTGAAAAACTAACACATTACAGGGAGAAATGAGAGAAGAGAAATGTGTACTGGCTAGATCGCTGCAGCTGCAGCAAAACAGAGCGAGGTTTCTTTCAATACAAGAAGGTGAGAGATAGAAGGTAGTATGTCGAAGTTTGCCACGATGGAATTACTTAGCAACTAAACATTCTACTCATGTCCTGTCTTTTTCGATAGAAATTGTATTTAAATTTTAAATCACAAAACAAGTTTTATGATGGTATATCAATGATTAACAACCACATTTGATTTGATCCAGGACTCAATGAAAAATAGTTATTCCTGAAATAAGCGACCATTGTGCTTTTTGAAAAGACCAAAATACCCCATACAAGAATTATTATACCTGTATATCAGATGGCAAATAAATGAACATGGTCAACATGTGCAAAGTCTAGACGACTATTTTTTCTCAAATTATGAACTTCGTACCTTTTGAAATAAATAGGATGTTTATCTAGTACCATTTACAGTGCAAATATATAATTTATGAGAAGGGGCGAAATTCTCAATTAGATTGAAAATGCATTTGGTGCCTTTTAAACTTGTCCTCAGAATATTAACAATGGCTACACAATAGAAGTGTGTCTAGGGGACTTAACTCATTGGAAATATCAAACGCCTTACTGCCAGACAAAGAGTGAGACAGTGTATCCCTTCTATATATCCATGAAGCACTCTTTGCAAGCATACTAAAACAGTTTTCGATATACGTGTACATTTTGGTGCATTCAATCATGGACCTAATACAATGATTCAATACATACATGTGTTCCTAAAAGATGATGAATGAAGAAATACTTAGAATTTGAGAAGAAGTGTATAGACAGATGGAACGAGAGGGCAAGGGGATGGGTAGAGAGAGAGAGAGAGAGAGAGATAGAGAGAGAGAGAGAGAGAGAGAGATAGAGAGAGATAGAGAGAGATAGAGAGAGAAGGAGGAGGAGGAGGAGGAGGAGGGAGCGGCCGGGGGACTCTTCGGGGATATGGAGTCTGTTAAAATTTTAAAGTTTGTTGAGTGGCGAAATTCGTAAAATTTACCGTTTTAGCTCATGTACGCTGGAGACTCACCGAATGAAATTGTAAATAAATTCGAAACTGGAAAACTGTCCCGACGATCGATAACTCCTTTGTTGCTGCCATTGCCAACACATCCCTCCCAGGCTCTCACAATTATTATTGAAATCCCACCACTTTCCTTCCATTGTTCAATAATAATGGGATTTATTTTGTGATATCTTATTCATATCCAAACCTCAGGCTGCAATAAGATCTCATATCATATTTTATTTTTCCATCTCATTTCATTTGATTAAAATGCTTATCTATCAGCTCCGTCTATATCAATATAAATGTAAATTTTAAGTGTGAGGTGATGGTACTTTCAAAATAACATATTCGCTGTATGACGTGTTTGCCTAGCAACTGGCATTGTAAAAGGAGGGTTCACAATATTGTGCGCGCCTTGTTACATTATTCGCTAGGATGAGATGTATCTCTACATTAGATTTGTCACGATGTTTTGTTTTCTCTCTCTCTCTCTCTCTCTCTCTCTCTCTCTCTCTCTCTCTCTCTCTCTCTCTCTCTCTCACCCCCGTCTATGTCTGTCTGCTTTTTCCTCTCTCCCCACCCAACCCTCCCTCTCTCTCTCTCTCTCTCTCTTTCTCTCTCTTTGTCAAATTCCACAGAAAATACATAATCTAGCAATCGAATGACGTAGAAAATCTCATGATAGTGTTTGTCTTCGCAAGAGCTTGGAGTACATACAAATAATGATGTTTTTAATATAACGCAAAAGGGACAGGGCAGCAAGCTGTTTTCGGTAAAGCCCAATTATGTTAATGTAATATGAATATAATACAAAGAGGATAACAGTGAAGGTTGTTTTCGCCACAGTTTAATTATGTTAATGTAATGTGGTAATAATAAATTGCTATGTCTGGTCTGTTCTGTTGTATAGAGTATAGATGTGTATATTAACCTATCGACTATTGATTTGATATATTACAAACAGCAATACAGAAATACATTTCATACAATGACAGTTACATATACAAGAAGGGAAAGTATTGGTTGGTAAAAAAAAATAAGGCAAGATAATAGCAAGTATGTCAGTTTAGCCTAACCCCTACAGCCAAACAAAGTATTTTGGTACAAGTAAAGTTCAGAAAACAAAACAAAAATAATGAATTTATTATTACAGCCTATACTTTAAAAAAAATAAGATAATAATAATAAATATGAAACAGAATCATTTGAAATTTAAATGTACCGAAGAATATTTTGAATATCGTGGAAAGATATTATGAAAACTAACTACCAAATACTGTATATGGCAGGGCATAAACCAATTATCCTGATAGGAATGGTTGACGAAAGAAAGGCAAAATACTTCGGTCACACTAAAAGACATCAGAGTCGCTTGAGAGATGTATTGAAAAGAAAAGTAGAAGGTACCCGACCAAAATGGAAACCAAGACCCAATAGGGGAGAACATTTAAAGACTAGGAGTCGAATATCAATGCAAAGTGCACTAGAGTTGCAGTGAACAGAGATGTGTGAAGATATTTTGTAATCAACCTCCAAGCTGGGAGAAGACACAATAAGGATCGAAAATGTTAAATTCCTTGTAATTAAGCATACAACAGTGAAAAAACCACGAAGGCTCTGGTTTGGCGAAATATATTTTTGCATAATTTATTTTACTCTTAAACTTACTATTTGTCAATCCTTTCTGGTCTTGACAAGTATTCTGTTCTTGTGAAAATGTTGTAATGTTCTCAATTCTCCCCTTATCATTCCTCCCTTCCCATAGTTTTTTTCCCCTTTTCTTCTCTAAGTTATGCTTTCTCCCTTTTACTATTCCTTTTGTTTCAAGTTTCAAGTTTTATTTATCTGTCTTTCATAACAAACATTACAAATATGAAAACAAAATGTTTTTGTTTCTTCCCGTCTCTCTAACTTATTAATTCACCGGGCCTATCCACAACAAGCCTTGCTTTACTGTGGGTCTATATACCCAATATACGATGAAATGTTTAAACCTATTCATTATGTTTAATCGACTTGTATATGCTGTTCTATGATCATGGGTGTACTATTTAGACAAATTCATTTGCATTGCTTTAGCTTAACAATAAAGTGTATATAAAAGAAAGAAATCATGTTACATATATTAGAAGGAAAACAAATTGGAAAATAAATAAACTTGAACTTAAATTCTACTATTTCAATCACCTACCGTCTTGATGCCATGTCTTTGAAACCAGAAAGACGCCAAGATCCAACTTGAGAAATGGCGTCGTTACCTCCTCCTCCATCCGGTCTTCTTCTACATATTCTTCTTCCTCATAATCTTCTTCTACGTAATCTTCGTCTATATACTCCATGGTGTGGTAAAGTAAGTATTATATTCCTTTCTGTGATATAATCCGTATGTTGCGATGAGTTATATCGGTTTCCTCTGACGTTTATTCCTTTTGAAGCATGTGTAAAAGTATGTTTAGTTATTTCATTTTATTTATACACAATTTGGTGTGCGAATTGTTTGCCTTCCTGGCAAGGTATTCCTGACATAGATTTCCTCCTGGTGGAAAATATTACTCCATCCTTCTATGCTGATATTCTTCTATCTTGTTTATTCTTTCTGGTGTGGTAAATAAAAACACATTCCTTTCGCTTGTATACGTCTGATGATGACCAGAATGATTTACTGCTCTAATGTTCATTCCCGCCTGATAAGAAAGTATATATTCCCGTCTCTCGTATACCTTATCTGGTGGGAAGATTTTATATATTAGGTATTAAATATATTCCTCTTCTGATGGGGGAATTGTTTATCCCTTTCTCTCGTATCAATCTTCGGTGGAACCCTGTCAAAGACCCAATGCTATTTTTGACAATCCAATAAAATAATATACCGTTATTCCTTTCTCTCTGTCCAGACGTAGATTGCCGACGCCGAAATATGAAGGTAAACTTTTGAATAATAAACTTGCCAGTCTCAAATTTAGAGAAGCTATGTCTTGTCTATTTCCATAAAAAGTTGCCTGTCACCGTCTCAACCAACAAACAGATTCAGATCAAGATTTTCGAGTCAAGGTTGGTCAGCTTTATCCATAGCGTTGGTCGTAATGACATGAACAATCCGTATGTATCGCATCCAGGCTTCGACAGGGCGCGGTTTTAATTTAACAAAACACAAAACTCTCGAGATCTTCCACCACAGCATGCATTTTCCACAATCCTAGTCAGTTTTTTCAAAGAATTATCCTCCAAAAATTACGACTTTTACACCTAAATCCATTAGCTTGGCATAAACTTGGCGTCAGACTGGTAGAATAAGTTATTATTGTGACATGAACAAGAAGAAGTAAAACGCGAAGCATCATCACCACATGATGCCACGACAATCTAACTGCCTTGAGCAAAGTGCATCATACAAGTACTCATATAATCATAAAAAAATATGCATATGCGTTCGCGCGCCAGTTGCGATATACACTCGTGTGCTGAATGAGAAACGAAGAGCGGTTTTAGGCGGTAAAAAGCACGTCTAAAATATTGACTGTCAACATACGGGCAGACGATACCACCTGTAGCAAGAGACGATAAAGAGGCATTCAAGAGCGTTACCATGGCAACATACCGTACCCGGGTGTGACGAAAACTGTGTCTATACCAGCTCCATCAATGATTTACCATTTTGCTGTTTCGATCCTCTAGAATATTACGATGAGATGTTTTGAAATTAATATTCAACAATATTGAAATTAATATTCAACATATCCGGCATATGATTTCCAACTCATGCCCAAAGGTCATTATTATTCTAAGGGAGTTGATTTTTTTTTTTTTAGTACAGTTTTTTTCGAGCGCCCACTGATGTACGAGATGATATCATTTGCCTATCGAACTGGGGTTTTTTATATTATCTAATTCATAGTTGGCTCATACTGTAGAGCAGTGAAAGATCACTATAGGGTGAACGAAAAGTGGTAACTGTAGACAGGTGGTCTTTTTAGAGAGGTTCTATACGAACTCTATTTCTCACTCGATGAACACTATATGAGTGACCACTATAAACAGGTGGCCTTTATACAGAGGTGACCAATATAGACAGGTGTTGATATATGCAAAACTAAAGCAAAGTATTTTTTTAGATTAGTGTTATTATTATAATTATCACTACACAGTGCGAGAACATTGAAACAATAACGAAGATATCTGATGTGAGCTCTTAGTACTAGTTTTGTCTATTGGTAAATATAAATTATTGAAGAATCATGGATATTTCACTTTGAGTTCCAGCGAAAACAAACACAAATATGAAAGAGTCATCGTTTTTAATGATGTATACAGCGGCCTCAATACACCTACATGACTAATATAATGCGTAACATTTAAAATTAGGCATTATCTGAGAATGATGTGTGCAGTGGACTCAAAAACACAATTTGAATGATGTGTACGGTGGTTTCAGACTCAAAGTCCATGTTTAAACATACACTCATATCGCCTTTCGAATGACGCCATGTTTATCTCGAGTCATGTTGATATGTCGGAATATCAACAGTATGTTGTAGACAAAATACTTCATTTTTTGTTCAACTCAGTAAATGCGATAAAGAATGAAGGATGAGTCAATATCAAAACAAACAGGGAATGGTTCTTGTATCTTGGGGTTATTCGTAAGGTTATTGTAGTTGTAACACCAAGGCTAGATAAGTCCGTTTGTTCATGTGATAATATGCGCGCTGTGTACACGGAAGTTTAAGGTTAAGCGCTGTAATGAGAGAGGGAGAAAGAGAGAGAGAGAGAGAGAGAGAGAGAGAGTGAGAGAAAGAGAGAGAGATAATAGAAAGAGAGAGAGGGAGTGGGAAGGGGGAGGGGATGAGGGAGATATTGTTTTCGGGATACAGACAGGACGAGAAGACGTTTATATAGGCACTTGTGTTTTCAATTTTTTTTTGTTTATGGCAATCTTTAAAAAAAATTATTGCTATGCTAACTGACAAGGTTACACGCATTATAGGCAAGGTGTTGAATCTACCGTTCTCATCAAAACGCTGTCGTTACTGTCAGAATAGTGATCAACCCCTTCAGTTTTATAATACTGTAGTTTTTAAAGTAGAATGGGCATAAGTCTTTCTGTATTTAAGGTTAAAAAGTTATCACAGGAAGTACCGTCTTGGTATACACAAAAAATAAAAAAATTAGAGAGCATATTTTTTTATTAGGGTACTTCAGGTATGCACGTTTAGGATTTAAAGGGGCACTGGCCAGCTATGCCCCCTCCCTAAATCTGCCCGTGTGTTGTGATGGGCACAACTTTCGAACACAGAGAGGCATCCACGAGAGGATATCGTAGAGTTTCCTCCATCAATTAGCTCGTCCCTCGGAGGGGTGATGAATCAACAGTGGAAGGGGAAGCAGCGAAAATTTCTCATTTCCCACCTCCTAATTATAGAGCCTCGCTTTCCTCCCTAATAGCTTCGGATTCAGGAGCTTGCCTTTAAAGATAAAGTTGAGTTCTGGTCATGCGATTCCATTGTGAATGAAATGTTGTGGAATATATCAGAAAAGGTTGATCATCTAGCAAATGAATATTGCTGAGTACTGCAAGGTTCTGGAATCATCAAAATGATAAGAAATTTGGCCCAGTCTTGGTAAAGTTACAAGCACTGTACACAGAAAGTCTATATGGGACTATACGAACATGTGGAATAAAAATCCGTCCCGATTTTTATGATGTTACATGCCATATTTAGAATATTAAGGCATTTGAAGAGCCATTCTTTTCAGGGAACATTTATCTGATGTTCTTCCACACTTGCATAATACAGTGATAACGGTGACAAATTGTTGTTCATCTCTTCCCAGAACTCAACCTTCGCTTTAACGCAAATACATGTATAATATGTATGCAGCTACTTGCAGCAGAGGAATAAAAGAGTGTATTTCTACAGAAGGGGTCAGGTACACTCTTTAGGTTATAGAATTTGTATCCAACCTTGTACATATATATTACCAACGAGAAGGGAATAGTTCGCTTATTTCTTATTATGAAAGTTTTAATTATATACCTTTCATCCCAAAATGAGCAGCCTACACGAAGGCCCATGGCCAAAGCCGACTATTAAACAAGGGGAAATATTTATCCACATGGTGTAAATGTGCACTCCCAAGGACGCAATGTGTTAAAGCCGCACTGCACTACCTATATACTTGCGCCCTCTATATAGCAGTCAATAAATAAGCGGTGACCGTTGGTCCCCCATGGTCCCGTCTTTCTTGTGTTATTTGAGAGCTGATTTAATGAGATAACCCCCTGTCAGTGACCTTGCAGTGAGTTCTAATCCCTCCTGGCCAAACTAGTGCAGATAGGCTTTAATAAAATTGAACCCTAAATAATTCAAATTTTCTATCCTTACAGTGTGGTAAGTGTTATCTTTATTTTTAAGAGTGTATGCCTATATAGTTTTTAAGTTTGCTATTCAATAGAATACCTTTTTGTCTGCAACCGTCAGTGTTGAGTGAACTTTTTCTAACGATTATTCGAATCAGTTTTTACAAGAAACTACCCTACAATCCCACAATGTCAAATTGTTACGCGTATCCAGTATCTGCAGAATAAATGATAATACTGAGACACCAATATGACATAAATTCATGTGATTCTGACATACAGTGATACAATTCATCACAGATATCGCTAACCTGCATATTCAAATGTATCTCCTTCTTTCCATGTTCGTTTAAACAAAACAGAATTGTATTTATAACAGGAATATCCACTCACCGTTAAATCGTACCAAGTTTATTCCACAAATTGATCACCACCATGACATCATCGCTGAAAGGAATGGTTCTGAACGTATAACTAATTTATTTTTCCATTTCCAAACACAAAGCTCTGACTGCAGACAAGTGCTCAAAGGAGGGGAGATGATTGACGTCATTTAATCAATGTCATTATCATAAAATGAATTGTATTCCTGCATTCAACAAGTAACCAAATGTAAACTGATAGGATATCCAACTAGTTCTAGGCTCTTATCTTGTTAGTGACCACTGCTGTGCTGATCCCTCCAAGCTGGCTGAATTCAAACCCAATTCAACACATACTTTTAAGCATTGTTGCATTTTCGTCAGCACAAACTTATCATGCTTCTGTTGTCTACAGCTCTCCCTCTCTTTGTCTATCCCCCCAAAATCGATGATTACGAATCTATTCAAATCGACCTTCTTTAGCGAGCATTGTCAACACGGACAACCAAGCATTGGTGATTTACCAGGAGCGCACATGGAACTGATGACGAATGACGAGGTGAGACACAGGCCGCTTTCTATAAACACGCCCATTGTGACCACGCCCAGATTTCATCGGATAACGCAAGACGCACAATCTCGGAAAGTCGGGAATTATTATATTCCCGAAGTGATCAATTTAAATTGAATAGATTATTTGCTTCATAGAGGAACTGATCTATTCAATGTTTTCAAATATTTTAAACAACAGTCATTTTCCTTATTTTAGGCAACATGACGACAAACACCGAGACTATACAAGCCGGCGTTGGCCACGCCTACACACAATCTCAACAAAAGCGGCAAGCACGACATGTATCTAGGATGTCCGGGGTTGTTAATATTATTATTAAGTTTCCGCAGGCAGGTTATTTGTTGAATGACTTTAAAATGTTATCTCTATTCAAATGTATACCATGAGACTTGTCATTCCTCATTGATGCATCCTGAACATGAACAAAAATATTTTCAGTAGGACGAGCTGCAATTTAAACACGCAAAATTAACCACGCCCTTAACTCCCCCTCCACCCCCTCCCCCCCCCCCCCCCCCAACCACCACCCCCTCTCCTACCCCCGCAACTATCTCAGGACGCGCATTGTCTCGGAAAGTTTTCCTGATCACATTATTAGCAATACAACGATCAAAACTCCTGTCGCATATTATTTGCGGAATGACATGAAAATGACAGCTTTAACCCAAATGTTTTACATGAGACTTAGTATTCCTTATTGACACAGCCAGCAGCGAAACGTCATTACGGTGATTCATAATGACCGTGTGTAATTTAGTGAAACGAGAGAGACATTGTAATGCATGGTTTCCGCTCTAGAAATCCCGTAACATTCTGACTTTAAACAACTGAAAACGGCTGTCAAATAAAGAGGATATGTTTCCCACATCATACATCATGTTGCTACATGCCGAAGTATACTTCATGTTTATACATAAAAATGAACCATGGGAAGAGTACATGGTAAACGTGTGAAATTTGTTACCGGTTCTGAACAGCCTGTACTAGTTCACACAATCACATGAATGCATTGAATGAAGTGGAAACTGAATTCATATTTCATCATGCTTGTTAAAGCCCCTCTAAAGTGTTTGGAGCCCCAAATCCGCTGACAAAATTATGGCAAAATTTCACTTGTAAATATCATATATTGTGAAAGAAAATGTAATTTAAGACACACTTATGCAAAGATTTCCCCAAATGCGTTTGAAGACAAATTAATATTGATGAAAGAATACATAATTTGGGTTTTCTTTTCTGTGGTATGCAGAGAACATACATGTACATTGTTTATTTTTTTATCAATTTTCGACTTCAAACAATTTTTTGGGGGAAACTCCTTGAACCAATGTGTCTTAAATTACATTCTCTTTCACATTATGATACAATTTAAGTGAAATTTTGCAAACACATTTTGGGGGCTCCCAATATAGAGGGGCTTTAATTATGCATAAACCTAGAATTGCATTCAATTTAATAATGCATGCAAAGTAAAGTTGTAGTTTGGATGCACACACAGTAGTATTCAGTGTATTTAAATGAAAGATAATGATACAAATATCCCTACTCTCTCTATAAAACAAAATCGAGTGATCTTTGACGTATCTCCTCTGCTTGGAAAGAGATTTGTAGAGAAAATAGAGTGAAAATAGAGTGAAAATAGGGTGAAAATAGGGTGAAAATAGAGTGAACATTCAACTTTTCTTTGAGAGAGTAACAGAAGCATACAGAAAATTCGCGTGAGGGGATACACGCGTATACATTTTTCCAATAACGTATCCAAGAAATATATATCAAATTGGTTGAGAATTTTCCTCTGTTTTGATAATACTGAATCAGTATTTCATCAAGTGGAATTAGTACCACATTTCTGCACGGGAGAGAAAATTGGTCATTTTAAATGTGCCAAACATGAAGAATAGACCAAAACTTCAATTTCCGTATCTCATTCGAATCTTAAGAAGGAGTGGGTTTTTTCCATCGGTAAAGATCAATGTTTGAGGTAAACTGTACTTCGGTCAATGTCGGACTCAACTCAATGCTATCATATTACACTTATCAAATATTCCCGAATCATTTGTTGATATTTCGTGTCTATGACACATAGTGACGTTTATTCTAAGGAATATTTGCATGTGGGCCTACTCCCCACAAACCATCACGACTGTAATAATGGAAAGAACATTGATTGAAATGTTTTAATAATGTAAACAACTGCAGCATAGTTTTGAAATTATACCAGGGAGTGTTTCACAAAGACTAAGATCGACTTTAAGTTGGACTTAACTATGGCAGGCCGTTCATGCCACTGCTTGCTCTCACCATTTACTGGCGTTGGTCTCTCAAGGGACTAACAAATCATGGTCACAAATCTACAGAATTTACCTTTGTTGCTAGATGGGACCAACATTTTGGCTTGCCCTACCTAACAACACATAATATATGCAGTTTGCATTATGTCTATCGAAATACAATTATTCTTAACAGGTGAATGAAATCAATAGTATTGAGGTATTTTACAAAGACGTAAGAATCACATTTGGTTACATTACGAAAGTAGCCTATTGAGAGTCATGAGAGAACCCCTTATTTCCAGTGGCTTATTAATTGAAATAAACCCATGCACTGCGTGTATATAAATCATCATCACTGATGACGAGGAACTACCGATGATGCCCGGCTTCCGTCTCTTAATTGGTTGTCATGGTAACACGGCCTATCAGAGTCTCATCACTGATCTACGATGCTGTCTCGCTTGGACCTGACTCTGACTATACACCGTCCAAACTAAAGCAATGGGAGTGCTTCATTTGTATTTACAATCAGTTCTCTAACCAATACTCTTATCATAATAATCATGATAAGAAATGAAACATTCGTCTATCTGCTTTACTATCAGACTAGTGCTACTCATAATGCTACTACCCCAAGATGTAGGCATGCGCGGCGGGTGGGGGAGGGGAGACACCACAAGACTCTTTAAACTATTAATATTCGAAATAAACTCCATTGGACTTCGTGGAAGAACATTGGATTCGATGGAAGAACAGAGCCATTAGGTTAATGGCTCTGAAATGGACTATCCAACCGTTTTATCATTCTATTATTGTTATATAAGTCTTTGATCTTGTTATATTGTGTTATTGTTTTTTATGATGATTTTCGGAAATAAAACAAACAAATTCGGACAGAATTCACCTCACATTCCATAGAGGTGGTTCCTTTGTAATTAGTATACAGTATATATATATATATATATATATATATATATATATATATATATATATATATATGTATATGTATTTTAATCTTACAACGTCTTTTTAAGAAATGAACATTTGGCCATTTCCATAGCTTTGTGTATCACCCTTAGAAATATGCGAACATCACATCTGAACATGATATTAACATGTAAAGCCGATGTCATATGAAAGTAATGTTACATAATCGATACAATTAAAATGATTGGTACTTTAAATAGTATTTCTATTACTAGCATATTTAACATTAATTAAAACGATCATTGCCCCCTTTTTGTTTCCTCTTTTCAAAAGAGTAGACAGATAATAAAGTGTAGACAGTTCAGGCATTAAGATACAAACTTTGGCTTTAAATGTTGAAGTAGATGTTACAAAGCATATGTCAACGCACGTTTTTTTCACGTTGGCTCCTGTTTTCGCTTTCTTCCTGTTATTTCTAGGTTTTGGCGTCTATATGGGTAGGAGAAGAAATTGGTTATAATTCGCTGCTTCCTCGTCAGAAACCAAAACACTAATCTCGAGAAAGAAAATTCCTCACAAGACGTCTAGGTCTATGGTATTTTTTGGTTAGTAGTTGCACTTAATATAGGTATCAAGATTTATAATGAATGTATCAAGTTTGTTTCTTCTTTATTTCTTAAAATATCGTGAATCGAAATAATCTGTATGATATCATAAAATATCTTTCGGGTATTTTCGTTCTAACGGGACTGTGCTTTATTCTTTAACTCTTTTGAATATTAAAGTAAAGAAACAAATCCGTTTGATCGACAACATATTTTCATTCAGTAAGTCAAACTTTCGACATATATTAGAATTAAATGCTCAACAAAGCTTACTTGTAGTCCATGCGACGTCATTTTATTACATTCATATCTAAATAAAATAATTCTGTACAGCTATATTAATATTTTTGTTTTCAAGATGGAAACAAACGTTTATCTTGAACCTTTGTGATGAGTAAAAGGGACTATATGCCTTTCTGATAATATTTTGATAATGTGCAGTACCAAAGGCTTTCCTACACGAGATGGATTTCCTCAAAATACGACGCATCTGAGCAAATTCTTACTCGTGTCTTTAAAATAAAGTCATTTTGTCAGAAGATGAGGTGTGTATGCAGAAAGTAATGGAGGAGGTAAAGATGGTCTTATGTGTGGTAGGGTCCATGGTCCCACACTGGGGCTATCACGTTGGTAAGACCAATAAGACAACAACTACAAGATCTCAGCTTTATAACATAGAATACTAACAAAGTAATCAAAAACGTTTATCTTATCATAGATTACCGGAAGAGAGATGTTCAAGTTGTGGGCGCCACAGGGGGAAGGGGGAGGGGTCTCAGTTCGGTGGTCAAATCAATATCTTTTAGACTTACGCATAGGTAGGGGAATCCCCTAGCATAAGTTTCTGCCCCTCGTACCTCACTGAAAATATACTGCTCCCAGACTCTATAGAATAAAGTAAACTTGATTCCATCTCCTTTCTTTGCTGGTGTACGCATCCCATCGCTCTGGTCGTGATCGTTTGTGCTTTGATGGCAGTAAATCTCCTGATTGTTCTACCAGACGTGAAGTTCGTCATGACTGTGTGCGTTGGACATGAGTGACCTTCACCTTTCACGGATGACCTTCACAATTCAATCCTCAGCCGACGAACCGACATCGCTCAGACAGTCAACGTGGATTCGTTAACACCCACCCACAATTTCAAACTCATTCTACTGTACAGGTCATACCAGGGAGATGTGAATACTATAGCTATATATAGGCGGATCTATATAGAAGAAAAAAAATCGTAGCCCCCCCCCCCCCTCCCCCCCCCCCCCCCCCCCCCCCCTCGGGGTAATAATCTCCAAGTTTGGAAGCGCCTAGTGATTCTAATAATCGCTATATAAAAATTGAGTATTATTATTATCATTATTATTATTATTATACGAAAATGTATCAGTGGTTGTTTATGTTTATTATGGCATATCCGTTTTAATGATATCGTTATAGTAATCATAAGGCTTGGACAACGACAACGCAACATGGATATACAAGTAACAGGCACAGCTTACATGAATAAACCACAATGGGCAGTATACTTCATAACATCTGTTAGGAGACAAAAGGGCATTGAGCCACAATGTAATTATTACACGCCTTTCTGGCTTCAAACAAACGATAGATTTTCTCGGTGACAAAAAAATCGGGTCTTTTAAAAAGAATAATAATTATGTCATTGTGCATTTGCCACTTTGTATTACCTATTTGTGTTTATTATTCTCTATTGTATATTGTTCATGTGCTTTACGTAATGCCAACAACTGAATTTCCAAATGGACCAATACATTTTATCTGAATATCTGAATATCTGGATGATTGGAAAAAATTACATCATAATTTTCCCCCATTATATTCAATGTTAATGAAATTGATTTGATTAAATACAAGTACAAACACACATTGTATACCTACATCTAAATAATTATATGGTACACAATCCAGGTAACAGTTTAATAACGGTACCTCGGTATCCAACCAGAAATGTCCCGATACAGAAACATCTTGCCTAGTCAAGCGAAAGCATCATCGTATTAAATTGTCAGATAACGCGTTACGCCCAATCGATTTAACTGATCACCCCGCCATTAATATGGTGTGCAATTTACAGCAGCTTCTAAGCATCTTTAATTTTGTATCACTGCTTCAAGTATCACGGATACTTTGGAAGTTTGGAATAATAAAATATGTAACATCAGATTAATATAATAATCAGATACTTATTCGTCACTTGGGAGAATTTAGATATACATGTAGATCACGGGCGCATTTTCAAAGAATAAGATATACAGTTGTACCAGCTAATAATTATTATTTTACCCTTTTTTCCCCTTTGCAATTTGTTTCGATGTGTTTATAACATGTATATTTATCCATTGAAGTCACGTACATGTAATAACAGCTTCCCTTTTCAGAAGAAGAACGGACTCAGTTATCCGAGTCCAACGAATAATAACATTAACAAATTATTGACAAACCTAACATAGTGCTCACTTTAAATGCAGGCCTAACTTAAAATAGGTTAGCAAATAGGCCATTTTCGTATTGTATTTGTGAATAATAATAATAATAATAATCTCTTATTAGTTGTCATGTTCTAAATGAGCCATTCGTGAGATAAGAAGGCTTCAATGTTTCTTATTTAGAAATTAAATCAGAATTGTTAAAGCTTTCATTCCGCTATGTAAAACAATGCATTGTCGGGTAACAATTTTTCATCAGTCTACTCAATGAGAGTATAATAAGTTCATCAAGAAACATATTGCATACAATTGTATTTACATGGTTTTAAACCTGTTGAATTGTAAGTCCTTTATTGCTTTGCAGGATGAGTAATAGAATGGCTTGCCACAACCTATTTCAGTGATAATGTGATGGCTGTTTTTAAGCAGACGGTAAATGCTTGCCGCTGATTGAAAAACCATACGGTATGTTTAAATTAGATTGAACCTGATCGCTCCCAATACAAGCATTATTATTCTGGAGCGTTTACTGAAATCATAGCTCAGCATTTTTCTTTATCTTGATTCTTGCCTGCCTGTCTGTTTGTCTGTTTGTTTGTATATCCGCCTTTTGTCTGACGATAAGCATATGCATACCTGTACTGTATTTTGTTTTTCCCCAACTATCAAACTTACGACACAACAAAGCTGCAATATGAAATCTTAATCATATAAACAAAGGATTATATAAACAAAGGATTTATCCATAATTATTTTAAGGGGCGCACAATAACACAATTAGGGGCAACAATTTGTCCTAATTTGGCCCCCTTAAATCCGCTACTGTATAAACGGTTTAAGTGCATCATCATAATGATCTTAACTGTAAAGTACGGTATTCTGAATCATTCAAGTGCAGGTTAAGGTCAGTTCAGACTGTGGTCCATGACAATAATCAAAATCAATAAATATCACAGTGCCACTGTGCCAGACAGGTTAAACCGTAGCTAGTTCGATGTTATATTGATTGATGTGTCACTTGTCAATAATACACTGAAACAGTGGCGTTAGTTTCAGTTTGGTTTATTCCATGCCACTACAGGATTTGTAACCCTTTCTTTCGGAGAGGGGTGGTGGTGGGGGGGGGGGGGGGGGGGGGTGGCACAATCGGCCCGTGCTCATAATTGCCCTCTATTTGGGCAGTTTCTATGCTGCATTATTGTAGAGCGCTTAGAGACTTCTGATAAAGTAAGTGTTGGGCGCTATAATTATAAGCAAATATAATTATTAAATATAATTAATTTTTTTTACTTCAGTAAAGACGTGAAATTTAAGTAGAATAGGTGAGGTTTATTTTCTCTATTGTCTATTATTATGAAGCAAAATGCAATTGCATGATTAATGTGTGTTGCGCTTTTAATTGCACCGACAAAACCGAATATTTGACATAATTTATACAACCCCTCAGCCCCTCCTCTGCACCGCCCGGCCCCAGAAAACAACTTGTACTCGGGAATCTAAAGCATCTCTTATATCAAACGTACACCTTCAAGCACCTTTCTATCATTATTCTAACCTTGTGCAAATGTATGCATTTTCTGTATATTCGCTCGGGCGTTTTACCTCGGTTGCCATGACAATGCATATGTAACGTCTGTCACAGGTAGGGCACTAATCAACGCAATCCGGTTTGGTGTATATAGTTACAAAATGTACGATTCACTGAATAGCACTACCCGTTCAAGTGTCAATATTTTTGTCAGAAATATATAATTATGCAAGTCACGATGTTTTCAGCTCATTATTAGATATTATAATTCGATGGTCAAACATTTGGTATTCAACGTATAGTATACTTCTATGATTTTTACATTAACAGCGATTAAGCGATCAAATGGAATTGATAACAACGACCCCAAAAGGTGTCATGATTATGTTCTCACTGATAACCAATATAATAAGTCGTGTCTGCACTATCTCGAGATTGCCAAATATCCAGCTATTTGAATTATCCCGATCGCAAACTATCCAGCTTATTTGCGTCTTCATTAGACCGAAGTAGCAAATTAGCTGGATAGTTGGTCGGGATAATATCCCAAGATATCTCGGTCTAGTTTGCGGTTTTCCGTGTTTACTCGAGGTCAGTGGTTGCGAGGTCAGCGCTGAGCGGTATAGATCGCATGTGCGAACCGGAAATCGTTGTGCATGATGGGATCGGGATAATTGACTCCGTACTTCGGTCTAATGAAGACGGTCGCAAACTATCCCGCTAGTTCGGAAATAGAAGGATATTTTGCAAACTAGACCGAGATATCTTGGGATATTATCCCGACCAACTATCCAGCTAATTTGCCACTTCGGTCTAATGAAGACGCAAATAGCTGGATAGTTTCGATCGGGATAGTTCAAAATAGCTGGATATTTGGCAATCTCGAGATAGTGCAGACGGGCTGATTAAGATCTCACATCACTCCATCCCATAGTATACTCCTTTCGCATAACAATTATGCCATTATTAACGCACACAATGGATAGCCATCACTTACTGACGAAATATATTTTTTTATTCTGACAAGGTTCCCCTCCAAAAAAGAAATCATTTAAACAACAACCACGTCTTCACAAGAATGAGGCATAAACATTTCATACCATTTCTAGCAAGATCATCATTATCAAAAGACATTATGAATAATTTTGTCAAAGCTTACCCTTCGTGTATCCAAATGCTGCACAGAATATTTATATTGTCCTGTTTTTTTTTCTCCCTCGTATGATAATAACCTTGCCTGGATCGTGATAAAATCGGTCAGCACTCCCCCTGATGCTAGCTGTCAAGCTTCCATAACCGCAACCTGAAGAAGAAAAAACACAAGGCATTCTCGGGATAAAGTGGTGCTCCGGTTTGTACACAGTTAATGGGACGTACATTTAGGTCCATGGTAGTTTTACTACGTAGTGTCAAAAAGTAACATTACGTCAGAAATGAATGTTACTGTATAAGTAACTGCATGGGCATAAAAAGCAATGCATACAAAATAAATGAAGATATTACATGTAAATAAATCGCATAACTATCAAATATATGCGCTAAAAATTCCTGAAATCCAAATAATTAGCCCATTTACTTTCACAACTCGTCTTGCTGATCGAGACATACGACTTACACGTGTCACATTGCTCCCAATACTACTGTGTAAATATGCAGAGAGGACAGAGAATGCGCGGGAAAGAGTTCAGCTAGCGGAATGAGCTTCGACAACTCCGTGATTTGCCCCTTCTTATTACCTCGCACTCGTTCACCGCGTTCGTCTACCCCGGAGAGCTCGCACGCATTTCGTTCTGATTTGTGTTTTTTTCGACGGAGAGAACGATGTAAGAGGAACGATGAGGTCATGCTACACCTTACCCCCCCCCCCCCCCCTCCCTTTTCTTTCGAAATCTTTCTTGAACTCTACTTTCATTCTTTCAGGACTGAATTTTCTCTCTGTTTTTTTTTTTTTTTCTTCTTCATTGTGCCATTTTGATTTAGATTTAACACTATTGGAATTCATTTATCCTTCCAATTAATCAATAGTGATGCTCTCCTTGTTGTCAATATATTTTAATCTTGCTTTCCATTCTTCCATTCTTCCATTTGTACCTTTCTGATCTGTTTTAGTTGGTCTCTAATACTTAGAGACCATGAACTTCTCTTTCTATTTTTGTCCTCACTCCCCATTCTCCATCTCCCTCCTTAGCTTCTTATCTCTCCCTCCCTTTCCCCCTCCCTTCCTTCCTTCCTTCCTCCCTCCCTCCCTCCCTCTCTCCCTCCCCCCACCCTCTCTCGCTCCCTCGCTCCCTCTCTCCCTCTCTCTCCTTCTCTCTCTCTCCTTCTCTCTCTCCCTCTCCTTCTCTCTCTCTCTCTCCCTGTCTCCCTCCCTCTCTCCCTCCTTGTATTAAAGCAGTCCGTCAGTCACTGTATTGTGGTAAGTGAGTCAGCGGTGAGGTTCCCGGCAGGGACTTCCCGTCCACAGGGTGGAAACTCTCTATTATATAAAACACCTGCATTCTTACCAGTTACAATCAAACCACTATGACTATAGTATTAATTAGCTTTCATATTCAAATCTTCTCCCATTTTCATTCCTACATCTGTTCGATGTGGTTAGGTAGCTTGGACTGTCTTGATCAAGGCGGTCTCGGTCCAATCACTAATGATACCAGTCTTAAACATTTATAATAAAACCGTAAACTATGATGCTGATCTTTATTTTGAAATGTGCTCGGACTCATTGAAGATCATTTTACTTAAGCATTTTGATAATGCATGGATGAATCAACGAGTGGAAAATATTACCATTGCGTTCGAGGACCAAATTGTTGAAGTTTTACCACAATAAACAATCAATAAATACCAATTAATTGTGTCGAATTGTATCATAATAATAATCAGTTATCGTGGTATTGATATATATATCAATTATACGAAAACGAATTATGAAATTGCTCTTAGAAATTTATTGCTAAATGAATGAAACGAACGATTCAAATGCAAAATAATGAAACAGCATGGAATGTAATTATAGAATTCATCAGCACAACATCATGAACATTTTTAGTGGATTACAAAACTAGGCCTACTTGCACAATCACGAAACGTAATACCACTGGGGTAGTGGGGAGAATGTTGTCTCTTGATTCTTGATATGATCTCTCATTAACCATAACATTTTATGTTAATTTAAATTCTGAACGTTCAAAAACTGAAGAAAAAATGCCACACACGCGAAAAAAACCTACATTAAACACTCGAAATGAACCATGCAATATTTGCTTTTAAACGTTCGAATGTACTTGTACTCATGACATCATGTTTGTGGAATATTTTACACGAGAAATTTTGTTTCTCATGATGTTACTTTTATTCCAACTCATTTTCATCATACTTGTCTCTGGGTCGTTCCAGCTATGGTAGCTATAAGACTTTTTTCTCATCTTCTTTCGAGGTATTTATTAGCAATTAAATGTACACATACAATACAAATAAATCAAGGTTTTACAGCTACCATTGATTAAAAAAACTGAACTGCACCTTCTTTTCCAAATTAATAGCTACTTACCCAATTTGCGCTGTATTTTTAAATGAACATTTGATATAATTTCGATAGACTGTATATTATGCTACGTTACAAATAAGATTTTACATATCGTAAGTTACATCGTCCACTGTTTAGCCTATCACTAGAAGTTCCTCATTTATACATATATTTATCTTGAAAAGGTGATATAAAAGCCTTTAAATGATTTTCCAAAATGTTTGTACGAGTTTACAGTGTAATACAAATTAAAAAAAGGTATAAAGTTTTTTCAACTTCCTCACAATGTAACTATAAGACTTGACCCGCAAATGACCCTTACCCCGTGTTTCTTTTTCTGAAATGAAAACTAATCACGTGACACGTACATTAAAATAAGATATGTGTTTTTCAATAATCACATTTCATTCGCACCGTCAAACTGCTTGGAGAGGACATGTTTTTTGACACTTGATAAAAACACAAACTATACGCTTTGTTGTGACCAGACTGCCCATTGTCTGCATGCGTATGACAGAGAAACGTGTATCTATTATCACAATTGTCCTTATTTGGAATCATGGCCGAATTGTATTGACATTAACACAATGCCATCACAAACATTTCTTTCTACTATCCAAACGTTTCAAGAGCAAAACTTCTAGCCTTGAGCAGGTCGAGTATGCTACCTATTGTGAGCGCAAATAAGAAGAAGAACAAGAAGAAGAAGAACATTTCTGTACCATATAACCCATAGCTCAGTGAAAATGTGCGCGCAGTTGCCGTTCAATTACACATTTTAAAAAAAACGGGCACTGGCTTTTTGTTTTTGCAGGGTTTTTACCGCCCTATATCCCGGAACAATCTCCCGGAACATCTAAAAAACATTGACTCCATTGTTAAGTTTAAGATTGCTTTAAAGACGCACTTATTTAACATTTAATTCATCCATTTTGTCCGTTACCCAGTATGTCTTGTCTTTGTATTCTGTTATGTTTTTTCTCTAGAGCGCCTAGGGACATGTTTTAATACTATGTGTTATGCGCTATACAAGAACGGTTAATTATTATTATTATTATATCCGAACGAGCCTTCAAACACACACCACGCACGATGATGACAACAAAATCAATTAGAGTAATTGAATGATATCTGCTATAAATCCTATTTTAAAATGAATCCTACAGGATAGGCCTATAATCCACTGCTTTTCAATTACCCTGTCACAATCAAAAAGGGCAACCGTATTGTATTTCTCTTATAATCAAGGTAATGAATAATGATCGTGCTGACTTTTTTTGACCAAAAAGGCAGCCTCGTTTTTGTTTTCACGAGTACTGATAAATATGCAAAACTAGCATGAGAAATGGGGTAATATTTGATAAAGGCCATGTGATACCATGGCATGATGCACTGATGACTGCAAAGTGCATGAGCTCATCATCACAACGAAGCTTTCAAGTAAACTTAAGTTGATCTCTTCAAAGCGCAATCGGATTATGTGAGGGCAACATTAATTGCAACCATGCATCATAATCATTTTCAGCGATGATTTGTTTTTCAACCATGATAATCTCTTTAAAGTGTTTAATCATTTACATTAGAGAGCTCTTATAGGTACAAAGTTGTGATTGGGCTACAGCTCGTCACGTGATCGTGATTAGTATTTTTCACTCCCGGACATTTTTCGATGTTATATTGACCACCAGCGCAGCCGGTGCGTCATTGTTTGCGTCCCTCAGCCCTGCACGTTTCGTGAAAATATAACCCCTTATGAAAATATAGGCCCTTTGGAGAAATTTAACTCCCTTCGGCCATTCAAAGAATATTATTACCCACCCTTTCAACCATAACGACCATTGCAAAACTTTACTTCCTAAGACGGATCATTTTGAAATCGGTTCTTTCCGTATTTCTGGTTGTCGATGATTACTTTCTTCAAAGCATCTTTGACTACAGTTCCCGTATTCTGTTCATTATAATCAACCCTTCCATATAATAAAGAAAGAGGCCCAAGGGGGGAATAAATGAAAGATCAGACAAAAATGCAATATTCTCTTCGCGACAGTTTCTATTGTCTGCTGAAATTCCCACAGGCAATGATAGCAATAGAAAAGGTTATTAAGGAGGGTTTTCCATTTCCGAAATTGAAAGCTAACACATTGAATGAAATGGAAGTATAATGAACTCGAGCCAGATTGAATTAACGGAGACTAATCATAACTGCAATTACGTTTCATACTCAAAAATACACTTCAAAAACAGACGATCCAAAGTTGCCAAGTATCTCACGAGAGCCATTTAGAGCTTCCCCTTTTCCCTCCTATTTGTCATGCCTCTTCGGGACAACATTTCATATTACCAAACTCACCGCGTTCAGTTTCCCCAAACTAATCTTACACAGGCCAACGATTGCACGAGGCACGCACAGCAAATAGAAACGATCACAATAACGATTACGAGCAATCATGGTGTCGGTGAGAGTGAACACATCCGCTGGTCCCTCTCGTCTACCGTAGAAGTGCTATTGCCTAGCAACGTGCAACCTCCAGGGGCATGAAGTCATATGTTATATTTAGAACATGACGTGATGGACTGGGTTATATTTCGGCCCCTGGTATTTTTCGTCTTGTGTTTTGATTGTATGTAGAGTTGGTGAGGAGTAGGACACGTATTGAAAACATAGGAATGAGCATAAGAGTTACGTAAGGCCATGAGTCATTTTCTTTTTTGCGTATCTGATGGATAACCCCCAGGGAGAAATAAATTTAAAGAAAAAGGAAAATCCCAACATCACTTGAACTTTTTCGCTAACAAAGTCCCTGTGGCTGCATCATCTTTCGTTCATTCCAACTATGCATGTACCTTACTAGTTTGTACTTTCTTTGGTTTTACCTCAGTTTCGTTAAAATGGAATTGTTTTTTATCCTAACTTGTTATGCTATATCGGTATACCGTGAATGCAATTATATCTTTGTGTTTGTTGGATTCGACTCAATTAAAGTTAAAATGTAAAAGATACGTGAATTGATGGACTTATATTTCAATGAAAACTTGTGAATGTTGCCGTCATTAAAACGTAACACTCCTGCATGTACAGAGCGTCCCAGAAAAAACGAAACCGAGAAGTATCGATGTTTTATCATAACTTAGAGGAGACTCTAAGCTTTCCAAATATGTATCATTCATTAATTATAGTTGTGATTAGGTTATGATAAAACATCGATACTTCTCGGTTTCATTTTTTCTGGGACGCACTGTTTAAGCAGCATCGTGTGCTCAGCTAAACTATTTGTATTCGCTTTTTTACGTATATTTCTGATTTTTAAAAAGAAGGTGAAACGATATTTACTGACAGCGACGTTAAACACTTCATAAGTTTTTTGTTTAAATAATATATCTCACATATTAAAATGATACGCACTCGGATAGCACACCAGATATGAGTACTAATGTATCTAGCGTGTTTAATGAAAACAATTTGATAAACTCGTTTGGGAGTTCCAAATTGATTTTATATCGTAGGAGGGACAAAACAGATGGGAAAGCATTTCAAACATTTATTTTTCTATTCTGAGAAGCGAAGTGAATTGATGCTAGCATGTGCAATCGCCCCTAACAATATCCAAATAAAACAATGATTACAACTTCAGTACCACAAGGGCGTTAAAGTCTTACTGACCTCATAAATTCGAGTCCTTCTGCACCTCATCTTTCTCTCTCTCTCTCTCTCTATCTATCTCTATCTCTAACATTTCTCTGTCTAGTCTTTGAGTTTTGATTACATGGAATTTGATTTAATCCAAGTGAATGATTCAATTTAGAAATGCGCCAACGGCCGCAAATATAGCTCGCTCAGCAGTAAACGTATTAACGCAAATGAATATAGACTGGGCGTCTAGCGGTGAGTGCAATGCTACCCAAAGCCTCGTGAAGAGAAATTTCAAATACAATAATCGTGAAATGGAAAAGAGAAAGGGCTTGACTAAGGAACAGCTCAGCGCACATCGGTTAAAATAAAGCATTGGTTTGACAAGAGTTGTGTGAAGTGCTATTTTTTAAACTAGAATCGATACCGTTAATGGTCTTATCTAATAAGGGTAGATGTTCATATTGATACTGCTCCTCCTATAAAACTGCCCTGCAATTATCATTACCGAATAATAACCACTCCCCCCCCCCCCCCAATAAACACCTGTGTCAAAGGGACAAATAAAATGTTGGTAAAACACCTTGTCTAAGGATGTCAGCACCTAGCGAGGTTCGAACCCAGGACCTCTCGTGTGAAGCCTTCACCAGTATACCACAGTGCGCCGAAACCTGATCATTCTTTGGATATGCTACTGACTTCGTCAAGACTCAGTTTCAAA